>NC_083363.1:11708273-12333273 GCF_030254825.1 Meriones unguiculatus
AAAATGCTGTGTCTAGTAAGCAATCAACGTATACTTCTTCATTTAGCCCCTAACTCTGACTCTAAAGGCATGGAGTTAATGTTCCCAGGGCCATGTGACAGAAATGAAATCATGTTACCGACATACCTTCCGTAAAAAAGAACCATAGCTATTTTTAGGACACAGTAACTTGAAAAGAGTTTGTCTGTTAGAAAGTGTGTGTGTGTGTTTGTGGGTGGGTATGTGCCTATGAAGACTGACAAAGTAATGTTCTGATTTAATTTGTTGCATGCCTTTTGATGCATCCCATTGATACAATTTAAGTATTACTGCTGAGAACAATATATGAAATTGTATGTATTTTCTGCATAATGAAGTAGGAAACATGGTCCAGATCTTTGTAGATCACATCAATCCTCTTTCCTGCCTTCGAGCGGTTTATCCTGAGAACAGAACCCAGATCTTTGCCTGTGCTGTGCAAGCACTTTATAGCTGAGTCACATCCTCCACTCTCTAAATTATCTTGATTCTATACAACTAGCAGTAAGCCCAAAGGAAGTACATTTTAAAAAGAAAAAAATAGGGCAAGCAGAGAAATTAAGGCAGTTATCCTTTGACATAGTTTTGAAAAAAAAATAAAAAAAATTGTTTTTGCAAAGAGTCTCATATATCCCAGATTTCCATGAAATTGCTATGTAGCCTAGGAGGACCTTGAAGGTCTTATCCTCCAGCTTTTGCCTCCTAAGCATCAGGAATGCAGGTGTGCACCTCCGCACCTAGCTGTAATTCCTTAAGATCAAACGAATGCAGTCAATATGGAAACGGAGAAAAGCAATTACCTAGATATCTAACAGAATCGAAAGGGCTTATTCTAGCATCAGTCAAGGAACGACACCAGTAAGAAGAGGGTTAGAAATCCTTTTCTAGTCCCTGTGTAATCAGAGGTAATAGACATCTTATCTTAAGGCCAAAAGATCATTACTCTAATAACTCATTATGCACGGCTTCAATTTTATCTTGGGATGTGCTAGATCCTATTAGTTATCTTTGTATCTAGTACTTGGTTGTTTCATATGTTTAATTTCTAGAATGTAGAGACATTCTAGACAAGTCATAATTCTCTAAGCCAAACACAAAATTACTTCATGTGGAAACTGCAAATTTTTTTTTCTAAAGTGATTGACAATAAGATATGCATAAGCATAGCGTGGCCTTTCACTCACATAATAAATGTCAAAGCTAAGTTTAAGGGGCTGCGGGGTGGCTGCTGGGAAATATACAGCTACCATGAGTGAGAACTGGGATGAAATCTCCAGGACCAACAGAGAAGCCAAAACCAAAATGTGAGAATTGAATTAGAGCAATTGATAACATGAAAGTGCTCTGTTCGCAGAAAACAATGGAGCATAGAATCTCATCACATTTACTACATAAACTCTGCAATGCGAAGGCAAAGGCGTTGTCACAATTGCCCCTGAAATAATATCCTCCCCTCCACACTGCTGTCCTTGCTCCACCGACCTTCAGGATGAAACTCAAAATTTATCTTCTTTGAGATTTTCCACATATCATCCGTGTCCTGGTGATGGAAGCTGGGGCGGTGCACAATTGAATAATGTCACATCCTTGTCCTTACAAAGAAATCAAGGCCAGATGTATCTTTTTCTACCTGACAGGACCACTTATCATTAAAAATTTCAAAACCAGGACACTTTTAAACTAAGGCTAGTCAAGTAATTAAGGGGTTGATGAGGAACAAAGAAAGGCCATTTTAAAAGGAGAAGATGACGCTCAACCTTTGATCCTCCTGCCTCTGCATTCCCAAGAGATTAAATGAATGTAATAAACACAGACTGGAGTAAAGCACAATGGGGAGTCATACCTCAGTGGAGACAAAGACCCACCTGAATGGCCATTCCCATTTACACTTCTCACACATGGCGCCTGCCCCTCCCCTTGCACCTCTTTTCACAACGTAAACACAATGAGTGGGAAGTAGATGATGTCCTGAGTGAACATGTATTGTTGACATGAACACAGCCATGCCAAGGGGCCCAGTGTTTTCAGAACCATGACAAGGTCTTCCTCTGGTCAGGCTTAAAGGAACAACAAAGCCTTCTCCTGGCCCAAGTATTTATACCGATGGTGTGCAGAGAGCATTGATTCAAGCTCTCTCCTCCTGAAGAGTGCAGCCTGAGACAGTTCCCTGCAGAGACCTCCCACCAAGCACAGCTACCTGCCTTTCCCTCCTCCTTCCTTCCTTTCCTTCTTCCTGTTGTGCATAACTCACTTGCCAAGTTTCTGAGCTCCTGGTGGTGTATCTCCACCAGAGCGCATGGATTACCCAACTCTCCAACTATGCTCTGTGTGTGTGTGTGTGTGTGTGTGTGTGTATGAGAGAGAGAGAGAGAGAGAGAGAGAGAGAGAGAGAGAGAGAGAGAGAGAGTTCTTTATTCCTTGTCACCTTGTCACCCAGGCAGGTCAAGCTGTAACTTAGCTGGTCACAGCAATGATGAGTGCTTAGGAACACCTTTTAAAAATAAGATTTGTTTTTATTATTTGAAAGTGTGTGTGTGTGTATGTGTGTGTGTGTGTGTGTGTGTGTGTGTACGCTTGCACATCTGTGCACGTAAGAATGCAGATACCTTTGGAGGCCAGAAACATCAAATCCCTTGGAGCTGAAGTGGGTGTTGGGAACTGAACGTGGGTACCCAGAAAGGGCAGTAAGAGATCTTAACTACTGAGCCGTCTCCCTGGCTCTAGAGATCACTATTGTGATCAGGGAATAGAACTCACTGATGAGACATTTTTTTTGTATGTACAAGTCCTGGGCTCTATCTCAAGTCTTAGAAAAAGTTCTCATTCTATACGGCATCAATCCCCAACTTGTTCTGCTTCTTTGGATCATAACTAAGAAGATGACTGAGGACCAGCACTTATTCATTATGTATACTTCTTGAACACTCTGAGGATGGAATTGCTCTCTGTGGCCACATTGCCAGGGAGAGGTGACAAAGAGCAGGCAACTGAGTTCGTGTCAGAGACAGCCCTTGTTCCCCTTTCTAGGGAACACAGATGTAGACTGAGCTGTCACAAGCTACATCTGAGCAGGGATTCTAGGTCCTCTCTATGCATGGTCCTTGGTTGAAGTATCAGTCTCTTCAGGTTCTCCCAGACACAGATTTTTTGGCTCTGTTGGTCTCCTTGTGGAGCTCCTGTCCCTTCCAGGTCTTTCTACCTCCCCCTTCTTTGTAAGATTCCCTAAACTCTGCCCAAAGTTTGGCTATGAGTCTCAGGATCTGCTTCAATAATCTTCTTGGTAGAGTCTTCTCAGAGGCCCTCTGTAGTAGGCTCCTGTCTTATTCCCTGTCTTCTCCCACTTCCAATGTCTGTCCTGTTTGGCTTTCTGCATAAGGATTGATCATCCTAGCCAGGCTCCTCCTTTTTGCTTAGCTTCTTTAGATGTACAGATTTTAGTATGCTTATCCTATATTATATGTTTAATAGCCACTCATAATTAATTATATACCATATGTGTCTTTCTGCTTCTGGGTTACCTCATTCAGGATGATCTTTTCTAGTTCCATCCATTTGCCTGCAAATTTCCTGATCTCACTTCTGGCTGAGGTGGCCTTAGTAGGCCACAGAGAATGAAGATTCAGATAGTCCTGATATGCTAGGGTCAGATAGTAGGGGAGGAGGACCTCCCCAATCAGTGGACTAGGCGAGGGGCATAGGAGGTAAGAGGAAGGGAGGGGGGCAGTGGGAGGAGATGAGGGAGGGGGCTACAGTTCAGGATACAAAGTAAATAGATGGTAATAAATGATAATAAAAAAGAAAAAAGGAAATTGCTCTCTGACCTCGTTTGTTCCTCTCCACCTGGCCACACTGATGAAAATGTTTTTCAGTTTGTGTACCTCTACTTGCTCCTGAGCCTCATCTATTAGGACTGCTGGACCCAGTGCTGTTGCTCTAAAATGCAGGCAACAACAGTGCTGAAATTTATCTTTGTCTAGTAAATGGCACTTTCCCCCCTAACAATCAAGAGCCAGTAGGTTCAGCTGCTGTTAAAATCTGATCAAAGTAAAGTATTTCACTAAGTAGAAAAAATGTCCACTATTCACCTGCTATAAGGAGTAAAATAAATGAAAAACAGTCTAATGGGTATACTAAATCTTTAGGAAATTATGAAATGTCAGCTATGTTATTGGAGACCCGGGGTCTTTTGTCACTAAAGCAATAGAAATAAGACCGGGTCACATGCTCAGAAAACACAGACCTGGCTGCTCTGGGTGTTCTGCTGTTAGCATAATACAGCCAGCCTGACAAAGAGACCAGTCGGTTAAAAAAAGAAAAAAAAAGGGCAGCTTCTATTGATTTGCTGGCCTAGGCTAATGGGAAAGCACCTTCCTGTCTGAATGACTTCAGTGGCTTAAGTCCTTGCAGCTGGTGAGAGACCAGGAGAGCAGTAGCTCAGCCCCAAGGGACAGTCAGCGTATCTACACAGAAGGCTGAAAGAAATCTGACCCAGAGGTTCAGGCGACAAAGGAAGGACAGAGGTGGCAAGGGTTTCCATCCAGTGCCAGGTACTATTGGGTATCCAAAGTAGAGCCAAAGGGCTTATTTAACTTTTCTCTTGGTAACCCTGGTTTTATAGTTCAGATCCAAGCTTTTTTTTTTTTTTTTTTCTGGTACTAGGGACTGTAGACGGTCTTTGTATGTGATAGGAAAGCACTCTATCACTGACCTGCTCCCAATCCCCTTAGGCGTTTTCATGATCACATGTCTCTAGATTAAGTATGGCTGATGCCTCTTCATAAATAGTAAGGTAATCATGTCATTTAGAAGAAAATAATGGGTGATTTATCCCACATATTGTATTATTTAGAATTTTCTTTTATTTCCATTTTCAGACATGATATTTTAAATTCTACGCACTATTTAATGGATTTCCGTTCCATGCATAGCTTGGTGTGCATCAAATGGGGTTAAGTCTCTATGGCCCAGGTATCTTTCTGATCACAAGGGCATACAGATTCCGTTGTATACTTCAGGACTGCCATTATTAACAGAGTATTTGTGCTTTCTAGTTTCTGAAACAGGACGTAAGTTAAAAAAAACATTTTAATTCAACAAACAATTTTGACTTTCTTCTCAATTTAAACTTAAACTATAATAGCTTAGGAAAATCTTAGATGGTGGGGCTGGTGATATAGTTTAGGGGAGGAGTATTACAGTGTATGACAAGGCTCAGAGCAAGAATATACACAATTATTAACTACAGTAATTAGAGAAAATTTAAGGAGGAAGATAATTACATCTTTTGTCTTTACACTTGGGTTCCATTCTCAAAGATAAGTAAGGAGGCTATTTTATGCATTACTAATCTCTTAAATACTTATTATTTTTCCATTTGTACTAAGAATCAGATCAAAAGCATTGTGTCCACTAGCAAGCATCCACTGAGCAAAATTACCATTAAGTGTTTGAAACAGAATCTCTCCAAGGAGTTTGGGCTGTCCTTAAACTACCTATGTAGCCCAGGTTAGCCTTAAGCTCATTATCTTCCTAAGTCTGCCTCCTGAATGGGGGCTTAGGTTTTAACCACCACCTCTGGTTAAGAAGACCTCTTACAGAGAATCCAAGATGGTGGCATCAAGAGGACACTGTGTCTGACGAGCAGGACAGAAGTGACTGCACAGTGACCAACAGACCAAACTCTGGGACTTAAATCAGCAGTGACCGTGTTTCCCAAGTGAGAGGAAACCCCATGGTGTGGGAATCAATGATGTCTGTTTTCAGGTCACCTAGGTAAACCTCAGAAGAGTTCCTGGGTCCTGGCAAGTGCTCGGTTGCCATCCCCAATCCACACAACTGCAGGCTCTGATCACCATCCTGACTGAACTATGGGCCCCACAACACCAGAGACTGGGATTTCCAGTCGAGAGAAAACCCCATGGTAAAGGGAGCAATTGGGACCAACCTCAGATCACCCAGACAATCCCTGGAAAAGGTCTGAGCTCCAGCAGGTACACAGCCATCAGCCTGGAGACCTGCCTGCATGCAGAACTCACTGTCCCAGACAGAACTGTGGGCCCCAGGACACCAGAGATTAGGTTTCCCTGTTGGGAGGAAACCCCACGGTATGGAAAATATCAGGTCTGACCTCAGGGTACTCAGCCGAACCTGCCCCTGCATCCTGAAAAGTTCTTGGGAAGAGTTCCTGCAAGCGCCCAGGTGCCAGTGCAGAGCCTCTTGCCTGTGCCTGTGTGCTCTACTCACCATCCCAGACTGAACTCTGGACCACAAAACACCACAGACTGGGTCTCCTTGTTGGAAGGAAACCCCACAGTGGGGAAGCATCACGTCTGACCTCAGGATACCCAGCTCCAGAAAAGTTTCTGGGTTCCCAAAGGCTCCAGGCTCTAGCTTCCTGCTGCACACATGGGTGCTGTGCTCATCTGCCACTGATTACTGCTTGGGTGCTGGGCACAGAGCTCCAACCTCAGACCTACAGAAGTCTGAGAGCCACAGGACCAGCCCCCAGATACTGCTCCAAGGTGCAACCAGTATCCCTAGCTAAACTGATGGAACCGCAGGGCTCCCTGGTTCTTCAAGAGGGCTGTGCCCAGCAAACACAGTATAAGAGCAGCAGCAGCAGCTCAGGAAATTCAGAGGAAGAAACCAACTGGCAGGCAGCTGTCTTCAGGACTTCTCCTAGTGAGAGGAGAGCCTCTCTGACTACCAAAGACCATAGTTACTACAGAGGTCCACATGCCTGAGGTGAGCTGTGGCAATTACTGAGAAGAACTGCCTGCTTGGTGACCCTACTCAAAAAGCTGAGGAGGCCTTCTTTAGGAACAACCATCTTCCTGCCAAGGGGATTCTCACCACCCCAGGATTCCAGAAGACATCAGAAACTAACAGCCAACACCTGAGATAGCCAGATGGGTAGAGGCCAGTGTTAAAAGCACAACCAAAAAAGGCAAAGCAACATGGATTCTCCAGAACCCAGTTATCCAGGGACAAGCAGCCCTGGACACCCTATCATAAGTGAAAGTCAAGAAGATAACCTTACATCTTTGCTTATGAAGAAGATAATAGAGGAAACAAAATGCGAAAAGAAATAGAGGAAGATAAAGTCAAACAGATTATGGCCATCTGCAAAGAAATAGAGGAAGATAAAGTCAAACACATTAGGGCCATCCATGAAGAAATACAGGAAAATGCAGCCAAACAGTTTATGGCCTTCAGAGAGGAAATAATTAAATCATTGAAAGAAATAATGCTGGTCTAACTGGATGTCTACACGTATAAAAATGCAAATAGATACATACTTATCACCTTGCACAAAACTAAAGTCCAAGTGGATCAAAGACCTCAACATAAATCCAGACACACTAAACCTGTTAGAAGAAAAAGTGGGGAAGAGCCTTGAACTTAGTGGCACAGGAGACAACTTCCTGAACAGAACACCAACAGCACAGGCTGGAAGATCAAGAGCCAATAAATGGGACCTCATGAAACCTAAAAGCTTCTGTAAAGCAAAAGACACTGTCATCAGAATAAAACAACAGCCTACTGATTGTGAAAGGATCTTCACCAACCCTATATCTGACAGAAGCCTAATATCCAGAATATATTAAGAACTCAAGGAGTTAAACTGCAACAAATCAAGTAATCCAATTAAAAATTGAGGTACAGAGCTAAACAGAGAATTCTCAATAGCAGAATGTCGAATGACAGAGAAATATTTAAAGAAATGCACAATGTCCTTAGTCATCAGGGAAATGCAATTCAAAATAACCCTGAGATTTCACCTTACACCCATCAGAATGGCTAAGATAAAAAACTCAAGTGACAACACATGCTGGAGAGGATATAGAGAACGGGGAACCCCCCTCCATTGCTGGTGGGAATGTAAACTTGGAAAAACACTTTGGAAATCAATCTGGTGCTTTCTCAGACAATTAGGAATATTGCTACTTCAAGATCCAGCTATACCACTCCTAGGTATATATCCAAAAGATGCTCAAGTACACAACAAGGACATTTGCTCAACCATGTTTGTAGCAGCTTTATTCGTAATAGCTAGAATCTGGAAACAACCCAGATATCCCTCAGTTGAGGAATGGATACAGAAATTGTGGTACATTTACTTAATGGAGTACCTCTTGGCTATTAAAAACGAGGACATCATGACATTTTCAGGCAAATGGTGAGAACTAGAAAAGATTATCCTGAGTGAGGTATCCCAGAAGTAGAAAGACGCACATGGTATATAATCACTTATAAGTGGATATTAGACATATTATATAGGATAATCATACTAAAATCTTTACACCTATAGAAGCTAAGCAAAAAGAAGGACCCTGGGTAAGTGCTCAATCCTCATTCAGAAAGGCAAACGGGATAGATAATGGAAGAGGGTGAAAACAAGGAACAAAACAGGAGCCTATGACAGAGAGCCTCTGAAAGAGTCTACCATGCAGGGTATCAAAGCAGATGCTGAGATTCATAGCCAATCTTTAGGCAGAGTGCAGGGAACCTTATGAAAGAAGGGGGACATAGAAAGACCTGGAGGAAACAGCAGCTTCACAAGGAGAGTAACAGAACCAAAAATTCTGAGACTGATACTCCAACCATTACCATTCATGGATATTACCTAGAACCCCTGCACAGATGTAGCTCATGGCAGCTCAGTCTCCATGTGTTCCCTAGTAAGGGGAACAGGGGCTGTCTCTGACGTGAACTCAGTGGTTGGCTCTTTAATCAATCCCCCTGAGGGGGAAGCTGTCTTACCATTCCACAGAGGAAGACAATGCAGACAGTACTGATGAAACCTTATAGGCTAGCGTCAGATGGAAGGGGAGGAGGACCTTCCTTATCAGTGGACTGGGGAAGGAGAATGGGAGGAGAAGACAGAGGGAAGGCTGGATTAGGATAGGACAAAGGAGGGAGCTACAGCTGGGATACAAAGTGAATAAATTGTAACAAATAAAAAAAAAGAAGATGCCTTATATATTTGAGATGAAAATGCTCTACACAACATGGCCTTATTTTAAAATGATCTCCTAATTTGAAATTGAGGAATTATGAACAGGATTTCTAGAAGTACAGCCATATGAACATTAGATATTGACCATACCTAGTAGTTTTTAAATGAACTTATTCATTTATTCACTTTACACCCAAATCACAGCACTTTCACTTCTCTCCTCCCATTCCTACTCTCCCTCTCTCTTCCCCTTTTCCCCCTTTCCTCTCTGCTCAGAAAAAGGGGAGCATCCCCTTCTTATGAAAGCCACCCCCACCCATCAAATCATAACAGGACCTAGTAATCCTCTTCTATTGAGGCCCAACAAGGCAGCCAAGCTAGAGGAAAGTGATCCAAAAGCATGCAACCAAATCCATGTCAGATATGACTCATACTCCCTTTGTTGCTAGGGTATCCACATGAGGACCAAACTGCCCATCAGTTACATATGTGTCATGGATCAAAATCCAGTCCATGCCTGCTCTTTGGTTGGTGCTTCAGTCTCTGTAAGCCCCTAAGGACCTAGGTTAATTGACGCTGTTGATATTCTTGAGGGGTTCTTGTCCACTCCAGGACCTTCTATCTTTCCCTCCTCCACAAGACTGCACTAGGTCTGCCTAATGTTTGGCTGTGGGTCTCAGCATCTCCTATCTGGTATTTTTTTTTTTAATTTTTTTTTTTTGTGTGTGTGACGACTATGCTATCTGCCAAGCTTCAGTCTTGTTACTTGAGCTATGTGAAGAATGTTTTTGTAAATCAGTCAATAACAAATAGTCATTAGCATTATTTGTCACAGACCTTCTGTTTGAAACCAGAAAAAGCCAACAAAATGAAATGTATTACAAGCTCGTACCCTAAAGCAAAACCATAAAATGAAATCAATAGCATTTGTGTCATTTTATTGCCAGTTTAAGCTTATCTTAATTGCTCTGTCATTTATTCCTGATTGAAGGCCTAGTTAACTGAATCAAAATACAATGACATGTTTGTAAAAAGATTTGGTTTTCTCTTCGACACTTAAAGATAATTACAATTTTACAATAAAGCAGAAATTGCCACTTCAGTTATGGAATTACATAAATTCACCTCGGCAATAAAGTATTATGTTAGTGCTTTTACACTACATAAAAATAAAGCCTGTGGATATCATTGTGGCAGAGACACTGTCTTAGGTTTCTTTGTAGGATCTTGCAGTTATCTGTGAATTCAGGAGCAACTGAGCTGGTATGAGGAGATACAGCACATGAACAGAATTTAGGGTGCATGCTCCTGCGTTCAAAATTATTTGGTTAAAAAATAGGGTTGGGGAAGTCTAGAGAACATACTGAAGACAACATTGGAGTATGGCTTTACTCCAGGGAAGAAAAATCCCTCAAAGGAGTGTGGGAGGGAAAAAATACAGTGATCTGTCCTGCGCATGTATGACTGCATGCCAGCAGAGGGCACCAGATTCCATTATAGATAGTTATGAGCCACCATGGGGTTGCTGGGAATTGAACTCATGACCTCTGGAAATGAAGCCAGTGCTCTTAACCTCTGATCCATCGCTTCTTAACATTTGAGCTGTCTCTCCACCCTGAGTACTGTGATGTTTATTTGATGCTATTATCCTGAAACACACTCAAACCTATCACAATTTGGCCTTAACTTTCCAGATTCACTCCTGCCTTGAACAAATACCCAGCAGACACGGTTATTCACTTTATCTTTTAGGATATTGGCATACATCAATTTTGTTTTTATTGGGGGTAGGAAGCAATTCTGGGACTTAATGACTGCTTGGGATGCCCTGCCACTGTTCAATACACAAGTCAATAGTGATAATTCTAATAGAAACTTGTACATGAACAGGGCTCAGTACATTATAACTATTCTCACTATATTTATAGTCATACTGAAGGCAGACTTGGAACAGAGACACAGATCATAGTTTTTAAAGAATACCCCTTCATTTACATTTTATTTTCAATTAAATATGTCATTCAGCAATTTCATACATGTAAATGGCTCCTTCTAATTACTCCCTCCCATAACTCCCTACACAAAGAGTACTTTTAATTTCACTATTCTTTCTAGTTTTTGAATTTAAAATATTTTTTTTTCTGGTGGATAAAAGCTTAAAATTACCACAATTAAAAGGATAACAGGAAAGACCTGAAATTATAAAGCAATTAGAAGAAAATTCTGGGGAAATATTTGCTGATGATTGAGACATGATTTTCAATGCACAAGAAACAAAAGCAGAACTCCAGTCAATTCCTTTAAGCTAAAAAGATTCTGTAGAGCACAGGGAAAATATGCCATGGGGTGAAGCCTGTACAGCAGATCACGAGAATGCATTTTCCAATTTATCTGACAATACATCATTTGAATATATGAAATAAAATAAAATTTAAAAATCTTAACAGTAAGAACAATTCAAAAAGTGATCAAATGACATAAATAGATATTCCTCAAAAAAACAACATGGAAATGATCAGTGAAATATATGAATAATTGTATCTCAGCTCTCAGGGAAACAAAATCAAAACAATATATGCCAACTCATCCTAGATAGAATCATAATTATAAAAAATCCAAACACAATAATTGCCTGCAGGGAGATGGAAAAAGGACACTTTCATCGCAAAATACATTTTTATAAAGAAGAAAAACAATTCTCTCACACTGATAGTAACGTAAAGCTGCAGAATCATTATAAAAAAAACTACGGAATTTCTTGTCCAATTAAAATTCGACTAATAATCCAGTTATTCTTGTTCTAGTCACAAAGTGATTGGAACTAAAACCAGTAGCTAGAGAGACATCCCCAAACAAAGCCTTGCTCACAAATAGCTACACTATGACATCAGCCTGCATGTCCATTAATGGGTGAACAGAGAAATATTGTCACGGAATGGAACATTATTCACCCCCAAACAAGCATGGAATCATATTTGTGGTAAAGTGCATGGACACAGGGGAAACAAATGAACTGCTCCACCAGAAGGATGAACGCTACACACTTTTTCAAATGCAGAAGATAAAAAAAAATAAATATTTGACCTCAACATAAAGACATGGCTCTTAGTGAATCTCATGTTATACAATTAACACATGTTAATCAAAGTAGAATCTAATTATTTATTAGGAGATATATTTTAAAATGAATGAAAATATTTACTTTAATAGCTTAATAAATATTCCTGTCTAAGCTATCTTTTCAAAAAATGAATCCCCCTTTCAACTCGCTTTGGTTCGTTAATAGCTGTGCTATTGCACTTGACACTTTTTAACATTTTACTTATTTTATACTTTGTGTGTGTGCGTGCGCACTCACGTGTGGGCATGTGTGATCCATGGCACACCTGTGGAGCTCAGTGGATAACTTGCAGAAGGGGCTTCTCTCCTTTCACTCTGTAGTATCCAGGGCTCAACTCTGCCAGGTACTTTTTCCCACTGAGCCATCTCATCTCACTGAGGGCCATGAAGGGCAAGCTGAAAACGGGTTCCCAGTCCATGGGCATTCATGTATTCTCACAACGAGCTCTCTCACTAATTTTGGAGCAAGAGCTTTTACACTCCAAGGCCCAAGGCTGAAGCTGCAGGGCATCCACAGTTTCTCCCTTTGTACAATTCTGGGCACGTACACGGATCAGGATGTGGCTTGGGGTACACTTCCATCCAGCCATGGTAATAGCACTTGCTCCCTCTGTTTACCTCTGCCTTTGTCTCAAATGTGAGTTCACCACCCAGCAAATATAGGAAACACCATTTCTGCGGTAGCTGCTAGCACTGAACTTGAGATGGAAAGGTCGGTGTAGCCCACATCCTTTCTTTCCTGAAGATGAGTGTTCCTTAGGAAAGAAGTCCAACCTAACCTCATGATTTTCTTCATTTTTTTTCTATAAAACCTGTCATGGTTTCGTTCACACGACATTTTCACGTGGGCGTTCACAGCCGTCAACCCTGCTTTGATACCCTAAAAAAAATCTACTCTTATTTATTGTTTACATTAAAGTTATTCCTTTAGACTTTCAGTACTTTGGTTCTCTCGTCACAGCTTCTTACAAAATACTGCTTTTCATACTTTCAGCCTCTCTTTACTGTGCTTGGAACTGCCCTTAAAATACCTCTTGTTAGTTTATTCTTCGGGACGCCGTGCAGAGGTTCGGCTGTTTGATCCTTCATGCTAGTGGCGGTCTCGTCTAGATGATGTCAGCTTCGTACGCGCGCTGGCCATCGCTCTTACGACACAGGTCTCACATTGTGAGTAGCTATGTGCCTCTTTCGTCTCTTTATTCCACCAAGGGGAACGTGAAGGCAGCGATTCGGATTACTAAATGTCCTGAAATGCCATTGAGTTGCCTGGCATGCAGCAGGCGGCTAATGAACAACTATCAGGTCTGTGAATGCGGTGGCATTCAGGGCCCGGACAGTGGTCAGGACATGCGGAGGCTGGGGCCTGATGCCTACTGCAGCAAAGGAAAGAGTGTATCAGACAGTCACTACTGGAACACATTTTCATCTTTCCCACATTTGTTTTAGCAGTGGCCTTGGAAGTTAGTAGGTCACATTAATAAACTATGCTTTCAGTTTCTTGGTAAATATGTTTCTTAAATATGCCTATCCTCCTTTGGATTTTTTGATTTGTGTATTTATTATATTACTACTATAATAATTTATAATTTTATTATTAATTAAATTTATAATAATATAAAATACAATGTCAATTTTATATTCCTACTATCAAAGAGACCAAATAATAAATTTAATGAAAGAAACTTAAATAATAAATTTGCCAGTTAAGAAAGAGGTTATCTATCTATCTATCTATCTATCTATCTATCTATCTATCTATCATTATCATCATCTACCATTTATCTAGCTCTATATGTAGACAGATAATTCTGAGTGAAAACTCTAAAGAAGCAAATGAAAACTTAGGCAAACTCAGATCCGTAGGCAGTTTATGAGCAGTTTCAGTGGAGTTTCATGGAACATACTGGGTGTTGTTTTTGTTCTCTTACTATTGGACTTGGACATGATTGGACCACAGCCATAACAGAAAAAGCTCATGGCCATAAATTATAGTTAACTCATTATTTTTATTTAGTTTCTGTCTTTTGGAAACAAGGCCTTGGGTGTCATTAAAACAATCTTGGTCTTAGTCTCTTGTTGCTGACCCAGGGTCTCCCAATTTCTTCCTGGAGCTCTCTTCGTTTTTTTTCCTTCTAGGCCACATCTCTATTTCTTTGTGAGTCCACCAACCCACAGAACCATGACTAGACCAGAACTCAAGTATGCAACCTCTGTCCCCCTTCCTGTCCTACACTCTGGTTCCTGAAGATTTACCCTTAGTTGGGCTTTCGCCTGCCTGAAGGAACCATCTTTATCCTCTATGGACTTGGCTTCTTGGTGCAGTCATAAAATCCCCCTAATCTTCCTTATGATCCCTTTAAACCTTTCCTGCTTTCCCCTCTTCATTCCTTTGAGACTCCCTGTCATCCTGCAGAAAGCCTACCAGGAGCACCACACATGACACCCATGGCTGGGGACCATATCTAATCTCAATCAGGAACCAGAGAGCCATAACACTTGGCTGGACCCAGGGACCCCACGGCCACCACACTTGGACAGGATTCAGAGGGAAACTGCAACAAAACACTAGAATATCACTCAACAAAGAGGCCAGATATCTGGAGGAGACCAGATCTACACGAAGGTCATAATTGTGGATGTATTGATGCTAGCACAAAAACAAAAACATGAACAAGCAACAATATGCCTCTCCTAGAAGTTAGAACCCTACTGCAATGGCCCTGGTTATTCTGTCCTCTAGCTGAAAGCAATTAGCTGAAGAACAAAACAACAGATTCAAAATAACAGTTATGAACATATTCAAGGACCTTAAAATGATATGAATGTCTAAACAAAGACCACAGAAATACAAACAATTGAATAAATACTAAACATTTTGAAGCAGATAAGTGGATTTTAACAAAAAAAAAAAAAGACTCATTAAAGAGAACCCAAATTGAAATGAAACTGGAAATGTAAAACTCAGGATATTGAACAAAATGTATTAGAAAACAGGATTTATCTTTCTGCTACATCCAAGAAACATGCCTTACCATCAAGGACAGACATCATGGTAAAAGAATGGAATAAGGTGAATAAAGTGTAATTAATAAAAGTTAAAAAAAAGAATGGAATAAGATATTCAAACAAATGAACAACAAAAAAAAAAAAACAAAAAAGCAAGCAAGCACAGATATTTTAATATCTAGAAAAATATACTTCAAACCAAAACTAGTCAGTCAGAAGAGATAGGGCAGAACATGACATTTTGTTGATTTGGGGAAAGGTAGCAGAGTAGTAGTAGTTAAAATCTAAGAGCTTTTACTATGAACTGAAGTTCGCGACATCAGCTGTACCCTGGTGACATTCTACGAGCCTCGATGCCTGACTAGGACTCTGTGACCGTGGAGAGCAGAAGGCTGCCTATCCAGAGCCAGATGAGCCTGGGACACTTTCAGTTCCTTTCAAAGCCATTCCTGCACACTCCCGTGTCTGACCTAACCTCGCCGTTTGGATCCTGTGAACCCCCAAAGTGTGCTAGTGGATTGCTAGCTAACAAGAGCAAATTTTGATGTCAGGTGGTAGCATCTGAGACCCCTAGTGCATATTTTCCCACTTTGCTGTAAGCTGCCTGTGGGAAGTACCCATTGATGTATTCGGTAAAGGCCTCAATCTATAAGTTTCTTTGTCCTATAACAAAGGAAATATGTAATCGCTGCCACAATGGAATGCATCTTTCTGAACAACTTGAGTTTATGTTTTGGGGCCCTGGTCATTCATTTTTTGTGTCAAGAGTAAAATATCACTTATCCCCTTTGAGGTCAGAGCTGTTTTGTGTTGGTATTATCATGAAGAGATAAAGTGGCGATATTTAAAAATGGACGGGTACATGTCCGGTGAGCTTTAGAGTGATGTGTCGGGAGGTAGCTGGGATTGTAGAAGAGGCTGTTAGTGTTCTTTCACTATGACGGTCTCCTAAGAGTTAGGTACTGAAATACAACTGACCTTAATCCTAGCACTGAAAAACCATAGCCTATACTGCCTTAAACTCTAAAGCTTAATCTGCGAAGTCAACTCTGTAATTGCCTATTTAAATTTTTATTCACCTGTTAAATCTATTCATAGAACAGTTACAAAATTCACTTTGAAAGTTATTTTATGAACAATCACTTGGTGAAGAAGTCACAATAAAGTACAGCGCCAGTGAATTAGATTCTTGCTTTTATTAATATGATGTGCGATAGAGTTAAAATCCATAGGGTAGCTAATTTTGTAGCAAACTAAAACCTTTAGACAATTAATTAATTAACCTCGATTTACATAATGGGCTACTAATTTGCATAGCTAATGGACTAGGAATTGATTACAGGCCATTAACAGTTATTAATAAATGGAATGATGTTGAAAATGTATGTGTCTTCATTTTGAACAGAAGGCAAAGGTTAGTCATGAACTGTTAATAGAAATATTCAAATAAGCAGGCAGTGAAGAAATGAACACGTGCCTTTTAAGCCTCATGCACTTCTGAGAGGGAATTCATGAGTATATCAGCAGGTCTCATCCCTACATACCCACGAGGACATACGCAAGCATACACCTGGGCATTAGATAAAGTTCCGTTACATTCCATTTTCAATTACACTATAATGATGGGAATTATATTTATATATTTATTTATATTTATATTATATATTTATATTTATGTAGAAAACTTATAATCCTTTCTATTCTGAAAACCATAGATAGTCCTTTGGAAATGCAAGGTCCTGTACCCTGAGCACACAGTAATTTTTTTTTTCTTTTAAAGCCATTTGTTTTGATGAAAAGTGAGTTACCATTTTCACTTTCACTTAACTTTTCCCGTTTGTTGTGTATACAAGTCACATAATACCTTTCTTTCAGAACATTTTATCTACTTGTTTTAGCCAATACATTATACACTACCACCCTTTTATAACATTTTATCTATTTTTTTAGGCAACAAGTTAAACAATACCATTTTAATAACACTTTATCTATTTGCTCAGCCCAATTAAGTTACAGTCTAAACTTATCTTTTATCTTCTTATTTTATATTTCTTATTTTATATTTTTATCTTCTCCCTTTCTCTAGAAATGTGAGTGCTCACTAATTTTCTTTTACTGCACTCACTGAGTTCATTGTGTGTGCAGCTGTGAGGGTTTGTCATAGCGACGGGGCGAATTGCAGGAATTCCTCAATCAGGGGTCTTGGGCTTGACAGCCATTGCCCTTCCCTGGCCTGTTCGAGGATTTTAAAACATGAACAAAGGGGCTGGAGAGACACCTCAGTGGTTAAGGGCACTTGCCACTTCCAGTTTCTAGATCCCACATTTCGGCCCGCAGCCAACCACAGCTCCCGTCCCAGAGGATCTGACACCTTCTTGGGCCTCCATGAACATGATGCCGCATGCAGACATGCTGGGAAACGCCAAGTACACATACGATTGTAGAAATCCAAAACTGTCGACAACGTTGGGGAAGTGGTCTACTATTTTGAAATGATTTAGATTTGCCAGTGAAGTAGTACTTTGGAGGACGGCTTATTTCCTTTAATTTTAGATGCATCCTGCGTCATGAGCTTTCGAATGACTTGGATGTATCGTTACAAGCAACTGTACAGACACGCACACCTGTTTTTAAAGTGATTTATGGTAAGTAAAAGTCTTCTCTAGTGACAATCAGTATCTCTAGAGTCACTGATCCAGTGCACTTGCATATTACCATCTGCCACTCTTCCTGCCCCGGGCCCTTGCTCAGTACCTTTCTGAGGTTCACATTTCCTCCATCTCTTCTCCTTTTCCCCTCCTAGTGATGTTGATAAATGTCATGCTCTAATAGGACATTAAAATATGATCCAAAGGTAAAAGATGACCATTTCAGTCAACCTCCCTAATGCTACAACCCTTTAATATAGCTCCTCATGTTGTGATGTCCCCCCAACCCATAAAAATTATTTCCATTGCTACTTCAGACCTGTGATTTTGCCACTGTTATGAATCAGAATGTAAACATATGATACACAGGCTATCTGACATGTCACCCTCTTGAAAGGACCTCCCACCCCCAAAGGCGTTTTGACCCACAGGTTGAGAACCACTCTTTCAGATGCTTTAGTGCACTTTTCTTTCGGCAGGTGCTTTTATGGTTTGAAGCTTGAGGAAATGTGTTTTTATCATAATCATCTAGGTTACAACAGGACATACTGGCTATTAAAGGCTACATGGCCTTAGTGTAAAAATAGTATTACATGCATGGATTTACTGTGATTCTGGTAACCTCTCCCAGCATCTCTCTCAGTCCTTTCTACAAACTGACTTCTTGTTTTACCATGGGAGTACTGCTGCTCTTACAGGTCAAAGGAATATTTCAGCATCGCTGTTTCAGCTGAATCGTATTCTTTATGTACTGATCATCAGGCCCTTCAGAGAATCCCTGAAACTAAATTTTAAAAGTGGGATAGTCATTTTGTCATCACAAAAAAAAAATGCGTGGAAATTAGCTGGGTGAGGTGGTCCATGGCTGTAACCCCAGCACTCAGAGAGGCAGAGGCAGGCAGATCTCTGTGAGTTTGAGGCCAGCCTGGTCTACAAAGTGAGTCCAGGACAGCCAGAGATGCACAGAAAACACTGTCTCAAAACAAAACAAAACAAAACAAAACAAAATAATGCCAAAAATGCATGGAAATTATAATTATTGTTAATCACGAATTTAGAAAATATGCTTTTACATAGTCTGCTTTGTCTGTCTGTGAGTGTGTGTGTGAGTATGTGTGTGTTAGGAATATACATGCCTCTATATGTATGTAGCAGTCAGAGGAAATTCTCATGAGCTGATTCTTTTCTTCTACCATAAAGATCCTGGGATCAAACTCGGGTAACCCAAGCCCTCGGTGGAAAGCGACTCCAATCACAGTCATTTCGCCAGTTCGCTAGTCCCTCATTTTAAGGGGCTTTCTCCTCTGCTCTCATGTAGGCAGTGTCTAGCAGTGACGCATCCTTTGCAGTTTTGTTGGCCATACAGCCAGGGCGTCAAAGCTTATGGATCCACTTATGAGAGTGAAGTGATCAGGGACAGTATTTTAAACACCATCTATAGATTCTGTGCCATTGCTTCATTCCTAGCATTGCTATGCTATCTGCTAAGAAGAAAGGAAGAGGTTCCCACAGTCTCAAGGGATAGCTTTATTTCACACACGTGTATCACATTCTCAAACTGGCAAAAAAACAGCACAAAACATTGTCATGGTCTTACGCGATGTAACTTACTTTTTGAGGGGACCCGGAGATTGGCGAGGACCACTTCCAGCGAATCTGCTTGCACCCGAAGCACGTAGCTGGTCCTTGTCTCATAATCCAAAGGACCATTCACGTAGATGACGCCTGTGACATTGTTGATTCCAAACTTATCTGGAATTTGACATACAACTCATTAGTCTCTTTACGTTGTAAGGAGAGATATTATCTTTAAGAGCTGTTATGGTTTCGATGGCACTAGAAAAAGCTCAAAAGAATTGTCAAGATTAAAAGGTGACAGGCTTCCAGCATTTGGGAATATATACCCACTGTTGGATTATCGACTTGTGTTCCCCGGGTGGTATGTGTAAACTATAGTTTTCTTTGTATGTTGGGAGTGTGCTGGGTTCTGTGCTCAGGTGGTGGTCCTCCTGTCATTACAGTGTTAGAACCACTGCTCTGCTGATAGGTGGTCACCTAAACACTCTGAAGAGTCCCAGGACTATCCTTGCAGACTGCCAAGCAGCAGCCACGCTCACTTTGTAAGTAAGCACGCAAAATAAACCAACGTATTAAATATTTATTAAATGTCCTTGGCCACCCATACTACCCCAGTCTGCTTAGGACCCCAGAAGGGAGAACAACAGACAACAGGTGAAATATGGAAACAGAGAGTTGTTCCTAGGATCCAGAGGATGCCTGCTGTTCTGAAAACGACTGGAAGACAAACCTCAAGGTTCCTGTTAATTGATTTGCCTGTTTGGAACATTGTGCTATGTGACCCTGCTCCTTTAGCATTTACACTTACATACAATCCTAAAGGTTTCTTCAGGATTTCTCTGACATGAGGTTAGGCTTGTGGTACACACAGAGGGGAGAAAAGAGTCTAGAAAATATTGTCTCTTGCAGCCGAAAGAACAGTTTTTTCATTTTGGAGAGACACCACACAAAAAAGTCCCCCTAAAAGGGAAGGTACATGCCTCTATAACTGAATATCAGACATTAGTCAGGGAGCACAGCAACTCTAGCTAACACAACTAGGCTATTAACCAAGTCGTCAATTACATCGAGGACGATAAAAATTACATTCAGAGAGAGGAAATAATAGTTCAACCAAAAGTTCATCAGAGTCTACATTTATTGGGTTTTGGAGAAAACGTAGGCGAAATTCGCTACCTACCTTCCTCATTTCCTGCCACGATGGAGTACACGATGCTCTGATTTATGGCGGCAGCAGAAATGACTCCAACAACAGTCCCTCTGGTGGCAAGCTCGCTTACAGGAGGAGGTCTGCAGGGGGAAAAGGGCGTTTACTGTCTCCCTTCTTCCTTCCTTCCTTCCTTCCTTCCTTCCTTCCTTCCTTCCTTCCTTCCTTCCTTCTTTCCTTCCTCCCTTCCTTCCTATTTCAGTGCAATGTTTATTTTTTAATGATGTATTTATTCTTAATTTATGTGCATTGCTGCTTTTCCTGTATGTATGAGGGTGTAAGGGTGTCAGATCCCCTGGAACTAGAGTTACAGACAGTTGTGAGCTGCCATGTGGATGCTGGGAATTGAACCTGGGTCCTATGGAAGAGCTGCCAGTGCTCTCACCAATGGGCCATCTCTCTAGCTGTAAATATTTCTAATGATTATTTTTTTTTATTTATGGCAACATTTATTTTTAAGAAGTAGAATTGGTAACACAAGAATGAAATTGGAAGCACACAGAGAGCTATCAAAAAATCTACTGACACTTCTATACATTTTAGACCACAGTCTTCCAGTTTGCAGCTCCTAAGCATTCCACACAAACTATTTCATAGCAGGCCCATCGCATTGGTTATATTAATAGAATTCTATTTCAAAAGTCTTCAAAGCTGTATGTAAAAAATGACAGTTCTGTTTCTGACACTTAGAGGGTTTTGATCAAGTGTGATTTGTATCTGTGCGCCAATTTAAGATTTATTGATCCTTTGTAATCAATGTCTCTTGACATAGTGTGCTGTTTTTTGCATTTCTTGCATAGTATGCATGTATGTGTGTATGAGTGTTCATGTCTACACGGGTGCATGCATGTGCGCATGAGCATAATATAAATACATGTGTGCGTGAATGTTCATATGTGTGTGTGATGCATGCATGTGCAGGAGCGTGTGCATGTTTGTGCACTTGTGTGTGTAGTCTAGAAGTTGATCTTGATGTCAGATGTCTTCTTCCGTCACCTTCCACTTTATTTTTGAAAACGAATTCTTCAGTGAACATGGACAGGCCAGTTTGAGCAGACTGACTAGTCAGGGAGCTCCGGTGGTTCTGCTCTCTCTCCCTCCAGCACTGGGATAATCCAGTGCATGGATGGCCACGTGCAGCTTCCGCATGGTTGCTTTAGACTAGTTTTCGAAGCTTGCTCCACGTTCATACAGAAATGGAGGGGGAGGTAGAGAATTTCCCTATACCTCCCGCTGCTAACAAAATGCATACTTTACTTTACTTACAGGAGCCTTGTCACCACAACTAAGGGCAGGCATGAATAAGCCACGCCCACCTCAATTCTGGTGCTGCGCAGTCTATGGTGCTGGGCAAACATTTTCTTACAAGTGTCAAGTGATTTGCTTTTGTGATCTAAGTCTTCCTCCCAAGTGGCCTCTGACAGTCACTCCGTCTTCCCAGTGTGTCTACTGTCATGTCTGCCCAGACGGTTATTTTGCTGGACTCACACAATGTGCTGCTTTTCAGACTGGCAGCTTTGGCTTAGCATTATGTCCCTACTTTTCCATGTCTTCATGCCTGACCTCCCCCTTTCCTGTCACTCTGATAGTCTACAGTTTCTGTTCAGAAATAAAGCTGTGTACAAGCTCTGGTCACTATGAATAAAGCTACTGTGAGTATTCGTGTTCAGGCTTTTGTGCATCATTCGTATTTAGCTCTTTTGGAGACACGGTTCCTGGATCACGTGGTAAGAGCAGGTTCAATCTTAAAGAAGCTTCGGGAATTGTTTCTCACATTCCCTTCATCAGGATGGCACTCTTTGCTGCCTGGAATCTGTGACAATAGGAATTGTGACCTCACAGCCATGTAGTTTATTTTATAACACTTTAATAATAGCTTGTAATTTAGTAATATAATGTATATCATATTGCACATATGTTTATGTGAGTAATACTATTATCTGGTACTTTTGGGGCAATGTTATATTTAATGTCCAGAGTTAGCAAATCATGTTAAGAATTGTGGAAGTCCCCTTAGAATATCATACCACCTACACTATTTTTTTTATTAAAATGAACACAATATTATCCTATTATATGTTATCCCGTGTGTCCCTTGGACTGAAGTCAATAAGTAGATGGAACCAATTTACTAGCCTGACTTGCTGAAATAAAATGCAGCTCTTGTGTTCTTCGTGTAGCAGGCTTAAGGATTTAGCCTCTGAATGGTTTCTAGCCCTTACAGTCATTATACTGCACAGCTCTGAGCTGTGACTCAGTAAGTGACTGGAATACACTACAAAATTCGCATTTCTTTCCAAATCACTTATCTTATTTAAATTCAGAATTGATGCCCCCACTATGGTGTCTGTTGTTTTTTTTTGAAGTCTCAGTTCTGTGGTTATGATATAATGCTGCTTACCATAACTAGACTATACTAATGTGAACTTCCTGTGCTCATGCAGTGCCTATGAAGTTCAAAACTCACAAGTCTCTACACCATCTAACCTCATTGTTAAACCAACAGCAACTGTGATATTAATGTGTTACTCATTTCGATATACAGAAACATCCTACCGCCATTTCTCATACTTGTCACTTGTTTTTCTGTATTTGTCCTTTTCATAGCAACGTTCAGTATCTCTCCAGATTCATAGGTATTATAATATAGATTGTAGGAGAAACTATGTCATGCTTTTCCTGATGCACTGTACATCAGATCATGAATGATAAATATAGTCTAGGGCACTGATGAATACTTTTGTTCAATTGCCCAGTTCTTGTGCAACAACTAACTGCTCTGTAAGTCTAAAAGGATCTAAGAGATACTTTAACAAATATTATTTGTCTCTGTGATCACCTCATATTCCATAACTGCTCTTGATTATGAATAAGAACCATTGATGTCATTTTGATAAAAAGTATAAAGTAGGTATTTATTTAGTTTTAAATCACTTATTTAATTTACTCCCATCCATTTCTCGCTTTCTTCTGTGTTTTGTGTAGTGTTGGATCCTTCACTGGATATCTAAGAGTCTGGTTGAGAGCTGCCTCTCCACTAAGGATGGATGAATAAATACATCCTCCTTCTTTGGATAATTGGGACATGACTCCAAGCTCAGTACTTCTGTGTGGTACATCATAGGAAAGGCCAGTGGAATTCCTGCCGAGGCGTTCCACTGTAACCATTAGAAAGTAAAGTGTTGTATTTGTTTTTTTTTTTTTTGGCTAAAGTTTAATAATGGAAATCTGAGAGAAAAGTTTCTGATAATATCAACTGCAATGAAAACAGACCCTCTACATTGAATTATATTATAAATGCTTCTATGCTTGTTCTACCAGGCTCATTTCACTTATTGGAACAGTGAGTTTTATCTTATCACTCCTTTATCTAGGATATTATCAAATACATTTATGATTTTTATGTTGTTATATTAGAAAAAGAAACATACACTAAGTAGATATTTCTAAAGTAAAATATTATTGAAACAATATATTCCATAAGCAACCTAGTATTAACTCAGTGAACTTGAAAAGCCGTGACTTTCAAATGATAATAACACACTACTTAAGCAAGAAGAGCATTCTTTTTTTTTTTTTTAATGCAGTTTATTCAGGAACATTGAACAATCCTCGGACCCCGGGGAAAGCCAGCCCACAGCTTAAATAGCCTCTGGGTAGCCAACCCAGGCGTGCCACAGGGGCAATGCAGATAGGTCCACATACATGGAGGCAAGCCAGATCCTCAGCCTTAGCCAAATGTGGAATTGTTCATGACAGAGAGCACTCACCATCGGGAAGGTGGAAGGCGGAAACCAGCTCCATCTTTAAGGCATAGCATTCCGCAGCTCTCTACAGTTCCCCCTTTTTGTTTTAGACGCATCAGGCAAGAGTAGAGGTCTGATCTCTGACATTAGAAATAAATTGGGACTTTGTACAGATGTTCATTTAGGTGTCATCCACCCAAAGAGCATCAGACCGGTCCGATACCTTTTTCTCAGAGGCGGGCCCTGGGGCATCAACCCGCATGCAATCAGACATGCTCAAGAAGAGCATTCTTAAACAAAGTTCTAAGGTTGAATTTGATCTTTGATTATACATTTTGTTGTATTTAATCTAATAAAGGGAAATGAAGACTCCTTGCTTCAGTCCCATTGCTTGTTGGGTAACCATGTAGAATTTAAAAGGGATTAAAGAGATCCACACACACAGAGAGAGAGAGGGTAGGGCAGGGTCTTAACATGGTTGTCAAACATTTCCTCCTGGCATTCCTCATTTTGGACATTCCTCTCCTCCTACATGAGGGTCATGCACCATTAATTCCTAACCAGAAGGACATGGCAGTCACCTCAGAGACTGAGTGACATAACTGGAGGCATAACTCCAGGCAACTCTTGACTACATCCTTTGCTGGACAGAATGACATCAACTGCTCCAGGAGTGGTCCATATGGCAAGAAGTTGAAGGTCATTTCTTCCTGGAACCAATAGACATTATTGACAAGATCCCTTCTTGAGCTAAAGTAGCCATGGGGAGTTCTTAATGTGACAACAATCCAAAAGTGGTGTTCAACCATCAGCTGGCAATGAACCTAAGCCCAAAGATCTAATACGTCCAAATCTTAGCAGTAATCCTTAAGCTTAGATGGGTATCCAAGGGGAATCCAAGATGGCAGTGACCAGTTTGCACTGTATCTGAGGGGAGAGGATCAAAGATTCTGGGAACAGTGATTGGACAGGCTGCTAGATCCAGAGCATTGACTTTGGCGCTTCCTGGACCAGAGGGGACATCCTGGGAGTTGGGGTCAATCAGATCCAGCACCCCCACCCCACCCCGTGGCCCTCTCCTGGGTCTGAGAGTAGCTAACTGTGGGCTCCCTGCCCTTTCGGATACTTCAGTAAGTATGTAACTGCGGACCTCCCCGATCCAGGGACCCTCTGCTTTAGCAGCCAGACATCAGATCCTTCCCTCTCCCTTAAGGATTCCCTCAGGATTCCTGGAACAGCATCCCAGTCTCCAAGCCACATTTCTGCTGGTCACCCTTTGGAGACCAGGTGAACAATAGAATCACATGGATCCTGGATCCAAGATAACTAAGCCCGGATGAATCTGAGTACCAGCAGCACAGTGTCAGGCGGGCCTGTAAGCCACAGCCAAGCTCCCCTCTGCGGCACCCCACAGCTGCCACCTGTACCCGGAGCTGATTTCTGCACCTGCTTCTGTGCCAAGCCCGTGCCCCACATCTGTGCCTGCTCCTTGCCCTTTGGGGCTTGTGTGCAGACATGCTCCCTGACTTTCAATGAATCTGCCTGCACCCGAATTTGCACCCCACCCTTCAAGACACTAGCATCCAAATCACCAGTACCCATTCCTGAACCCCTGGATATCTCTTCTCTTCCTGAAGAGTACTCCAGACTCCAAAGATGGGTGGATCTAGTCTTCTGTGCAGGCTCCAGGAACAAACAGTCAAGACTATAGACAACCAGATGGCTAAAGGCTGGCAGAAGAATACAATCAACAAGAACAAGGACATCATGACTCCACCAGAAAACCCCCCAAACAATGGATATTTTAATGCAGCTGAAAGACAGGAAAATGATCTTAAATCTATGCTTATTCAGTTATTAGAGACACATAAGAAGGAAGTTGAAAAACCTCTCAAAGAAATACAGGCAAATACAAGCAAATAAATAGAGGCCACCGTCAAACAGATGAAGGAAATGAATAAAATTGTTCAAAACATAAAATGCAATTAGAATCAATAAAGAAAACACAAACAAAAAAATCCTGGAGATGGGAAACTTAGAGAGAGGGAGACAGAGAGAGAGAGAGAGAGAGAGAGAGAGAGAGAGAGAGAGAGAGAGAGAGATAGATATCAGGAATCCCAAAGGTAAGCATCACCAACAAAATACAAGAGATGGAAGAGAGAATCTCAGGTGTTGAAGATACAGTTGAAGAAATCGATATATGTCCTAAAGAAAACATAAAAATTAAAACGTTTCTGACACAAAACATCCAAGAAATCAAGGACACCATGAAAAGATGAAACCTAAGAATAATAGGAATGGACAAAAAGAAGATTCCAGGCTCCAAGATCCAGAAAATATTTTCAAGAAAATCATAGAAGAAAATTTCTACAATTTAAAGAAAGAGGTGCTCTCAAACATACAAGAGGTCTACAGAACATCAAATAGACTATACCAGAAAAGAAACTCCTCATGTCACATAACAGTCAAAACACTAACTCTACAGAATGAAGAAAATGTATTAAAACAGGCAAGGGAAAAAAATCTGAGTAACATATAAAGGCAGACCTACCAGAATCACACCTGAATTCTCAACAGAGACCTGAAAGTTAGAAAAGCCTGGGCAAATGTCATGCAGACACTAAGAGACCACAAATGCCAACCCAGAATACTATATCCAGCAAAACTTTCAATCAACATAGATGGAGAAAACAAGATATTCCACGACAAAACTAAATTTAAACCATATCTATGTAGCAACCCAGCCCTACAGGAGACATAACCTCGGAGCAAATGGCTAGAAAAAGGTTTTCTAAGCAAACAGACCCAAGAAGCAAGCAAGAGTAGCCATGCTAATATTTAATAAAATGGACTTTCAACCAAGTTAATCAAAAGAGATGGGGAAGGACACTTCATCCTCATCAAAGAAAAAATCTAGCATGAGGACATCATTATCCTGAACATCTATGCCCCAAATACAAGGGCACCTGCATTTATAGAAGAAACATTATTAAAGCTTAAGCCACACATTGATCCCAACACCTTAATAATGGGAGACTTCAAGACTCCACTTTCACCAAGGGACAGATCATTGAGACAGAAGATAAGCAGTGAAATAATGAAGCTTACAGAGGTCCTAAATCAAATGGACCTAACAAATGTCTACAGAACTTTTCACCCAAAAGAATATACCTTCTTCTCAGCACCTCACATAACCTTCTCCAAAATTGACCATATAGTCAGGCACAAAGCAAGCCTCAACACATACAAGAAGATTAAAATAATCCCTTGTATCCTATCAGGCCACCATGGCCTAAAACTAGACCTCAACAACAACAGAAATATCAAAAAACCTATACATGAATGGATACTGAACAACTCTCTACTCAATGACAGCTGGGTCAGGGAAGAAATAAAGAAATTAAAGACTTCCTAACAATCAGTGAGAATGAAGGCACTATATACCCAAACTTATGAGACACAATGAAAGCAGTGCTAAGAGAAAAGTTCATAGTACTAAGTACCTTCATAAAGAAATTTGAGACATCTCATAAAGCAACCTAACAGCTCACCTGAAAGCCCTAGAAAAAAGAAGCAGACCCACCCAAGAGGAGTAGATATTTGGAAATAATCAAATGCAAGGCTGAAATCAATAAATTAGAAACAAAGGAAATAATTAAAAAAATCAATGAAAGCATGAGCTGGTTCTTAGAGAAAATCACCAAGATACACAATCCCTTAGCCAAACTAACTAGGAGAGAGACATTATCCAAGTTAACAAAGTCAGAAATGCAAAGAGGGACATAGTGACAGACACTGAGGAAATCAAAAGAATCATTAGGACTTATTCAAAAGCTTATATGCCAGAAAGTTAGAAGATCTAAATGAAATTGACAATTTATTTAATAGATTCCACTTACTAAAGTTAAATCAAGATAAGGTAAATAAATTAAATAATCCTACATGCCTTAAGGAAATAGAAGCAGTCATCAAGATTCTTCCATGAAAGAAAAAAAAAAAAAAAAAAAAGAAGAAGCCCAGAGCCAGATGGTTTTAGGGCAGAATTCTACCAGACCTTCAAAGAAGTGTTAACACCAATACTCTTCAAATGATTCCACAAAATAAAAAGGAAAGAAACATTACCAAACTCATTCTATGAGGTCATGGTTACCATGACACCTAAACTGCACAAAGACCCAACAAAATGAGAATTTTAGACCAATTTCTTTTATGAATATTGATGCAAAAATACTCAATAAAATACTTGCAAACTGAATCCAAGAACACATCAATGATATCATTCACTGTGACTTCATCCCAAGCATGCAGGGGTGGTTCAATATAAAAAAATTCATCAGTGTAATCCATTATATAAACAAACTGAAAAAAAAAAACCCACACATGATCACCTCTTGAGATGCCAAAAAGCATTTGCAAAGAATCCAATACCCATTCACGTTTAAAGTCTTGGAGAAATCAGGTATACAAGACACATACCTAAACATAGTAAAGGCAATATACAACAAGCTTATAACCAACATCAATTTAAATGGAGAGAAACTTAAGTCAATTCCACTGAAATTAAGGACAAGCAAAACTACACAGCCTCTCTGTAGTTATTCAACATAGTACTTGAAGTCCTACCTAGAGCAATAAAACAATTAAAGGAGATCAAGGAGATAAAAATTGGAAAGGAAGAAGTCAAAGTATCACTATTCGCAGATGATATTATAATATTCATGAATGAACCCCAAATTTCTAGCAGGAAACTCCTAAACATCTTCAGCAAAGTGGCTGGATAAAAAATTAACTAAAAAAAAAAAAATTCAGTAGCTCTCCTAAATACAAAAGACAAATGGCCTGATAAGAAAACCAGGAAAACAGCACCCTTCACAATAGCCACAAAAACAAAACAAAACAAAACAAAACAAAACAAAGCATTTTGGAATAACTCTAACCAAGCAAGTGAAAGACTTGTATGAAAAAAAACTTGAAATCTCTAAAGAAAGAAATTGAAAAAAAATATCAGAAGATGGAAAGATCTCCCATACTCAGGGATCAGTATGATTAACATAGTAAAAATGGCCATCTTACCAAAGGCAATCTACAGATTCAATGCAATTTCCATCAACAATTCTTTATAGACCTGAATTAACAATTTTCAACTTCATATGGAGAAACAAGGAACCCAGAATAGCTAAAACAGTCCTGTAAGATAAAAAAAATCTTCTGGAGGTATCTCTATCAGTGATCTTAATCTGTACTACAGAGCAACAGTAATAAAAATTGCATGGTACTGACATAGAAACAGACTGGTGGATCAATGGAATTGAATTGAATATCCAGAAAGAAACCCATACATCTACGGACACTTTATTTTTAAGAAAGGAGCCAAAACCATACATCATGAAAGAGGCCATAGCAGTTCCAAGCCTGGGTTCCTGACTGCTGAATCTTCCATATAACGAGCATGCTGCTCTTATATTTAAGTTTGCTGTGGTATGCTTGTGCTTCAGTGATACCCAAAAACTAGAAGAGTGAGCTGTTTATTGATAACATGATATTCACACTGTTTTAATAGGCTATGGGATGATTTTTCAAAACTAGAATTTCTTCTGTAGAGGTTCATGGTTGGTACCTGAACTGAGTTTCTATCTTGTTACTATATGAGGTTATCTAACTGCTTTCGTCACTCATCCATTTTGCTATTTGTAAAAGGTATATGCTTATGAATCTGGAACAAGTATCCTATCATTAATATTAGGATAAAAAATCAAACATGAAAATATGGTATATATATATATATATATATATATATATATATATATATATATGTTACTCTACCTGAATAAACAGGACAGAAATAATACATGAAAAAAATCAGTGACATAATTTATAATGGGATTTACATCCTATGCATGCCAATAAAGCAGTTAAACTTCTCCTTGGTAGTGAATGTGTAAAACTAATTTACTTCTAGACAAATATAAGCTCATTAACCTTTGCCTTAATTGTTCTAGCAGCACACTTCTCTCTACCAGAACCAACACTGCTATAAAAATTCAATTTTCTCCTGCTGGAATTGAGTGGTGGACCTCTATGATAAGTGAACATTAGATTAAACATTTCCAAGTCCTCTCTATTTATTGGCAAACAGACTCATTTTATTATTGTTTTTATGGTCTGGAAAATATCTGTTATATTACTTGACAAATTACATTCTATTCTTTCTCTGCCGTGAGATATAACTTGAACGTGAAATGCATTCACAGCAAGTTAGGAGCAAGGGAGTCCCATGGGCATTGGAACAGATTTATAATCACATAGAATAAGGTGGGCACAAATCACCATGGAGATGGGTGGAGGTACAGCTGTAGGCAACGTAAAACGTATGTCAGTTATACGTTTGTATATTGACAAACTTCAGGAATGCAAGTCCACTCTGATAATTCCAACTGATAAATGAAATTCAGAGTTTTAAAAGGGTAAATTGTACAAATTTTTAAGTGTTGACAGCTAATTTTATTGCAGGATAGTTGACGCCATTGTAAACCCCAAAAGTTTGAACTGTGAAGCCCTGTTTCTTTGGTGCGGTTGAGCCCTATCACACACCTTTTATCCAAGAACTTTCTGTACACAGTATTTAATAAAGTTAACCCAAGGTCAAGAGGTGGAGCAAGAAACCATGTGACAGGGATTAAAGAGTAGGAGAGACTTTGAGTTGAGCATGGAGTTTTTATTACTATTGCTCTGTAGTACAGCTTGAGATTGGGAATGGAGATACCTCCAGATGATCTGTTGTTGTACAGGATTGTTTTGGAGATTCTAGGTTTTTTGTTTCTCCATAAGAAGCTCAGAATCTGTTTTTCAAGGTCTGAAAAGAATTGAGTTGGTATTTTGATGGGAATTGCGTTGAATCTGTAGACTGCTTTTGGCAGGATGGCCATTTTCACAATGTTAATCCTACCAATCCATGAGCACGGGAGATCTTTCCATCTTCTGAGATCTTCTTCAATTTCTTTCTTCAGAGACTTGAAGTTTTTCTCAAACAGGTCTTTCACTTGCTTGGTTAGTGTCACCCCCAGGTACTTTATGTTATTGGTGGCTATTGTGAAGGGTGTTGTTTCCCTAATTTCTTTCTCGGCCCTTTTGTCTTTGGTATACAGGAGGGCTTCTGATTTTTTTGAGTTGATTTTGTATCCAGCCACTTTGCTGAAGGTGTTTATCAGCTGAAGGAGTTCTCTGGTTGAATTTTTGGGGTCGCTCATGTATACTATCATATCATCTGCAAATAGTGACACTTTGACCTCTTCCTTTCCAATTTGTATCCCCTTGATCTCCTTTAGTTGTCTTATTGCTCTGGCTAGGACTTCAAGTACTATGTTGAAGAGATATGGAGAGAGTGGGCAGCCTTGTCTTGTCCCTGATTTCAGTGGGATTGATTTAAGTTTCTCTCCATTGAGTTTGATGTTGGCTGTAGGCTTGCTGTATATTGCCTTTACTATGTTTAAGTATGTGCCTTGTATCCCTGATCTCTCCAATACTTTAAACATGAATGGGTGTTGGACTTTGTCAAATGCTTTTTCGGCATCCAAGGAGATGATCATGTGGTTTTTCTCCTTCAGTTTGTTTATGTGGTGGATTACATTGATGGATTTCTGTATGTTGAACCACCCTTGCATGCCTGGGATGAAGCCTACTTGGTCATGGTGGATGATATCTTTGATGTGTTCTTGTTTTCAGTTTGCAAGTATTTTATTGAGTATTTTTGCATCAATATTCATAAGAGAGATAGGTCTGAAGTTCTCTTTTTTTGTTGGGTCTTTGTGTGGTTTGGGTATCAAGGTGACTGTGGCTTCATAGAATGAGTTTGGTAATGTTCCTTCTGTTTTTATTTTGTGGAATAGTTTGAGGAGAATTGGTATTAGCACTTCTTTGAAGGTCTGGTAGAATTCTGCGCTGAAACCATCGGGCCCAGGGCTTTTTTTGGAGGGGAGACTGTTAATGACTGCTTCAATTTCCTTGGGGAATATAGGGCTATTCAGTCTTTCTATCTGATCTTGACTTAATGTTGGTAGATGGAATCTATCAAGAAAATTGTCCATTTCATTTAAATTTTCAAATTTTGTGGCTTATAGGCTTTTGTAGTATGGATTTTTTTTTTTGTAGTTTGGATTTCCTCAGTGTCTGTAGTTATGTCCCCCTTTTCATTTCTGATTTTGCTGATTTGGATAGATTCTCTCTGCTTTTTGGTTAGCTTGGCTAAGGGTTTGTCTATCTTGTTGATTTTCTCAAAGAACCAGCTTTTTGTTTCATTGATTCTTTGAATAGTTTTGTTTCTAATTGATTGATTTCAGCCCTGAGTTTGATTATTTAAAGCCTTCTGCTCCTCTTGGGTGTATCTGCTTCTTTTTTTTCTAGGGTTTTCAGGTGGGCCATTAAGTTACTTGTATGTGATGTTATAAATTTCTTTTTGAAGGCACCTAGTGCTATAAATTTTCCTCTGAGCACTGCTTTCAATGAGTCCCATAAAAGACCCAGAAATAAACCCATGTACCTATGAATACTCAAGTTTTGACAAAGCAGGCAAAACCATTCAATGGAAAAAAGATAGCATCTTCAACAGATGGTGCTGGTCTAATTGGATGTCTACATGCAGATAAATGAAAATAGATCCACATTTATCACCCTGCACAAAACTAAAGTCTAAGTGGATCAAAGACCTCAACATAAAACCAGATACGCTAAATCTGTTAGAAGAAAAAGTGGGGAACAGCCTAGAACTCATTGGCACAGGAGACAACTTCCTGAACAGAACTCCAACAGCACAGGCATTAAGAGCAACAATCAATAAGTGAGACCTCATGAAACTGAAAAGCTTCTGTAAAGCAAAGGTCACCGTCATCAAAACAAAACGACTGCCTACAGATTGGGGAAGAATCTTCACCAACCCTTTATCTGACAGAGGACTAATAGCCAGTATTTACAAAGAACTAAAGAAGCTGAAAAGCAGCAAACCAAGTAATCCACTTAAACAATGGGGAATGGAGCTAAACAGAGAATTCTCTGTAGAGGAATATAGAATGGCAAAGAAACACTTAAAGAAATGCTCAACGTCATTAGCCATTAGGGAAATGCAAATGAAAACGACCCTGAGATTTCAACTTATACCCATCAGAATGGCCAAGATGAAAAACTCAAATGACAACACATGTTGGAGAGGTGGTGGAGAAATGGGAACCCTTCTCCATTGTTGGTGGGAATGTAAACTGGAAGTTTACACTTTGGAAGTCAATCTGGCACTTTCTCAGACAATTAGGAATAGCGCTTCTTCAAGATCCAGCTATACCACTGCTAGGCATATACCCAAAATTTGCTCAAGTACACAATAAGGACATTTGCTCAACCATGTTTGCAGCAGCTTTATTTGTAACAGCCAGAAGCTGGAAACAACCCAGATGTCCATCAACGGAGGAATGGATACAGAAATTGTGGTATTTTTACACAATGGAATACTACTCAGCAATCAAAAAGGAGGAAATCGTGAAATTTGCGGGCAAATGGTGGGATCTAGAAAAGATCATTCTGAGTGAAGTATCCCAGAAGGAGAAAGACAAACATGGAATATACTCACTAGACCTAAAAGATAGAATAAACATAATGAAATCTATACACCTAAAGAAGATAATCAAGAAAGTGGACACGGGTATGATCTATCCTCATTTAGAAAGACAAATGGGATATGCATTGAACATGTGACAGGAATCTACCACAGAAAGGATCTGAAAGACTCTACCTAGCAGTGCTCCAAAGTAGATACTAAGACTCATAACCAAACCTTCGGCAGAGTGCAGGGAATCATATGAAAGAAGGGGAGTTTGATGTGGAAAGGATAGGAGCTCCACAAGGACCAAACATATCTGGGCACAGGGTCTTTTCTGAGATGGACACTCAACCAAAGACCATGAGAGGATAAAACCTAGAACCTCTGCTCGGATGTGATCCGTGATAGCTCAGTAATCAATTGGTTTCCCATAGTAAGGGGAACAAGGACTATTTCTAACAGGAACTCAATGACTGGCTCTTTGACCTCCCCACCTCCCAAGGGAGGAGCAGTCCTGTTAGGCCACAGAGGAGGACTTTGCAGCCAGTCCTGAAAATACCTGACAAAACGGAGTCATATGAAAGGGAAGGAGGTCCTCCCCTATCAGTGGACTTGGAAAGGGGCAGGGAGGAGATGAGGGAGGGAGGGTGGGATTGGGGAGGAAATGAAGGATACAGCTGGGATACAGAATTAACAAAATGTAACTAATGAGAAAAATAAAATTAAAAAAAAAAAAAAGGACAGCATGGAGAAGAAGAAAGCGCTTTTAGCGTAAGCTCTGGCTTTAGCTTTGTCTGCTGCTCCTCAGCTCCTCAGCTCCTCAGCTGCCTGGCTTTTGGGGCTTTGAGCTAGCAAGCCTTTGGAGTTGGCCTTTTTAGCCTTTTCCTGCTGGGCTGTCAGTTGAACTAGTGAGCCTTTTGTTTTTTTTCTGTGCGGACCTGAGTTGAGAAGGAAGGTCAGATGGGTGCTTTCTCTGCCTCTCTGAGCTAGCAGTTTTTCACCCCAGCATCTGGCTCCTGAGTCTTTATTGGTAAAATAGAACTGGTGGGATTTTCCTTTTTTTAAGCAACAACTAATGGAAAATTCTCTCTCTCTCTCTCTCTCTCTCTCTCTCTCTCTGGATAGATAGATAGATAGATAGATAGATAGATAGATAGATAGATAGATATAGCATCTGGAGACTAAGTTTGATATATGGGTGAACACATATTTTTATGTTTCCACTCTGTGACTGATTATATTGTATCCTCTTCTTTCCTTCTACAAAGTATAATCAAAATTCACTGCTTAATTTCAGAAGCAATTAATTACAGGGAGAAAAGATTTTTCAGAAGGCTTAGCCTAAATAAATCTTCCATCATTTACTCATACACCTAATTTTTTTTGATAATGTGCATTACTAGACCTTTAAATTTTTTTAATAGTATTTGGACATGTAGTCTAGTTGGTGTAGAATTCTCTGTGAAGGTCAGGCTGCCCATGGACTTGAACTGATCTTCATACCTCTGTGTTCCTGAGTGCTGGGATAACAGGCATGAGTCACCATGGTTGGCTTAATTTTATTTTTCATAAGTTTTTATTAGTTTTTAACTATGTCATACAATGTATTTCATTCATATTTATGCCACTCTCTCCCAGATCCATCCTCATCTCTCTTTCCACCCAGCTCTGCCTCTGTCCTTCAGTTTTAAAACTCTTCATATTCAGCTTGTGCTATTCATGTAGGCTTGACTGCGTAGCCAACCGCTTCAGCATGGCCGACCTACCTAGGATCGCACCCTTAAAGAAAACTGACTCTTCCTCTCACAGCCACCATCAGTTAACAGTGGCTAGGCATGGGACAGAGCCAACCTCCTGTCTCCATGTAAGGATTTGCCTTGTCTTGTCTTGGCATGCTGTCAGAGCTGCTATGAGTTTGTGTTTGCAGCTACTCTGTCATGTCCACGAGCAATGGCTCTTTGCAGTCGTCCATCCAAGTGGCTTTTACACTCTTTCCTCCCACATCTTTCACAATGACCTGAGCCATGGGAGAAGGGAGTATGGCATGGACACCCTATTTAGGGATGAACATTCCACTGTCTTTCCCTACACTGTTAACAGTTGTGGGTCTTTGTTAATCACCACTACTGACGGGGAAACAAAAGCTTCTCTGATCAGGGCTGAGAGGGGAACTAATCTATGTGTCTAACTGCAAGCCATTAGGAGTCAGTTTAACACTAAGTCCGTCTAGCAGAATGATAGTAGTAGGCTCTCTCCTAGGGCTTATTGCCTGGATAGCCACCAGTTCTTGGCAACAGCAAGAGTACAAAGTATGGATTTCCTCTTATGGATGTTTTCTCTGTGTTTTGTGACTCAAGTGTGTGGCATCTTCAGCTACAGGGTCTTGTCCTTCTCCTGGAGAGTAAAGAAGGAGCAATGCCAATGGCCTATAATGTTTGAGAGGTCTATTGGACTCCTTGCGCAATAACTTAAGAAGTCATAACCGGTTTCTGATACTGGAATTGTTTGTTGACATGGGGTATGTAATGAAGGGATTATTCCCCTGTTGTAGGGTAACTCCATTGAAAGGTCTCTTTAATGTGTATGCATATATTTTAGAAAACTTTTAGAGTAGCATATTTAATCATTGCTTTCTTCAAAGGCCTTTAGTGTTATTCCTACCTTCACTTCTTGCTATACTCTGTCCTCTCACCTCCATCTCCACTTAACCCTGCTTGCTTCATTATTCCTCTTTATACCACTATATTTTATGCCCTTCAAAGACTCCCCTTACCATGGCCCCTTATGGATTTCCTGACTGCTGTGGGTATTCCAAATGAAACACACATATCTGAGGATCAAAGCTAACACATCCAAAATTATTCCAAACAAAACTTGTGATGTTTGCCTTTCTGGGTCTGGGTGATCTCACCAAGAATGTTTCTAGTTCCACCGATTTACCTGAGAAATTAATAATTTTGTTTTTCTTAATAGCTAAATAATGTTCCATTGTGTGTGTGTGTGTTGCCAAACAAAGGCAATGAAAAAAATGGAAACACTATTTAACACGAAAAATGTAGTGCAAGGCACAGGGAGGTCTGGCCACTTCCAGCTGCTAGGATGGGAATCCTTCCCAGGATTCTAATGAGAGTGAGCTCTGTCTCAGAGACTCAAGCACGTGTCAGTGCAGCCCAGCATGTCCGGGGGGTGGGGGTGGGGTGGTAGTGTATTTTCATGCCTGCGTCTGCTGTCAGCACAGGCAGGATGGCTGCTTCCCCAGGTAAGGGAAGTCTGCTTTATGGTGATCTCAGACTTCCCTATTTTCTCCGCTTCTTCTTCTCTTCTCCTGAACCTCCAGTTGTCCTATCTGTTCGCTGTCTTAGCAGCTTCCATTTCCCAGAATGCCGTGGTTATAATAGCATGGCAAACAATATCATCTCCTGTTAGCCACATGTAGTTTTCCAAGCAGTTGTAGAATATGACCTCATATTGCATTGCCTTGCTGGACCATGCTTTAATACATGCATATAATTCAGACATTACATCTAATGCACACATGGAGGTTTTACTTAGAAAAAAACTGATCAAAGTAACTCTAACTCTCAAGTTATTGTTTTAAATAAATCTTGGTAACTGAAGTATGAAAAAGAAAGATTATCAGCTTTGTGACAATTTATATGCAAAAATGTATGACACAATTTTTGTCAGTGTCATAAATTAATATTTGCTTAACAGTTCCAATGGTTTTTGAAAGTACATAGCACAATAATTCTTTTTCAATTAAATGCTTTAAAACATGAGTCATCTAGATAATAACTATACTAAAGTAGCATAATTTGTAGTAGCCAAATGTTAGATTCCATTTTTACAGTATAAATAGAGATGAAACAATTATTTCATGGTTTAAAATTAAGCTTTATATTTGGGTTCAAGAAGTAACAATAAAAGTAAATGTTATGTATGCTGAACAAAGTTCCTAATTATTTTAAATGCTGTGCGGTTTAGGGCATAAAAGTGTTTGTAAATAAATGCTATAAAAGTTCAGTGGTTCCAATCTGGCGCTATTGCTCTCCTTCTACAGAGAAACAAATCTAATTTATTTTGACATGTTGGAATCCAATATATTTGCAAATCAGTACCAATTAAGGGACCATTTTTATATCTTGCTATAAGAAAATTTAATGAAAATGAGAAGAAATAAACACCCATTGCAACCCCTATTATTTGTAACCTTGCAGTAATTGTGCCAGGGTGATCTAATCCTGCACATTTAGCTAAGAAAAATAGTGCCAAGACAAAAAAAAAAAAAATCTCCAGAGACACCAGCAGCCCAGGATTCTTGGGGTAAATGGGGTAAATTACAAATTAAAAAAATTAGTAAAGAAGCAAGTGGGCAGAAAGCCCATCCTAAGTTCAGACTCCAACTCACAAGGCATCTTCAGCTTGAAGATGGGAGACTAGGAATCCAAAGAATTTCTCAAATTATTGTCAAGGTAAAAATGTCATCTAGGGTAACTTTTTTTTTTTAACTTTATATCATTCTCATTAATGGGGTTTATCTGAATCTAACCTTAACTTCGGATGAGTCTTCAGGAGAACTTCATTACACCATTGTTCTCATTTCCTGATACCTGCTCCATAGTTCTATGTATGAAGCTCAGGAGACCCTTTGTGAAAGGTGTTCAGATGCCAGTGTGAGAAGTGTCGGACCCTTCTCCCGGTGCCTCCTCCTTCCTTCCCTCTCCCTCTCTGGTTAGTTTTATTTGGTTCTTTATCCATAATAATGGACATCAGAATTAAGTAGCCAATGCTTCCTCTGATCCTGATGTTATGACGTTTGCTTATGGTTTATGGCCTTCATACTATTAATATTTTTAAAAGTCTGTAAAATGAGACTATATTATTTAAATACTTTTGTTGGATATAGTAAAGGACATTAATTTCCTTATGCCTAACATATAGCAAATACTCCATACATTTTTGCCTATTACTGACATCACAGATTTATGAGTCACATTTATGAAATACTTGCTTAAATACACAATCACGTGTATTTGTCTTGTGCACACTGGGAGCACACACACACAACCTAAGGATGTCTAGCAAGCTGATGGTATATAATGTTTCCTCTGCTCCCTGATTTTCTATTTCACACTTAGATGAAGATTGTATTTTTCATCTTTACTATTTTTATCACCCATAGATAATTTTTGGCTTCGTCCATGAATACAACTGGCAGGGGATGAGGCCAATATGCCCAGAAGTTGACACCAACATTCAGAAAGAATTAGAAGAAAATTGTTTAACATTCAATTGCCTGATTCTACATTTAGCCACTTAGTGTTTTAAGGTACGTGTTATGTGCCTGTGAGCTATTACAATAATGGAGATCAAAGACTGAAGGTGTAGTGGGTCCCTCACTTTGGTGGTGACGGCCTTGCCTAATTATTTATTAGGTAGCTACTTATGGAATTATGGAAGACTCCAGAAAACGCATCCACTCAAGACCCTAGTTAGATATTCACTAGCAAATGTGAATCATTTATATATCTTAGGGTCCTAAATATCTTCAATATAACAGACTTGAAATGGGGGAGGGGCGGCTGTGTCTCTTAATGGAGAGCTAGGCCAACAGGACTGGATCAGAGGGCCACTCAAGAAAAGAAAGGCGTATGACAGCTCTTCAGATAATTGACAATACTGTTTAACAAAATAGACAGTTGTCATTTTTCCCAATAGAGAAAGGTAGGGCATGAGACAGACTCTGGCGAACGCCTTGAACACCATGGAATGTGCACACACCAGAAGACATCAAAATAGTCCATACATAATCTCATGGGCCAATAGAAAATTTGGCAGTTTCTTTTTCTGTCCATCCCATGGAGAAGGGGACACATTGCTCCCCCATAAATTTGGGCTGGTCTCCTGATATACATGTGTGTATAGGGTGTTCCAGTATGGTGAGACTGGGCTAATGTCACGTGAGTTTGCAACTCATACTGAAGAAGTCCCAAGGCTTCTGTTCTCTCCCAGGGCAGCACGTGAAATCATCCGATATAGATTTACCAAGGACAGAAAACAACACGAGGAGCGATGTCCAGGCATCCTCATCCAGAGCTCTGTACACCAGCAGGGAGCATCAATGAAGATAATTTTAATGTTCCCCAGTTTGTCTAAATGTAAGGAAAATTTCTTCTAGGCACTCAGTTCTTAGCTTCCTTGTTCTTAGAGGTTTATACTAGAAAACTTGACAATGCTAATCTTTCCTGTAAAATCTTTAAGAGAAACCGTTCTTGCCAGATTTACAGTTCAGGACACTGCCATTGCCCCTGACCAGGGAGGCATGGAAACATCTCTCTATCCTGTTATTGGCTCCTGTAGCAGTTTATTCTGTTTCATGGGTCCCCTGCCTCACACTGTAAAACTTCCTCACAACTGAACATGGGAAGAACATCCCAGCACGGCTTTTAATCAAAATCGCCTTCCTCGGCAAGGAGGAGCTTTGACTCAGCTCTGGCCTTCTCCACTGTTGCAGTGCAGAACAGCAAGTGGCTATTTGAAACCACGACATTTTAAAGAATACTTATATAGTGATATGTAACTTACACACACACACACACACACACACACACAGAGAGAGAGAGAGAGAGAGAGAGAGAGAGAGAGAGAGAGAGAGAGAGAGATTCTGTAATGAGCAAGACTCCAAACGTATCAGGAAATGGGGCATCAAAGCTACAGGGCAGATGCCACAAATGAAAGACGTGTCAAGAAAGAGTTTAGTGATCATACGATTCAGTTTATCTGTGACAGCCCACTTGTGCCTACCATCATAGCTTAATATAGTGTGTCTCTTTACACTGTAAAGTGCTGTGCTTTGGGCATTATGAAGATAGAGTAAGCAGAAACGTTTACCGCCTGGCTTAAGTTTGCCATCTATTTAGTGAGACGGGGCCTAGATAGCCTCAGAACTTATCTCTGAATTACCTGTCCATTGATGTCATATAATAGTCCTAGCTTTGTTTGTTTGCAGTTGCCTGATATATCTCTTCCTATCATGTAATTTTTATGCATGTGATTTTTTTCCTGTGCATTGTTTAATGGAACATAACTATGTTTTAAAAATTCACGAGTAAAAAGGAATTATCCCTCAGAAGGTGAATTAAATGGCACAGCTATTGAATACCACGGAAAACAAATGATGAGTGACTTCACTGTTAAAAGTTGAGCGAAAAAAATGTCATGGCTGCGGATCCACACTCAGTGAAGATCTGGCCTCCGTTCTGAGGGGCAAGTATGGCTTTGTATGCTTAACACCTTTCAGACTTCTCTTGTAATATGTAAAAAAAATAAAAATGAGGCCCTTCACATTGCTCATATGTCCTTTCACAGTTTGGCCCAGCTTGAATCTCGGGGCTCACCAAGTCAGAACCTCACAGAACCCTGCAAGAGGACACTCCACAGATTGAGCACAAGGAAAGAAAGATGCCATCCATAAAATCATGAGTAATACAAAGTGTAAACCATCTACAACTCAGAAGATGTGAAGAATTTCAATTCCACATGGAAGAGATGTAGAGGGATGTTAATTCAGGACATGGCTGCTCTGGCAAGAGATCACATCCAAAGACCTTCTAGGTCTGTGTGGTTTGGCTGGAATACAAACACACCTTTAATCCAGGAAAAAGAGGCAAGCATATCTGAGTTCAAGACCAGTTCAAGACCAGCAGTTTCAGGTAAAGAAAAGATTTGGTCAGAGTTGTGGTGGTATACTCCTTTAATCCCAAACAATGAAGGTAAAGTTAGTTTGTAGAAGGAAGCACCCATGTTTGAAAGTGATGTCTATTTGAGTGGGGAAAAAGGGACAGATCAGAGAAAGAGTTTTGCAGAATTGGATATGCCCAACCCTCACAAGAAAAGAGAGAAAAGGGAAGCTACTTAAGGGGCTATACAGAAAGAGAAGAGGCAGTTTTACCAGGACAGTAATATAGAGACAGGTTGTAGATAGAGAACTCAGGTGAAAAACCAAATAAGCCAGAGAATGAGAATGAGCCAAGAGATTAGAACAGATTTCTGGCATTAGTTTGAGGCCAAGCAGAGCAATTCAGAGGCCGAGAAAGAAGCCAGATTGAGTAAGTCATCTGGGAGAGGAGGTTGAGCCAAAACAGCTGAGTTGAACCAGCCAGCTATGAGCTCAGAAAGAACAAGAAGGGGTGAGCTTATTCAGCCTCAGAGGGTGAAAACATTCTAGGCCTACATTAGACATTAGACAGTATTCGGGTTAGAAGCTTCACAGGTGGAGGAGGTAAGCCTCTGAGATGACAATTAAAACAGGCAAAAGAATCGCCTACATCACAACAGAGCAGCTTTAGCCATAGGATAGCACTCTCTAGAGCTGGATGTTTCCATAGATCCCTCATCATTTTTGTAGTCTCTTCAATTGTTTTCTCCCTACACTGCTATCCCTGCTGGTTAAAGGCCTTTAACTCCACAAATCGAGATTTCCAGGAGTGGTACCAATGCCCCTTACCACAACAGGACTGCAATTCTCTTGGGTAATGAAAAACCACTGAACTTCTGTGGAAACACTGTTTCTACTTTTTAAAAAAAATATAGTATGAAAAATGGATATCGCTGATTAAAAATTATAATTTTTCTCATTTTCATATCAGAAGGTAGACTATTAATTCTTTATCAAGTTTATACTATTTCTATCCCCAACACAAAAGCTGTTCAGATTAAATTTAAATATGAATTATATATAAGTTATACTCTCATTAGTGCTGAAATTAATTCACATTAATCAGCAACATACCAATTTTTAATTTTAATATAAAAATTTTGAAGGTTATATTTTAGTAAAGAGTATTTGAAGCTTGGAAAATGTCAGGATGTTCTTCTGTATAATTATCTTTTATCTGGGTTTGATACATTAAAAATAAAAAATAGTAGAACCAGAATAATATTTCTCTAGGGTTAACATAATACATAAGAAATTAACAAAGATACATTTGAAACATTTGATCTTTTTATTATTTGCATATAGTTATAAATTTAAATTTCTATTTTCATAGAAATCATACTTGAAAATGCACATGTTTTTTAATTGTCTATAATGTTAAATTTGAAATATTTAACAATTAAAGTTGGCACATTTCTGTTATAAATAAATAGCAAAGCTATACCTATGTAGGCATCATGTTTTGGGGAATTTTAAGAATAATTGACTTTGACTAATTTTTTTTCAAAATTGAGTAATACACTGCATTTTCCACTCAAAATCAATATTCACATTTGGACTGCATGGACTGTCTTAGACATGTTGACCTTTTCATGATATTTACTCTCAACCTGAAGGCAAGTGAATCCCAGTGTATGCAAGACTCAGTCTGCCGTCCTCAGATGAGGATAAAATGTCATTCTTCAGGATGCTAACATACCTGACCTACAGGAGTCAATCCATTCTCAGGCAATCGCACAACCTTAATTACTACTAGGATTTTAGTATTTTGGCATAGGTTAATGGAGAGACATGTTAAATGAATTTTTCATGACAATGCAATAACTTTCTAAGAGATGATAAATATTGAAAGACAGAAACCATCTCATCAAACATGGACATACTGTGGTTTAGGTTGAGTCTTGAGGCTACAGCCATCGGAGATATAAATGAACCACACTTTCAGTGTTTCTGTGGTATTTGTGTGAAGAATGGGTGTCTCATGTCAGACTTCCATTAATGATGAGGACATAGAGGGAGGAGGTTTAGATTATAACCTAAGGATGACTTGATTGTCATGTGAATGCACACTCAAGATAGATGGTGTTCATTTCAATGACACAATAAAGTCTTGGATGTTCAGATGTTTTGCCAACATCTCTTCTTAACCTGACCCCAATTTACTTGTAATCCTTTCACATGGGTGTTCCCTTTAAAGAGATTGTTGCTTTTTAAGTTTATTAATAAATTACCTTGGAAATTTATTGTTGCAAGAATTTACTATTTGATAGCTATAATATAATTTCAAGGTATTTATGATTAGTTAGAAAAAAGTTCTAAAAGAACAAAGAGGAGGAATTTTATTAATTAAATTTGTATTTTTTCTCTTTTTTTAATTTTTATTTTTTATATTAATTACAGTTTATTTAATTTGTATCCCAGCTGTAGGTTCCTCCTTCATTCCCTCCCAATTCCACCCTCCCTCCCTCATATCCTCTCTGCCCCTCTCTAAGTCCAAGGATAGGAGAGGTCCTCCTCCCCTTCCATCTGACCCTAGCTTATCAGGTCTCATCAGCACTGCCTGCAATGTCCTCCTTTGTGGCCCAGCTAAGCTGCTCCTCCCACAGGGGTGGGGGGTGAAGAGGTCAAAGAGCTAGCCACTGAGTTCATGTCAGAGACAGTGCCTGTTCCCCTTACTAGGAAACCCACTTGGATACTGAGCTGCCATGGGCTACGTTTGAGCAGGGGTTCTAGATTATATCTGTGCATGATTGTTTGGTTGTAGAGTCAGTCTCAGACAAACCCCTGTGCCCAGATATATTTGGTCCTTGTGGAGCTCCTGTCCTCTCCAGGTCTTACTAACTCCCTCTTCTTTCATATGATTCCTTGCACTCTGCCTAAAGTTTGGCCATGAGTCTCAGCATCTGCTTTGATACACTGCTAGGTAGTCTTTCAGAGGCTCTCTATGGTAGGCTTCTGTCTTGATTCTTGTTTTCTCCTACTTCCATTGTCCATCCCATTTGTCTTAAATTTTTATTTTTTACATAAATTACATTTTATTTGCTTTATATCCCAGCTGTAACCCCCTTAATTATTCCCTCCCAATCCCACCCTCCTTCCCTCATCTCCTCCCATGCCCCTCTCCAAGTCCACTGATAGGGGAGGTCATCCTCCCCTTCCATCTGACCCTAGCTTATCAGGTCTCATCAGGACTGGCTGCAATGTCCTAAAGAGGAGGAAATTTAATGGATATTAATATAGACTTTAAACATTAAAGTCAGGCTTATTTATATGTTTGTATATTAAAATGAGTGAGTTGGACATACTTAATATATACTAATTTATGTAAATGTCACATATCAATAACAACACCAATTACAAGGGACTAGGAGCCCAAGAGGCAGAGAGAATTGTTGGTTGTTGGCTGCTGGTTGCTTTTGGTTGCTATTGGTCATGGTTTGTTATCAGTCCAGTGCAAAGAAGAAACAAAGAAGGAGGATGAGGAGGAGAAGGAGGAGGAGGAGGAGGAGGAGGAGGAGGAGGAGGAGGAGGAGGAGGAGGAGGAGGAGGAGAAGAAGAAGAAGAAGAAGAAGAAGAAGAAGAAGAAGAAGAAGAAGAAGAAGAAGAAGAAGAAAAGAATTAGATATCCTGATGGTAAAGATCAACTTTGCCTCAAGGAGCAAAACACTCCTAGTCAGCAGGAAGTAGTCACATGATAATATTGCCCCCTATCTTACCCTGACTTTATTCAGGGATCTCTTTCCTTTCCTCTCCATGTTTTTTAAATCTCATATCTAGTGTAGCAGGTTGAAAGGGAAAAGTTGTCGTATTGTTATCCTACAGATATTATACGGCTAATATCTGCTTTATAAGTCACTTATAGTGAGTATATACCGTGCATGTCTTAATGGTTCCGAGTTACCTCACTTAGGATGATCTTTTCTATTTCTATCCACTTGCCTGCAAATTTCATGATTTCCTTGTTTTTATTAGCTGTGTAGTACTCCATTGTATAAATGTACCACAATTTCTGTATCTGTTCTTCAGTTGAGGGACATCTAGGTTATTTCCATGTTCTGGCTATCACAAATAAAGCTGCTGTGAAAATCGTTGGGCAAATGTCCTTGTTGTATGGTGGAGCATCTTTTTGATATATGCCCAGGAATGGTATAACTGAGTCTTGAGGTAGCACTATTCCCAATTGTCTGAGAATGTGCCAGATTGATTTCCAGAGTGGTTGTACAAGTTTATACTCTCACCAGCAATGGAGGAAGGTTTGCCTTTCTCCACATCTTCACCAGAATGTGCTATCATTTGAGTTTTTGATCTTAACCACTTTGATGGGTGTAAGATGGAATCTCTGAGTTATTTTGATTTGCATTTTCCTGATGACTGAGGATGTTGAGCATTTTTTTAAGCGTTTCTCTGCCATCTGATATTCCTTGTTGAGAATTCTGTTTAGTTCTGTTCCCCATGTTTTATTTGGATTATATGGTTTGTTGGATTTTAGTTTCTTGAGTTCCTTGTGTATTTTGGATATTAGCCCTCTGTCAGATTTAGGATTGGTGAAGATCTTTTTCTAGTCTGCAGGCTATCATTTTGTCCTGTTGACAGGGTCCTTTGTTTTATGGAAGCTTTTCAGTTTCATAAATTCCCATGTACTGATTGTTTTTCTTAGAGCCTGTGCTGTTGGTGTTCTGTTCAGGAAGTTGTCTCCTGTGTCAATGAACTCAAGGGTCTTCCTTAATGTTTCTTCTAATAGATTTAGTGTTTCTGGTTTTATGTTGAGGTTTTTGATCCACTTGACTTTAGTTTTGTGCAGGGTGATAAATATGGATCTATTTGCATTTTTCTACATGTAGACCAGCACTATTTGTTGAAGATGCTATCCTTCAGGTGTCCATAAGGGTGTGGGTTTATTTATGGGTCTTCTTTTCGATTCCATTGATTCACCATTCTGTTTCTATGCCAGTACCATGCAGTTTTTACTACTGTTGTTCTGTAGTACAGCTTGAGATCAGGGATGGAGATACCTCCTGAAGATCATTTATCTTACCGGATTCTTTTATCTATTCTGGTTTTTTGCTTTTCCATATAAAGTTAAGAATTATTCTTTCAAGGTGTGTAAAGAATTGTGTTGTTATTTTGATGGGAATTGCATTGAATCTGTATATTGCTTTTGGTAGGATGGCCATTTTTACTATGTTGATCCTACCAATTCATGAGCATAGGAGATCTTTCCATCTTCTGATATCTTCTTCAGGATAATCATACTATAATCCAAAGACATAAAGAAACTAAATAACTAGGAGGACCTTGGAAGGATGCTTAATTCTCATTCAGAAGGTCAAATAGAGTAGACACCAAAAGCATTTGAAGAGAGGCAACAGGATGGGAGCCTTCCATAAATGTCCTCTGAAAGACTCTGGCCAGCAGGGCAGTGAAGCAGTCAAACTTTGGGTAGAGCACTGGGAGTCATAGGAAGAGTAGGCGAATAGAAGGACTCAGAGCAGAGTAGAGCTCCATAAGAACACTAAAAGAGCCAACAAATCTGGGTCCATGAGGGCCTTCACCAACCAAGGTCCATGTGTGAAAAGGACCTAGACCCCCTGCTCAGACATAGCCCATAGGCAGATGAATCTCCATGTGGGTTCCCTAGTCAGGGGAGCAGGGGCTGCCTCTGACATGAACTCTGTTCCCCATGGTTTGATCTCTTCCCCCTGGTTGGGGGGGCATGGAAAGGCTACAGAGGGAAAGGATGCAGGCAATCCTAATGAGACTTGATAGGCTGGGTCAGATGGTAGGGGAGGAGGGCTCCCTCTTTCTGAGAAACAGGGGAGGAGAATAGGGGGGAAGAGGGAGGGAGAGTAGGACCAGAAGGAGATGAGGGAGGGGCTACAATTGGGATGTAAAATGAATATATCATAAAAAAATAAATTTAAGTTAAAAGAAAAGGGAAGAAGAAGAGGGGTGGAAGAAAGTAGTAGAAAATGCTGATTACACTCTCACGTAAGGCCTTAAGCTCGGTTTTAGTCGTACTACTTGGAATACGGAGGGGATAATAAAATGGCTGAATGCTCCAAGAAGAATGAATCAGAAATAATTTAAGAAAATGAATATAATTACTGCCGTATTGATGCATGAACAACTTCCTAACATTCACAGTGGTTCAAAGAATGAAAGGGGTAAGCTCTGTGCAAATGAATGATTTAGACAGCTTAGGCTAGGGAAGTGGCTCAAAGGGTCAAAGTACTTGCCTTGAGCTTGATCCCCAAACCCACAAAGAAGTGAGAAGAGGGAACCGATTTCACAAATTTGTCCACACATACACACGATGACACATGTGGACTGCACATCATAAACATATACACAGAATAAATAAAAATAAAAATTACAAAAGGAAAAAAAAATTCAGCATATTGAACCTTGTGGCAAGGATTTTAAGTTTAACCAAGCTGTAAATTATCAGGTCCAGTAATGACATGGGAAAAGTTTGAGATCGGATTTTTTTTTTTAGTAGGTGATTCTAGCTTTAAATGAAAGCTAAATTGTAAGAAATGGTTTAAATAAAGATATGAAGCTCTCTCTCTCTCTGTGTGTGTGTGTGTGTGTGTGTGTGTGTGTGTCTCTTTCTCTCTCTCACACACAGTCCTTCCCTAATAACTGATATCACTCAAGGTAGGTACTATTACTTGAACTTTGGTCTCTGCAAAGGGACAGGGATAAGACATAATTAAACAAAAGAAAAAGAATCTGGAAAGATTCCAAGGCCAGGATGCGTTCCAGCAACAAAGTGCCTCAAGCTCTTTAAAATCTTTATTTTAGGGAAACGTCGGAGAGTGAGGATGAGGATAGAGGTCAGAATAAAGCGTCAACATATTCATGTGTTATATAATTTCATGTTTGATCCTATTTTACACTTGGTTTAGATTAAGGTGTCCTGGGAGATGAGGAGAGCACACTTCTGGGTGTGAACCTGAGGGTAATTACAGAGAGGATTCACTGCTGTAGAAAGGCCTATCTTGAAACTGGTGGTGCTACCCCATAGGCTGGGGCCCAAATAGAGTTAAAGGGGAAGTGGGAAGGCCCCTGGGTAACTGCTTTCTGAAATCTCCACTTTTGGCTGCCACGAACAGAGAGGCACTCACTACTAACTGACATGTGAGACAAGCGTGTGGCTTTCAGTTGCTCAGTCATCCATGGTTCTGATTTTCCCTTTTGGGAGACTGAGTGATACAAGTTGAAGTTCCAACACATGCAAAACAGTTGGGTCAGGGGGAGATGCTGCCATGACTAACAAGAATTCAGTTTAAATTCCTGAGATAAATCTTTAAATGTGGTCATGTGTTGGAAAGGACTTTTTTCCCCGAGGAGCCTAGACATCACCACTGGATACTGGCATCAATCATCGAAGTAATACCTTCTGCTCATATTTGCATTATTATTGTTTTATCCCAAATTTTCCTGGGTGCTAGTAGAAAGCAAGGCCATCATTTTTAGGACTGAATTCTACTGAATCCCTTCCAACAGTAACATGGATTCTAGCCATAAACAATAAGTTATAAGACTGCCAAGTCTTCTGTCTGATTCAGAACATCAAAGAACTGAGACAGCTAGGGAGGGTCTGTCGCAGTTAGAAATTTCCTCAAGGTCAGAACAGAACCCTCTTATAGGTCTTGTGACTTCTCTTAATTGTGGCACCAGATAATTGGCAATTATTTTTTTTGTTCTCTAAGTTAACCACTTTATTAATAGAATCTATTTGTAGCTGGTATTTATATTCAGACGCGGTAGGGAATAATGCTAAATTATTTATTGAGCACAACATTTGTGTTTTTCAAAGTTAGTATCGAACAAGGAAGGACACATAGGGAAGAAAGCTAAACGAACAATGTTCAGACTCTCATTATGACCTTGTCCTCAAAGCCTGAAGGTTTTAGATGAAGGAGACAAGGATCAACATGATCCTCTGAGATCTGAGGCACACAGGAACTAAGAGGGAACAAGCCAAGCCCCAAGCTGGGATGTCCGGAGTTTACTAAAAGGGAAATGTTCACTCCGACATCAGCTGTGGATTATTTGTTGTTGTTTTTTCCCTCTTGGGGTTTTCCAGGATGGACTAGAATGAAGGTGAACAGTCAGAAGAAGCAAAGTGGGAATTTCATTCACTAGAATTTCATTATTGTGAGAGCACCAGCAAAGACGGGGAGAAATATAATGTCTTAGTTGGGGTTTCTATTGCTATGATTAAATACTATGACCATAAAAAACCCTGGAAGAAAAGGTTTATTTCAACTTCCACTTTCTTTCATAGACCATCATCAAAGGAAGTCAAAGCATGGACTCAAACAGGACAGGAACCTGGTGGCAAGAGCTGAAGCAGAGGCCATGGAGAGGTGCTGTGCTCCTCATGGCTTGCTCAGCCTGCTTTCTTATAGAGCCCAGGGCCACCAGCCCAGGCATGGTCCCACCCACAAGCTTGGCCTCCCCTCCCCCCCTCCCCCCCGCCAATCAATCACTAATTAAGTTAAAGCCTGTAGGCTTGCTTAAAACATGGAGGCATTTTCTCAATTAAGTTTCCTTCTTCCGAAATGACTCTAGCCTCTATCAAGTTGACATAAAACCAGCAAAAAAAACCAAACAAAAAACCAACAACAAACAAAACCAACAACAACAACAACAAAACCAAAAATACAACCATGTGAATTTGCCACCTTGGTGCTTGAAACACCCAGAGTAACTCATCAGGCAAACCTCTCCAGTAGGAGAAAACTGTGTCCATAGCAACCTAGGGCCAAAGCATTCCAGAACAGCCTAGTGAGAGGGAATAGACTGGTAGCTACATTATTCACGGGCTTTTGTTTGTTTCACGTGTACTTTAGATTACAGTCAGTGTGCTTGCGTTGGAGGATTTTCCAGGAGTTCTGTCATGGAAGTTGATTTTGAGCTATAGTATTATAAAGATAAAAATTTCTTGTAGCAGATGTCCCCAGGTCTATCCTCATTTATTTCACCCCCCACTGCCTCGACCCCTGCTGGAGCTCCAAACTCTCAAGTAGTTACTTTAAACTATAAAGCGCTGAAGTTCAAATAAAAAGAAACGATGAACCTCGCTGTCATCAGAGATCTCTCTTGCTTTTGAGCCTCAATCGGTGTCACCTTCCAACTTCCAATTTGTCTCAGAAGAGACATAATTACCTAAATTCTCTGGAACCCGGTAAATATTTCATCATCCCTCTTAAACTGATGTTGGCACTGATTCATAGATATGGACCATCTGTCTCTACTGTGAGGGATAGTCCCGACCATCTTCAAATCAGTATGATGCGGATGTCACTAGACTTTCCTTGCAATTAGTAGAATATGAATACTAACTGCAGTGAGGGTCTGTCAGTGAAATTGGTAGTTTAGAAATAATAATAGTAATAATAGCAATAATAATAATAATAGTAATAATAATGTTAATAATAATAACTAGCCAGTGCCAGTGTAAGAGCGCATATGAGGGGGATTCTGACCTTCAAGAAATTTTATAGCTCTTGCCGAATTTCTCTAGACTGGCTCATTGGTTATTCATTGGTTATTCTGAATTATTGCCTTGTCAATTGATGAGCTGAAAGTGCCCTTGCTATCATAGATGACATGGTACTCAGACACACACCACATGACTTGGAAAGTTTAGCTGTAGATCACACATCAGAGGCGGAGGTCTCATTGTACTGGCAACAGTGAAAACTGAAAATCTCTTTTCACCACTGGGTTCGTTAATGACTTAGAGCTACGCAATTACCTTTTAACAAAGCTTCTTTATGGTTTATAAAGGGTCAGCCATTCACTGAATCATTGCTAAAGAACTCCACGTACTAAGCTCTCGTCAGTCATGGTAAACCGCCAAAGGTTTCATTCTAATCTTAAAATCAAGCTGGAACTAGAAGCCAACATCCTTGATAAGCTCAGATCAGTTTCAAGAGTGCCTCTGTGGCACACTAAAAATGTAGTGTTTTGAAGCCTGATAAAAATTCATACCTATATTCCTCTTGGGTGAAGCGTGGGATCTCCCCAGGATGTAAGACAAGAATTCTCACGGTGGCGCTGCTGGACATCACAGGCTCTCCATCATCAAAAGCCACAACCACCAGCTGAAACAGTGACAGGATCCACATACGGGTTAGAAACAGGAGGAAATGCCAGCACACTGCATCAAAGATTTTGTTATTTTGCTCCTGGTTCCAGGTGTGGAAAAAAGTGATTGTTTTACTACTACCTTTAAGGAAAGAGATACTATGTTGGAATATGCCACACTCTCTCTTAATTTTCATAAACATCCAGCTAGGTTATGTCATTTTTATTTGCCAGTTAAAAAAAGAAAATCAAATCAGCTACTAACTCTATTAAGCAAAACCAACTCCTAGGAGCGCATGCATCTATGTAATTCTAAAAGGTTTTCTACATTCAGTACCGCCTATAAGAAAAAGGAACGCACTTTCATAGCACCAACACACTTATTTAAAAGGTGTTAAATCCAATGGTACAGCAACAAAAAGATAATTAGCTTACTTATAAAGAGAAATTAATTATTCCAGTGAGTTTTCTCAGACTTCAAAGAGCAGAAGTGTTTCTCTCTAGAGAATACAATCTGCAATATTTACATAACACTTAGTTACATAACCTCTTAAAACAATTAGTCCTTATAAAACCACGATAATATACTGCACAGTGGGACTTACTGAAATACATAAACTGAGAGAGATTTTATTCTCATGAGGTGATAGCTATGCATCATGGCTGCAATATTAATTTGTACTCTCACTTAACCATAGTATACCAAGAAGTGTTCTAATATTTATGGCAAGGCATTTCAAACATTTCCACAGAGATGTATGTTCTTGCAAAAATTATAGGTTAGTAATACAAAGCAACTCAATCTAGGTTAAAGGAAATTTTTTCCCCCAAATTTTCCAGAAGCAATATCTGTCAAGAATGTGTGAATTTGCTTCTGCAATTATACTTGTGGGCATTTATGCTTGTGCACAGGTATAAAATGACATTCACACAAGTAGTTTCAGAACAATTGCGTTCTTTGCTAGAAAATCACAGCAGCAGCCTAACTATCTGCTATTGCGGCATTAGAAATACAAAGAAAACTCTAATGGTTTACTTGCAAAGCCGAACACTATAAAGCCATTTAGAAAAACAGCATTACATGCTGATTGGTATTGAGAGTCCATAATTGAGTATAAATTGAATATTATGATTATGGAAAAGCATATACTCTATTATAAGATTAAATAGCGGCATCTACTTATGCCGAGTATATAAAATATTAGGTGACTCTTTTACTTAAAATTACATTTTCTAAATTTCAAGGAGAAATGTTTTTTTTTTTTAAAGTAAAGAGGAGAAAAATGTAAAGAAAAATCATCTTGACAGTTGTTAAGCAAAACCCTCAGTGATAAATATCAAATAGACATCACAAAGAAAATGGCACACTGACCTTAAAAATTGTTGTAGGCTCTTCATTAAGATTGACACGAGTTATTACTCTTCCGGAATCTTCTTCTACATCAAAAATGCTGGCAGGGTATGGAAACTGCACATCATCCACTCTATACCTCACCCGACTTGCAGGCAAACCCTGAAATGAATGATTGGTCTATCAGGATGAATGCAAAGTGAATCAGTGGAGATAAACTGATTTTTACAGTGAACGGCTTTGTAGAAAAGAAAAGGAAAAAAAAAAAACTTCATGGTTCCATACACTAACAGTTAAAATGTGATGGGATATTTCTTTCTCTATACAACTCAATATGAACCAATGGCATGTGTTACAATTAGGCTTTGGAAAAGTTATTTCCATTTATGCTATCAAAGCCTGGGAATGCTCACCCACCTATTCACTCATTAATTATCTACAACTAACTGTCACCATAGTCACGATTCTGTGGGCAACTCACATTCCGATTTAGTTCCATCTTTTATAGCCACTTTTTCTGCAGTGGACACTGGTCTAACTCCCTGTCTTCATTCTATTAAATTGTCTTTAAAAATAAAAACACTCTCAGCTGGGTGCGGTGGCTCACACTTTCAATCTCAGTGCCCGGGAGGTCGAAGAAAAAGAAGCACTGTGATTGAAGAGGCCAACCTGTGGGCCACAGTGAGTCCCAGGACAGTCTGGGATGCAGAGTGAGACCCTGTGTCAAAAACAAAAACAAAAACAACAAAAACTAAAACTCAAAACAAAACAAAACAAAACAAAAGACCCAGAGGAGGCATGGGAGTGAGAGCTCATGGGTGAGAATTCATTCTCATAAAAGCTGGTCAAAACTGTCTGTGCTTTCCCTCACACACACACACTCAGACTTCTTACACAGTGATATCAGATCTTGAAAATGACTTGCTCTTCTATCTAATTTGAACTCACTCTTCATTTCTGCTTCATACACTGCTGATAGTTTTGCTTAAGTACCTTTGCTTTATTCCTGATAGACCAGTGTGACAGACATCCACTTTCTGAATTTGTGCTCATGATTCCCTGGTTCTGTTTAAGGCTGTGCTCTTTTTATTTACCAATTCCACCTGAAATTATATCACACATTTCTGTTTACTAATTGCAGTGGTGTAAATAGGAAACATCCCCTAGAAGCTTGTGTTTTGAAAGCTCAGTGTTCAACTTCAGGCATAATTTTGGAGGCTATGGGGAATTTATGTGGTGGTTCTAGCTGGTGACCATTGGCCTTGGGAATGTGTCTTAGAAGGCACTACTTTTTATCTTGCCATCTTTTTCTTGGTCCACTGTGGTACATGCAACTGTTTTCTGCTGCATGCTCACACTATCGCGAGGATTTGTCAAAAACATTGGGCCAAGGAATAAAGGACTAAATACTTCGAAATCACAAGTCAAAAGAACTCATTCCTCTTTTTGAGTTGATATGTTAGCTGTTTTGTAACAGTGACATACCAGCAATTAATGCATAAATTTAGTACTAGGAGTGGGGTCATTGCTGAACAAAGACTACCCACATGGGATTGGCCATGCAAATGCAGAGAGTAAATACTATACACATACAGTTCCAGAGGAGAACAGACACTGTTATTAGACTAGGTTATGTGCCTTATAATCTTCCCATGCCTTAAAATTTAGAGCAAGCAAGAATGAACTTATAAAAACTTATTAGCTTAGCAGATTAAATTTTGTGACAGCATAGCTTCTTTTCTGTGGCATGCTTAGTGCTCGATTCGACTAGCCAGGCCTACAGGGAGAACTAGGAGGGAAGAATGAAGCAGGAAAAGATCAGGGAAACACACAGTTTGTTTGGTTGAAAATAATCTCCTTTAAAATGGTAGACAAGGAAGCCAGAGATTTTAAAGTGTGAAGCACCATTACAAAGAGATTCAGAGAGCATCATAGCCATGATAAGAGAATGAGCAGCTATAATTTGAGTTGGCAAAAGAGCTTTACAACATTCACCTGGTACATGTGTTTCTGTTGCATATTGAAATAATGTATAACTTTATAGTATAATTATTATTCCATAGATGCTCATAGATATGAGTTTGCCTTATCTTAGGCTTTTTAATGCTGTTTTATTTTGTTGTTAATTTTTGGGACAAACTCTGTCAACGTAGTCCTGGATGACCTAGAACTTGCTATGTAAACCTGTTGGCCTTGAACTCACAATGACCCTCTTGCCTGTGCCTCCTGAGTACTAGAAATCAGGGCATAGCCCATCATATCCAGAACACTATTAGAACTTTTAAGATTATAGGATTCTTTTTTTTTTTTAAAGATTTATTTATTTATCATGTATACAATGTTCTGCCTGCAGACACACCTGCATGCCAGAAGAGAACACTGGATCTCATTATAGATGGTTTGAGCCACCAAGTGGTTGCTGGGAATTGAACTCATGACCTCTGGAAGAGCAGCCAATGCTCTTAACCCCTGAGCCATCTCTCCAGCTACCAGATTACAGGATTCTTAAAGTTGGACTGAATACACATTGGATTATGAGGTGCCAGGAGCCTTTGGGGGACAGAAGTAGATTTATGCTCCGCACCTGAAATTTCCCCTACAAGCTCAGGACTTCAATGCATGTGTTTCAGGCTGGTGTTTCTGTTTGGGGAGTCTGTAGAATTAGAAGTTATAACTTCACTGGTCAATCAATGCGATAATTTCCCCGAATACTCTGCCCAGCCAGCCCATAGCCTTGTCTCATTCTCTGCTACCTCATCTGCCATGATAAGTTTCACCCGCATTTCCATTTCCATGAACTGAGCTCCCTCAGTCACACTGCCTGGCACGATGAATGAAACTCTCTACAGCCGTGAGGTTCATTTCTTCTTCAGATGTTTCTGTCATTTGTTGTGTCACAGTAACTCCAGTGCCATGTAAATGTACAGTATTTGCCACGTGTGTAACAATACAAGCTTCCCGAGGGTAACATCAGTATCCGAACAACTTGAAGGAAATTCCACCCTGTATGCACCCATGGAGCATCTGACTGAATAAACGGATTAGGGAATCAAGTGTTAACGGTGTTGATCGTGCCCAGGCATTCTGGTAGCTATTTAAATGTTTACATATTTCAACGTTTTAGCAATGTGTAACTCGAGTGAATTCTTGCGAGAAGGTTAAAGCATTATCGCCTCCATAATAATTTCACATGTGAATCATAAATTCTCTGAGTGTCTGAAGAGAAGTCTAGCCACTCTAGAAGCATGGTGAAAGAGGCACGTTTATGGGAAACTGCACCAGGTCTGTGCAGTTTACACACTTTTTTTTTTTAATGCAGTGACCAGGCTGCTTGCTTCTTAATGATGCTGATGTCAGTTTCAGCAAAGATCTGAGAGTTTTACTAAATATCAGAATATGTGCATTACACTTATTCTCATATTCATCTCTATAATAAATCTAGGGGTTAGCATAACTATTCATATTTTATAAGTGACCAAACCAAGGTTTTAAAAATGAATTCATTTCCTGAAATCTTCTCAAGTATAGCAAAGCCATTAGACATCTTTGATAAATAGGGTCCTTAGATATGAAACTCACTCAGTAATTATGAAATTTTAAAGGAAATATCCCTTTATCATTTGACTAACACAGTAAAACAATTCATTAAGCTTGCTTGGGGGAGAGCTTGATACTGTAAGAAAGCCCACCAGAGGTAGTTCCAGGGTGTTAGGAAGCATGGCTTCCAAGTTGTCATTATGATAAAGAGAAAAAATATGGTATAAAAGCTGAGTTTTTAGCAACACCAGTTCCCATTCTCTCTTAGTTTAGTGACTCTAGATATGATGACGCTGTAATATGATAAATCTATAGGCTATGGGCCCAGGCAGATGAATCTTGTCATGACTGCACTTAGAGCAGATTTTCACAGAAACTAAAACTCAATATAATTCTATACCTTTAGACAGAAATCACCAGTACAGCAAAGTAAGCATAAATTTAAATGGAGAAATTATAAACAATTTCAATATTTTTTTTTTTAGTCATCAATACTCTTTTAACTTTAGACTTCCATTCTTATGGGTTAAATGCAGTATGTTTTGACTTAACTATGGTGAAAATATAATTAATTACTACAGACGGTAATTGCAAATCTGTGTGAAAGATGTTACAAGCATACAAACATGGCGAATATCAATGAGACTATAATGGGCCAAAATAATTAGATTCTTACTACCACGCAACATCCATTTAGCTATTTTTTTAAATACATCATTATCAAGAAATTACTCAGGCTCACGTAACTTCCTTTATCATAATCTGATCATGTTATACCAGGAAAGACTAAACCCATTATCATTAAACACAAATTTTAAGTAATCTGTTTTCAGATACTTTTCTCCTTGACATTGTTTCAAAAATTCTTTCTTCCAGTATCTCTGAAAACAGCTTTGGCTTTCTGGGTAACTGTGTAATTTGCACACAATCTTTCTAGTAAGCACCAAGAATGACAAAAAAGAAATTAGTGTTGTTTCACTGTTCCTGGTAAGTTTGTCGATTATTTATTTATTTTTTTGTAATTCTAACAAAATGCTAGAATATCCTCAAAAATGATAAAGGGAAACTGTGGGTCAAAATCAATTCATCTGAAAGATCTGTTTTTCATTTTTCTTCTTCTTCCTGTTTGTATGTAACACAACACTCTTGTAGGAGGATTCTTCATATATGTCATATGTCATGTGTAATGTAATTAGTCTGTGTGCAATTATGGTATGACCATAGCTATTGAAGCTCTGAGAAATACTTGCTTTGAGATGATTTAGCACTAAAGTTCTCGGAAAATATGCCTAATGAGGGAAACCCAACCCCTCACAAATATCAAATAACACTGTTGTGAATTAATGTGATTTAACCCATTTGCTAGGTTAAGAGAACAGATTCTTATTTCCCTTAAAAAATAGACCACATAACCCAAAGGCTGAACCTGGATCTGGGTGGATCATTTGGAATCTTGTCCCTGCTTCTCTAAAACATTTCCATTTTTTAATGGTAAAACAGGAATTTCAGGGACAGGAGAGAGACGGCTCTTGGTTGAGAGCACTAGTTGCTCTTCTCAGGGACCCAAGTCTAGGGGCACACAGCTGCCTGTAGCTCCAGCTCCAGTGGTTCCAACATCCTCTTCTCGACCTCATGGGGACATGCACACGTGTGTTATATATGCACACACATGCATACCAATAAAACTAAAAGTAAATCTTAAAACATTCAAGAATGCCTACTGCTGTCTTCAAGAGGATTGGAATAAGGCCCTCGAAGAGACATTTGCAGCCTGTGCTCACCCTATTTTACTGTTTTCAAGTTCTAGAAACAGTCTAGGTGTGCACTGACAAGCCTGTAACGATGTGTTCTATATGTACAGTGGCAAAGTATGTATGTGTATTGTAAAGGCCGCCATGTAGACACAGTCTTAACAGAAAAAAGAAACCCCGCCCTTTGCAACGATGGGGATCTACGGTAAGCGCAGGATGCAGCCCCAGAAGATTAAATTCATATGGAAAAATACTAATTACTTCTTCCTGAGTGAGCAATGTAAGAAGAGGAGAAAAATCATCTCATTTTACTTCCATCAAGAACCTGAAGCAGTCAAAGCGGCAGAAAGAACAGAGGCTGAGAGAAGGCAGAGCGGGAAGAAAGTGGGGAGCCAGTGTTCACGAGGTCTAGCATTTCGTCATGCGGTTCTGTTCTCTCTTTAACATGGGACTCACTATCCGATTGTACCACTAGTGAGTAGGTTATTACCAGTAGACCGAAAAAAACAAAACACCCACAGTATAATAATAATAATAATAATAATAATAATAATAATAATGGTTTTTGCTTTATATAATTTTAAACAACATAAAATAGTAGGGGTCATCCATGTACAGCGTTGAAGAGCAAACATTAGCAGGTTCTAACAGCTTTCCAAGTTTTTGTTATGTGTACAAACAAAACAAGGCCCCATGTGTATACTTATCTATCTGCAGCGAAGCAAAGGTGTACCGCTTAGACATTTCTAAAAAAAAAAAAACAAAACAAAAAAACAAAAAAACAACAACCACAATACAATAACAAAAGAAAGAGTGACCTACGAGGAAGAGTTGTATGCTCAAGTTACTCAGTACACGGGAAAGCGGCAGAACACCACGGGGTCCCAAGATGGCTTATCATCCAGGCTGCCAGTGAGCTGTCAATCCACGGAGCTATGGCCCTTACATGGGCTGCATTCTTTCAGCCCTGTCAGGAAACTCCTCCTCCATTTCTTCCTTTCTCACCCCTGAGTATCTTTCATCTGCTCTGAAGCACAAAGCAGATTCCTCCTCTATCTTGTCAGCTCTTCCTATACACATTTCTGTTCTTCTGCCCCAGGGTGTCTCTGTCTTGGAGATTCAGTCCACTCATAGCTTTAAATTCTGCTCAGGGGAGTCCCAGGTCTGGTGTTTACTGTCTTAGGATTCTTTTGAAGTTTCTGCCTGATTCAGCCATCCCTGGTCCTTAAAGGTCATCACGCTTCTGATCAACTGTTCTATGTACATTATTATCAACTGTCTTTACAACTGTCTCCTTCACTCCAGCTGGAACTCTGGATTGACATTTGAGTGAGCCTTTAGCCCTGTAATCTTCAGCCTCATGTCCAACAGCTATCATTCCTCTCCCCGAATGGCTTTTACATAATTTTTTTTCTCTATTTGCATTGCCACTCTTTTTCTAAATTGAATAAAAGAAATGGTGGCCAATTTGTTTCTTGGATTTTATTTATCATGTCTTGTATTTTAAAACCCTGTATATGATAGAATAATTTGTCCTCTTAGGTACTTTGGATTTTTATTACTACTCTTTATTTCTTTGGTAACTTTATTTTCTATATATAAACTGGGTCTCATAAACCATCTTCTAGATTTTAGGTCTACAAAAGAACTTCTAAAGACAGTTTTTATGCTTTCTTTCATACAACTCACATTATTTATCCAGATATCATTGAAATCATGTTACATAAATTCATGAATGTTCTGGACTCTGCAACATGTGAATAAATATCTCCTGCCAATTTCTTTTATCTGCAGTCATATGAATTCCTGTGTTTAAAAAAATAAGCTTCCTTCCCAGAGCAGGATCAAAGCACACCAGAATCCATCCATCTGTCCATTCTCTGATGTATTTTTGGAGGCTACAGTGCAGACAGCAGCAGAGCCAAGTTAGCACTGCCTTTATAGACAGATGATTAAAGCCAAGAATCCTAGTCACAAAAAAACGAAAGTATCTCTTTCAGAAGGCCTGCTCCTATTTCTTCTGACAAGATATTAAGAATAAAGCATCCCATTTAATACCCAAAGGAAGCCTGTGAGGCCCAAAGAAGAAGTGTTTGTTTTACCCAATGCTGTAGGAAATGCCCCTTATGTTGTGACCTTGTCCCACAAAGTTAATTTCTATCAGAAGGAAAAGATTGCTTTGAACTACATCATGGGGTGATTCTATTAATTGACTACTTACTTGGACACAAAACAAGTCTCAACAGCTCCAAGAAGATTGAAAGAACACCCTGAATTCTATCTGAATATCAGAGAATAAACCTGGATATCAACAACAGAAAAAAAGAAAGCCTATAAACTCCTGCAAGCCAAACAACTCACTACTGAATGAGAAATAAGTAAAGACAGAAATTAAGAAGGAGACTAAAAGCTTTTTAGATTTGAATGACACTGAAAACACAATATACTGAAACTCATGGGACACAAGGAAGACAGCTCTAAGAGGCCAGTTCATAGCACTAAGTGCCCACATAAAACATTTGGAGAGATCCCATACTAGTAATTTAGCTGTCCACCTGAAATCTTGAGAACAACAAGAAGAAATGACAGGCAAAAGGAGGCTGACAACAAACCAACAACCAAACGTTGTGCTGAAGTAAATAAAATAGAAATAAAAAACACAGAGTCAATGAAAGGAAGGGTTGGTTCTTTGAGAAAATCCATTAGATCAACAAACCCTTAACAAAGCTAATGAAAAGACAAAGAGAGAAGATGGAAATTAAAGTCAAGATGAAAAATGCAACATCACAGATACCCAGGAAATGCAGAGAATCACAAGAACATACTTTAAAAATCTGGACAACCTAAAAGAAATGGATAAGTTTTCTGTTATACACAACCTAACAAATTTATATTAAGACCAGATAAGCAATTTAAACGAACACATATAAACCCCAATGAAGCACTAATTAAAAGTCTCCCTCAAAGAAAGACCAGATCAGATATACTCAGTGCAATTCTCCAAGACCGTCAAAGAAGATTTAATGCCAATACTGTTCAAACCACTTTCCTCTGGTGGGGCTACCTCATCAGGCCATAGGGGAAGAGGATGCACTCAGTCTTGATGCAACTTAAATGCTGGGGTGGGAGGGTGTGTGGGCTCCTCTTCTCTGAGGTGAAGGGGGTGGGGGAGGATAGGGAAACAGGGAGGGATGGTAGAACTGGGAGGAGAGAAAGGAGAAGTTACAATTGGGATATAAAATGAATAAATAGAAACGAAAAGAAAAAATGGAAACAGAAAAAAAAAACAGCATTGCTTAATCTAGATCGAAAAAAGACAAGTATGTATGCATTCTTTGTATATATGGCCGGTAGCTTTTAACCCTAGGACAGTCATGCTACAGGCCATAAGCACAGAGTCTAGGTACAGTAACATAAATTAATAACATAAAGCATGATGAAAACGTTGTGGGAGTAGCCAAACACTATCTGATTAGATCTAGGGACCATGCCTGACAGTTCTTGAGTGGTCAAGAACGTAGATAAGCTGTGGACCTATGGGAAAACCAAAATACTACTGTTCTGTCGCTAAAGGATCAGAGCAAGGAAATAACTCCTAATGACACTCTGCTATGCCTATAAATCAATGTGTCACTCAGTCGTCATCACAGAAGCTTTCTCTGGCAGTAGATGGTGATACAGAGACCCACAACTGGACACTGTGCAGAGAATGATGTCCGGTCCTAAGGGCGACGTGTTCATCCAACCCTCCCCTCAGGGGTCAAGGGACTCTGCAGAACAGGCCCCAGAAAGGTTGTAAGAGCCAGAGGGAACAGATGATACTGAGGAAACAGTTTCTTCAGGATACAACAGCACCGGCACACATATGAAGTCACAGAAACTGTAGCAACGGTGCACAAGTCCTGCCAGCACACACGCAAGCCAGATGGGGTCCTAGTGCTGAGAACGGGAAGTGGACATGAGCTCACACCCATATCCCAGGAGCCAGCTCCAACAGATAACCACTTGCAAAAGAAAAATAGTTTCTCCAATAGAGTGTTACTGGGTACACAAACCACACTTCAGAGCTGGCCTGTGTCTAGCAGCAGAAGGTCACCACAAAAATGAACCCACTGCTATTTTTGGAGGCTTTAGGTCTCGTCTCTTTGTTTGGGCAGCTTTTACCATACTGGTCTTTTGCTTGTATATTATTCTCTACAATTTGTATTTCAGGTGTGTGTGTGTGTGTGTATTTCTGTGTGTTCTGTGTTTCTTGTGCTTTTTTCCTTTATTTTGTTAGTTTTGTTTTATTTGACTGTTTTTTAAAGAGAGAAAGAGAGAGAAAGAAGGAATGGAGTTGTAAGGATGGAGAGCTATGGAAAATTTGGGAGTAGTTGAGGGAGGGTAACTGTGACATAAATATATTATATGAAAAATGCATTTTCAATAAAAAAATAAACAAAGATATCCCTTTAGCCTTGATAAACTTCACAGTTTCTAAACAATACCAGAAGCATTCTCATCTGAAAATTAATTATAATATTGATCACAAGTAATAATAACCATATGCTTGTTTTTAGAAACTTAAGTTTCATGACATGTTCCCTATAATGTAACACTATAATGCTACATAGTATAATGCAAGCTCCAGAGAGACCATACATGACAGACCCTTACAATGCATTGATAAGCCATTTCCAATCATTAATCATATTTACCTTTCTCATAAAACCTTCCTTGTGTTCCTATTTTGCCTTCAAATTGAACTGTACCCCACTGTCATTTTCAGACCCCACCCTCATCGATTTCATGGTTTTACTGCACCCCTGTTCAGCTTTACTGTGAGGGAAAGAAGCTGTGGGCTGTGTGTACCTCACCTGCTCAGTTCTGTGTAGTTAATAGTTTCTGCTGCAAAGCTGGCAAAAACCTGAATCAATGCAGCATCACAGCACAGACCAGAAAAATGAAGGGTGATGAAAAATAGATCAGAAAAGATACCAAAGGAAAAGAAACAAATGAACACATTAACTGGAGGTAAAAACACCATTTATAACATTTTGGGTCTGGGCGGCTTTCAGTGTTGCATACAGAGAAAGTAAGAATGGATCAAAATGGGAGCCTTCGCTTCTGAACTAGGGGGCTAGGCTATACAGTGCTGCAGAATGATGGGTTAGCTTTCTCAAAGGACCACAGTCAGCTGGCATTCCCAGTGACATCACAGCATTTTAATAAAACACAAGGTACTCGTTGTAGACATGAAATAAATGGCCATCTGTTTTCCCCTCTGTATAGATCAGAAGAGGTACCCTGAATGGAGAGGATGGCTGTTAAAGATATTTCTACAAATGCTCCACAAAATACTCTTTGGTGGCTTGTCCGCATCCTGAGTTGCTAAATCTCAAGTCTTCATAGGAAGATACAAAATACATCATAGTGGTAATTACTGTCTCATTATTCCTGCTGAAAAAAAAATATATTGTAAGAACACTTACTGCTTAAGAATGGATTTTAAGTCAGTTACTACTGATAATTTATACTCTTTATCAGAGACCTTTTTTCCATAATTCTCTAAAACCATGTATTTGTTTGAAAATAAGAAATTTTGTGAGTTATTAACATTAGGCATGTTCTCGTCAATGCCTCACTTAACAAGAATCTCATCAGTCCTAAGAACATGCAAGGAAAGATCGCGCGGAGCAGTGAAGCTTCCATGGGCTCTTTCGCATTTCTTAGAAATGGGTGAACAGCCGTGGACCTCATGGACCTCAATTGTTCCCCAGCTGTGTGTTGGCAGAGGCACTATTCTACTGCATCTATAATCCTGCCTGTGAACAGAATTCCACATTATTGGGTTTAACCCGCAGTTTCAGAAAGAATCAAGAGTTGCTGATGGAAATTACGCATAGAGATTTGTTTTGTGAAGGTTTGAAGTGAGAAGTCCCTAGTGAGTAGAAAGAAAAGGTTAGCAGTTTTTTTCCCCCTTTCTCCCAGCAATCCATTATTCCCTCAATTCTGTGTTAGCATATCATGTCAATCCTGGGATCTCAGTATAGTGAAAGAGAAAATCTCAATGGTGTTAGAGTCCTGGAACACTGCTCCTCCCTCCAGAGCACTGTAATTTTGCACAACATGCATTTTATAATTTTTAATTTATATTCAGAAATAGTGTTCTCTCTGGCTCTGAGGCGGCACTCAACCTCGGCACTGGATACTTCAAAGGGCTTGCTGTGACTACTTTATAGTTGAAAATACGTGGTTTTCATATCCATCAAATAAAACAGGATGTCTTGAACAAAGTGTGGAAGTCTCTAAACATAAAAATAACTTTTGAATGGCAGTGATGCTTAAAACTGGAGTGGTCAGGAGCCGTGCTAAGCATAAATATGTATCATTGTTAAATTTCAGTTCTTCGGTGACCTGACTGAGGCTTGGTGACAGCAAGTTTTCCCGGTATCAGATATAGCCAAATTTCTGAGGATCTCATAAACTTGCGTACACTGAAGAGCATACAAAATAAACATTATTTCATATATTGATTCTGTCATGCGAATGTTTTACAGCTGACGATTATGTACTGGACTGAGATGTGGGAATACAAAGTTTCTGACCATTAAAGGCCTTACAATTTAGTTTAGAACAGAGGCCACCAAATAAACATTTAGCATTATATTAGGCAGTAATAGCCTCATGTACTGGAAGAGATAAACAGAAACCCTACAGGACAGCAAATTAAAATTATTATCTACTGGTAAGTGTAGATTTATAACAAGAAGACAGGAGAAAGCATTGGTAAGCACATCTGAAAAAGTTATGATTTTATGAAACCCACATCAAAGTCTAAGAACAAAATTCAATTAGAATACTTTAAAATTATGCATACAGCACTTGTCGCCTGAAAAATTCCTCGGAACTGGGTTGTTATTTTGCACTGATACGGATGCGGCCAAACTCTAGGCATCTTAATTCAAGGGAACAAATTTGTAGAAATAATTAAAAAGCTAAACTCTGAATAAAAGCTATCGTGAAACATTGTCAGTGTTTCAAGAGTGGAAACTGCATCAGAAATTTGTATGTGAATGCAGCAACTGAAGCCATCACGCTCACCCAGTGGATAATCTGAGTCTATATTTTACTGAAAAACTATCATTCATCATCATCATCATCATCATCATCATCATCATCATCATCATCATCAATCATCAGATATTTTAAATAATCACTAAAGAACTGATGATGCAAACTAAAGCTTTCTTCCACAGAAACGTAGACCTGGGTAAGCTTTTAAAACAATTTGAATGGTTTAAATCTTCTAGGGAAGCTAACCTAATAGAGTAGGCTGTCGACCAAGAAATAATTTCTCACCCTCATGGAAGTAATCTGATCACTAGGTACCAAAGTCATATGTGACATGGGCCACCGCACTAAGACTTTGAGCACCCCGCATGGAAGAACAGAACCATTTGGCCACTGATCACTTACACTTTGAAACTTAATACTATCTTAAATTCTCCATTAATCAATCACACTGTGTCGGGAGTTGGTCTGGTGCAGCTGTGTATCTGGCTCCCAAGATCTGGTTGCAATCCAGATGAGTACATTCTCAAGGACACCAAATGATGTCGTATAAACTTTGATCCCCAATATTCTCTGATTGGTTAAAATAAAGAGAGGCTGGAGTCTGTAGAAGAGAGGTAGGTAGAGCTTCAGTTCCTGGGCTGGGGTGGGGGAGTGTCAAGAGGCAGGGAGAAGTGGAGGAGATAGAGAAAGAAGATGGAGACAGGGGATGTGCCTGATGGGGCAGTTCCAGCCAGGATGACTTACGAGCTTAGAATATTGGTTTAAGTCGTACCTGCCCAGTTACTGCGCAGAAGCTGTTTAAGTAAATCTGTAGGTCTCTGTCTTGATCATTTGGGGGTGAGGAGGGTTGTAGAATAGTGCTCTAGAGTTGATATTCAACAACAGTACTGTGTTATGAGTTCTCTCTATAGCTCCATCCTGTTCAGCTGTGAGTTTCCCAAGAGCAAAACTGATGAACACGGTGCTCAATGGGTGCTCATGGCTCCTGGTGTGCTCATGGATGACGGTGGAAGGTGTGTAGTGGGTGCTTGCTGTAACAGGTGTGTTCACAGATGTGCATTTGTGCTTATTTCCCAAGCTGTGATAAGTCGGTTACAAAAATGTTTTAACATGATGGGGAAGGCAACTCCTGTACTAGAGACCATTGCTTCCAAAGTTAGAGTATTCTTTTTTTTTTTTTTGGATGTCATAGTCACAGTAAAGCTTGTCGCTGCTGGACTGACAAATGTTATGACTGCCACTGATATTTTTATCAAAGATTGCATGAGAAACACCACGCATATTAGCACTAAGAAATAATTTTTAAGTTGCTTACATGATTCAGGACTTTAATTATTTTAGACTTTCCAATAACTGCTTACTTAATGTGTTTTTATTTGCATTTCTAGAATCCATTACTAGCACGAGTTCATTCAAAGTAAAAATATAAATCTCTGCATTCTATAGGAAAAAAAAAACATTGGCAAGCATTGTAGGGTTTATACAGTGTTTCATACTGATGTTGTTACTTTTAGGTCATATCAAATGTAATAATTTAACAATGTTAAGGAAAATTTTCTTTACTTTTCTTGTAATAATGTATTAGTTGAAAGCCCTCTGTCTTGGTTGGCAGTTTGGGACATTTTGAAATAGGTAAATGCTCAATATGATTAAAGAAAAACCTTCTAAAATGCGCTTGAAGGAGATTTTGTTTATGAAAATATGCTATATCTAGGCTTAGCATTTGCTCATAAAATAGCTGTTCATGGATAAGACAGAAACGCATGAATGTAAAACCTTTTTTTTTCCACACCAAACTGAACTTAATAAAGATCCTCCATGACTGTGCATGACTCCAAACGCAAACAGTTCTGTGCATGTTTATCACGGATGCTGGATGAATGGACGAACAGTAAGAATGTGAAATCTCACTAGAGAGCTTATGCTCTGCTGTCTTAACTTCATCAGTAGTCCCATAAAAACATGGCCGGTAAGCCAAGCGGGCAGCAAGCAAGAACTCCAGAAGGCAGGAGAGGGGTCCTTGAGACCCAGCTGCTTGCCTGGGATCCCTGAACTTTCTCACTCAAGGCAGCTCACCGGCCAGTGGCTCTACTTACAGGCGGGTCTGCGTCTTCAGCATAGACGGTGGTGATGGGTGTCCCCTTGACGGCATCCGGAGCCACCATCCCCTTGTAGATGCGTTTGCTGAACACCGGAGGGTAGTCGTTCATGTCCTGCAGAGCAGAGTGGAGAGTTTAGTGCTGTGGCCAAAGGGATTGGGGAATCGGATAGGTCAATCTGGCTCTTCGTGTCGTTCAACTTATTTATCGGGCCAGTTGCAACCTCCAGGTTCCATTTGCATTCTAGCTGACACTGAGAGGAGCCAGGTCCCTGTGTCAGCGTGTACAATGTCAGACCTATCCTCAGAATATCACACATTTTCAAGCATCAGTAGTGCTCGGAACTTCCAACCTGGTTATCTCCAAAAGTGTGACGTAAATTCTAACTTTTGAAAACGCAAAAAGGACTTTTTTTTTGTGTGTGGTGTGAATGCACAAGCGTCCGTGAGTGCGAATTCAGCATGTATGTATGTGGAATGGGCATGCCTGTGTTCATGTGTACATTTGAAAGCTAAAGTACAGCTTCAGGTAACATTCTGTGGGTGCTTGTGCTTCGTTTTTTGAGACATGGTCACTCATTGGCTTGTAACCCACCAGTAGGCCAGACTGGCTGGTTTATGAGTCTCAGGGATCTGCTTGTCCCTGACTGTCCCTGCCTGTTCCAGCCTCTCTGGAGCTATACAAGCTCATGACATCATGCCGAGTGGTTTATCTCCTTCTCTCCTTCCCTCCTTCTTTCCTTCCTTCACTCTCCCTCCCTCCCTCCCTCCCTCCCTCCCTCCCTCCCTCCCTCCTTTCCTTCCTTCCTTCCTTTGTTTTTTATATGTGTGAGTTGTGGGTTTTGAACTCAGGTCCTTATACCTGTTAAATCAAGAATTTTACCAAACAAGCTATTCCACAGGCCACCTGGCTCCAAATGTAGTTTCTTTAAAAGTTACATTCTAAATTAGGTGTCGTGGTACACACCTTTAATCCTAGCACATGGGAGGCAGAGGCAAGCGGATCACTGAGTTCTAGACTAGCCTGGTCTACAGAGAAAATTCCAGGATAACCAGGGCTACACAGAGAAACCCTGTCTCCAGAAACCAAAAACCAAAACCAAAATCCAAAAAGTTACAATCCATGAAATGGGCTAAAAGATGGTATCTTGTTATGTGTTTTCTTGTTTCCCCCTTTAAAACTCCTCTGTGTTCTTGTAAAAAGTTTGAATATCTCACATAGTTAATATGGTTGCATGAATAAATGGTGAAAAATCCTTTGTTTGAGCTTTCGTTCTTATGAATATAAACTAGCGAGAGGAGGGAGTCTTCTTCCCTGAAGCACACTACAGAGATAGTATTCGGAATTACATATGCTTTCAGATAGAAAACAGTCTTAATTTACTTAGGGGAAAATTTCAAAGCAATTTATATGCATCTGATTTCATTTTTACTTTGGTGGTGAAGGCCTACTGTCAGCCAGTAAGTAGATAAGTTATGCCCGTGATAACTAAGCACTGGTCATGATATGACTCAAGATAAAGATGTCCCTGTTAAAACTCTCTTAACTATAATTTGACAAAGATGATGGTCCAGACAATTACTGGCTTGTCTGAACTGATATAATTATTAGTAAGAACCAAAACAAAACAAAACAAACCAACAAATAGAGTCCCTTGAGAGAACAAAGATTATTTTTTTTAACCACCTTACCATTTAGGGAGAACCACATGTTGGTTTTTTTGTTTTTGTTTTTTATTTTGGCGGGGAGTTAATGTTTACTGTAATCATTACCTTAATGCTTGATTAAGGGTCACATCCTGTGCTGTTTGGGGTGCTTCAGGTCAGACACATGTAGGCACCGTGCAAATTTTGTTGATTAGCTAATGTTTCTCTCTACAGCACCTTTCTCATTTGCTCTTAGATGAATACAGTAAGATTCTCTACCCATTCTTTCATATGTGTTCAGACACATTTTTTTTCTACCCAATGCTAACCCAGAATGCACCGATTAACCAATTGCACACCTCTCTCTTCGCAGAGTGGTCTGGGGGGGGTTGTGTGTGAGAAACGAGGTGAGTTTCCTCTTGTGTGTACAATACAGTAAGCTGAATAAGAATAACTTGAGGGTAATAGCTAGACACAGGCCTCAAACAGTCAGCAAAATTGAGAAATCAGAGGTATGTCCTCAGACATGTGGCATTCACAACCTCTTCTACAAAAAGAAGACTTCCTTTATAAGTTATGGAGTGTAGAAAGTGAGCTAGTAAACGGTCTTAGGGAAGTTGGATCCAGACAGGGAAGGTGGAAGAAGCATTTGTATACACACTGTCCACTGATTTTTTTCCAAGAGTAGTACTTAATTTAGTGAGAATATTTCATAACTAAAGACGGGAATCCATTTGCACCCCTAAACTGTAACTTCTAGAACTTTAAGAAGGAGAACCCAACATCACGCTTTTAGCACTCAATGTGCTCCTGTGTATTGTCTTCTGTAGCTATATCACCAACCCTCTGGCCCAAGGAAACTCAAATTTTTTGATAATTTGACTTTTTGGGGGTTAGAAGGATGCAGTTTTCTGGTTGCATTAGCTCAGTTTTTGATGGTATTGACAGCGAAGGCCCACGTTTCTTTTCTGCTAGGCAGGTATTACCAGAGTCACCTTTGCGAATTCGCAGTGGCTGTTTTGATATCCGGCCTCATAAACTGATTACACACACACACTGAAGGCTATAATAACAGAAGACCATTAAAAGATTGCTTATCCTCCTCATTATTTTGTTTGCCATTGACAGCATGAAGAATAAATCAATATGGTTATAATGTAGCAGTATTTCTTTTGATGGCCACTGTACATGTTTTAGTCTTATGATCTCTATTGTGGCTGAAATATGCGGCAGATTGCCAATCGTTTTCCCACAATGCACTTTTTTTGGCGGGGAGGGTAGACAGTTTATTGAAATGCAATGCCAACACGCATAATCAATAGTTCATTTTATTTTTGCTGCAGGGACGTCCAAGGAAAACCCGCATGTAACTCATTGCTGGGCTTTCTATTATTGTAGTAAATTTCAAAGCTCAGCTCTCCCACTAGAGGGAAGTATTGGCAAAAGGAAAGATTTCTTCCTCTGCCCTGGAGTTAATTTTATCATTAAAACCCATTATAGTTTGCTTCCTGTGGTTCTATTTGTTGATCTGAACAAAAATTAGTTTTTGTGTTTCAATAGAGCATTCCAAATGTTACTGTTACTGTAGTTTTCAACTAAAACAAAGCCAGGGATCCCACACTGTTTTTCTTTCTTTTTTTCTTCTCTTTTCTTTTCTTTTTTTTTTTAACCAGTAAAGCTTATAATTTGAACCCATACATCCTACAAATAAAACTTGACCTCCAGTTGTTGTTAGCTAGCTGGAAGAAAACATGAGTTTTATATACTCATTTTTAAAATGAAAGTCTAAAATAATCGCACACACCGTTTGCTTTGCTTTGCTTTGCTTTGTTTTGTCTTTTCAAACCAAAAGGTAGATTTGAGGAACAATTTGTACAGCATTCCAGGATGCTCTGAGATAGCTGGCAAGTATATAAATGAAGAATGAGTTGAAAAATTAACACAAAAACTAAATATAAGGAGATTGACAGAGTGTGATATTTTTCAGAAATATGAACCAATTGTGGTCTAAATCTCCCTCAGGTATGATGGCCCCCCAAGAAGACACAGAGGTGGGAAACAGTGGATGGAGTAGCCTTCATGCCTGTGCCATTCTACCTGGCCATGGCACTGCCCTGAGGCACTGCCTGCACTCCCCCAGCCCTCCTCAGTTTGTGCCAATTAGATCTCTTCCTGGCCACCAGACTCCATGTATGAATGGATACAGCAACGCTTCCTGTAGGACTGTCCTCTGTTTTCTGTTTCTTGCTGCTCTCTTGTGTTACGTTTCCTGACTCCTATCATGCCTGAACTCCTAAGGGTGTAGTCATGCCCTGCATGCCTTTACACAAATGACGTATTTTCCTGTTTTGCATGAAGACGTTCTTAAAACAAAATTCAATTTCTCTAATATTTTCATAGTTTTTGAAAACTAAATTCATCGCTAGAACATTCTTTCTTTTATCCCCAAACTCAAGAGGCAGAGGCAGAACCAGGAGGATCTCTGTGAGTTCGAGGCCAGCCTGATGGATATAGATCAAATTCCAGGGCAGTCAGGGCTACATAGAGAAGCCCTGTATTAAAAAAAAAAAAAAAAGAAAAAGAAAAAAAGAAAGAATGAACGAACGAACGAAAAAAGGAAAGAAAAAATTAAAATGAAAAAGAAAAAACCCTAAAACAGGGAAAAAAACTCATATAATATTTAAAATATTTCTGAAATTTTTTTTAAACAATCCTCCATCTCTTCACTATAACTCATTTGTCTCAAGAACCTACAGATCTTAAAACATTGTATAGTTTTAAATATTTCACAACAGTTTTTTGTTGTGGGTAAGACAGAATGGAGGTAGAAGGGATGCCCACATTTAAAACAGCAGCCCAGTCAGCATTCAGCCACATCAACTGTTGCTTTCTCTAAAACCCAAGACAGTTTCCTCAAATAACATTCTTTGGAACTATAGCCCCCAGAAGAGGCTTCATAAACAAGACCAAATATTCTTCTTTTTAAAAAAGATTTATTTATTTATTTATTTTATGTGTATGAGAGTTCTGTCTCTGCAGGCTTGTCTTCTGCAGGACAGAAGAGGGCATCAGATCTCAGTATAGATGGTTGTGAGCCACCATGTGGTTGCTGGGAATTGAACTCAGGACTTCTGGAAGAGCAGACAGTGCTCTTAACCATTGAGCCATCTCTCCAGCCACCCCAAATATTCTTTATTGGTAACAAAACATCATTTTATTTCTTTGGATTCACAATCTATAGTAACGTTTGGTTAAGTATGGCTGTATAGAAATGTATTTACTTTTACATAGACCCATGTTTCCCAAAGTTATTTGTCTTACCATAGAGAAATCTCTCCAGCCCCAAGCACCCAGTGAGTTTTAAGAACAGCAATCATTACTTCAATAGCTAGTTTCCTATAATTATTTTTTTTTGTTCAAATGTCCTCATTCGAGACCAGAACATGATGGTTGTTGCTAGTCTTGAAACGTGCAAAGTTTCTGCCTGTTTTGTGCCCTGTTTTCCTCAAGCCATGGCTTTTAGGTCCATATCAAAGTCAAGATGCTGCTTGGTGGCCTTCAGGGGCTGCCATGGTCCTGTGCTTTGCTTCGTCCAGGAAGAGCTGAGGTCTTGCTTATAGTCTGTGTCATAGCAATGGTGAGTTATGGAAGAGAGTCCTTCAAAAGAATGAGACACGAGGCCCTTCTAGGGCATTGTTTTCCACAACCTGAGCCTGTGGACAGTCTTTTATTCCAGGTCTTCTGTCCTGCTCTTCCTGTCCCACAGGGCACTCTGAGACAGACAGGCATAGCTAGAGAAGCTCTCTATCACCTGCTCCTCTGCAGCCAGTCTGATAAAATCACAACCAATGAAGGAACCTTGTCACTCACCTGCCTCCACTTGCCCCTTGCAGATGTCATTCATCTATAAACAAGTTCAGCCTTTCTGATCTGTACTCACTCTAGTCCTGAAATTATTTCATATCTTATATGAACTTAGATCACAAGCTTATAAATATTATAAGTTGTATTATGACTTAGTTTGGGAGGGAAGACACCATACTGGATCTGCTTATTTACATTGGAGTTTTGGTTTTGACTTTAGATTCTTCCCCATAGTATGTAATTTATTGTGTTTCCACACAATAAAGGTTTGTTTATCAGTGCCCTTTAACACTATAACAAAATATAGGTTGTTTATATGATTTTGTTTTATTTTATTGAAACTTGACATTGGGAAGGTTTTCCACAGGTGTTTGTGGTAAACTTTTGTTTTGTTCACCATGGAGATGTATTTTCTTCCAAGAATCCTTTGATTTACCCAGTCACCAAGGTTTAAAATGTTAGGTGAGCTCAACCAACACTAATTAACTTTATCTAGACACATTTTGTTTTCTCCTTTACAAAAGAAATCACCTCTCTGCTCATACTTTTTTTTTTTAAGAGAAGATCTTTGAGACACTTTCCTCATGGTGATCATATGGGAGCAAACATTTCTCTCACCAACACTACATCATCGTGTGCCTTGCCAGTGTTGCTAGAAGCAGACAGACAGCAGAAACCTTGCAAGCTTGGGGAGGTTGCATTTGTGGGGAAATGGGACCTGCACAGTTGTCAATTAGGAAAAACTGGGATGTTTTGTTGGCTTCACCAGTATATGGCAGGGTTTCAGATTTTCAATTTGCATATCCTACTTGGAGTTACCAAAAACAAACAAACAAAAGAGGCAACCATCTGCCTTTAGAAAGATGTTGCCTGGGAATTTGTTATGATTTTGTCAGTAAGAGAAGAGTGACAAAGTGATATTGAACATGTACATAATTAAGCATTAGAGAAATTTTGTTTCAAATGTGTGATAAATAAAGAATGACATGGGGCTGAGCAGAGATGGTACACGTCTTTAATCCCAGCACTCGGGAGACAGGGGCATGTGGATGTCTGTGAGTTTGAGGCCAGCCTGGTCTACAGTGTGAGTGCCAGGATGGCCAGGGCTGTGAAACCTTGGCTCAAAAAACAAAAACAAACAACCAAAAAACACCCAACAAAACAAAACAAAACAATAAAAAGTAAAATGAAAAGAAAAGAAAGGAAATGGCGTGGGTCAGGTGGAGTTAGTCACTGGAATACTTGACCTCTGTGAATAAAATGAAAAAAGGAGGCACAGAGTGCGCCAAGCATCCCCTCAATCAGAGGAAGGAACGCGTTACAGCGAATGGTTCCTCAGAGATGTTGCCTGAGTCCTAGTGAAACCTTCCGTTACAGCGAGGAGCAGCCTGGGGAGACGAAGGAAGTTTGCTTCTAGATAGGAAACGGGTGATTAAAAACATATTCCTATTCTGTTTATTTTTAAATCCAAAATTTGGACCCAGCTTGCCTCTACCGGCTTCTTCCAGGATGCAGTGAAAGCAGACTGTGCTCCGATCAATTTGATATATTTACTCCAGTTTGACTTCTTTGGACTGCCTATGTGAGCACAGGTCTAGTCTAGAGCCAACACAGGCAACTCTACTCACAGCTGCCTATGACAGTCACCACCAGCTGCTTCTAAGAGAGAAGCCGGTGCCATTTGAGCCGCTATTTTCAACCTGCGGAGAGTTGGAGATGTTCATCAAATGACAAGGCTCCTTCCTTCGTCACGTAGCAGTGACAACCGGACTCTCTCCCACTTTTTAATGCTCGAGGGCTCATTCCTACCACAGCACATGATTTTGATCTACTCGATCCATTTTGGTCACTCTCACTCAGTGACTTTTACCGACTTTTCCTGTTGTGGCAGTTTTCCTTTTCTTCCCCCAAGAAACTGTGTACACACCCCCTAGAATTCACAACACAGACCAGGCTGGTATGGTTCTCCTGGGGACTCTCTCTGCCTCCCATTTCCTAGGACCATCGTTGTATTGACCATCATTATCTGGCAGTCATATGACAAATGAATGACAAATTCTTATCTACCTGGGAGGTGAGCCAAATCCCCAGTGTCAGAGAAATTGAAGGGCAATCCAGAATTGAACATTAAACTCACTTGTCTCTGAATCTCATTTCATTTTAGAGTCTTGAAACTAACAACTAAACCTGTTCATTCTGAGGCTGAAGGACTCCTCATCATCTATCTATACTTTGTGTCTAACTCTCTCTTTTAACCTGAAAAGTTTGCGAAATGATAATGTTCATAGACATTATAATGTTGTGGACTGTGGGCCATCCTGCATCAAAATGAAATTCTGATTTGACCAGTCACAGCCTGCGGCAGATTGACAGCCAGCCTTCCAAGATTTGTTTAATGCATCTTTAAAACCCATCTCATATGCAGTTATTTTGCAAGTATTCAAAAGGATGTCACATCAATAAATCTTTATCCTTGGTTTATACCACTGAATTTTGTGAGTTAAAAAAAAAAATATGTGGTACATAGAGAGAGAAGGGCAGTCACCCCAGGGTCCTTACCTTCACAATCACTGTGACTGTCGCTATGCCCGGTGGCATTGTCCCGTAAATATCAAAGGCCTCCACCAAGAATGTGATGCTTGCTTCCTGGTCAGGAAAGGCTTCGTAATCCAAGCTCCTCAAAAGGGACAATTCTCCGGTAAATGGATGCAGTGCAAAAAGGTGCTTCACTTCGGGGCTTCTGATCCGATATGACACATTTGCTCCTAGGTCGACATCCTTAGCCTAGGACAAGTTAGACGGAAGAGTTACATCAGATGGTTTCACACAAGAGGAGTGAGGGATAATGGGAATGCCTGAAACAGCAATTGGGCAGCACGGGTTTGATGATAAGGAAGAGACGCAAAACTGTCACTTATCAGGAAACAGAAAACAGAGAGGGAAAAGGCCAAACATATGATAGCAAACACAAGATGATTTTTGAATAAACATACTTCTAGAATGATTTATGTAAACAGGTTCTAAAATCCTACGAGGGACATGAGGAAATGCAGAAACAGTTCCCTTTCAGAAGGATGGCTTTGGAGGATGAGGTGACTCTCTCCTGCGAGGCCCTTGCCTTTTCCCCGGGGTGTGCTAAGCACTCACTACGCAGAAGGTTCAGCAAAGAGAATAAAAGTAACTGAGATATACATCATGTTCTCCGTATCACAGCCCAAAAGGGAAGTAAGATGGGAATAGCCAAACAAAAGGATCTATTTATTTATTTGTTTGTTTGTTTGTTTATATTTTTATTTTTTATTTTTGGTGCTGGTAGAATGGCATTCCGTCAGTATCCCGAGAGAGGGAACAGAACCTTGGGTCTGTTGAACGGGTACTCACGGAAGCAGGTACCCGCCTACACATCTGTCACGGTTCTCCTCTTATTGGCTGATGATATCACAGAGGAGAGACCAGTCAGACTCAGATTTTGTGTCATTTTCCTGTCAAAAATTGTCCTGTCTGTGCTCCATCTTTGACCAACACTGTCAGCTCCCTTTCTGTTACTGCAACAAAATTCCCAGGCTAAGTGACTTACAAAGGGCTTTCGGCCTCTGGTCTGGAACCCTTGTGTGGGCAGGTGGAGGTCCAGGAGATCATGGTGGTCAAACAAGGACCAGAGCAGCTTTTCTGGTGTCATGAAACCCAGGAAGCAGAGAGAGACACAAAGAGACCAAAGACTCAGTATCTTCTTCCAAGGGCATGTTTTCTGTGCCTCAACCTCTAACAATCCCCTAGGCTGAGGACCAAACCTTGAACTTGAGGGCCTTGGGGGACATTCAAGATTGAAATGACAGCAATCTAATTCCCCAAATACATCGGCAGAACACAGCGCCTCCTGGCTCTTTAGAACCTTGAGCATCAATCAGCGTCCCCTTAGACATTTTGAACGTTTTATTTATTTATTTATTTTACAAGGCCTTGAATAATCCTTTCTGTTTCTCTCTTTGTCTGGTAACTGACTTGCTTCTCAGTTCACGGTTGCAAAGTAGCTTTCTCTAGTAAAAAAAAAAAAAAAAATCCACTCAAGGTTGTATAAAGATATATCTTAGATTCCTATGACCTCAGTTCTGACTGCGAATGCCAGGTGACACATAAATCTGACTGAGAATTTCATAGAGGTTGTCAGTCCATTTTGATCGCTATTGCATCACCAAAGAGTGTATATGCACACGCCTACATACATATGTATATAACATATATGTATGTAACAACAATGACAAAAAGGGGACACGAATTTGAAAGAGACTAAGGAGAGGTATTGAGGATATTTGGAAGGAGGAAAGGGGAGGGGGAAATGATATAATATCAAAAAATAAAAATGTCAATTACTAAAATATATTGGAAGTCATAGTATGTAGTTGGGGACCTATGGTGCATGATTGTTGAAGAGGGGGATGGATGAACAAACGGACAGATGATTCTCTCCTGTTTAGCACATGACTTGATTTGACTTATTAATGTCTATATGCTAAGTATTAAGGACTTGTGGAGGCACATCAAGAAAGCCTTGATAGAAAAATCCAAGCTGTACTAACGGGTGAAGTATAAACAGACTGCGGTGTTTTCTATTTGTCACAGACCCCCCCTCCCATGTCAAAATTAAATGGGCTAGTTGAAGTAAATGGGAGATTTATGGGCTCACCTGTAGAAAATGCTGTGAGGGTGAAAGCAGTCACTACAGAATAAGCAATATTATGTATCTGTATATAAATTATATGGGTAAAAGCATATTAATTCATATGTGTATATGTAAATTACATGAATATATAGGTGCTACATATATGTATACCTGATGCCTACTTGGTATTTGTGTGAGCCCTCTGATAGGTGTGAAGAACACTCACAAAAATTTGGTGCTGATTTTTTTTTTTTGAGAAAATGAGCTTTTTCTTTGTGATGTCAACATGACAAAACCACCTAGCATTATTTTTTTTTCACATGTAAAATGCATGATATTTCTTTTTATTACAGACTTTCTCCTTTCACATCTTTGGGTTCTCCCGGAGGAAGGTTTTCACGTAAAATGTAATATGCAACCTTTGGAGACACAAGAAGACTAATCTATAACCTCTCTGCGTTTAGCTATCATAAGTTTGTCATTAAATGTCGATGCCTTTTCCTCACTGCTAATCCTACGATGCGGATTCCGTGGAGCGAATGCACGCGTCTACACACCTCTACTTGAAGGAAGGTGGTCCCGGCGGGCAGATTCTCTTCAACCACGACCGTGTACGTCGAATTGGTGAAAACAGGGCTGTTGTCGTCAATGTCCAACACTTTGATGTACAGCGTCAGGGTGGAGTGTCGAGGGTGCACCGCTCCGTCCGTTGCCACGACCACCAGCTCGTAGCGGTCCCTGACTTCCCTGTTCAGCTTCACGGCCGTGTAAATGCTCCCGTTGGACGTGATGCGGAAGAGGTTGTTGAAGTTTCCCAGGCTGTAGTGCACTTGGCCGTTTATGCCGGCGTCTGGGTCTGTGGCCTAGACGGAAGAGAGAGACGGCTTCACACAGCAGCTTCTCACACTGGTGATAAACTGTGCCGTGTTTTCTAACCAGATATCCTTTTTTTTTCCTCTAATGGGAAAATTAGAAAGATAATAAAGGTACAATTTGCAGTCAACAGCATTAAAAAAACAACAACTATGATTTAATTATATACTCAGTGGAAATGAAATAAACTGATATCATTAGACACAGCGATATACTATGTCAGAGAAAATGAGCATTATAAAAACAGAACGTTTCCTGTGTTTTTATTGCTACCGTGGATTTTTAAATGTCAAAAATAGCACTTGGTTTTAATTAATTTAAGATAATTTACTAACAGCTTAAGATTTGATGGTTGTTTTGCTTAAGAAATTCATAGTCATTTTCACATTTACATATGTTTGGGTGCAATGTATATTTACCTCATTTAATCCGTGTGATGATTTTAATGAGTAAATAATGGTGGCCCCCTTTGGCAAATGAGACCATATGGCTTAAGGAAATTAATTGTCTTATGTAAAGTTATAAAAAAATTAGATACCTCAGGGGCCCTAGAATTTAGCACAATGACTCATAAGTAAAACTGTTTAATAAATGCAAATGAAGGTAATGAATGTTCGGTGAATAGACGGGTCTGAAGTTTGAAATTAAATGTATTTTCCAACTGAATGGTAATAAAAGTATAGTAACTGTCAAATCACAAGGCAGGGTTACTGTTTAATATTAGAATATGAATCTCAAATAATAGCTGACAATTGTTGGTGCCACCTGAATCTGCATTTGCTCAAAAATTTTGGCATAGAGTCATTTTGCATCAAAATGGAAAAGCTTCTAATAGAATGTTGATGGAAGTATTCTTATTTAAACTTCAGTAAGTTTATGATAACTTATGTCATGCCACCAGATACTGTACATTTTATATCAAAAGATACTCTTATTGTTTTTCATAAAGTCTTGACTCTATACCCAAAGCTGCGAAATACTCTAAAATTATGTTTCAAACCACCAGCTAAAGACAGAAAGGGGACAGGCCTTCATTTTGATTTCCAAACTCGGTGATCATGAAGCTTTGTGAGACCCTGGATGCAAGGCACTGAATGTTAGCATCACACACACTTTTCTCAGCTTACAAAAATAAGGTTGAGCCTGGAGCAGTGGCGCAGGTCGGGAATTCCAGCACTAGGGAGGTGGAGGCAGGAGGATCTCTTTGAGTTCAAGGTCAGAAAACGTTAACTTAATAATTCAGTTAGGTTGTGTTCCGTACATCTCTGCTCTTACGATTTTCACTCTCACCTTCCATCTCTGAGGCACTTAGTGAAAACTGCTCTGCTCATGCATCATGATTTAAGTGACTCCGATCCAAGGTGGTATGCTCATTGTTGCAATTCAAAGGTCCCTGTGACGGGGGGTCGTTTGATTTAACCAGCAAGCCTTTGCTTCTGCGTCTCTCTCTCCCTTTCTCTCTGCGCCCTCTCCCTCTCCCTCCCTTTCTCTGTCTGGTCGCCTTCCTGTATGTGTAAAAGGACTTGAGCATATTTTCTTCTTTGTATGTCCAGCTATTTAACTAATGTTGCATTTTTGGTATTCGAATATGTCTTACCATGAATCACAAATAAACATAAACGTATCAGTTCCCATCAAATAAAAATTCATCATCTCAGTCTCTGCAGATTAGAAGTTTAGTGTGGGGCCATTGGCCTAAATCTAGGAATGAGGCACCTCTGCTCCCTCCTGGAGGCTCTGGGGAAATATTGACAGAATTGGGCTGTATAAGCAGCAACCCTGATATTCCCACACCCCTGTGAACATTGAAATGTGAAGGCTGCTGCCAGCCCCCTGCGCCACCATTTTCTGTACCCGTGAGAGCAAGAAGCATAGTCAAGTTTTCAATCATTTCTCCTCCTCCTCACCTCTTTGATTCGTGCACCAGACACCTTGCTCTCCTTTAAAAGCTCATGAATTCCTGGTACAACCTGAGACTCTCCCCATGCGAGAGAGCTAATCCCAGACACTCTTAATGGATGCTCTGTTATGATTTGCAAAGCTGCCCTCTGAGAGGCTCCACCTACCAGCAGATCAAAACAGATGCTGAGACTCACAACCAAACATGGGCAGAGCTCAGGGTGGAGGGGGGGCGGGGAGAATAGAAGGACCTGGAGGGGACAAGAGAAGACCAACAGAGCCAACTAACCAGGGCCCAGAGGGCCTTATGGAGCACCAGGCAAGGATCACGCGTGGACTTGACCTAGGCCCCTTACACATCTATAGACGGGTAGATTGGCCAACACATGGGCCCCCTCGAAAGGGGAGAGGGCAGCTGTCTCCAGCATGGACTCTGTTGTCTCCTTTTCATTCACTTCCCCCTGGCGGGGCTGCCTCCTGAGGCCACAGGGGAAGAAGAGGCGCAAAATCCTGTTGCTACTTCATGTTCTTACTTGGTAGTGGGGAGGCTCCCCTTATCCAAGGAGTAGAGAAGGGGGAGAGCGGGATGTGGGAGGGAGGATGGGAACGGGAGGAAAGGAGGAACAGTGGCCTCCAATCAGAATGTAAAGTGAATAAGTAAATAATCGATCTTAAAAATGAAAATAATAAATAAAGAAATAAAACATGAAAAATTATTGGCATGTTAAGAAAATAAAACTCATGTGAGTATTTTAGGCTTACTTTGACAAACAGGGCCATATTACCCTCACAAGGACCTTTGTTCTAATCACACATCTTGCAAATATATAGTAACCTATATATTTTTTGAAATTATTCGCTTTTATTCTACCTGTTAAATATCTGTTTAAAACGCTTTCTGTTAACAAACGTTAGTTAGCTGGAGCACCTTAACTCCTTTAAAATGAATTTTTAATTAGCTAAAGTGTAGGGAATGTGTTAAGGACCCACAGATGCCTAAACCTTTGCCTCATCTCCTGCCACTTAGCTCCCTGCATGGCTAGCCACCGTGAGGGAAATTGTGTCCGACTGTATATTCCATGGCAATTAACTCTAAAGGTGGACACGCTGCTCAGATCTGCAGCTAATGGTGACAAAAGGACAGAATATACACGGAAGCTGCTTCCTTCCTTCCTTCCTTCCTTCCTTCCTTCCTTCCTTCCTTCCTTCCTTCCTTCCTTCCTTCCTTCCCTGTCTCCCAGGCACTGAGCAAGAAGAATGAGGTTGTGATTTAGGCACTGGGGCCAGATTCGGTTACTTGCTGGTACTTAAGAGGAAGTGGGTGTGAGACAAGAGAGCTATCTGCAGAGTTCATGTTATCAATAGTACTGTCGAGAACTTTGCATGGATGCTTAATATCTACTGAAGCAGCTCGCTGTGCAATGCTATAATGGAGCCATTTATCTTCTTACAGATCAATTAAAAGTTAATTAAAACGGTTAATAAGAAAAATCACACTCCTCTCCTTATTCTACATCAAAGCAATAAACAGTACTGGCTGCAACTTTATAATCATCTGTCCATGGCATACTCATTTAAAAATGTATGTCTTGCTGTGGCCTGATTTGTGGTGAATATTTTTGGGCATGCATATGGCTCAGAGATCAGCGGAAAGTCTGATCAAATAAACACTCCAATGATCGAAATAAAGGTCTCACTGGAGAGAAGTTTAGATATGTGCTAGAAAGACAACACATCAAAGTCACTAAAATCAAAATTAGAACATACGTTAAAGAAAACCAGTTATTTAAGAGAGAAGCCAGAAGCCATGCAAAATCACTCGCTAAACAAGTATCATTTTTGAATGATTGTATACCAGTGTTTTTGTTTTTGTTTTTTCCCTTGTGCCTGTCAACAGAGTTAGGGATTACAGTTCTTAAGCATTCATTTCACAGCCTCCTTTTTGCTATTGCTATTTCTGCTTATTGTCTACCTAGAGGTCTAAAATCTTCCTAGGTATGTGTGCCTTGCTGCTGAGGCATCAGACAAGCAGATCTTGTCTGCAATATGTCGGTAATCGATAGCAAGTTAAAATGTTCTTATCACTGCATTCAAATTATTTAGAGAACGTTATTTGTTTAGAGTGACAAAATTCTTCTACAAGCATCACTTTGATGACACACGGGAGTGTCACAGCTACCATGCAGGTGTAAGCTGGCAGGTGGCACCTCATTATACCAGGATGAGGGCGAGAGGGCTTTGCTTGTCCTTTGCAGCAATTTCAGAGGTGGCGGCCTCCTTTCTCACTTAGAGACTATCTGTAGGAGTTGCTGAGGATGAGGGCATCTGAACACCATCCAGGGCATCTTTAATGACATTACGGGTAGAGAGGCCTTTCGAAAGTTATTACCTAGCAACTCCAAAATTCATTAAATAGTTGCTGGTTTACTTCTCTCTACAAGCTGATCTTTCTCAAGAGCTGTGATAATTCATTTAAAAAGGAAAGAGGAAATTTAATGACTCGAAGGTGAGGTAAATTTCTCCTCTCTCGGTACAAATACCTAATCATTATTTACAGACTTGCCATGCAAGAGTAAGTAACCAGTGAGTTCAGAATACCCCCAAACCGCAGCCAGACTGAAGAGTTTCCACAGTCTTGGGACTCTGGGATCTCAGGCTGTAGGTCTCTGAAAGGTTTGGTTTTCTAGCTTACATTCCATTTCTCCTTAGTGGCTGAATGGCCTTGACTGAGCCTTTTCCCCTTCCCCATCTGTGACCTGGTGATAGACATTGGTGGCGATCTCACTGCCTCCTGTGGGCTCTCTATAAAGTGGGCAGCGCGCCTGCATCTCATGAAGTCATCAATCAGAGTATTGCCCGAGTTAATTGTCATAGCATTTTCTGGTCTCTAGTAGAAGTTAATTTAAACGGATAGGTCACGTCCTGCCACACGGATGTTTTGGGAGAATGGACCAGGTTACTTTTATCAGCGTACTCCTGTATTTCTCTTAGGCTCTATTAATTCTGCTATTTTTGAAGATTATCTGGGGATTTCAGTGTCGATCTGACAGAGGAGTCATAGAAAGTGGCCGTGTTTGTTCATGTAGCAGTTGTACCATAGCAAGTGAAGTTTTATCTGATTAAAATAATGTTTTCAGTAATTATAGGGAAGAGCAATGGAGATCAAAGCTTTCTTGTGTTTGCATGTTGCAGCAATCAAGAAGGTGTGAACTATTACCCAGCGCCTAATATGTGTGCATGAGCGGTGTGAATAAGCACATCTCTGTGCATGTGTGAGACTGCATGTGTGTAAGTGTGTGCAAGTACATGTCTACATGCATGCTTGAATGTGGGTTTATAGGTGTGTGTTATTGTGAAAGAATACATGTATGTTTGAGTATGTATATGGGTTATGTACCTGTGTATGAGTGTGTGTTCATGTCTGTGCATGTGCACATGTATGTGTGAACACATGTAGACTTGTATGTATGCATGTGTAAGTGTGTGTGGGGGTTTGTGCAGGAGCATGTATGTATACATATGCATGTTCATGTATGTGTGGATACATGTGTGTATGTGTCCATGCAGAGGACATCCTCGAATGCTTCCTAGATCACTACCCATATTATTTTTTGAGAGAGCGGATCTCACCGACCTGGAGCCCGCCAAGCAGGCTAGGCTGGCTGACCAGCGAAATCAAAGGATGCTGCTGCTGTTTCTCGCTCTGCAGTGCTGGAATGACAGGCTGCTCTAAACTCAGCAGGCTTTCCCATGTGAGTCCTGGGGTTTGAACTCAGGTCTTGTAGTGGCCGAAACACCCCCTCCGCTCTGCATACAGCTTAACCATCTATTTTCCATATTCCTGTTGTTACCGTGTCGGTGTGGGTACAGATAACTGTGGTTGAACTCGCATCGTCAGCCATTTTCAGCCAACACTTTACCCCTGAGCCATCTCCCTGGCCCGACACAGAGCTTTTTTTTGACATGCAAATTTAGGTATTAGATTAGATACACGATAGGGAAATGTTCAGTGAAGAAGTGTGCATGAGGACGTCATAGATATTGTCACACAGAAATGTCTACTAAGTCTGTCCTGGGAGAAGTCACCTCAAGATGCTCATTTTCACTTTGGAGTAATTTCAGCATGGCCTGAGACACATGTGTGTGAGTCTGTGTGCTAGTGTTCATGATCTGGTCTTAAATGCACTGCTGTGAAACCTTAAAGGGGGCTTATCTCACACTAAGCGTGCCTTTACTCATAACTACTGCAGGCTGTCCTCGCACATTTGAGAAGATAAATATTCTGCCCACAGGAATCAGCAAATAGTATTTCTGCACATAAAAGGGCTGGCAGCTGCCCATATTTTTTTCTACAAAGCTATGCCCTTGTTTAGTGCTCTCAAATTCTTTCTATTCTATCATGGGGAAAGCACAATTAAGCGGTTGTAAAGAGTTTAGATCTTTTCCTGGCTTGTTCTCCTTGGCCCGCCCACTTCAAATAGCTTTTCTTCCACTCAGGACCCCTGTCACCTTGTATTTATTTGGCTCTCCCGCATGTTATAATTGCCTACTTACCTGCCTGTCTCCTACACAACACTTCAGACAGCCAAGAAAAGAAGTGAGTGTGTGTATTTTTTTTACCCTGCCTTCCTATTCACAGCCTTCATGTATGCCCAACAAATATTTGTTGGATAAATGTGTAATTAGAGCATCTTAGCAAGCTCTAGGTGGCTTCCTTGAAGGTTTTCCTGACCCTCCAAACATCCAAAGCAATTACTCCCAGTTGCACAGCTAAGATGCATTTTGTCATAGCAAGAATCTACATGAGCTCCTCCTCCTGTCTTCATGATTTATATCTACAACTAACCCTTTTACATAATCTCCATTTCATTTATGCTTTTAATGAATGCGTTAGCTTTCAGGTGTCTGGAGAATCTGTGTGCTTTCCCCCATCAACACTGCTTGCGCCAGAGTTTCTTAACACCCGTGTTCCAGTCTTGCTTTACTTTAGACAGGAGAGTGCTGGAACAGCCCTATTTAAAAGTGACACTCTTGTAACAGAGATGGGGAAAAAAGAGAGGAGATAAGCCAGTCCTCGACTCCCTGCCTCTGCTTGGAAAGGGGCACCTCTACTGTTACCTCATTGGTCCAGAAAAATCACGTGACTGAGGCTGCAGCCATGGGGTAGAGAAGTGAACTTCAGAGGTCTTACCAGCAGGTACAAGAAACAACCATACTTGCTTCATTTATCCTGAAATGCAGCTCTCTCTGAATTCTCTGAGAGACTTCTTTGTATCCGGTCCTAAACCTCAGATAGTTCTCGGTCTTAACTCACTTTTTATTGCTAACTCTAAGCCCTGGCTGACTATATATTAGATGTGAAAAGCACAGTTCACTGTCCAGTACACAGTGGTTCCAGTGAGAGGCGGTAATAGAAAAAAGAACCTGTGGGCTATTTGGAGAGAAGAGAAATAATAAGCTGTAGCGGGGTGGGGATATGGATAAAATTAAAACAGACAGGCAAGTGAGAGGAAATAATCTCTGTGGGAATTGGGAGTATGGCGATGTCAAATTAAGCAAGTCATTTTAAGATGCCGCCACACAGCCTATAGATCTTGTAATGAAAGGATGTAAATTAACCCAGGTAATTAAAAAGAGAGCATCAGCAGGAGGCACGGAGCCCTGTGCTTAAATATTTACATACTCATTTATTGCATGATGGTGGACAGTCTGAGATTAATGCTTTAGAAGCTTCACAAAAGACTGTCCGGTTCATATTTTCATTACCAGCATGGTGGTATTTCCAGGTTCACTAACAGGCTTTTTACAATCCTACAAGAAGGCCATTTCCTTTCTGCTCTCAGCCTTTCCACAGCTGGGAACAAAAGGGAAGCTCCAGGAAGACTTCTTCAATTAATTTTATGTGTTTCCTCCGTCACTTTGTATCATAGTTTCTTTTTCTGTTTGCTGTGATAAAATGTGACAAAATCAACTGAAGGGCGAAACGATTATTTTAGCCCATGGATCCGAGTCAAGGTCCCTCAGAGCGGGGAAGTCACTGCAGAAGGAGCTTGGCACATCCGTGGTCAGGTGGAGAGAAACACTCTCGTGATCAGTTTACTCTCCATTTTATCCAGCAACACTCCCGCACGCAGTTCATGGGTCTACCCATCTCAAAGCAATCGAAATAATCCTTGTCAGAACGTTATCTCCCAGTTGATTCTAGATTCTGCCAAGCTGACATCCTTAAAAAAATTACAGTTGGTATTTCATAACCCTGCAATGAGTTTAGTGTGTATGACTCTTTTCCTTAGGTGGAGGAAACCCACATTTAGAAATTATATTTGGAGTCCTTAACTTTGTTTTCAGTTTTGAGAAGTGTGGGGCTAGTCTAAGTCTCAATTTTTTTTTCAAAATAACTATGCTATTTTATGCCATCTTCTGTCTAACTGTCTCCAACCATTTCCTAAGTTTGCTATTATTCATCCCAAGCATATTGTCTCCCAAAAGCATCAGGCATTAAAAGGAAATATGGAGTGCATTTGGACAGTTCTTTAACTGGTGTCATTAATATTTTTAGCAATTGTAGCCAACCTTGGGATAGCTAGTTTTCATCGCTGTGATAGAAATAACCGACACAAACAATGTAATCTGCCTCTTTGTCTCAAACATGTCACTACTACAGCGGGAATACACAGCTGGGCAGAGCTGTTCCCGCCATGATGGGTCAAGAAGTCGGGAAGGGAGAACACTGGCCTTGGGTTGGCTTCCTCACTTTCCCCCTTTTATTCTGCTCGGATCATAGGCCGTTAGGGAGGTGCTTCCAAAGTATGAGTGGTCTGCTTGTTCCCCCGTCTAGACACATAGACAACAGAAAAGCTTAGGTAAGCCAGTTAGTCAGATGCTGGGATCCACCATCATAGCCTCTGGAATTGAAAGGTTCTTCATGTTAAGTCACACATGGAACACTTTCTGCAAGCAATGTCTTCCTTAAGCAGCAGCACATCCCTCCTAGCTCAGTCACTCAACATATGAACAAATACTAATGATTATTTGGTGTTTGTAGTGTTGTTGTTGTTTTTTAAGTGGGTAAGTCTTAAATTTATTAGGAAAAATTATGAAATTATGATTAAATACATGTCCTTTGGAAAATTTTTTATTATTATTTATTACAATTTATTACATTTATATCTCAGCTGTGGCCCCTTCCCTTGTCTCTCTCCAACCCCACCCTAACCTATGACCTTCCCTTAGTCCACTGATAGGGGAGGCCTTCCCTCCCACCCCCTTCTATCTGACCCTAGCCTATCAGGTCTCATCAGGGCTGGCTGCATCCTCTTCCTCTGTGGCCTGGAAAGGCTGCTCCCCCATCAGGGGGAGGTGATCAAAGAGCCAGCCCCTGAGTTGTTGCCAGAGAAAGCCCCTGCTCCTCTTATTAGGGAACCCACTTGGAGACTGAGTCTATGAGCTACATGTGAGCTGGGGTTTTAGGTCCTCTCCATGCATTGTCCTTGGTTTGGGTATCATTCTCTGTAGGACCCCCAGGGCTTAATTTTTGTTTGTTTGTTTTGTTTCATTTTGTTTTGGCTCTGTTGGTCTCCTTTTGGATCTCCTGTCCCCTCCAGGTCTTCCTATCTCCCCCTTCTTTCATAAGATTCCCTGCACTCTGCCCAAAGTTTGGCTATGTGCCTCAGCCTCTGCTTCAAAGCCTTGATCAGTAGAGTCTTTCAGAAGCCCTCTCTGGTAGGCTCCTGTCCTGTTCCCTGTCTTCTCCTGTTTCCAATGTCTATCATATTTGCCCTTCTGAATGAGGATTGAGCATCTTCCCTAGGGTCTTCCTTGTTGCTTAGCTTCTTTAGGAGTATAGATTGTAATATATTTATATACTATATGGTTAATATCCACTTATGAGTGTGTGTCTTATGAGAGTGTGTCTTTCTGCATCTGGGTTACCACACTCAAGATGATCTTTTCTAGTTTCCACCATTTGCCTGCAAATTTTATGATTTCCTTGTTTTTAATAGCTGAGTAGTATTCCATTGTGTACGTGTACCACAATTTCTGTATCCATTCCTCCACTGAGGGACATCTAGGTTGTTTCCAGCTTCTGGCTATTACGAATAGAGCTGCTATGAACAAGGTTGAGCAAGAGTTCATGTTGTACAAATGACATCAACAATAAATTGTCCTGGAACTAGTAACTATGTGACTATTCTATTTTTTTCTTTGGCCGGTCATCCAGACTTCCTTATGAAAATATATTTATGCTTTAATACGAACATAAGTGAGTACATTATTTGTGTAGAGTTAAGATAGTAGCTTAATTCTTCACACTCTTCTCATTGTTGTTCCACTCTGTTTTCATTATCATTCCCCTCCAGACTTTTCTGGATTCTCTTATATGTAATTAAACATGCTAGGAATTTTATCACCACAGACACATTGCATATATTTTTATATTCATATACACATCTGTGTCTATTTATAAGAAAGGTAAGATACTTTCATCACATAAGTAACAATATTTCCTTTTCAGGATGGTATGTTTCTGTAGACATTTGCATTCTCTATGTCTAACAGCTCCTGTTTCTTCCTGATAGGACAGAGCCATCCGCTCCACACTCATTTTGATGCCATGACATTCTGAAGTTTTTGTCCATGTTGCTATAAAGGTAACTTCGAGAAAGTGGGGCTGTCTTCAAGGAACGGTACTTTTTCACAGTTATTATACTCCATGGAGTAATCTGCTTGAAGCAGATTTTCAATGCATTCATTTGCATTTTCTGTCAAGTTCTAACACAAAGCACTACTTTCTTTCCTAAGCTAATATGTAAAATCACATCCTGCCTATTTATTGTCTGTGTAACATATTACTATTAAATAGCTACATTATTCTATAGTTTAACCTCATGTCCTAATTTCTATGCTGTTGAAAATGAGTGTATTGTGAGTTTCAAGGAGCCCACCCTAATGTTTGCTCTGTGTACTGTCCTATTCTCCAAAGCTCCTTTAGTTATTGATTTATTTTTTTGTGTGTCAGTATTAGAATAATATAACAAGAAACTAAAAAAGTTTAATAAGCAGTGTCCTTTGAATAATGAAAGTACCTTCAGTGTAGGTATTTGGGATACTTTCCCTCCTTCTCATTGAGGCAAAATACTTGCCTTGAAGGAGGAAAGCTGGTTTCAGTTTACGGTTTCCATGGATGTCACCCCCTCAGAGAGTGCAACATTCCAGGGTGCATGGCCACCAAACCCAGGCTGCTCACCAGGAGACAGAGAGAACACAGAAAATCAGAAGTGAGGGTGACACACGGAGCCAGCCCTGGTTCCCCCCTCTGCTGGATGGAGCTATGCCCCTCCGATTCCATCCCCAACACCATCATCCGAGAACAAAGGCTCGCTTAGGCTATGTTAAAACCATAACAGTGATGTCCCTGGCCCCACTATAGCCGGGCCCATTTCCGAAAGCAAAATGTATCCAACCCAACTTCAAGAAACTTCACAATCGTTTCTTCCCAAAAAACCTTTTCATTGACCCAGACTTGGTCTTTGGCAACAGCCTGGACTGGAGTATCATCATGGCCTCAGAGGGCAGCACAGACCTGGCCTTTAGTGGCAACACAGACTACAGACATCAGTATAGACCAGGTTCCAGCCCTCATCTGTTGTTGTTGTTTTTAAATTTAGCATAATTCAAAATTTCAGAACAGGGGCCAAACATGGCCAGATTCATTGTCTTACTAGATCATGTGTGGCTTCTTGACCAACTGCTGGTAGAATCCTTTTTCTATTGGTACCTCATGAGTCTGGCCTTTACCTCCTTAGTCTCTATGGCCACTCTGGTGTTTAGCACTCTCTCTAGAATGGTCCAATAAACTTCACATCTAGAGACCTCCTGGGGTCAGTAAAGTCTACTACCTTCACCTCCTGTGAACCAGTTCCAATGGCCAGTGATCTACACTCACAGGTTCACACAGCAGAGGCCTCACCATCTACTATCAAGCTTCTATGTTAATTCCCGTGTTCACGGGTGTGATAAGACACCCAACCGAAGCAACTCAAGGGAGGAATGCTTTTTTGAGCTTACAGTTTTGTGGGAATTTCAGTGCATCAAAGAAGGAGGGCATGTTAGAACTCATAGCAGCAGGAACATAGATCAAGAATACTATTTCTCAGTACACTAGGAAACAGACTGCAGGGAAAGAAACAGAAACGGGTGTAACTTTTTTGCCCACCTCCTCACACTCTACTTCTTACAACCAAGACCCATGTCTCAAAGATTCTGCCACTGTCCAAAACAGTGCCACTAGCTTTGGCCCAGATATTCAAGAACACATATGTGCCTGTGAGGGTTAGTCACATTCTAGCCATAAGCTCACATTCTCTGGTACAACCACAAAACTGTAATTAGGCGTTCTCCATTTTACATATTATCCTAACATCACCCACCTTAACAAAATCATTGGGAAGATCGGCCTGTACATATACTTTACTATTCTGCTTTCTTGGAGATAGTCAAGAAATTCTGCAATGCCCAGCCATGGTCCTTACCTTCAGGTAGGATGTTGCTAATTGTCTGATTAAGAACTTTGATTTCTGAGGTCCTGCTTCCAACTGTCATATCTGGTATGCTCATTTCAATTAAGGAAACAGAAAGAAGGAGAAGAAACAGCTTACTATCTGGAAAGGTGTTTAAGTGTGGAAGGAAAGAGTGGAGATGCAGAAAACACAGAAATATTTGAACAGTGAAGAGCCAATTTCTTATTTTCCTCTGATCTCAGTTTGCAACTACCTGCCTCTTGCATTCATCTCAGAGCTCTACGGCTGCTGCAAAGACGTGGCTGTGTATGACTACCATGTAGCAGGCCTGAAGCAAGGCACTGTCAGTTTATAAGTGATTGTTCTAAACCCATAAAGTCCCACCAACATGGTCATCAAAACATAAGGTGAATAAGCACTATCTCAATAGATATGACAAAGTGGGCAGGAAAAAGTCCATGAGGCCTCAACCCCACATAAAGAGCTACAGGCGACTAGAGAATTCTGAGACCTGGAAAAATAGTTTTCCCAGTGAAGAGAAGATCAACTGGCTATCTAGTACCAAATGGTCAGCCCTAAAAACATACATAAAAGTAATATCATATGGACTAAGCTATATTTAGGAATATGTATGTATGTACATATATGTATGCAATGAAGGAAAAGGCCATGAATGCAAAATATATCAAGGAGGGAGGGATGCATAGGAATTCTGAAGGAGGAAATAAAAAAAGGAGAAATAAGGAAAACATAATTATAATCTAAAAAAAAGTAATTCATAAAGATTTTTAAAAATTAGGTTTGTAAACACTGCGAAGTTTCATCAGCACCTTTAAGTTTTTCTGACTGAATGAGAGAAAAGTAATTCAGATCGGAGATAAAAAAAAATTCAAGAAAATATTTAACTGTATGTGTGTGTGAGTACATATACATATGTGTGCTTGTAGTTTTATTGCTGGCACAAAAGGCAGTGAGCAGATACACAAAGGATGGGCGAAAAACATTCCTCAATATAATGAGATATAATCTATGGGCTCATGTTTATGCAGTATTTCCCCGCTCCATGGGAAGAGTCTAGTCAGGAGAGTGCAATGCTATAATGGTACAAATCCATGGAAAGACTCTACTCAGTAGAATACAGTAAGATGATCCAATGGTATAAAACAGCAGGTATGAATTGGGAGTTGCTTTTTTTTTAACTATAGTACTCTGAGATGCTGACGCTCTATAATGGGTCCACCAAGAATGCTTGCGGATAATAAAGAAGAAAGCTATTGTCTTATTTTCAACTTAACACCTGAAGGCTCTAAATGGAGGATGGAGCTACCAGCGAACACAGCAAGTGAGAACTGCTTTGGTTTGGTCTGCCCATAGGAGACATTACTCCTCTGCTTCATCAAGAAGGATTGCTTTTGACAGGAATCTATCTGCGCCAGCGTGGATGAGCAGGAGGCCGAGGAATCATGAAACCATTAGAAAAGACTGCGGGCTCCGAGGAACCCCTCATAAAAACGTTAAAATAGAAGGGGCAAAGACAGTGAGTAAGTGGCTGTCCTTGCTGTGTTTCCACGCTGTGAATTATGGCACACATAGGGAATATTTCCAGTCCTGGGTTTCAGAAATCCCAATGAAGCAATCCTTCTGAGATATCATAAAGTAAATAGTGAGAAAACAAGCCAAAGAATTATTGCCTGCTTTTATATATTTATTTGTCAGCCTGTAACCCTCTTTGATGCCTGCAGCTTGAAGGAAAAGCTGCATTTGCTGGCAGGCTGCATTCTGCGGGAAGAAAGTAAGGAGTCAGCCATTGGCTACAAGTTCCCTATTATGGTATGCTTTTGAAAGGCAGAGGAAGCAGGGTTGGATTCAAGGAGAAGTCAAACTTCTTTAAGGGGCCAACTATAGCATTAGCCAAGCCCAGAGCAGTTCCATAATTAGCACCATCACACATAACAATTGTTCCTAACTGGGCCCAAATGATCTGGCCTTGACCTTCTGCTGTAGGTCAGAACACACAATACAGCAGTCAGGGTGAGATTCCAGACAGGGAAACCATCCAGAGCAGAGAGAAATCCTCCTGTGGCTGCCACTGAAGGGCATCTGTCTACCTCACTCCCAGCAGCTGAGACATGGAATTTCCTTGAAGGGGAATCTGAGAGGCTGCTTATAGTCTCATCAAAAGCTCTGTTTGAATTCTTTTTATTTGATTATAAATTCCTTCGTTCATGGAACACAGCAAATTCTCTACATATATACATATAAAAATCACAATATCAACCATTGATTTTTTTTCTCTCAAAACAATCAGCCAAAGCGGAGTTTTAAGATTATTTCATAAAAACTGATGATTTGATTGTTCAACTCATACAGTTTTCTTTTCTGCCCAGAGATGTGGCTCTTGATTTTCTGTTGAATTTGATTCAGTGTGAGACTGAAAATCAGATAGTACAGGATTCACATTCTTTCCATCTTCACACTTACCCATTAGGATGCTATTTTGAGCATTTGGAAGATGGGTATTCTGTGAAAAATTAAGTTTGACTAGATTATTATGATGGGCACATAAAAGAAAATGGATTTGAACTTAGAACCCTGGTGTGATTTCTATCTATGATCGTTGTTCAGGGAGACACTTTTCTGCACTGGTGTGGTAGGTGTCTTACCTTCAAGGGGGTAGAACCCAGACATAACAGGAATATTACGAGGGAACAATGTACTATTGAGAATGTTTAACTCTCTGTAGTTTAATTCTGAAAAGTAAGAGCCATTTCGGAGAAATGCACGCCGTGAAGAGCAAGATTCCAGAAGACCTCAGAATTTACATCTGGTCTGAAATATGAAGACACAGGTGACCTCGGATATTGTTAGGGTCCCCCCCTCCCGCTCGCCTTTGTTCTGTATGAATTCTGGGGTAACACGGTATCAGAAAGAAACCAGATTCTTTCCAAGATCCAGCAGGCGTCAGAGCGGTGAGTTACAATGAGAGACTCTGCGATGTGCCCAGGGCTAGAAGTGTCACTGGTGATCTTACAACATGGAGGGCACGACTGCAGATAAGCAGAAACACCTTCCAACAGCCATGCCTTCACCTCTCCATCCTCCGACTATTGACACTGCACAAAGCACCAGGGAAACTCCACATTCCTCCCATACCCCAGAGGCCACCCCTGGGCGACGTGATACTTCCCCTCTAGCATCTTGCAAATATCCCCTCACTATGCCCATCCATGTTCAAACAAGCTGACAAATTGTTAACGGCAAAGAAATCACTCTCGCTGTATCTATTTTATTTTTTTTATGACATCCTATCTCATCTTTCTAGAGGGAGAAGGTTCGGCCCTCAGAGCTGTTGCACACATCCCCTCAGGAGGTAGCCACTAAGGTATCTGTTAGGTATCTGTTAAGGTACTTGTTGTGGGAAACATTCCTGTTTTGTCAGCCTTGCCCTAACAGTCTCCTCTGCGTGGGCCTCCATTTCTCGGCCCTCTATGCCCACGCAGGGGGAACTCTTTACACACAACCACAGAGTTATCTTTTTTTTTCCCCCTCAAGATGCGGCTGACCACTGGATGAATAAAGTGACAGAAAAGACGTGTTTGTGAATAAAACATGTCGCTTAAAAAAAACTTTATAATGTATATCTTGCTGGATCTAAACCATGACCAAACGTCTGCAGACGCACAGAGAAGCATGATCATAAAATTTTGCCCAGTCACTCACTGTCATTTATCTATTTTCAACATTTCATAGAATGGGGTTCCAGGTAGTTTTCACTCCTCAGGAAGTGTCATTTCAAAAGTAGACAGTAAGCTAAGTACGAGAGAAAAATAGATTATGAAAGACATGATGACATGGCTATGAAATATTTCTTCAAATATGGCCTTCTGTAGCATCTCTAAAGCAAGTAAAGGTTACAAGAGCCACGTGACTTGAATTGTCAGTGGGGTATTTAATACCACAGTGGATGTCTCTTGAGCTGGCAGGATTTACTATCTGGATTTTGGGGGCAATCAAAGAGAAGATTCTGGGCACACAGCTGCTTGGAAAAGCAAACCTAGTCTTCATCAGTGGCAAGGCGTTGCTGAGCTGCATTAATTCATTAAGTATTTCCTTGCATAATGTTATTTCAGTGCACTAATAATGATTTTTTTTTCTGTCTCCTCAGGACTTAGATTACCTGCACATTTCAGCGAGATCATAAAATTAAGTGCAAAGTGTTTTAGGTACAAAGATTTCTGTCTCATTCTTGTCCCGAGGAGGCTATAACCAGATAATCTATGATTTCAGTCAGGAAATTAACTTTGACTTTCAGAATTTTTTTAATGTGTCTTTTAAATTTTCCTCATCTTCTTATTCTCCTTTCCTTCTCTTCCCCAGTGCAGCCTCCCAGAATCTTATTCTCTGCACCCTTCTTGTATTCTCTTTACCATTAAATCCTTTACCATTTCAAGCCTTGTGAAACAAGCTTTTGTTTCACAGGTACATTGTGGTTTGACGAAGAACTAAATAACTCAAAAGTGAAGCAATTCACAAACAACCCATTTCTTTTTATGGCTTGGCATTTAAGTTTTATGTCCATGATGTAGTGGTCACAGGCCCTTGGTTGACAAGGTTCTCCAAGTGTCCTTTTAATAAGCTCACAGTTCTCTTGCTTTCTATTTATTTCTCCATCCTTTCTCAGTATTTTTGTCTCCTTTATGCCTGGTTGGAAGTTGGCTTTATGAGCACATGATAAAAATAATCAGACATATGTGATACTCTAATGCAAAGCTTTGGCAGAACAGTACTGGTAGTGAGCAATGTGCGGTCCCTGGGCTTCCAGAGACAAGGGCTGAATGCCTCCTGAAGGGCTGTGATAAAAAGCATATTGGGCATACAGATTTTAGTATGTTTATCCTACACTGTATGTCTAATATCTCACTTATACATGACTATATACCATGTGTGTCTTTCTGTTTCTGGGATACCTTACTCAGGATGATCTTTTCTAGTTCCCACCATTTGCCTGCAAATTTCATGATTTCCTTGTATTTAGTTGCTGAGTAGTATTGCATTATGTAAATGTACCATGATTTCTGTATCCATGCCTCAGCTGAGGGACATCTAGGTTGTTTCTAGATTCTGGCTGTTATGAATAATAATGCTGCTACAAACATGGTTGAGCAAATGTTCAGAAGCTAAGCAAGAAGGAGGACCCTGGGAAGATGGTCAATCCTCATTCAGAAAGGCAAACAGTATAGAAATCTGAAGAGGGAGAAAACAGGGAACAGGACAGGAGCCACTACAGAGGGCCTCTGAAAGACTCTACCCAGCAGGGTGTCCTGACATATGCTGAGAGTCGTAGCCAAACATTGGACAGAGTACAGGGAATCTTGTGAAAGAAGGGAAAGATAGAAAGACTTGAAAAGGACAGAAGCTCCACAAGGAGAGCAACAAACCCAAAATATCTGGACCCAGGGGTCTTTTCTGAGACTGATATTCCAACCAAGGACCATTCATAGATAAAACCTAGAACCCCTGCTCAGATGTAGCCCATGGCAGCTCAGTGTCCAAGAGGGTTCCCCAATAATAGGAACAGGGACTGTCTCTGACATGAACTTATGGACTGGTCTCTGATCACCTACCCCTGATGGGGAAGCCGCCTTACCAGGCCACAGAGGAAGACAACACAGCCAGTCCTGATGAAACCTGATATGCTAGGATCAGATGGAAGGAGTCCTCCCCTATCAGTGGACTTGGGGAGGGGCATGAGAGGAGATGAAGGAGAGAGGCTGCTGGGATTGAGATGGAATGAGGAATGAGAGAGGGGGCTACAGCCAGGATACAAAGTGAATAAATTGTAATAAATAAAACATATTTTAAAAAGATTGAAAAAAGCATGTTGGGCTACAAAATATGTTTTTTTTTCCTTTAGTAGATTGTTGTTGAGTTAATCTTTTCTGATGCCCTACTTTAAAAGAGAAAAGGAAAACAAAGTCATTGATTAATCAGCATTAGAGTAGGCCTATTGATATCATAGTTGTTAATGTTAAAGGATGCTAGAAACACTAACAAATAAAAGATGAAACGGATTCGAATATCAGATTAGCCATCGCAAGAAGTTACCACTGGTAAACTTATCCTCTTCCATCTCTGGGTACTTGTAGAAGAAGGCTGACTGAACATGGCTAGCTGGAAGTACTTTAAACCAGAGACTAGAAGAGTTTTAAAAAAGACTGCTTAGTGTTGACAGCAGTTGCTGCTCTTGTAGAATACAGAACTGATTACAGTTCTCGGAACACACATAGCGAGTCACAGCCAGTTCCTGTGGGCTCAGACATGCACATGTACCTACATTTATGCAGGCAAACATTCATGCATGTAAAACAAAAAGAGATCTTTAAAAAAGAAAACAAACTTTGCAAGTTACAGACTAGAAAGCACAGTCTATCACCTCAGGACACTGAGTGTATCCACTAGTCAGGAGGTGATGCACTGGGATTTCAATTGCTTCCTCCTGAGATGGCTCACATATTCATATCTCACTTCTTTCATTGTCTCTGGACCAATAACTTAGGTCAAGTTAGGGCATGATCATATAAGGGTTCTAACCATCACAACGAAGGAATTACAGCTAAATGTCTGTGAGGTATGGATATCTGTGGACATTAATCAAAGGTAAGCAACCATGGTGTTCCTAAAGTCAATAATGCCATTGCTTTGATTTACATATCTTAAAAACATCTAAGACAGGTGGATTGAAGGCTCATACTTTCTGTGACATCATATGTATACATTAATATATAAGTATATATAAATATATATCACAATCAGCATGGATTATTTTTTTCTTACAATCTAGCAACTGATATTATTTTCGTAGGGTGCTAAATAGGTCTTTGATTGTCCATAGATCCTATGTAAAATGTATTTATTTGAAAGACTCCTCTATTTGGCAAAGGAAGTACCAGCATATGCAAAGGCCACTGCGTCAGTTGATCCGTGGATAGAAATAACAAGGACTGCCAACCCCTTTGAACCATGGAGTAAGCTCTGGAAGACACAACAACTGAAGGGCACATTTGGGGCCTATTACTGAAAGGTTAAGACAACAATGAATGTTGTGCTGTAGTCTGTTCTTATGGGGAAAATGGAAGTTAATGGAAAGAGTACAGGAACTGAGGACCCTCTCTTACCATCATCCCAGCAGACCTGGGTACTTCCTGTCTTTAGAGATTTGTGTGTTTCTGCTCTCATAGTCTGTGGTTTCTAAGGACAAGGATGATACTTTCACCAAGGAGATGCAGGAAGTGTCCCTCCCACTAGGGTGATAGAATGCGGAAGAATCATGACGTGACTTGATAGTAAATGACAGTATGCAAGAAGGATCCGATTACAGTGTTGAGAGGCAGGGATGATACCATTAAAGTAAAATTTATGGTAATCACTGGTCAAATTTGCCTACTTATGCAAATAATTTGCATGTACAAAAAGGAGACACTGTAACCGAGGAATTAGCAGAGTTGACTCTAGTGAAAATTCACCCAAGGAGAAAGAGAACTGATTTTAGTACATACTAAGACTTATTGTGCTTAAAATAGTATAGGATGATATCAATTCATGACTTTGGGGGTGTAGGAAACATTTCTTAGACAAGAGACAAACAGGAGCGATGACTTCAAAATGATGCACGGATGAAAATAAGCTGCGTCAAAAGCTGCTCTTATCTGTAAGCCTTTGTTTGCTTGCGGATCTGTTGATGGAACCCAAAGCCTGGCACAGGCTAGGTAGCATTCTCAAGTTGAGCTTAAGCCCCATTCTTCTTCACATAAATGAGAGGGAGAAGTGGTCTGGAACATATATAATTAAGGACAGAGTTATATCTAAAATGGTCGGAGACCATGCATATGGATGAAGAGCAACACCAAGAAAGGGCAGTCAAGGGCAATCCAACAGGCACGTGAGAGACTAAAACAGACTTTTTTTTTTTGAAAAAAAGAAGGTTCAGAATAATAATTAAGCACATGAAAAGATGCTCAGTCTCAGTAAGTGTATAGGCCATGAGCTTCTCATCAGTCTATAAAACAGGAATACAATTTGTGTAAAGTGAGAGCTTATACATATGTGATGTTGCATTGAACGGTATAGAGAGATGAACGGAGCAGGGTTGTGAGGTGAAAATAGTTGGTAATTCTTCGGCAAATGTTAAAAATTTAAGAAAAGCCTGTTGTGCTTGTGTCTGGGTGTATGGATCACATGTCTGCATAAATACATGGAGGCTGGAGGTCAACCTTGGGTATCTTTCCTCAGGAGCCATTTACTGTTTTTTTAAATTTATTATTATTATTATTATTATTATTATTAATTAATTTTAGACAAGGTCTCTTACTGAGACCTGGCACTTGCCAAATGGGGCTAGGCTAGCCTAGACCTCAGCAAGGTCCAGTAATCTACTTGTCCCCGCCTCTCCAGTGCTGGGATGTATGGCATGCCTAGCTCTTTATGTAGGGTCAATGGATTGTTCTCAGCTCCTCATACTTATGTAGGAAGAGCTTTACCAACTAATTCATCTCCCAAGCATGCTATACATCGTAAAGGAGATTTTTTTCTTTTAAAACAATGAGCTATCAGGCTAGCATGTTAGTTACAGTTTTTTTCTAAATAATCTTTACACCTGAGAGAATTCTCCTTCATTGCTAGTACTCTGTTCCAGGAGTGGGCAAAGAGGTATGCAGTATTGTTCTCACCAGATGATTGTCAAATAGTTTATCTCACACTCAGAGCTTCCAACCTGCTGTGGCTGGGAGGACCTGACTGAATCTCTGAGTTGGGCAGTGCCTCTCCCCGTGAGCAGGGAGCAGAGACAGAACACCTGTGCCAGCAAGCTCTCCCCCAGCCCCCGTTTAACTCTGAGTCCAAAGCCTGTGGGATGTACGGTGTCAGCCACACTTAGGGCGGGTCCCACTCTTTAGTTCACCTAGAAACACCATCACTGACACACCTGGAGTGTATGCCTCGTTAAACCTCTAGGCACAGTTCAATACAACTCTGTGTGCAGCCAACATTAACTGACACAGGAGAGATCTCAGAGCCAACATGTTGTAGAGGAATTTTAATCCAGCAACATGGCTGTTCTGGCAAGGGATTGGCTCCAAAGACCTAAGTCTGTGTGATCTGGCTGAAATGCTGACATGCCACACACCTTTAATCCCTCTGCTTTGGATATAGACACGTCCTTAGTATACACTTTTAATCCCAAACAATGTAGGTAAAATTAGATTGTAGAAGGAAGCAGCTATTTTTGAAAGTAATGTCATCTAATTGAGAGGCAGACAACGTGATGAATCAGAAGAAGATTTGACAAAATGAGTCAGAGGTAGTGATAAAGTGACAAATCAGAGAAATATTTGACAGAATGAGTCAGAAATAAGGATATACCTAACTATCAGTAGGACAGGAGGGAAAGAGAGGAGACTTAAGAAAGCAGCATGGAGAGAGAGAGAGAGAGAGAGAGAGAGAGAGAGAGAGAGAGAGAGAGAGAAGACAGTTTTATTGGTAGATTTTTACAGAGACAGGTTACAGGTGAAGACAGAATGAGGCAGAGAATGAGAATGAGCCAGAAGATTTAAGAAGATTAAAATAAATTGCCAGGGACAGTTTGAAACAAAACAGAGCAATTCAGTGAGAAGCAAGCAAAGCCAGTTTTAATCAGTCAGCTGGAGAGGAGTCTGAGCCAGAATAGCTGAGTTGAGCCAGCCAGCCAGAGTTCAGAAAGAACTAGAAAGGGAGCGCTTATTCAGCAATAAGCCTCCAGGGTAACAATTGTATCTGTCAAATAAAAAGTTACTTTTTTTTTTTTCTGGTGTTGGTCTCCTTGGTTTGCCTGTGGTATATATGCAAGATTAGAGTCTCACAACAGTGTGATGCAGCCATGATCATTCAGGCCTTTACAGCCACTGAAGCAGGACATTCTCCCCAAGCATGGTTGGATACCATAAAAAGCTAAAATGATTCGCTCAGGATGCGAGGCTAAGCACTGCACTCAGGGTCAGCCGCTTTGGACCCAGAGAAGAGCATGTCTGATTGCATGCGGGTTGATGCCCCAGGTCCCGCCTCTGAGAAAAAGGTATCGGACGGGTCTGATGCTCTTTGGGTGGATGACATCTAAATGAACATCTGTACAAAGTCCCAATTTATTTCTAATATCAGAGATCAGACCTCTACTCTTGTCTGATGCGTCTAAAACAAAAAGGAGAAACTGTAGAGAGCTGCGGAATGCTATGCCTTAAAGATGGAGCTGGTTTCCACCTTCCACCTTCCTGATGGTGAGTGCTCTCTGTCATGAACAATTCCACATTTGGCTAAGGCTGAGGATCTGGCTTGCTTCCATGTATGTGGACCTATCTGCATTGCCCACGTGGCACGCCTGGGTTGGCTACCCAGAGGCTATTTAAGCTGTGGGCTGGCTTTCTCCAGGGTCCGAGGATTGTTCAAGGTTCCTGAATAAACTGCATTGAAAAAAAAAAGTTACTTTTACAATGAGTAATTCTCAACAGGCTAGGACAGGTGTTGGCGATTATCAAAAATTTTAGGTTCTCTGGAGGTATGGCTTCCATGCTGTGGAGGTATGACAACCTTCTACAGCTGGATTGTGCTAGCCACAATATGTTAGCAGTCACATGATAATTCCTAGTCGCCATCAAGACTAGCTTGTGCTCATAATAATACTTGAGGTGGAAAACAGGAGCTTGACGAAGTTGTTAGGAGAGAGATAATGAGACAATAAAATAATTGTTAGCCTGAGTAGTAGTCAGCATTGGTGACTGGTAGCATATAGATTTCAAGGGAGAAGGGTGAGTTTGACGGCTTCATGACAGCTGTCTTAGGGAAGACCAGCTGGACTGCTGAGGTGTGGACTATGAAGAAGGAACCCTTTCAGGAGAGGTTGTTTTGAAGGCAAAGCTTTATTTAAGGAAGCAGAAAGAGCTCTAGATACAGATGTGGGAGCCATCAGCCTCTGGATATGATGTATGCTGAGGGCTTGATGTGAATGGACATTTTTTCCAAAGGAATTCACAGAGTCACAAGAACAATTTGTAAGATATTTCCAAAAGTTTTATGGAAAACTAGGAAATATCAGCTATAACTAAACACAAAAACTAGAAGCAAGCAGATATTAGAGAGGAGATGGAGAAAGATCACATTTTCCAATGAAGACTTCATTGGTGACCTTGGGTCTGCAGTGAATCATCATGCAACATATCTAGAATTATAAGATTATATATGCACACACATTTATTTTAACAGGTGTTAATAAGACTTAAACTGGTAAGGGGCTGGGCTCTAAATAAGTGCTGTTAAAAAACACTTCCATAAATTTCAAATCTATTTGTGAACTGCTAATTGAATAGCCAAAAGAGCAAGCTTCCAAAAATAGCCACAGGCAACAGATGAATCTCATTATAAATAAGTCTTTAGGTAGCAGCATTGAAATAGACATTGCCACACTTTCGAATCGTGTGATTTGTGTGTGAGTGCGTGTGATTGGTATGTGTGGGGAATTGAGTAGTGGTGTCTGCCATTATATTGTTTGACTTGGCAAGAGAACACATGAAACTCCTCACTCGTGGCCCACTTAAAAAAGAAGTATTATAGTTTGAGGCACTGTTGAGTGCCACAAAATATAAAGGAAGATTCATAAAACTCCCTACCTTCATTCCATTTTTAGAACCCCACACAGAGGGACAACAGCTGCATTAATTAGAGACAGACCACGGAGGTTCGGATTTATTTTGTTTAATATTAAAATGTACAGTGGAAGGAAACATCAATATTCTGTTTCAGTGATGCCATCACTTCACTTCTCAACACTGCAGCTTACCCCTGATTTTAAAACTGCTCTCAGGGTTTAGAATCGAACCAAAACTCCTCCCCATGAGGTGTTCGCATGCAAATCTTCTAGGAAGTGCCTTTAATTTTAGGTTGAATAAATTCAGCATCTTTGCTTTAGAAGTAGAAGAATGTTTGGTTGACCCAGGGCTCCCTTTGTCTCTTGGGCTTTAAGAAAGTGGTGGCCAGGATGGAAAGTTTGCTGGGAGAGGTCTTCCTCCACATGGTACACAGCGCTGAGACCAGATTTAAACTTCCGGGGAAGAGCAAGCTCTTCCGGGGTCTGCCTTCCCCGGTGTGGTGTGCGCCTGTTGATACCCGGGGATTCTCTGAGGAGCGGACAAACATGTTGCTTCTGAATTTGGAGACATTTGGCCAATCAGAGATTGTTTTTTTTTTTTTTTTTCTTCAGGGAGATGCAACTACAGAGGCTAAACACTGGGGTCAGAGCTTGGGGGCCTAAGTCATTTTCTCTCCCTCTACTCCACTGAACCTACACATCCAGACAGAGATGGGCAGAAGTAGCCAGAGCCTTAAGAGAGACACAGTCACTGCAGGGAATTCTGGGATCCCATTTTCCCTATGTTTCCGCAGATGGTTTCCTGTCAAGTACTGTGACAGGGACCGGAAGTAAAGTTAGTCTGACAGTGCCTTTTGTTGGGCGCTATCCGGCTACGCGATTTTAAGCACCATTGATCCCCACTCGTCTTATTTTACTCAGAGGGTGTTGGGGCTAGTCCAAGCACATCTCCAATGATCTATGTGACTAACGGCTTCAGTGTCCTCAGACTACCACTCAATATGAATTATGTCATATTTTAAACTCCTACTGCTTTGCAATCCTAGTTTGCACTTTCTCAACATAAAGTGTTTCTAGTGGTTGAAAAGAACTAAAAAGGACATGTTTTCCCCTTCTTGACCACATTAGACCACTGCAGTGTCCTTCCATCTCTTTTATAAATAATATACACACAGAAATCTGGGCATAGTAGCACATACTTTTAATCTCAGCATTCCATAGACCCAAAGATCTTTGTGAGTTCAAAGTCAGCCTGGTATATGGAGTGAGTTCCAGGATTGCTAGAGTGGTTATACAGAGAACCCCCTCCCCCAAACCTAAACAAATAAAGAAACACAGACACACACAGACACACACACACACACACCTCAATTGGACAAGCACACGTTCATACTGTGTGACCAGGTTTTATTCCACATGTGTTTCCTCCATTAATACTCTGCTACTTCAAGCACTTGGAAATAATTAGACATTTTTTTTTCTTTCTTTCTTTTTTTAACCTCCACTACTTACTTGTGGATAGTAAAATCTACACTAATATTTGCTGGTTGGTAGCTTAAATTCTATTCTGTTAATAAAGATTCACTGAAAAAAAATTGACATGTATAATATAACTTTTAAAAAAAGCAAACAGGAATTCCTTCAGCTCTTGAGTCTGAAACATTGGATTGTTCATATTAAAGCACCACAAGAGCATAAACAGAAACCAATAACTCAGGCTTAGTACAGTAATTAACCATCTGTATCCTGGCTTGGAGTCTATCTTAATGGTGTGTGGTGACAATTAAAATAAAATTTTACAAGAAGATCATAAGTAATTTAGTAAAATTAATGTATTATATAATTATCATTAGGCAGCAACAGGAGACCATCAGGAGGCATCCAGATTCCACTGGAAGAACATAATAGCGTTGCTGGAGCTGCAGAGTCAGGAGGAAACATGGCTGTTTGGGATGTTTTTCTCCCTTTTTGTACACTCAAAATTGTTCTAGTTTTGCATAGAAATGCCACAGCCTAATGACCAGATCCACCACATCAGGTGATGAGTGCTAGGGTCATATTTCAGTTTCCAAAACTGAAATATGTTTTCAAGATAATTTCTCATCAAACGCAAGAACCAAGTAAGTGTGGGAAGGGTTAACGCAAAAAAAAAACAACAAAAAACAAAACAAAACAAACAAACAAACAAACAAAAAACCGCCTTTTCAGGAATCACCTGGGAAGACAATAAAACAAGGAAAGGAGAAAAAAAATGTTAACTACAAATTGATAACCTTATTTGTAATTGCTCACAATTTTATTTGTATGTTGTGTATTGCATCTATCCCTTTAATTCTAAATAAAGTGTGAATGATACTTTCTACAGATGACTGTCTGTTTCATATGAATAGCCGTTATCTGATTGAAATAATTTGTTTTAAACAATATGGTATTTCTCAGTGGGGATGAGACTGTATCAGTGATGGCCTTAGCCTCCTGCCCGAGTTCTTATCACTGTTTATTTTTCCCCGAGTACCGAGAGTCTCCCATGACAGCAACTGATCTTTGTCACCTACACATCTGATATTGCCACCCCCTAGATGTCTTTTGAGTCCCCAGAATTTTTTGTAATAAACATGGTGTAGAAATATCTTAGTGCCATGGGAGGTTTTGCTTATTATAAGTATGGTCTGTCATGCTCCCATTTCCTGTTCCTGTTTTTAATTATGTAATGCCCATTCTGGAGGGGATTCCCAAACTCCCTGTGTCCGCTCAATGTCTATCTGCTGTTTGCCTCCAGCTTCAACATGATGCTTCTTTTCTTTGTTTTTCTGTTTCTTTGTTTGTTTCATTGTTTCTTTGTTTTTTGTTTCTTGTCTTTCTTTGTTTCTTTGTTTTTTTCTTTGTTTCTTTCTTTTTCTTCACTTTACATCCTTGTTGTAGCCCCATCCCTCCTCCCCTTTTAGTCCTACCCTCCTTCCCTCCCCCTCACTCTTCCCTCCCCTTTTTCTCAGAAATGGGGAGCTTCCTTTCCCATTCAGCCCAGCTCATCAAGTTGCATCAGAACTGAGCGTGTCCTCTTCCCCTGTGGCCTGGCAAGGCAGTCCTGTCAGGGAAAATTGATAAAAAAGCTGGCAAGTGAGTCCATGTCCAATGCAGTCTCCACTTCCCTTAGTAGAAGATCCACGTGAAGCCTAAGCTGCCCATCTGCTACATCTTTGTAGGGGACCTAGGTCCAATTCATGCATGATCCTTGATTAATGCTTCAGTCTCAGCAAGCCCCTCTGGGCCCTAGGTAGTTGGTTCTGCTGTTTTTCTTATGGAGCTCCTGTCACCTCCAGGTCATTTTCTCCCCTCTCTCACTTTTCCACAAGATGCCCTACCCATCGCCCAATGTTTAGCTGTGAGGCTTGGCATCTGTTTTGAGGAACTGGTGGGTAGAGCCTCTCAAGGGATAACTATGTCAGGCTCCTGTCTGCAAGCTTAGCAGAGTAGCCTTCATGGTGTCAGGGGTTGGTGCTCTCTGATAGGGTGGGTCATTGGTTGGGCATTCCCTCAATCTCTGCTCCATCTGCTCTGTCTTTGTCCCTGCATGTCCTGCAGGCAGGATAAATTTTGGGGTAAAGTTTTTGTGATTGGGTTGGTGTTCCTCGCCTCTGCTAGGAGTCTAGTCTAGTTAGAGGGTGTCCTCTTCTGTCTCTATGGCCTCTGATACTAGGAGTCTCCTCTTGAGTACCCCTCATATCCTCCCAGGAGCCTACCCCGACTTAGGTCTCCAGCTTGTCACAGAGATACCCCCACCCTAGGTTTCTCTTTTCTCTACAGTCAAAAGATTCTCTACCATACAAGAACACTTGCTCAACTATGTTCATAGCAGCTTTATTCACAATAGCCAGACTCTGGAAACAACTTAGAAAATTGGGAATAGTTTTACCTCAAGACCCAACTATACCACTCCTAGGCATATACCCAAAAGATGCTCCACCAAACAAGGACACTTGTTCAACCATGTTCGTATCAGCTTTATTCGTAATAGCCAGAATCTGGAAACAACCCAGATGTCCCTCTACTGAGGAATGGATACAGAAATTGTAGTACATTTACCCAACGAAATACTACTCAGCTATGAAAAACAAGGAAATCATGAAACTTGTAGGCAAACAGATGGGACTAAAGAAGATCATCCCGAGTGAGGTAACCCAGACCCAGAAAAGACAGACATGGTATGTCCTCACTCATAAGTGGATTTTAGCCATACACTATAGGCTAAGCATACTATGAGGTATGCTTACTAAGCAGACCCAAGGAAGATAAGTAACATAGAGGATGCAAATATCTCACTCGGAAGGGGAGATAGACTAGGCAGAGGTAGTGGCTGAAGAGAGAGAACAAGGTAGGAGAGGGGGTGCAGAGAGTTAAGAGAGTGGAGAACAGACCTGGGGAGAGCAGCTGTCCATACTGGAATCTGATGCCCTGTTCTGGCATGCAGGTGTACATGAAGATTGAACACTCATACAAAAATAAATAAATAAATAAAATCTTTAAAAAGAGGAAGAAGAAAGAAATCTCTTCTAGAAAAATGTTCCAAGAACCTCCTACAAGGTTCCTCTTTTCAAAGGATCTGCCATCTTCCAGTAGTGCTGGCTTAGAGACAATCCTTCGATATAAGAACTGTAAGAAGACATTTTTCCAGGACTCAGCACCCAACAAGGAATGAGACCCCAAACCAAGGTGTCAGGCCCTGTTCCATCTCTCTTTGTGCTCATTTTTCAAAGGAGCCTGGCTGATTCTCTGAATAAGCATTTTTTAGACTTCTGCTACGTTTCAACCAAGCATGGAGTCTAGTGATTAGCAGAATCTACTGACTGGAAGAGGTTTTCTAAAACTGCTGTTTTAGAGTTTAGTGAGACTTTCACATCTGGTCCTGAGATTCCCCATCCCCCTCATTAGTGTGTGTGTGTGTGTGTGTGTGTGTGTGTGTGTGTGTGTTATGCAAGTATGTGCATGTATGTAGGCACACACACATGTAGAGATCTGGGGTTGGAGTTTGATGTCAGCAAACACCCTGGATTGCAGTTCTGCTTTATTCAGTGTGGCAGGGTCACTGAATCAAACACAGAGATGGCTGGTCTGTCTGGTGTCTCCATCTCTGAGGTTGGAATCCTAAGTGGACCATCACAACCGCCTGACATTGATACGCATTGATACAGATTCTGAGGATCTCAACTCTGAGCCTCATACATCCACAGCAAGTCCTTAAACACTGAGCCATGTTGACAGCCCTGGTCCTGAGAGTTTGATTGGCTAGTAGGAACCTGTTCTTTCTTCTTTCATAGCATCGACAGTGCCCTCACTGCCAGTTCCATGGTCTTTACCATTTTCTGTCACTGTCTCCAATCCAGGAGAGAATATACTTTGACTTCAACTCCAGCTCACCTCCAGGGAGAACCTGGTATTGGAGACATTGCATTGGCAGCTAGAGAGCAGATGTGAAGCCATATATGAGGGCTCCACTGCCTCACACCATCTCCAGAGTTAAATCCCACATGTGGATTCCACAAGAAAATCACAGGTTACAAGGTTTAGATGGAAATAGTTTCCTAAGGGTCTAGGCAGAAGGCTCAGTGAGTAAGAACACTCATTGCATAAATACGTGGCTCTGATTCTGAATCACCAGCAACCACAGAAAAAGCCAGACGTGGCCACATTGCACGTGGATACCAACTGTGTGGGGAGCAGAGCAGAAAGATCACGGGGACTCAGTGACTGCCAGTCCTGCTCCAGGTTCTGTGAGTCTTGGGGATGGGGGGTAAGGGAGAGAATGATGGTACAGGACATTCATTGTCCTTGCCTGCCTTCTGTAGTGCCCACAGGTGCACAAACACCCACACATACATACACACCTACACATAGACACACGCACACACAAAGTGCATTAATATAGTACTAACAGGAGATAAGGACAAATGTAGGAAGAACGTACCCAAAAGAGGGACAGTCATTAGACCAGCCACCACTTAGAAAACAGGTGCCGGATATCAGGGTGCATTTGAGAAACAGTACAGATACTTCCCCCAGAACTACACCCTAAAGAAGTCATTGTTTCCGGGAAACTCATAGGCTCAATCCTGAGTCATGGCTACCAGCACTGAAGGTAGAGCATCACTGACAGAGTGTAACAAATGCTGGGACAGGGGGCGTAGGACTGTGATGTGTTCTGCAACCCACCAAGAAAGGTGACAGAAGTCTACACCAGAGGCTGCTGTAGAAACATCATGTTTTCTCTACAGTCTTTCTCTCCCCGGCCCGGAAGATAAATACTACAGCAAATGGCCATCATGCCCACACAAGAGGTGTGAGAACACACTAGAAATTAATCCTAGAGCATGCAGGAATATACAACAGGAAGTAGAGTCTACAGACAGGTTTGTAACAGCAAACGAATTCACATCTACCATTCTATATTTTCAGTTAGGAAGGTCTACAGTCAAACCTAACGAGTCACTGAAATACACAGTCCTCTAAATATATTTCTTTCTTTTTTTTTTGAAAATAAAATCATATAGGATAAATCAAAAAGGAAAGCTCTAACATTAGCCAATGTTTAAAGTACACAAATGTCATCAAACATAACAAATAATCAAATGTACAGGGTCTGACTATGAAATGGTCATAGAGAATGGCCAATGAGTCATTTAATAGATTACTTGAGTTGCGTCTCTTTTCAAAGTCACAGTGTAAGAAATCTGCTCCCCATAGACAACATGTAAGCTAAATGATTGCTCCACTTACCCTTACTTGACCCACAAAGGCGTTGGCCTCTTCCTCCACCACGGAGAGATTCCTGGGCAGATAGGGATCGAACACAGGAGCATTGTCGTTGACATCTGTCACCACCACATTCACAGTGGCCGTTGAAGTCTTAAAGGAAGAAAGAAGAAGATCAGGTGGGAGGGGAGCTGCTGTGTTTTGAATTCGCTTAAATATCCACACTGGTTTTTCTCTATCTGAAGGGCATCTCAGTCCTTAGCTTTCCAAAGGAAACAGAATATAAAAGAATCAGCTTGAAAGCCTCAGACACCTCAAAAAAAAAAAAAAAAAAAAAAAAAAAAAAAAAAAAAAGAAGAAGAAAGCCAATGATGATACCAAAGGGCACACATCTTCTTGAGAATGTCAAGTATTCCCTAGAGGCTTACCTTTCAGGTTGTGCCATCTTTATCTTGTTCACGGTCATGGGTGGTGAGCATTTGTTTATACATGCACACACCCTTTTATCCATAAACTATACTGTCCCGTAGTTTTCACTGCTTGTGTATTTCACTGCCTAAACATAAGCATATATACTATGAAACAGCCTGGTATATAAAATACGTCTTTTCAGGCAGGCTAGTACTGTCAGAACACATCACCTTAGTCAGTTTCAAAGTTTACATCTAAATCAAGGATATGAGCCCCATGAAGTCATTGGCAGTCATGAAATTGTTGGGTTATGAGACCCCAGACAATGACTTTACTGTCAGCTAAGTCACCTATTTTTGTGGATGCTGCTTTCTTAAAGGAAATGTTGGCCTACTGAAACAGAAAATGTTACAGAGGTTGAGGTCTCGGGGTCAATAAGTTTGTCTTCATGTGTGAACTGAGCTGGAGCCTCCATGCAAGCATGGCCTCTCCCTCCTCCTCTCTTGGTGTGAGGTAGGTTATGCGTGGCAAGGAGAAAACACTGAAGGAAAGAACCTTTACTTACAAGGTAACACATACAATACGATATGATATTAAAATGCTGAATTACAGGTCATTGAAAAATAGGAGAAAAGAGAGAATGAAAAATCCCATAAGAGTTTGTTACAAAATTTGCTCAAGAAAATATAAACACAGCCAGGTGCTGTGGCACACACCTGTAATCCCAGCACTCGGGAGGCAGAGTCAGGCTGATCCCTGTGAGTTTGAGGCCAGCCTGGTCTACAAAGTGAGTTCCCAAACAGCCAAGGCTACACAGAGAAACCCTGTCTTGAAAAACCAAACCAAAAAGCCAAAAGAAAATATAAACACATTGACCCTGAACACAAGAGAATGCATTTATATAAAAATATGTTCTCTATATAAATAAATATTTTAAAAAATTACTAACCTGTAGGTCATTTGCAATGAAGCTAGATACGGAGCATGAATTGCGCTCACTGAGTCTACAGAGGCTGTGTGGATGTCAAGAAGTGTAAAAAGGCGGAGTAGGGCTTCCCAGCAGCCACAGTGGAGTGGCCTGGTAAAGGACTGTGATTTCTGCTGAAAACAATGGAGTCATGCTGCCTTCACTCAGAGTCAAACCGCCTTCCAACACTTCTATTTCATACTGCCTCCGCTGAAGAAAATCAAGAGCAATCTTCCATATAACTATATCCTAAACCTCCATGTCTGTTCTATAATGTATACAGCTGTCACCAAAGCTCACCAGGGACCACAGAGAGGTGCTGGCCTTGGGTGGCTTGCTTATTCGTGTGCCCGGATGGCTTACTCTTCGTAATTTAAAGTTACATGCACATGATTTATATGTGTTTAATATTGAATTAAACTTTGACTTAATGATATGAAGATGGAGGACCATCCTGAGGGAGGTGTCCCAGAGGCAGAGAGACATGCATGGCGTGTACTCACTTATAAGTGGGTATTAGCCACGCTATATAGAATAAACATACTAAAATCTACAGAACTAAAAATGAACAAGGATGACCCCGGGAAAGATGCTTAATTGTCATTCAGAAGGGAAAACAGGATAGACACTGGAAGTAGTACAAGAGAGGAAACAGGACTGGAGCCTACCACAGATGTCCTCTAAAAGACTCCAACCAGCAGGGGATTGAAGCAGATGCAGAGACTCACAACCAAACTTTGGACAGAGTGCAGGGAATGTTATGGAAGAAGGGGGATATAAAATATCCTGGAGGGGACAGGAGCCACACAAGGAGACCAGAAAAGCCAAAAAAATAAAAATAAAAATAAAAATTTAAAAAAAGCAGGGCACATAGGGTACTGCAGAGTCTGATACATCAACCAAAGACCATATATAGAGAGTACTTAGACCCCCTTGCTCAGACATAGCCCATAGACAGCTCAGTCTCCATGTGGGTTCCCTACTATGGGGAGCAGAGGCTGACTCTGACATGGACTCTGTTGCCTGCTCTTTGATCACTTCTCCCTAGTGTAGGGGAAACCATTGCCAGGCCATAGAAGATGTAGGCAGTCCTGATAAGACTTGATAGGCTAGGGTCAGACCGTAGGGGAGGAGGACTTCCCCTATCAGTGGACTAGGGAAGAAGGATAGGGGAGGAAGAGGGAAGGAGGGTAGGATGAGGAGTAGATGAGGGATGGGGACTACAACTGGGATCCAAAGTGAAAAATTGTAAATAATAATAATAATAATAATAAAGAAACAAAATCTAAAAAGATATGAAGATGGTCACAACAGCATTCTGAAGCCCAGATCTCAAAACTACCCAGTGTCTGTTCTTAGCAGATATTTATAAAGTCTTTTATCCATGTGATAGATGAGTAGAGGATCTGAGGACAGGTGACCTGATGCCTCTGAGCAATCCTGTGGTACAATTGAGGAACACAGGGTTGAGTGACAGAAATCAGGCACAACCACATGCAGGTACAGGATTTCAGTGACGTAGGTGAGAGCTCTACATGCTGACAGGAATGTTATAGGCTGGCAAGGAGGAGGGCTGGAGGAAGTCCTAGACTACAGAAGGGTTGGATTTCCAAGTGCTGGGTGGTTTGTTCCCTGCAGTGGGCTATGCTTACAGATGCTCTCTCCCTGCGGAAACACATCAAGCCGTCCAGTTGTGGGGTTTGTGCTCATCTCTGTATCTGTTTCCCGGAAAATCGTTAAATTTAAAAGACGACCGCAAACGAATACACGTGTGTGTACATAGGCTGTGAATTCATAGGAAGAAATTAAAATGTTTTCTGACTAGATGGAACGCAGGTGTTTTATTTCTCCCTTGCAGCTTTTATGTATTTCTCAAACGTTCTCCAAGAAAGCTACATTGCTTTTAAAGCAGAAACAAAAAATAGTTTAACAAATGTTATTTCTTTTCAAGTTATGTGAGAGGTGAAACCAGTATTTTTTTTTTAAATGTGTTTCATAGCAGCTGCATTTCCAAATTTGCCTGGGGGTGAACAAGATATTAAATTTGACAGCTTGAAGCGAAGGCCTCAGAGAAGTTGTGCTCGTGTCTCTGGCTTTTCTTCAAGCTCCCTGGGCACCTTTTATGCCCACCTTTGTATTTCCTATCCATCTATTTTCATAACTCCATTTACTTTTAGATTCTTCTTTATCCCACGGAGCAGGAGGCCTTGCAGACTATCTTTGACCCGCTGTCAAAGACTGTGACCCGCAGCTGGTTTGATGCACAGGGGAACCGACCCACCACTATGCGGAGGGGCACGCGGATGGGAGCGTGGGCGTGCTCTCCCACCACGTTCTGAGTTTGCAGGAGGTGGCCTGAAATCCCCATCCCTGGGTAATTTCTGGTTTAAACATTTCCCAAGAGAGGAGGGCAGACTCTTGGGTCAAAGTTGTCTGGGTTTCAGTACTGCTCGTGATTCTGGCTGTACCCCGCATCTCCCGGCTCAACTCTTTGACCGTGCGGAGACAGTCATAGGCTGTCTGGCTACCGGGCACGGCAGTTTCAGTTTTTTTAGGTTAGTGGGGAAGACGGTCATACTGCAGCTCAACGTGGCTGGTGTTTCATGCTGAGGACAGATCCTAGGTTTCAAAAGATTTAAAAATTTAAAACACAGTCCACGCTAATGAAGGTATAATAAGAGGACCCTTTTCAGAATTCTTTGAGACAATTTATAATGTGACAGGTAGACAGATATCAAACCAAGCAACCTAATAAATGAGGTAACTATTCTTACTGAGGAATCTGCCTATTATTTACTCAAAAGTGGCGTCTCTTACAATCCCAGTAGTTAAGAATTCTCGTATTTTAGCACTAAGCACACACTGACAACCCATGGCTGATACCCATTTTATCTTTCTTATTTTATTTTCAATGAAAAGTGATTGCTAAAAATAGATACTCTGTTCTCAACTAATACAGGCATGTGTTTTTATAGGGGCAGTTTTATACACGTATTTTCTTTGACTGCAATTGCTCTTAAGTAGGTACTGATGTAGCATCTGTGGTTTTCCGAAGCATTCATGGTCTAGGAGGCAGTGTGCAATCATCCACACAAAGAATCAAGACTACATGTTACACAGTGTAAAACGGGCTGTCAGGAACCGAGAATTGGCAGTTTGGCTCAGTGTTTACGTGCCCTTGTTTCTGTTACAGAGAACCCAGGTTTGACTCCCAGTGTGGCACCTGCGTGGTGGTTCACAAGTGTAGGTCAAGTCCTAAAAGATCCAGCACTCCATTCTGACCTCTGGAGGCATCAGGAACGTATATGATGCACACACATACATGCAGATAAAACACCCATATACGTAAAAATAATAAAAAAAATTAAAAATATAAAATTCTTTTATAATGCACTATAGCTCTGTTGAATAGAGAGCTCTCAAGAAAGAAATTAAAATGGTTAAGAAATACCGTAAAAAATTATTCAACGTTCTTAGCAATTAGGGAAATGCAAATTAAGACCACTTTGAGATTTCATCTAACACCAATCAGAATGGCCAAGATAAAGAAAACAGCTGACAGCAAATACTGGTTAGGTCCCCCACTCCTGCATTTGCCTCATATCCTTTGGACTGTGAGTTTTATTTTCTGCACGGTACTTTATCAGAATCTTTAAATATCCAAACAGTTTTTATGGGGAGGTTTTCTTATGAACAATTATTTCTGTTTTTCTCATTTTTATGAAATTATCATAGTAAGTATTAATTGGACATATTTTCACCTTGGTAAATTTTCTCAGCAATCACCTGTACATAAATGTTAGGAACGCGCTCTCCCTTATATCCAGACTAGGTGCCACATAGAGCAAAGATGTCCTTTCACGGAAACCGGATATGTTACTATTGAACTGGGCAGCTTAAATTGGAGTTCATTAAGGTTTGGCCACACCCCGAGTGATCCACATGCAAACCTATGGCCTCATTTGACCTAGTTTCCCGGGCACTTAAGTATATTTATGCACAAAGCCTGCCACACTCCTGCCACACTCCAAGAGTGACGCTCAGTGTCAGATTTTCAACCCAGGACGCTTCAGAACACAGTGCAGTGCCCGGTAAAGGAAAAACATGAGCTCAGGTTCCCTGTGAGTGGCAATCATCAATTAGTAAGACTGTGGATCACAAGAGTCTGTCCCTCAAATCGAAGGCCGAGGTACCCAGACAGTTTCAGAGTCTGCGTACGTTTGAGAAAGGAGCACTTTGTTCTGGGTGCGCAAGGCTGCCATGGCGGTACCACGTGGTTCGGAGCGTCAGGGCTGCGGGTCTCTTTAGTGCCACAGCACCAGGGAACACACTTACCCCGCCTGGCCTGCCATCCGAGGCTGTGACAATGAGGATGTAGCGATCCGTGCTCTCCCTGTCTAGCGCCTTCCCTAGCGTGAGAATCCCAGTGCTGGAGGCAGAAAGACAAACAACAAACAGTGTTTAGTGAGCTGCTCTTTTTCTGAGCTGGATATGAAGGTCCCTGCAGAGCTGCACTTCTCTCTCTCCTCCCCTTCCCTCTCTTCCCTATCTGCCCATTCCTCCTCCTTCCACCCCCATTTCCCCCTTTGGCCTCTTCTCTATCCTCGTGTTCACCCCTTACCTTTGCTTATCCCCATCTCCCCTTGGCTTCCATTCCTTCCCACAATTAATTTTTAAAAATTGCGTATTTTCTCCTACATATGTCACAAGGCAGAAGAGGGTCTGTTGGGAAGAACTAATTTTGATTGTTTTTATCCACTTTCTAAAATCATAAACCGAGTCTTAAAGTGGTTCTAGGACTCGTGTTGAAACTGGAAATGGCTCCTTAGAGCGGTGGAGATTCTTAGCAATAACAGAAAGCTGCAAACCTGAGTGGGATCACAGAGACAGTTCTCCACATTGTAGTGGAAAAATCAAGCAAAACAGAATCATCACGCCTAATTCGTTCCTGGGAGAAGGATAGCTGCCGTGAGTGTCATCATTTCAAAGCAAAAGGCTCCTTTGTTTCCAAGCAACATCCTAATTCCCAGCCAAGGGATTGTTCTTTATAAATAGCATGTCTTGTTTTCCCATTTATTACAAAATTCTCACACTGGAAGTGGAAGACATTCTTCCCCTCTGACAAGCTCTCGGGCACAGCTCATTTTCCTTTGCACTTCATATCAATAGAACTTATGCAGAATCAGATAATTCAAAGATTATATCAAATCTGTAGACTGTATGCTAAATTTTTATTTATTTCTTTTCATTTTCATAAGCATATTTAAATTTACAGCTCTTTCATAAAAAGGAATATTTTATATATATTTTAAAATATTTAAAAATTTTTTATAATAAATAATTAGTGTTCATCTGCTCATTTAATCATATTTTACAAACACTGTGGCTATTTAGAGTGGTTCTCAATCTCTGTAAGATAAGTTACAAGCAATACTTGAATAAATTCTCATTGTTAGAATAATTTACTTCAACCCCTTACTACCCAGAATAAATGTCCGTTCTTTTCTCCAATGTAATACATATAACCATTTGGACTCCAAAATAAGCTCAACATGTCTTTTTCAGTTTTACACTGGACGCTGCAAATGACGTTTTCATCAACCACCCACTGTGAGAGTGCATTTACCTTAATGCAAGAAAACACTGAGATATTAATCAAGTAGAAAAAACTAGTTTGCCTTTGACTGATGAACAGGCTTTGTTTAAAACATAAGTGCATTGATTCTGAGAGTGGAATTTATATGATACTCATTACAAGGGGCAGCGACAACAGAGTCAAGGGCACAAATGGGAGTCGGGGACACAGTAAGTCATTTGGTTGAGCCTCTGTTGATGATGCAGACTTCGGAAGCTCCCAGAGCATACGGAAGGATTGGGAAACACTGGCTGAAAACCGTTTAGTTCAAATAACTGAAAACCCCTCCCAGAGCACATTCACAACAATCAGGTTTGCATCAACTGTCTATGCCACAGACGCCTCAGGTAATCTCATCCTGTGATAACACTCAAAGAGAAAAGCCAGGCAGTTTTGGCTTTTCAGATGTACTTACAAGCAACTGAAGAAATAGGAAGTCTGTCAACTTAGCCACAGGACAGTGAGAGAAAATGATTCGTTTCTGGGTCTTGTTGTGCTTTAGGTTGTAATAGTCCTTCATTCCTCCTCAGTAACTCTCCTTGGGCATGGGCTTAGGAAGTGCATAGATTTTCTGTCTTGGGCCAGTTTTTACATAAATAGCTATTTTTCTTATTTGTGTGATTTTGATGGAGATAAAGCATTATATGCCTTTTGACTCAAGGTCGAGACAGTTGACTTCAGGGGAATATTTGGCAGGGAAAATGGAAGGTAGATGCTGTCTTTGAGAATTCAGAACAAAAGGATGGGCTGATGGAAAAAAAGAGCATGTCTCATGAGAAAGCTGGCCTGGAAGGACATTCTCATCAGCTGGTGAAGGCCACAAGGCTAGGAACACCGTCCCTATCAAGAGTGAAAAAAAAAAAAAATCTTTACATGGTAAATGAGCACTGCTTCTGATAAAAAAAAAAAAAAAAAAAAAAAACCACATTCCTTAGTGCTGCAAAAATTCCACAGGACTGAAAACATGGCTTAGTAGGTGAGGCAAGTCCTCCCCCACAGAACATCAGAGCAACAAGCATCCAGAGGAAGACCCAGGTTCAATGAGACTGGCAAACAGTCAAATATTTACAGAATCCAAATGAGGGAACAACAAAGAAAGGGTAAACCAGCAATGATGGAAGAGCACTATGATGCTTTTGTTTGTTTGCTTTCTAATCTCCCTGGCTCACCTTGGTCTTTAGTAGTGGTTCTCAACCTGTCGGTGTGACCCCACTTGGGGTTCGAATGACTTTTTTACACGGGTTGCCTATCTGATATTTTGTATGTCATATATTTACTTTACTGTTCATAACAGTAGCAAAATTTACAGTTATGAAATAGCAACAAAAATAATTTTATGGTTGGGGGTTACCACAACGTGGGGAGATGTATTAAAGGGTCACAGATTTAGAAAGAGTATTGAGAGTCTTGAGAGTATAAAGAGAACTCACGCTCCAGTCTCTGTTGTGGAGGGACAGGGACACAGCTGTAACTTTTCATGAGGAACTGCAGCTGTCTTGTCTAAAGCTTGGCAGCTGTTGTAGTAAATGGTACCCAGCACTTCTGGCTTGAACTCAGAACTCACCCAAGGAAGAAAAACATTGGGCACTCTTTAAAATGGCTGATGGTGAGAAAGAAACTGTCCCCTGGGGCAAAGCACATCTGAGTCTCAAGATTCTAGGATAAAAACCCAGTACACAGTTTCCAGGGCTATTTGAGCATTACAAAGAGGATTGAGATATCCAATGAACAAGACTGAGTCTGTAGAATGAATTGTTATATCTATAATAAAGTTTCAACAAAGGTATCAAAACTACTCAACAGGAACGTTTATTTTAAACCAATTATTATGTGAAAACTGAAAGCTATAGGCAATAGATTTAAATGATACTCCTTAAGTGTATGCAATAATTAAGTCAAATGTATTAATTATATGATTGTAGGTAGTGAAACCAAAAGAGCCTCCTCTGGCAACATCAGAGACAATATTTATGACTTGGATTCAGCAGCGGCTTTGCTGGATAAGACACCCAATATTCACAAAGTAAGTGAACAGAAATTATATTGGACTTGATCAAAAGCATAAAATGTTGTTTCAAAAAAGCGCTATCAATGAAGTGAGATGATGACAGAGGAGAAGAAAACATTTTGAAGTCCTATACCCAGCAAGCATGTGTCTTCTGAACTCTAGGGGACTCATGCCTCTAACCAAGAGTGAACCCAGTCAAAAAGGAAGGAAGGATCCAAGTAGATGTTTTCCCAAAGAAAGCACCCAGAGAGAAGGCTCATTATTTACTCATGCAGGAAATGCAAATAAAGGTCACACAGAACTATCACTTCACACCTACTGATGAATAATCAAAGAAGAAAAGCCATAGTAAAAAACACTTGATAATAATTGTTGGCTATGTTATGGGGAAATTAGAGTCTTCACACATCACCAGTGAGAATGTCAAATAGCTCAGAAACTCTTATAATTTGGTGATGGGACTATAAAATGATTCAGACCCTGATGAAAGCATTTAGTAATTTCTCAAATAATTAAGACACAGAATTACAATAGGCCCCAGCAATTCTAATTCTGAGCATGTAGACAAAACAAAACAAGACCCAAATAATGTACTTAAATTTATGCACATGTGTATTTATCACAGTGTCAATGACCAAAAGGCATGAATAGAACCTAAGTGCTTACTAATGACAGAGTAAACACATTGTTGTTTATGTGTGCGGGTGGTTTTCTAGAGAGATACAAAGCCAAGAGGAGCAGATAGAGAGGTGAAAGGAGCCAGACACGTTTCCATGCTAGAAGGCTCCTGTTTACTCTCATCATCTCCTGTTCTCTCTCTCTCTCTGTGTATGTGTGTATGTGTATACTTATTCTATGTACTTCCCAATCTGGAAATAGAATTATATGATGACTTTGGATTTATTCCTGACCTACATCACCGGGAAATGTGTTTTTAAGGTTTGTCTGCACTGAATTATGTCTCAGCTACTCATTCTCTTTTCATCAATGGATAACAACCCACTGTGTTGATAGGTAACCCTGCTTCTTCATTTGTGGGTGGAATGTGTGCTATTTCAGTACTGCCCATGTGTAATTTTATACATAGATAGGACTTCAGTTCTGCTGGGTGGACATGAAGAGGGATATCGTATATTTAACATGTGGAGAAAATTGCCAGCTTCCTAAAGCATACATTCTACGTGGAAAGCTGTGAGGGCTCCAGCATCTCCATTGCTTGCTTTTCATACCTTTTTACTTGGATGTGAACTCCTGCATCTTAATAACTTTAATTTGCATTTACTGAATGAAAGAAACCATATGTGCTCATTGACTACCATTTATACACACACACAGACACACACACACATACACAGAGTGGGGCAGGAAGGAGGGTGAATGGGAAAAAGGGGAGAGAATGGACATATCCTCAGATCTTTGCCTATTTTTAATCAGGTTCTTTCTCTTTTTCCTTTTAATTTTTTAGGCATTTTGGTATATGATTATTACCATATAAATTACTTAAAGAATTTTATGGAAGTGTGTAGGTGGCCTTTCATTTCAATTGCTGTGCCTCTTGAGACCTACTTCTCTTTAAATTTGTGGATGTACTTTCTTGTTAATGCTCAATTCCTATCCAGAAAGGCAAAGAGGATGGACATCAGAAGAAGGAGAAAAGAGGGAACAAGTCAGGAGCCTGACACAGAGGACCTCTGAAAAGCTCTGCCCTGCAGACTATCAATGCAGATGCTGAGACTTATGGGCAAACTTTGGGCAGAGTGCAGGGAATCTTATGAAAGAAGTGGGAAACAGTAAGATCTGGAGAGGACAGGAACTCCACAAGGAGAGCAACAGAACCAAAAAATCTGAGCACAGGGGTCTTTCCTGAGATTGATACTCCAACCAAGGACCATGCATGGAGATAACCTAAGACCCCTGCACAGATGTAGCCCATGGCAGTTCAATATCCAAGTGGGTTCCATTGTAATAGGAAGAGGGACTGTCTCTGACATGAACTGATTGGCCTGCTCTTTGATCACCTTCCCCTGAGGGGGGAGCAGCCTTACCAGGACACAGAGGAAGACAATGCAGCCACTCCTGATGAGACCTAATTGACTAGGATCAGAAGGAAGGAAAAGGAGACCTCCCCTATCAGTGGACTTGGGGAGGGGCATGCATGCAGAGGGTAGAGGAAGGGAGGGATTGGGACAGGAGGAGGGAGAGAACCACAGGGGGGATACAAAGTGTATAAACTGTAAGTAATGAAGAAAAAAATAAAAAACTATCTTGACTTGAAAAAAATAATTTGGGAGTTTTATATGTGGATAACACACTGCCTTATTCATATAGTAAAACTTTTTTTCCCAAGAGCCCCGAAGCTTTCCTTCTTGTGTTTAGGTATACAACCCAGTTTCATTTAATTTTTAAGAAAAGTGTTAAGAGTAGACTTCATTCTTTCTCACTGCCTCCAGACCTCACTAGTCAAAAGGATAAACTTCTTGATGAGATGGTTCTGGCCCTGTTTGGTAAGTGTTAGGGTGTTTCTGCATTTATAACTTTATATGGGCCTTGGTGTACATTCTTACCCTAGCACTGCTCTGCTTTCAATAAACAGCCTTTTATGTGGTTTTATTTTTAATGGACATTACAAGCTGCAGCCAATTAACACTTTTATTGTATTTATGGAGGGATTTTCAAATAGGTAAGAGTTTACTTATAAGCAGAAATTACTTATCCATCCTTTAAGTCCAGAGAAGTGGGAGCAGCTGTTAGATGTCTACCGATGGCTTTCTGAAAGCGTTTGACTTTTTCTCATAAAACCCTAGTCTGTATCAAATCGTGTTTGTCATGAGGCCGATAGCTTCACGCATGGCCCGCGTGATAAAGAGCTGCATGTTGTAGAGTCAGACAGGGTGGGAGAAGACACTGGCCACAGACGCAGAACATCAGTCCTGCTCTGCTGAAGGTCCATCCTCACTGCCATCAAGGTACAGAGTAGAAGCGTGTGAGGTGTATACATGGACATCTTCTCCAGCATCTACGACTTGAGCATCTTCGGTGTGTTGAGAGTAGAAAGGCCAAAGCGGTGCTTCGGTTTCATTTAGACGGTCTTAGACGTGATGTAACATACCTGGTTGTCAAGCCTTCCTTCAGATGAACAAATTGATGCTGTCCTCTTTGTAGAGATGCCCGTGAACAGATGACAGCTTCATAGGCACCTAATTAGTCTCAAGCTTTGCCTGCAGGCAAAAGTTTTCTCCACCTTGGTGGATTTTACTCGACGCGATTGTTTAAGGTTAAACAAACAGTCTCCTGGGAAAGGTTCTGGGTTTAGAATTACCCCCAATGCTCATTAACATTCATAGAAGAAAAAAAGGAAAAAACTACAAACAGCGGAAAGTCTGTCCTCTTGCTAACAGCGTGCTGTTTGACATTAACGGGGGCAATCAAGTCTGAATCATTTCCTTGGAACTTACGTTTCCGAAAGATTAAAAACCCGCTGAGGGTCTCCGTTCTCGATGGCATATGTGATTGGGTCTCCCTCTCGATCTGTGGCCTTCAGAGAAGAAAACATAACTCAATTACCAACTGATCACAGAGTGTTCAAACTATGTTAAGTGTTAAGAAATAAAGCATGGCCTAATGTCCAGAGACCGAGTAAAGTGTTTCATATTGAACCTTGAATTTTCTGACGTGTACTTTTTTTGGCAGCACAAGGAATGTTATGAATGTATGGGTGTGATGATGATAAAAATTAATTTACATGGTAAATTTTTAAGAGTAGTCTTAAGAGTGAACTTCATTCTTTTCTTTTAAGTCATCTATGTCTGAAATGTAAACAAGTATGTTTAATTCTACATACATCATTCGTTAGAGGTTCCTGTATGCAATCCATGCCCCACTGGACAGGCAAGCTGTTTCTACTGTCAGGTCAACCCATGTCATATCTTACAGGATCCAATCACAGAACATCCCTCTAACCTAGCACAGTACAGCCTTGGCTAGAAACTCCTCCAGGACAAGACATCCCCAGTCTCCAGGGACAGCTTAACAGTTACACTTCGGTTTGTGATAAGCTACCATATCCTGTAACACAAGATGCTGTCTAATCTGACACCAGCTCCTCTCTGTGACACATGTCCTCCTGCATCTGTCTCATTTATGAAGTAACAACAACAACAACAACAATAACAACCTGTTACTTTCATCACCTCACATCTCAGAAAGGACCAAATGCCTTTATTCCCCAACTCACCTCACTGCCCATCTTCCATCCCTTAGCCTATCTCCTGCATCCTCCTGCCTTCTCAGGCCTTCAGATCCATCTCTTAGCTCACTCAGGGTCTAATCCATTGGCAAGCTCCATTGGTTGTCCCTGAAATGTTTGCTGTGTCGGGGATAACTGTGCCATGTTCTTTCCTCACTGTGAACGTACTTCAGCTACAGCAGTGAATAGCATTTTAACAACAAGCCCAGGTCTTACTCTTGCATCCTCACAATGATCGGTTTTCAATTAATGATACAAAGTAATCATTGCTTCAAAGCCCAGACATCACTCCTTCAGGTAAACGCTCTGCCATATGTACATATGTACAAAGAAAATGGAGCATAGGCAAAAAAAAAAACATAAGAAAAACCTCGGAAACATTCTGTTTATATCTAGATATGCAATTCTAAATTTTATGATGTTAACTACAAGTCTCATAACGTAAGAAAAAAAAATTACCTTACTCAACGACTATTCCCTGTATAAATTGTTTTCTGTTTGTGGAAAAGAAAGTAACAGACCTTGGAGACTGCCTTTATTTCTAAAAGTTGACACTGAAACTTTAGTTCCTTCCCTGACATCCCTGTCACTAGATCCTTTGTGTTTGCTCATTGGTTTGGGGCTGGACTTTTTGCTGTTGTTTTTCTTTTTTTGTTCTAGAACAAGATATCACTCTCAGTTTTCAAAATCGCAAGGGTACAGATTCTAAAACAGGGATCCTGTGCAAATCATTTAAAGCCTTGATTAATATTGGGTCTTTGTTTGCACTGCTGGCAATAGAACTGAGCGCATTCTGTCTGCTAAGCGCTCAACCACTCAGCTACACTCCCAGCTCATGCTATTGAATCCTATCTTTTCAACAGCTAATTAATTAATTAATCCATTTGTTTATTATTCATTTATCTATTCATCTGTTTATCTATCTATCTATTTATTTATGGGCGCATATGATGAGGCATGAATATGGAGGTCAGATTTATGAATCGATTCTCTCCTTCCAACATGTGGGTTGGTTCTGGGTATCTAACCCCAGTTATCAGATTTGGTGGCAGCACCTTTATCTGCTGAGCCACCTCACTGGCTAGCCCGTGAATCCTTTCATGTGCAGAAGTGACCACAATCTATGTTAGTGGGGTGAAGGATCTCTGAATACCGCATGCCTTTGTTCGCATTGTTCTTTTATAGTGTTAGCTAGTTACAATTCTATCAAAGTCTAAGAAAACTTTCACTGGTACACAAAACAGGTGGTTGAGTTCGGTTATGTTACCATTTCTACCTTCATTTCAACCTGAGTACTTTGTGTTCTACTTAATTGAACGTTGTGTCCTTTTTAAGTCTAGAGATAATTAGTGACTATTTTTTTATCTCGGAAAGGAAAAGTTTAGTCATAACATAATTTTCATGTAGTAAGAATCACTCCTCCTTATTGCAAATGTATTTCCTATGTATTTATTTTTCATAAGTCCAGTGAAAAGTGAGCTCCCCTTTCCAAAGAACGTGAAAAGTGTGCTAACAATTATAAGTAACAAATAATAAAACAAATACGTTACAAAAGCGCATCTCATCCCTGGACCTAGAATCCACTGCCAGGCCCTGGAATCAGCTGTTAGGCTGTTCCCTGGCTAGCATCTATTTTGAGGCAAGATACATAAGGGGGGGGGAGGAGAGGAAATACAATGGGTGCCATAATTGCTCCATAATTAGCCTTATATTTATGAGGCATTCCACCTATGTCAAACCCTGGAAGTGCAGTCATGAACAGCACAGAAAGCCTCTGCCTGCCCAGCTTTCAGGATATCAGGGAGCAAGAGATAAACAAAATAGTTAATTCGAATGCAGAGCTTTCAGATCCTTGTGAAACAATCTAGGAAGAACATCTAGAGATGACAGGACAATCTCCCTTTATAAAGAGCAATCAGGACAGCATGGCTTAGTGCTTGCTTGAATATGGGGCAGGAGAAATGCAGGCCTGTGGAGACCAATCCTGGCAGGAGTAGAAGCAGAGAGAGGCTGAACGTGCCCTGTAGATACTGGGCAAAGCCAAGTGCTTGTTAGTTTTGTACACAGAAGACACTGACTGATGTTTGCTTAGCCACTGACCTCGAGCTAAACGACTCAATGATGTTGACTCAGGACAGATAGCAAGTGATGGCATTTAGCCATCCATTCGCTGATATGTGTTCAATTTAATGGCTCTACTAAAGCTAAGTTTTTCTTTAATTATTGCTTGAAGGACAAACAGTACCTTTGAAAACAACTCTTGTGTAGTCAATTCAACCAGATGACTTAATTTATCTGCTACAAAACTGCCGGTTTTTCTTTTCTGTTTTTGAGATCACAGTATAATTACACAATTTCTCCCTTCCTTTTCCTTTTTCTGAACTCTCCCATATATCCCTCCTTGCTCTCCTTCAAATTCATGGCATCCTCATTTATCAATTGTTATTATAGGCACACAAGTACACATTTGGGGGGCACAAAAAATTCTCAAAATAATTCAAGTAAGCAATACCCTTGGAGTCTAGGTAAAAAAAAATCAGAAAAGAAGAAAATCCGTAAACAGTATTCTGTCAAGTTATAGAGGAACGCAGCCACCAAATGGCATCTGATGGAGCGCACCTTACACAGAGCAAGTCTAAACATTTCAGAGGCGGTTACAACAAAGCACCAGTCTGTGGCGACTCTAAAGGAGATACAAGATCAACGGATTTAGATGAGCCTCTCTCTCTCACTGAAGCAAACAGGTCCTGACTGATGCCATTAATTACTTGAGAGCAAGAACTGAAACTCTGAGTTCAGCACAACAGTATCTTATTCTTTCTGAAAGTTTTTTTTCTCCCTTAATTTGTTTCATTTTGTGTTAGACATTTTGTCTACATGTATGCAGTACAAAGCACACCTGCTGTATGTAACATTGCTTTGAAACACGTGATTTCCCCTGATGTTAAACTACCAGGACTTTGATAAGATGATACATTAGTGAAAATGTTTTGGTATAGATTAATATGTATGCCCTATTGGCATGCTGCTTTGCCATTTTTATTCTGATAAAGAAACCACTTTCCAAAACAAGCTTAAGTTCAAAAGGTCTACTTACTAAATATCCAAAATACATGAAGTAAATATTATATGTAAAACACAGTTCCGAAATAGGTAGTGTAGCTAAATACGTGACAACAAAATAAACATATGCTCCAAAATGTAAGAAAACAACGCACTGGAAGGGTATAACTCCCCAAACACTCCTTTTTCTTTCGGAAGTGTGTAGTAAGCAATCTGCAGGAAGGAAGCCACACAAAACGCTTTAGGCTAGAAGCCAGAGCAGAGTCTCTGCAGCAGGATCAGGAAGGAGCGCATTTTAAACTAAGCATGTGCTTACTCAGCCATGAACAGTGGTTAAAGTGAGTCTCTGTTTACTTACTCCACATGGGAAAATGCCTGGGAACCAGGAACCTTAAAAAGAAAGACTCTGGATGCTGGGAGACTCGAGAGAATGCCTAAAAGGTCCAGTCTTGGTTGTCTTTTTGTTTTCTTCTTCTTCTTTTTTTAATACACACAATTAGTAATGTTGGGACACAGCAGAAGTTAATCTATTCTAAATACATTTTCAGTTCTAATTGCATATGGCTCTCAAGGACAATCAACAAACTAAATGTAAAAGTATCAGAAATACATTAGCTACTCTTTATATCTGAGGGACTCTTTAGATCTCACACACCACACCTGCTAATCCACACAACCTTCTTTTTTGCTGAGGTCTGTCATTCCTACTTCCATGTTGATAAAATAATGAGTTGAAAGTTAAAGAACTTTTGCCTTCACATAGAACTCCCTGTCCTCAGTGCTTTCAAGCACTTTCTTGTCAGAATCCACGAGAATTCTCCATGTAGAGAGTACCTCCTTGTCAAGGTGTGAGTCCCACAGTAATTGCCTTGTTCCTCCCTACTGTTTCTAGAAGTTTCTGAAAATTGCCCAGATCTCATTTCAACACCATACTCATTAGACTGTATTAACTGCTACCCTTCCTTGTGAATATCTTCACTCTCTGCTGATGCTCACCCCTCTCACATTTTGCTCAATGCCAATCTCATTGCTTGTTTTGTTAGGCTAAACTCATTATAGTAAATAATGCTTAAGTCCTCAAGATATTGTGTATTTCCAGTTCCTGTCTTGGATAAGAAGTAACCTCCACAAAGTCTCATGTATTGGAGGGTTGAACCCTAATTGGGAGATGCTGGAAGGTTTACAAGGTAGATCCTACTATGAGGAAGTAGGTCTCCCATGGCAGGAACTTGGGGAGAGCTGGTTCTTGCCATCTTCCTGTCTCTGCTTCCTGTCTACAGTGAAGTAAATAATCCTCTCTTCACTCTCAACACTATCATGTGTGTCAAAGTTTATAGACACAAGCTACCGTGGACTGAACCCTCTGATACTATGAATCAGAATAAACCCTTCCTTCCTTAGACCGTTTAGGTCAGGTGCTTTGATCACAAAAACAAAACAAGAAAAATAGCAAATACAGGCTTATCCCAAAGAATACATCAAACTATCCACTTGAGTAGATGTGTTGGAAGTTCAGGCTGGAGTGTAATGATCTTCTCTCATAGCTCTAAGGACTTGAAAGTTCTGAGTCAAGGCAGCCACAGACCTGGAGTCTACTGAGGGCATCATTCCTGGTTTGTGCATGGCCGTTGTACTGACTCATACAGTGGGAAATCCAGACTTATGGCTTCCTTGGCTATCAGGGCAATAATTCCCTTCACGAGTCCTCCATATACAGGACTGAATCTTCCCCAGAAACCCTACAAATTTCATCCATCGAGGATTTAGGCATCAACCTATGAATCTGAGGGAAACATATACATTCATTCATGAGTCAATAGCCCCTAAAATTTCACATCTAATATTCCTCCCAAATATATTTTTTATCATTTTTCTTGAACTAACTCTTTTTATTTTAATTTCATATATTCAGTTGTTCAGAACATTGCAATACAGCAATTATTATTCCTTCTTCCTCATGTCCACATCGGCAAATAATACTTTCTTTTCACAAAAGACAATTATCCAGGCTTAGCATGGGTATGGTATATCAACAGGTCTCTACAATTTTTCACATGATTTAATTGCAGATTACTTTCATGCAGGTCTACAATTATTCTTTTGAAATTTAATTTCATAGTCTGATTCTTTCAATGGTAGCTGATTCTGCTTAAAGGAAGTACAGTTATGCTCCACAGGGGCTGTTCTTCTGAATGACAGGCCACATGAACTGCAGAACTTTATTAACAGGAGATGTTACCAGCGTCCTGGACTCTGTAAACACAAGCTGGTGTTTACATGACGATGAAACAGTTCTCTGAATGTACTCCAGTGGTTCAGTACAGGTCACTGTATGTCTACCTGCTCTTTCTTATGCTCTATCTACTCCACCTTCCTCCACAGGCTACAGTTGGATGGAGAGTACCACGAGAGACCAAAGCCAACAATGTTCCCACAAATATATTCATACACTTGTTTGTGTGTAAAAAATGTTGACTCAACATTTTTTAATATTTTTCATTTCATATTTATTATAATTTATTCACTTTGCATCCTATCTGTCTCCCCCTCCCTTGTCCCCTCACAATCCTACCCTCCCTCCCTTTTCTCCTCCCACGTCCCTCTCTTCCAGTCCACTGATTGGGGAAGTCTTCCTCCCCTTCCATCTGATCCTAGTCTATCAGGTCTCATCAGGACTGGCTTCTTTGTCTTCCTCTGTGGCCTGGCAAGGCTGCTCCCTCCTCGTGGGAGATGATCAAAGATCCTGGCACTGTTGACTCAACTTTTTTCAAGGCCTACAGACTGACAAGCATTTGATGCACACACTGTGTCACATTGCCCAGAGATGTTGAGTGGACCCTTGTCCTCTACATACTTTAAAGACTGACAAATATACTATACCAGGACACCCTTCTGCCCTTCTGGCTGCCTGCCCATCGAAACTACAGCACACATGCCTGAGGCCAGCCTTAGTAGGCTCACCTTGATATATACCTATCAACGTGGCAAGCACTTCTAACAACTACCTCACTTGTACCTAACTTCCAACACCCAACTTTACAAAGTCAACATTGTAAGACCTGGAATGGCCTTTGATGCACGGGTGTTGCAGAACTTCACAGCCCCACTTGAATCACAGGACAGGACACTCAGGATGAAACAGCAGCCTCAAATGAAAAATTTGACCTGAGCGTCACAGACAGAACACATCACAGGTCAGCTGGCAGACCGAGTACACGGTCAGTGATCTAGGACTGGTCACATCATCAGCCATCAGCCACAAACCAAATCTCAGTAAAAATTCATACCAGATATTATCTCTCCGTACATTGGAATAAAATGAGAAACGAATAACAAAGTCACCAAATGTCCAGGAGGAACCATAAAGAACAATCGCCTGGGAAATCTCCACGAGATCAATTTTGATGGACATGTAACCAAGACAAATGGAAGTAATGCACAGACAGGAGCAGCTGAACAGCAGTGAACAAGACTGATGCAGAAACAAGAATTTCCCCAGTGAAGAAAAAAACCAGGATCATCAGGCATGGTCACGGGTGACTTTTACCCAACATAAAAGCCAACAAATAAACCTTACACTATTTATTTTAAACATTTTATGAAAAACCAAAAGGGTCGGCATTCCTTAATACTCATTCTGAAGGTGATGTTATTCACTCTCTCTCTTTTTCTCTCTCTCACACACACAGAGACACAGACATATAGACATAAAAACACAGAGACAGAGAGAGACAGACACAAAATAAAATTTTAAGGCCACGAGAACGTGATGGGCACCGAGGCAAAACTTTTCGAAAACTACTCGTAAGTAAATTCTGAGAGCCCATGAAAAGAAAACAATTTATCATGATCCACTGAGATTCATCTCAGGGCAGTAAGTTCGGGTTAATAACAAACAAATCAATAAATGTTACACATCTTAGCAATTCCATAAAGAACTAGCATGCTCATGTCAATAGATACAAGGAAAACAGTCAATAAAATTCAACATTTCGTGATAAAACGGAACAAATTTGGTATATGTGTAACACACCCAAAATATACTACACATGGTAGATAAAAAAAAAAAAAATTGTAGCCAGCTTCACACTGAATGAGAGGGAGCTGAAGGTGCTTTCCTTACAGTTGGGAAGAACGCTGGTGTTGACTTTAATCGAAATGTTCCCTGGAGCCTGAGCCGGCACCATTATGATGAGAAGGAGTAAGGACACACAGATGGGAAACTGGGGAGTCAAATGATTCCCATTTGCAGATGAAACGATTCTACATATAGAAAATATGAAGGCTCCTCCGAAAGATTATTGCATGTGACAAAGTGATAAATATTTCAGGATGTAACCTGTCAGCAGCCTTTCACAGCTTACCGAGGGAGCATCCCATTTATGGTGGTTCTAGTAAGTCTGTGGGAATCAATTTAACCAAGGATGCGGATGTTCCTTCGTGATAAAAGATGCAAGCTACTGATGCGTTCATTACAGGTCCTCAGAGCACAAAGCCAGAATCATCACAGCACCTTGGTGTTATGGTTCCTGGCACTAATGGTGTCAGAGTGACGGCTTTTCAGTAGGTTAAAACCTGACACTGAGACCAGGGCCGCAACACGGAGAAGGCAGGAACAAACCCACACATCTGCAGCCCAGAGACTCCCTGTAATGCTGCCAAGGCCAGCGCTGCAGGAGGGATCACCTCCTCAATGATGGTCCTTGAAAAACTGAATTTCGGTATACAGAAAGATGAACCTTACACCCCCACCCCTCCACACCCCCTACACACACACACACACACACACACACACACACACACACACAGGAACCTGGCATGGCTTAAGATCCGGATGTAGCAGTGGAAACCATAAGCTTACTAGCAGAAAACACAGGCACGCTTCCCAGGAAGCCTGAGCAGGTAATAAATATGGGTGGTAATATATCAGAAATACAGGTACAAAAGCAAAACAGACAAATATGGAGGCAGTCACTTAAGACTGTCATGGTGAGGGGGAGTGTCAGGTCCATCTGTGTGAGGAGGAGGAACATTCAGAATGCAGGAGGAGGTTAAAAAAAAAAACAGCAAACACTTCCAATTTGATAAAAATTGGGCAAAATATGTGACTAGACATTTCTCACAATACAAAACAGAAATGTCATCTCAAATGTGAACAGGTGCTGGCTCAGGAGTCATGAAAGAAGTAAAGATAAATAAATACATAGATAAAAATAGAAGGCACCCTCTTGAGACATTCAGGATGCAGCAGTTGTCAGTGCAAAAACAAGAGCAAATACTGGTAGTGAATTTGAGGGAAGGACATTTGCATGTTACTGCTGGGAATGGAGGTTAGCACAGCCATTCAGAGGGGTGATGTGCAGAGTCCTCACACAACTAAAATAGTCTACATTAGTGTCAGAAGGTGTTTGTGTCTGTTTGTACGTGTGTGTGTGTGTGTGCGTGAAATGTGCATGTACCTATGTGTAAGTGTGTATATTTGTGTACTTGTATGTATGCACAGATGTGTATTTATGATGTATTTGTTTGTTTGTGTGTACTTGTGTGTGCACATGTGTTTGTATGTATTTGTTTGTGTTATGTGTACTTGTGTGTACACACGTGTTTGTATGTATACATATATACATATATAGGTACATATATAAGGGGATTTAGTATGTATACTGCGTTTATGTGTATTTGTGTGTGCTAACATTATGTGTGTTTTTGTGTATATGTGTTATGTGTAAATATCACTGCATAACCACAGAAACCAGAGCCTTTCAGATAGCTTAATCCATGGCTGACATAATAAAAGGTAAAACGAGTGTGAAGCACCATGGTAAAACAGAAAACAACCATGCTCAGAGAATGGCGAGGCAGTATCAAAAGAACACGAGGTCCTCCTGGGACAGAGGCATGAGGCTGACTCCAAGGCTGAAGGCTAATGACGGGGACATGATGACCACTCACAACCCCACACATGGAGCCCTGGGCTGAGCAGGGCTGTGCACAGGAGGAAAACATCAGGAGTGGATTTGCGTCCTTGGATGAAGAGGACTATGAGTGAGTGAGACCTTCTTCACCCCCCCGTTCCCCCTTCAGGGAAGATACAATGAGGGCTTTTGGGACCTGACTATGGTGCCAATCTGACCTTACACTTGCCCATCTCAAGAATTTAAAGAAACGCCTGTCGTGTGAACTAAACCACCTGTATTTTAAAAGAGCCCTGTGCCTTATTATTTCAGCACGCGTTACAGTGTGCTATATTAATGTCAATGGCTTAGAATACTTTCAATAAAGTGGACGTATACACTTTACAGGGATATAAATCAATAGATGAATAAACTCATGAGCAATAACGAGAGTTTTAACAGTAAAATAGCAACACACTGATGCAAAATGAACAATATTAGAAAATTGCCACTTGGGATCAGTAATGATGGTTTACGCATATATCATCAGAAATGCTAAAAGTAAACACTTGAAACGAAGGAGGACATGTTACTTATCTGTTTTCAAGCAGTTCAGGAAATATGCATTTCCACCGATGTGTTCCTGTGTGTGGGTAACACAGAGGCATGAAGGCGGCCTTTGATATCTTGGACCTGGAATTAAAGGCAGTTGCGAGCCACCCAATGCGGATGCTAGACACTGGATCCCAGTCCTCTGAAAGAGCTGAACCCCTGAGCTGACCTTAATGAGGCAACAGCCTCAGAGCTGTAGTGAAGTCAAGTAAGCTCTCTGTCCCCCGAGATGCAATACCACTCCAGCATTTTCACCAGAAAACAGTGACCCATCAGCCCTGAATCCGGAGGATGAATAACCAAACTAACCACAGGGAATGTGTATTAAATAACTGTCCTGGAATCTTGAAAAAAAAAAAAAAGTCAGGTCTGTAATAGCCAAGGATGTTTCAGCCTGAGGAACCTAAAGAAATGGCAAATATGCCAGCAAGGGGTTCTGGACTGTGGGTGTGTGTCAACAAGGGCTTTGTGTTAGCGTGGGACCTGGGCTGTGAACGACACCACCAGGGTTCTGTCAGAGACTAGAGAGAGCTGAAAGTAGTCAGAAGGCTGTTAGACTATAGGCTGGTGCCAAACTATTTTCTGATATTAGCGGTTGAGTTAGAGTAATATAATAATAATTAAAAAAACATTCTTCTTATAAGAATTGTAAATTGTGGCCTTTGATGACAACACGATGTCATGCTGACAAATCATTCCAAAAGAATTTTGTAGCAATCTTTTCTGAACCTTTTATGTTGTTGCAAGGGGAAAATAAGATTAAAATATTCCATGTATATTCACGGCATGGCAAAATGGCTTGTTTGTGCTGTGTGTGTGGCAATTGTGTGCAAATATTCACATACACAGACATGGCTTACATAATTACATATGAGTGACTGTGATGGGGAAAATACGGAAAGGAAGAGGTGAGGAAAAGTTGGGTAACCATCCAGGAAAAGGAAAGAAGGAAACAGCAGCAATAAGAAACATTTTAAAATTCTATTGTATGAAAAAAATAATGTGTATGATTGGATTTGTGAATACCTCACACAGCCTTAAGTACAAAAGTAAGAAAAATGGCAGACGAAGTGTAAACTCCTGGGTCATTTTAACCTGCTGTGTTTGGTCCCAGTCTTTGCATTTTCCCATCCTGCCTCACACAGGCAGCTTTTGGGTCCAAATCATTCAGCAGTGTTCAATCAGGGACAATCAAGTGTGGCAATCAAGTGTGTGGGGCTTTCTCCCCATTTGATTACCCAAATCAAAACAAACTACTTTTATTTTGGAGAAAGGGAGGGACCAGCTCTATTGAAAAGCCGAGTCGATTTTTATCGCAAGATAATTCTGCTTCCCTCTCTGAAGTTTGTTTTCTTAAGCTGCTGCACCTAAAATCCGAGGCGTCTGCTCTTTCTTGAGAGCTGGGTCACGTGATGTACACGTGGGCCACTTGGTATGCATGTAGGTCATGTGTGTGTGGGCGGGAAGACAGAAAAATATTTTCAGTTATGACTCTTTTCGAACCATTGGAATTTTAGAATCTGTATCTTAAATATATATTTGCAATAAGAACAAGAGGCATGCAATTGAATTCCTTAGGACTGCTGGGTAAATTTGAACCTGCCAATGTAAATAATCTCTGTTTTCTCAGTTGCAGTCCTGGTAGAAAAGTGTGAGAACACCCCAGGCTCTTCTCCCGATCAGTGGAGAATCATTAATTTCGCTAGAAAACCGGCCCCTTTTAGCTGCTTGTTGAGTGCTTCTCGGAAGCACTGTGTTTGTTTCTTTCTAGCTATCAAAATCTCAGGGAAATCGTGGCATTTACATACTTAAGCTGTCATCAACAGGAGCTGGCACTATGGAAGCAATAAACGGCTTCAAGATGTTCAAACACACTCTGAAATTTATTAAAAAAAAAAAAAGAAAATGACACAGCAAGATTCGTTGCTGCCAAATTATTAAAGATGGGATTGAAAAGTTACCTAGAAATAGCTGGCTGTGCATGTTCTACCCCAACCCAAAATACACAGGAGTCCCATTTTTGCTCAACTTTAAAAAGGGTAAAATGGTTTAACTATGCTTAATATAAAAAAACAAAAAAACAAAAAACAAAAACCAAAAAACAACAAAACAACAACGAACTAAACAACAAAACTCCTTATGCCTCCTTGGTTAGACAATGTGCATTTTTCTTTGAATAATACTGTAGTCCCCCAGTAAAGAAAATGGAACCTCTCACTTTCATTTCCAGGTATAATTCAGTTAGGAGTCATTTGTGAAAATGAGAACGCACAAAGACAGAGACGCGCTAGTATCCGCAGAGAATTGGGAAGTGTCACCTTCAGAGCAGACATGACAAAACCTGTCAAACAAGGCACTCAACATACAACAAAGATTAATTTGAAGTGTCTTTTGCTCAGGTGCCTATAAGGTCCAGTGTTCTGGCTCTTTGCAAGCTCTCCAGGGTCACCTGTGATGCTTTGATAGAGATGACATCGTGTTGGAACACAGGGAATCCCTCTGAGCCAGCCAGGACCATCTCCACCACACAACAGAGGCTGTGGTAACCTAAAGAAAGCATGGTCTTGTAGTCACGGCAACAAGCAACACGGAGACGCTAGAGAGCAGGAAGAAGATGAATCATGGGATCTCACATGATTCCAGCCATCACTCCTTCCTGATCTTGTTGATGGGGGTTGGGATACTGTGGAGTTCAGGCTAGCATCTGCCTCAAGTTGCTCCACACTGTATGCTGTATAAGACAGCAGCTTCAGGCTGCCTCTGACCCTGTAAAGATGGTAATGTCTCACGCAGATCAAAGTATCTCCAAGTGATGTACATCAAATTACCTTATATGGGACTCTCTCTCAGGGATGTTTTTAATGAGAAAGCCATAAGCATGAGGTTTTTCTTAAGGCCATGAGAAGCATGCAATGATGAATAGATATGTTTCACAAAAATCTTCATGTGAAACTCCATTTTCAAAAAGATTACAGGAGATGTGATCCATAGCAAAAATGTAACATTCAGGATCTGGATTAGATTACTTTGCAAGCGAAGGGACATATCTGTTTTAAGCATTCCATCATTCTGTGTGGTATTACAAGATGATTGAATTGTTAAAGTGTGATTTTTTTTTAAATCCTCAGAAAAATGTAAACTACTTTTTTGCTAGGCTAACTTAAAATGTCAACTTAAAAGAATAATTTTAAGACTGGTCTCTTTGTAGAGATACTTTTACATTTTTTTTTCTGGCTTTGCTCCATATAAAATAAATGTGTATTTTTCAGTGTTATGAGGGTAGCAATGCTGTCACTTAGCATTAATCTGATGGTCACAGAGATTACATTTTGCTACCAGCAATTCTATGTAGTGAGGTATCTTAATATCTGAAATTGTACATATTCATATTTTAAATAGCTACCAATATGATAGTAGTGTCATTCACAAAGAGGTGCTATATTCTGAGTCTCTATGTTCCTTGGATTGGAAATTCCATTTTTTTTTCTTCTTTTTTATAATTAGTTAATTTATTCATTCGCTTTACAACCCGAGTGTATCCCCTCTTTTCCCTTTCCTCCAACCACCTTTCCATTCCTCAGGTAAGGGGAGGCCCCCATACCTACTCACCCCAAACGTTTTCAACCATTCATTCATTGTTTTAAAAATACAAAGCTAAAACAAAAACTAGCCCACTGAAGTTGGACAAGACAGACTAACGAAGAAAAAGAGCCCAGGAGAAGGCCCAAGAGTCAGAGACCTGCTTGTTTACACATTCAGGAATCCCACTAAAAACGCTGAACTGGAAGCCGTGATATACACACAGAGGACCCAGTGTACACCTGGGCTGGCGCTGCACGTGCTTCGTTAGTCAGAGATTCGATTTTGTTTCTCACAGAAACTGTTCTCCTGCAACCTACAGTAGACGCTACACGAGTCTCCGACGAAGACAAAATGGCGAAAGCGTCGTTAGAAACTTTGCTCCTGCACAGGGCTGGAGTGATGGCTCAGAGATTAAGAGCGCTGGCACATGTACGGCTCTTGCGGAAGACCTGAGTTTGGTTCCCCGCACCCTGGAAGTGACTCCCAACCATCTGTAACTCCAGCTTCAAGGATCTGACACTCTTCTGCCTTCTATTGGCTTCTGCATCCACATGGCGCATATATGTCTACTCAGGCACATGCACATACACAATCAATAAATAAACATTTTAAAATTGATTCTCTGTGATTTTCAAATATATTAATTTTTAATGAACATAGAATGATTCCATCTGTAAAAAAAATAGGATCATGTCACTCAGCCCTCTCCCTGTCCTGCCTCTATCCCCTCTATCACTACTCTAATTCCCACTTAAAATGGTGGCTCCTTTATCACTGTTATTGTTACAAACACACACACACACACACACATATATATACAAATACATAAATATATGATTACAACCTGCTGAGTCCATTTGTTGTGGCTTTGTTGACCACTTTTCATTCCATCATAACATTTTAAATTGGCTCGCTATCAAATACGACTTTAATATTCTATTAAATATTGATGTTGTCTCTGGCTGTAGAAATATCAGGCTTCATTTAAGTTCTATTTAAGCTAAAACATTATTGCTCACAGTTCTGGTTAAGTGTGGGTAGCTAACTTTTACACCTGGGGATAAGGCTACTCTTTGAACACTGGTGCCATTTTTCAGTTGTAAATAAAAAACTGAAAATGTGCATTTTTGCAAAGGTGTGTTTCTGAGATCAAAATTTAATGAAGCAGTGTAAAAGAAAACTGGATTTTATGTGTCTAGAGCATCAGGGCTTCTTAAGAAGATGTGACGGTTCCTAGTAACCTAGTAAAAAACTTACTTCTGACTCCTTAAGAAATTGAGTGCTAAGAGGGTCAAGTTTACATATTTCAGAGTTAGTCTAGTGCTCAGTAGAGAAGGGACAACAGTTGGTAGGTCAGTTGAGGGGAGTAGGTTTGGGGAGAGACAGCGAAACTGTGAGCTATCTTGGAACTTAACCAGTTTGGTTGACTGATTGGAAATGGAGGCTACAGAGAAAGTAGAAGTCGAGCAGGTCTGAGAATTTGCAAAATGAGGATGCCATTAAGTGAGTGGGATGATTTCAGAAGGGTCATCCTCAGGAGGATGTTTTCCTCAGGAGGAGGAGAGTTAGTTTCAAGTGCCCAGTCCTAAGTAAATTAATTCTGAGACGCCGTGACAGTCATCCCACAACTCCTTTAAAGAACGAGCTGAGTTCCCCCTGTATGCTGGCAGCGCTGCCTGCTGAATGGCTTTAGCTGTTGCTCCATGCAGCAATCAAGTTTTCCAAAGGGAGAAGCCTCACTTGAGGCCAAGTTGCATCTTCCTGTATCCCCTTCCCACCTAACCCTTACAGCTTGCAGGCACTGCCTCAGCTCTGGCTTCAGTGGGGTCTGCTCACCAGAAATTGTACTTCGATCAATCTCAGCATCTCCCAAATTCTGATACTTCTGCATTGTACTCTTTCTCCCCAAAAATGATGTCCAAAAATGCCTCCTCCTGAGAGTCAGGAGACATGCTCAGTTGTTCAGAGCAAGGGCTGCTCTTCCAGAGGACCTAGGTTCAATTCTCAGTATCCACATGGTGGCTCACAACTTTCTGTTACTCTAGATCCAGTGACCTGACAACCTCTGGCCTCCACGAGCACTCATATGCACTCGATGCACAGAAAAACATGCATGTAAACACTAATACATGTAACATGTACGTGAGCATGTGTATAATTGTATGTGTATATTCATGTGTGTGCATTTGAAGCCCATTCCACTCAAGAAAGAAAATTTTCTCTATGAATCTCACTTAATTTTTGTAAGAAGCAGACAACTGATGTCAAACAGCCCTCTCCCTTCTTTCACTCTCTCCTTCTCTGTCTCCCTTCTGTCTATCTGTCTGTCTATCTATCTCTGTGTCCATCCTTCTATCTATTCTTTTATCTATCTATCCATCTGTCCATCTATCCATCTTTCTATCTATCTATCTATCTATCTATCTATCTATCTATCTATCTATCATTTACCTATCTATCATTTATCTATCCATCTATTTACCTACCTACCTATCACTCATCATACCTCTCTTGTCTATCTATCATCTTCCTAACATCTGTTTATTTTTCATAAAAACTACAAGTAATGCCTGGAATGAGGCAGCCAATAGCATCATTTCACATATTTTAGTTGTCTTCTACACTCTTGACATTATTCTTCTGAGATAATGCTAATGATGAAGAGCCACTCCAAATCTGAGATTTACTGCTAACGAAGGTGCACAAACAAGACTCCCACCACACAAATGGAAAATAAAGGAAAATCAGCGAACTTCCTCCTCTGCAGATACAAAAGAGACAGAGCAGCCCAGCAGCTGGGATAAACGGCACTCGTCATTTGTGGGGAAATGGCATCTTCAAGCCTAATCTTCGGGTCTCATCAGGACAGTAACACATGAAGGGGCTTGAATGCTCAGAGAAAAATATTTGCTCACAGAAGAGAAAGTATTAATGGAAAGCACCCAGCACAACACTGTCAGCTATGTGCCACACATCTGTACACGGTGCCCTGCGTTCATGAATCATAAACTCCGGCGTCATCTTCAGGGCCGATGCATATCCTACTCTATACAGAATGTTTATCAAATAAAAGGGGCAAAAATGAAAGAGGAGAGCAAGAACCCGAAACTTCTAGAGCATTTCAAATGTCAGAAAAACAAATTAGCACCTTGGACAGGCCCTGAGCTGCAGAGGGGCGAGTGTGGGACAGTTTGCATTTAATTCAGACGGTTATGGGAAAGAATCAATTTTGCAGTGAGGTCAAGGCGACAGGGCATTTTTCTTCTGGACTAAAAATAATACTGCCTTCAGGCATGCAGGTTAAATTCCACATGCATTTTGAAACTGTTATTAAAGACATTAAATATGGATAAAGATGAATGGAAAACACACTGCAAACCCTCCTAGCTACTCCGGAGGAAAGAAAGGCCTACCCCAGGTCAACCATGATCAGCCCGAGGGAGTGAGAAGCAGAGGTCTGAGGGCGGTTCTCCTCTCTGGAAGGCCATCAAAGTGATATTCACACAAAGATGAAACCACAGCTTCCGAAACTCCCTTAGGGGGAATGAAAGCATATACCTGACAGCGGATGAGGGGCTGAAAGCAAGGACTACTGCGGTCCCTAGCTTTTAGGCATTTTCCTGAAGCAAACACTTCGCTACCTAAGTAGGGCTTTTTCTTTTCTTTTCATGTTGGGTGCCATCACTCCTTGTGAAGAAAGTCTAAGGACAGAAAGCTACGGGCACCGCTGGGTTTCTAACGCGCTCTCTTGTTGCAAGACTTTGGAGGAGTAATTTGATGGATGCTTTTCAGCTGAGAGGTCGCGGGTTTAAACTGTTTCTCAGTGGGTTACGAACAAAGGAGGTTGGAAGTCTACGAGAAACCCTTGATGATGACACCCTTGTCCCTTCTTATCCATTCTGCCACCACAATTGTGTTCTTTCTTCCAGCAACACAAAGCAGAATGGAAATGTCATCGCAAGCATTTTTTTTCTTCCCCAGCCTTTGTGCCAAAGAAATGTGAGATACAAGAAAAAGCAAACTCGATTCATCTTGAATGCCTAGTTAGTGTTATTCTCCTACAATAAGGTTTCAAGATCTTCCTGAGATTTCTCGACATAAAAATCAGCCTGCCTCATAAGCAAATGTTATGGCTTATCTTATACAAGGCATGTTACAAAAGGGAACGTTATCAGGGAAGATTTAATGGTAAACCATGAAAAATTTATTGACCCCAACCTTTAAAATTTAAGATTTATTATGTTTTTAAAATTTCTTTTTGTTTGATAAATAATTTCTCGTGGGTATATATTTTTTATCATTTTACTTCCCCTCTATATATTTATAGTAATATGGTTAGCTATTTTGTCTGACTAAATAAGTGCTATATTTTCTTTAATTTGCCTATTAGAATTCTTGGTATTTTATTTTTACTGATGTTTCTACTTGCTTGTGGTTGTAATAATTATTCTACTGATAGTTACATAATAAACAGGAAAATATTACTTTCCTGGAGAAAAGAGTAAAATAAATACCAAATGAAAACCCCAGAAGCTCTTGGGAATGCCAACCAAATTCTGGCATTTGGGTAGTCATAGGATGACCTTACCAGTATGAGTCAGGAGGTCATAAGGCATAAGGATGTAAGAACTCTGAGCAAAATGTAGCTGTGTCCTGTGACACCACAGTCAAGGGCAAAAGTCGAGGATGGGTTTTCCTCAACATGTTCCTTTATTAAGTGTCTCCGAATGTCAAGCCTAGCATCCTGAGTGCTTATATCAGAAACCGGGCCATTTCCAAGAAACACAAGGAAACATAAAGCTTGTCCTATGAGCAGGTAAGGTAACGTCTCGTGATTAACTTTTTCGTAGGCATTAAAAACCGTACTATCTATTATGACATTTTCAACCCTACATATGAATACACATGTACATAAACACATAGAGAAACATAGACACCACATATCCACACGTACATATTTACACATACAAAGAGACATGTTGACATATATACAGACACATATTGACACATGTACACATAGATACATAAACATGTGCACGCACATACACATACATGCACATACACCAGCATAGATACACACACGCACACACACACAAACCTGCACTTTGTTCACACTGAACCTTCTTCCCCTTCACGAAGCAACACCTACTTTACTATCACGTGTAGAGAGAGATGTAGGGACATGTATTTACATTTGCACATGAGAGAAAACGTGGTATTTCATTGTTCTTTTTTTCTCTTGGGTCTGTTTCTTTACACCTCTCCCGCGGCACACCGTCCTTTCCCTGACACCGTTTACATTATTGTCTAAACTGGAGACGATTATCGACAGGATGTGCAAACCAATCAGAGCCACAGATTCAGGTAACAGTAAACCTAAGGTGGTTCAGCGCGCTCTGGTCAGGGTCACGTAGACCCCGAAAAACCAGGCTGGGAGACGCGCGAGGACAGTGCTCGGCTGTGTTCCTCCGTTCCAAGGCACAGATTATTCACGCCCGTGCTTCAATCCCTTCATCCCCGTGATCATGGCAACAGGTCCCCGCCAGCCTGTTAGGCCTTCGGCTGTGCAGTCTGTGAACTAGACCTGCTTCCCCTTCCCACACGCCTCCATCGTATCCTCCCAGACAGGGACGTCATCCCCTAGAGCACCAGCAGGGGTGCATGGGCCCGTGCTAGGCCCCTCGCCCGCAGAGACACACGCGTCCGCACCCGGGCACACCTGCAGGTTTAGCAAGACGGCGCCGATCCTCATGGCCTCGCTGACTTCCAGGCTGTACAGCAGCTGCGGGAAGCGGGGCGGGCTCTGGTTGTTGGGGGGCAGGACCTCGATGTATACGGTGCAGATGGAGTGTCTGCGGAGAGAGGGACAGAGGCTTAGCTGCGGGACAGGCGCCATCCAGCCTTTACGGAAAGCAGTAAAGCCAGGGAAGAGTAAAACAGTAAAAGCTACCGCCGGAATAGAACGCCTCTGTGAAATTAGCGTCAGCAGAAGAAAAACCAAAACTGCCTCCAGTACCTGCGTCTGCTGCTCAGATTAAGGGCCTGAGTTGAAACGCAGTGGCTGCAGAGGACCCTCAGTGAATTAACTGATGACCCCGGTCGTCTCTAACAGCGAAGAAAAGCAAGCGAAAGACAACCAACCAACCAACCAACCAACCAACCAACCAACCAACCAACCAACCAAACAAACAAACAAGACCTTTCTGTAACAAAACTTGTCTTTCAGGCTCTCTTCCAGTTAAGCCAGGCGAAGGAGCATTGATTAATTCAACATATAACCACACACATGGGCATACATACGGTAATGCACATACACACAGAGATACACACACACACACACACACACACACACACACACACGCACACACACGGGGAGCAGGAGGCAGCATTTTGTCAGCTCTGCCCCCGATAGCAGCCACTTACTATGAACTTCCCTCAAGTGTCAAAATCGAAGTAATCCTCGGGTAAATCCGACGTAATAAAACTGGAGGTGTTTTACGGTTTTGAATATAGTATGAAAAGCTGAAAATTGCCTTCAGTTAGAAGCCTAGGTGGAGGGGAGGATTTTCACGGGGGAAACAAAGCCGCTTTATTACCGTAAGTAAGATTTTTACCATTTCACATCAGTTCTTTTGGCACCTGCAAACCCTGGGTTTTTAGACAATGAAAACGGAGGAAGCAGGTTGTCAAGGCTTATAAAGAGAAATACTGATAAAGTAAGTACATGAGATACGTGAGTTTACAGGGCCCGCCTTCTACCATGAAACACATACAGTGTTTTACAGGAAACTATCTGCTTTCTCAAATGTAGGCTTTGTGCATTATTTTTTAATTGTAATTTTAAATTTAAAGGGCTTTAGTGATAATTGCTATTTAGGGGTTAGGATTTTTTTTTAAGTGGTACAAACCCCTTTTAATAATGTCTTCCAGTATACTCATGCCCTTGGATCTATGTACTCTTTATGATATATCCCATATTTTTTCTGGGATAAATAACCCGTTTTTCTTCTTAAATATTTTAGGTGCAGATTTCCAGCACTGCGACCTGGCTGGCAGCTCCTCCATCTGTACCAGGCACTGATATAGCCTGCTGAGGTCTGTGTAGACAGATGCACACACACTAGCAAGCATTTCTATTAAAGTGGGAGTCACTCTAAGCCATTAATATCTTGGATTCATGGTAATACTGTCCCAAAGTAAACTCACTTGAAATTAAAATGCATCAGAATCTTATAATCAGTTAAAGTGTCTGAATTCGTTATCTCTGGTTTATAGTTTCTGAAAGTGCGCTCACAGAAATGAGTAAAAATTTCCTTATTTCTTTTGTTCAGATGGAGATGCGATGGTAAAATAATTAAAAATTTTTATAATTAAAATTTAGCCTTTAAGGGTAAATTGAAATGATCTAAAGCAGCAGTTTCCAACCTCTGGGTCACACCCTTCTGGCAAACCTCTATCTCCAAAATTATTTGTGTTAGGATTCATGGCAGTAGCGAATTTACAGCTGTTAAGTAGAAACAAAAATGATTTTATAGTCGGGGGTCACCATAACACGGAGAACTGTGTTAAAGGGTCACAGCCCTGGAAGGTTGGGAACTACTGAGTTAAAATAATAACAAGTCATTGTGTACAAGCTCGTAAGTGTTCATATGGAAGCCAGGTAACAGAACGTCCCATTTCTGTGGAGGGAATGGGGGGATTTCTATCCCCAGCTGGGCCTGATCTGGAAACAATTCCTCTGGGCCTAAAGCCCCACACAGCACCTTTGTGAGTCTCAGAAGTCTGTTGCTGTTCTTTGTTTTTTGAGAGTGACTCCGACTACTTATCCCATGTTGGCCTAGACCTTTCATCTGTGTTGTCCTGTGTCCATGTTTTGAGTGTCGGGGTTATGGAAGCCACCATCCCAAGACCCTTTGTCAGATCTCTAACCAGGTAATGCTTCATTAGGCTTTTTGCTGCCCCCCTGCCCCATGTGACCCGGGGCTGAGACAGAGGACAACTCTGGCTCAGTGTGAATGCCTCTTGCATTCGCTCTTCCCTCTCTCTTTCTCTGGTCCTTTCTGTAATGATTCAAGGGGTGGGAATGCTGGTCATGCTCCTGACACATGCTTCAGGACTTCACCCTCAGGGTTGTTTGGGGAAGATCATATTGCAGTCATGAGCCCTTCATCTTTCCCATCTGGGCCCTCTGCTGTGGACTGCTTAATAATCACCAGTCTTTTAGAGGGTTACTGCCTTTTAAAATGAGATCTCCTCTCCATCCCTGATGTCAGCATAGTGTCAGAGTAAACGTTCCTAAAATTGAATACCTATTGCATTAACAATAAAGTGATGACTTAATGCTGTAATAAACAGCAGTAATTCAACAGCATAGTTTAAGCACATAGTAAAAGAGGGCAGTCGCTAGGTAAATAATAACATTTTATGTGAGTATTTCATATTTACATTTATAGCCAGTTCTAAATGCATAAAACCAAGCTTCTTTCTATCCATATTTTATCTTTGTAATAGAGCAAGTATGATGCAAATAAGTTTCCATTTCTAAAAAATAAAATCATGAAGCCTTATCGTTCTTATTTGGTAGAGAAAAGGTCAAAGCAGAACAAAAGAGGCAGCGCATTTCTAAGACAGTCTTGAGACATAAAAAGTCACACTGGATCACCTAATTTGACTAGCTAGGTTTATAGTTTTAAATAATCACAAAGATGAAGTGACTGAATTAAAGTCACCCAGCTCATTAATAACTACAGATAAAGTAAAAAGCTTTCTGAACTCTTTAGATCTCCTCAGAAAAGATTCTTTGTGAAGTATTTTGAAAAGGTTTTCTTTATTTATCTGAGGGTTGTGAATATGAAAAGTCCTTACATTGTTGCAAAGGATGATGTCTTGGACCAAATCTTAATGCATTTGAAGTCTTTAACTCAGACTACAAAATGCCAATATTTAATTACCTGTGCCGTAATTTCATTCATGTTGAAGCACATTTCTTTCTTGTAAAGGACAAATAAAATATGAATGAAGAAGGGCTAGAAAGACCTTATGTATTTTGGTTTTGGAAAAGTCATAATTTAAAAAGATAAAGAGCCTAACTTTCTAATACTACAGTAATAATGAGCTTGAATATCAACTTGTATAATGTGCTGATATAATTCCATATTACTATTTGTTTCTATGATAAAGTTGGCTAGTGCTTTTATTATTTTCCTGGAAAGACTTAAAACAGACACATCATCGTGAGTTTTCTTTGGTCCCCCATAATAACTTGCTACAAAGTCTATGCTTATAGTTGACTGCTCATGGATTCTATTCCACTGTCTTGCTAGAAAATGCAGAACAGGCAGAATCGGAAAGCTCATATTCCAGCCCAACACAACAGAGCTCCTATCAGAAGATGGGGGTACAGGTTTCAGATGCAAAATGAATGCAACACAGAAGACCTCACAGACAGAGGGAGCATTTCTGCATCTTCACAGAGCAATAAAAAGAAAACTGTAAATGAGAGATTGGAGAAGGGGAATATACATAGAACAGAAGGAGCTGTCACTGCTGGAGTAGATGATCACTCAATACCATCAAGTCTGAGCTTCACCTTGACTGTGGGATACGTTTAAAGCAGACCAGGGATGTGATCAAATGGTCCAAGTCTTCTAATGATGTCCTACCTGCATCCCTGTCTTTGTCCTTGTCCTCTGCTGAATTTCCCATCACACCTGCACATGTCTTGGGTTACTGCAGGTCTGGTATCCCATTGGGTCTCTTGTAACCTTCCCTTTATTTCCAGTGTTTTCCTCAGACACAAGTTTTAGGAAGCCAGTACATTTTTGTTAAAACAAATGAATATTTTTCATGTCTTTATCACTATGTACAATTATTTTAAAGAGTGTATATTTTTTAATGAAGATTTTTCCACTGGCGAGCATTATTTAGTCATGGGTTAATTAAGTACTGACTTGGATTCCATGACCAAAAAATAGGAATATCAGATGATGTCATATCATGCATTGATCATTTTAATGGCCATTTTATGAGGAGCAGCAGGGGTCAGGAACTGTTTTCACGCCTGGCAGTAGTAATAATTCATTCCAGGATTAAACAATATTTACTCAACTCAGCTGAGCCAAATAAATACATTAACTAACAAACACTGTTAAAAGAAATGATGCTTTGATCTTAAAACATTTTAAGCCAGGCTGGAGCAAAGGCTCAGACATTAAGAGCAGCGGCTGCTCTCCCAAAGGTCTTGAGTTCAATTCTCAGCAACCACATGGTGGCTCACAGCCATCTATAATGATACCTGGAGCCCTCTTCTGGCACGAGGGTGTACAGGCAGACAGAGCACTGTATACATAAGAAATAAATCATTTAGAAACAAAGCAAAACAACAAAAAACCAAAATATTTTAACCCTTTGCTTGTCTGTATGTGTACTTTTATCAAAGCCCTAACCAAAAGGCTAAGAATCTGGGGAAGGGTACTGTTGTTACTCTGACCTTGAGGAACTTCACTAGGCTGGAGTAACAGAGACCCAAAGTCATTTTATACTGGGTCTGAGGTTCAATGTCATTCGAAGTTATAAACTCAAGTTGCCAAACTGAAAAAAAAAAAAAAAAAAAGGAACTCTCCTCAACTCTGATTGCTGCTGCCAACTACTCTTACTTAATGAGATGCCCTTGCCTTGGATGCTGGTGGTGCCCACCCATAGCTATTTATACTTTCACGTTGGTAACTTTCAAATATCATCCTCCTTTCAAAAAACACCTGAAAGCGGAGCCTCCCAGCTCTTCAGCCCACTTACCCACTCAATCTGAAGGCTTAATTCCCTGACAGAAAACAGTGAACATCAGTATCCAGCATTGGCCTCTCAGATAGAGAGGGGGAGTCTGGATTTTATTCTCTGCTGGTCCCAAGTGATGTCTGAAGAGTGTGTTGGTGATAGAGTGGTGAGCATAGCTGCCTTCCCCGTAGTGTCTGATAGTGTTGGATGTGATGTCCAACTCATTGTTTTTAAATGAAAATAAAACTGATGCCACCAATAGGGTGGATACCACCTTCTGAGGATAGTGTTGTTTGAATGGCATTTTACATGAGTAAAAACATATTGCCACTTGGTCCTTTGAGGCAGAGTTAAGCAACCTGCATGCAGGAAATGAACAGGCTGAGAGTCCTCTGCTCTTATCCATCAAGCATAGTAGTAACCGCCCCCTGAGGTTTGCTTTCCGAATTTTCAGTCACTCCTGGTAGATTGTCATCCACGGTATTAAAAGAAAACTTTGGATTAGAGAATTGCTAAGTTTTAAATTACATAGTATTCTGTGCAGCATGGTGAAGCCTGCCCCTCCCACCTCTGCTCTGCCTTAACCAACCATCAGCCATTCTCCCTGCATCCTTGCTGCCCTGGGAGCATCCTCCCATTCATCTGACAGCCTTCTGTTGGGGGGACCTTGTTTCAAGTAACCTTCGTTTTACTTAATAAAGATCCTGAGGTGTAAGTGTGTGATGCTGGGAATCTATATTGCTGTAACAATTGGATTTCATCCTTTCTGTTACTGCTCTTCATTTGTAAAGCATATTATAAACATGTGAGCACAGTAAGAAGGCAGCATGCATGCATGCATACATACATACATACATACATACATACATACATACGTACGGACAAAATTAAAACATCAGTAATTCCCTCTGTGAGTGATGTCCTGGTTGCCGACTGGAGGTCTTTGGGCTATTACTCACAACAAAGGAGACAGTGCCATAATCCATGGGTGATTTAAAACTCTTGCACCATAATAACTATAGTAAATTGGCACATATGGGTCAGGTCAGATCTACTAAGTACAACGATGTCTTCAATTAAATATATTTCTATATTATAAAATAAACTGAAGAATATTAAAGGTCTTTTATAAGAGCTCAGCTGAAAGAAACAAAAGGTGACTGCTTTTTACAGCAGCCCATCTTAGGGTTAATAATATAGGAATATAGTAATTTCTCTGTACAAGAGCTACGCAGCCTGGCGGCAGTCACCTTCTCTCTGCAGGCGGGGCGTTGTCCGAGGCCTGTACTGTCAGCGCGTAGGTCCGTCCCACGATCAGCTCCACTCCGGGAGCAATGCTCACCAGCCCCGTGGTCCTGTTGATCACGAAGTCCCCCTGGGCTCCCGCCAGGATTTCGTAGGAGATCTCCCCATTGGAGCCTTCATCGGCGTCGACTGCTGTCAGCTGGAATGGGAAAAGCCACAGCACCAATCTGGTTAGGGTCCAGCCTCTCACCGCTGTGCTGCTCGGTTCCCCCCAAACCACGGGGAGCTGATTTCAAAGCCGCTGCCAACGGCATCTGTGGTGCAAGTGTGTCCCCTGCTTCTGTGCTTTGTTGTGACACCAGATCGCTGCAGGAACCGGTATTATCATTTGGTCCCTTGTGAGCATGTTCCGAACAGTTTTTCAGTATTGAAGACCGTCTTTATTTTGATTTAATAGAAGCGGGGGTGGGGGGGGAGCCTTAACATAAAAGCCAATGTTTCTATGCAGGATCTACTCGTCATCTTCCCTCCCATTCTTTACACATGACCACGTACCACTGTTGTCTGAGACCAGGACGAAATGAAAGGGCAAAGTCTGCTTTATTGCCGCCGAGCTTCTGCTGGCTCGTTTCCCCATCTGCAGTGTCCTCCCGCCTCCTAACCTCTTCCCACTGGCGTATGATGGACTGTTAAAGCCCACACTACAGAAAACCATTTTCTTCTAAGGAAAGAGAATTGTTTTAAGAGCCACTGAGACGACAGCGGAGAAGTAAGCACCTGTAGACCTGACACACACACATTCAAAGTCACTTACAGTGAAAGGGCGATTACTGCCTGTGAGAGGAGAACGACCATTATTAATTCCAAAGAGTCGTGTTAAAGTGATTGTGATTTGCTGTGTTAAACGAGGTTCTTCCACTTCTTGATATATACAATATATATATATATACACACACAAAATATATAGTAGATATATAAATATATATAATTACAAAGAATGGGAGGAATGATCCTGGTGGGAGATGCTACTAACAAGCTTTCAGGGAATCCTGTTTTCATTGTTCGCAGGGTAGTCTGTGGGGGGAGTAAGAACGTGGCCTCACTTTACCCAGAGAGGGTAAATTGTCTCTAATAAAGGACGGAGGGCATGTCCCTTTAACCAGTTAGCCCGTGTGGCTCTTCTTCTGTCACTTCTCCTTGTGCTATGCTACCACCCATCATCCTAAAGTTCTAAGTTTCCAAAGCTAAGAGTGATCTGGGGATTCAGCGATGTTGTTTGAGGAAATGTGACTGTCGCAATTTTACCTTGAAACTTCAAGTGCAGGATCCGGCGAGGCAGTTAACACGTGGCTCATGTTTAACGTCGCCAAAGGTGCAAATTAGTTCCTCCCACACCATCCATGACTGAGGAGGCGTGTGGCACATGTTCTAACTCTGATTCTATTTCATAATGGTGGAGTGTGCATATGTGTGTGTAAATTAGAGAGCAACTTTCAGGAGCTGCTTTTCTCTTTCTATCACAAGGGTTCTAGGCTAAAATACAGGCTGCCAAGCTGGGCAGAAAGTACCTTTACGGACTTGATCCATCCATCTTGCTGGCCCTCTAATTATATTTTTAATTATTCATGGCAGTTGGAGTGTTGGTGGACACAGAAATAACAGCAACTAAGATAGAGAAGACAAAAGGAAATCTAGAGACTGGCATTAAAATGGCACGTCCAGAGGTTGCTATTTTCGGCAGACAGATGTGGCTGCCACAGGGAAAGACATTTCCTGAAATGATTTGGGGACTTATGCAGGCATATGACAGCCATAGATCTAAAGGAAAAGGAGAAGGCAGCTATTTGCAGGAACAGTCAGATGGACAGTGTGTATTGGGGGGGGGGGGAACTAGTCCTGGCATACAGAGCCACGATCTTTGGTGTGAGGATAAAATTAGAACATTAGAGGGTGGGGGCCGAAGAGGAGGTATCAGTTTTGATTACAGTAAATCACACCAAATGTCTTAGGATACCTTAATTAAAACTTAGCTCAAAATGGATTCAAGATTAACATTTTTCTTGGGAATTAAATTGGCTGAAGAGATTTAATGATAAATGACAGCGCATCCATTTAAGGAGAGGAGCTGGGGAGTGAGCTTTGGGGACCCAGGTATTATGGATGGTCTTAGTTAACATTTTTATAAATGAGATTTGAAGGGAGGCAGAGACAGATGATAATTAAGTCCAGGAAAGCACCCATGTGGGAGGTGCTATAAATACCAAACAATGCTACAGAACACAAGCGGTGAAGACCACACCTAAATCCACAGATAAGATAACCTCCTTTGCCAACTCTGCAACTGACCCGGAAACTATCAGGAATGAATTTGGTACTGAGATGTCTTGATAGATGAATCGAAACTCTACCTTAAAAAAAGCTAATTGAATCTGAATGTATGTCACTTCGTGAATAATAATCCTATATTTCATATGAAAGGGTTTTTTTCTTTCTTTTAATTTTATTAATTACACTTTATTCACTTCGCATCCCTCATAAACCCCCTCCCTCCTCCTCTCCCAATCCCACCTTCCCTCCCCTGTCTCCAAGCATGCCCCTCCCCAAGTCCGCTGATAGGGGAGGTCTTTCTCTCCTTCCTTCTGATCCTAGTCTATCAGATCTCATCAGGAGTGGCTGCATTGTCATCTTCTGTGGCCTGGTAGGGCTGCTCCCCCCTCAGGGGGAGGTGAACAAAAGGGTTTTGTGACTGGTTGTGGGCCACCCTAACGTGAGGGAAGATTTGGCAACATGGAACTAACTCTTCTTCCTGGTTCCTGCCGTGCACACCCTCCTCCTTCAATTATGTGTTTGACGCCCTTGCTCCCTCATCTCCAAGTCCTATGCATTCACATGCCTCTCCAAACAACCCCCCGAGCAACTTCAGATTCCTGCCTCCACTGTACTCTCTTCAGGCCCTGAGAGCAGACCAGAAAAGCCAATTTGGTCCGAACTGGTTTGAGATGTGGCAGAAATCAGACAAAGCTGTCTTCTGAACTGAACCCTATGCATAATTTGATGTACGTAAGATTAAAATTATCATGGGAAAGAACAAGGGCAACAGATAAATAACTCAACATGCCCATCATTGCAAAAGGAAACAAACACATGCATGTTGACATTTTTAATAACTGAATTTTAACATGAGCACCATAAACCGCTAACAGGTGGCAGGGCAGATACAGAGTTGCTTAGGTCACAGCTTGTCCTCAGTCAGCACCCGGGAGATGAAGACACCACAAGAGGAAATGGATGATGGACAAGAGTAGAGGGGCCTTGTGTTCTGGTAAGTCTTTGAAAGCCTCCGCACCAGAGGTAAAAGGGGAAAGGGTTGACTCATATGACATGTGTAAGACACAGGTGTCTCATGTGACATGCGAAACATGTAAAGGAGTCTCCACTGCTTCCTCCATCGTGGTTGTTTACTGTTGTTTTTGTTTTTGCAATTTAGAGCTGGGAAAGCTGGCAACAATGACATGCTTTTCATTAGGAAATATGGTTGTAAGAGAAAAACAAGGGAAGGGAATGATTCTAGTGTTTAATTTTATATTTATTTAATTGTGTGTATATTTGAGAGTGTGTGTGTGTGTGTGTGTGTGCGTGTGCGTGCGTGTGTGCCCACACGCGTGTTCACGCACACACGCTGTGCACACTTGTGGAGGTCAGAGGACAACGTTTAGGATTTGGGCCTCTTCTTTCACCATATGGGTCCCATAGATTGAACTCAAGTGCTCTCCCTTGAACGCAGGGCAGGTGCAATTCCTGGCTGACACGTACAGTCATTTTAAATAAGGTTTTTAATTTATTATTATCTTCTCAGTGTTTACTTTCACACATATATGCGTGCCACATACATACCTGTGCCTCTGGAGGCCAGTAGGGGGTTTCAAATACCTGGTGGGAATTGGGCTCCTAAGTTGCCACTTAAGTGCTGGTAACTTCTGTAAGAGCGGAAAGCACACTTACTAAGTGCTGACCCATCTGCCAAGTCCCCATAGGACTTATTTTTGATGATGAAATTATGGACGAACTCCTGTGTACTGTAAAATATGAACCGAAATTTTGTGGCTGATTTAGTCAACAGAGTGGATGTGGAGATGGCAAGTTTTGTCTAAATCATCAATAGTAAACAAACAACAAAGAGTGGAAACTTATTTTCTATGTACATGAGTATTTTATTATAGTTGCCTGGTGTGATAAATAAGTATTTTCCAAATTATGTAGCACAAATGTTTATTGTTAATGATAAAGTTGTTTTGTTCTAGAAACTCTTTACTAGTAGGAACAGACTGTAAGAAAATCTAATAAATATATATATATATTGCAGTTTTCACTGCGGAGACTTCTGCCTTTATCAGAATTTTACTCAGATCCCCTCTGAGTGTTATTTATTTGGATCTTAACAGGAGACGAATTTGAATCAAACAATAGAACAGAAAGGACAAAGGCAGAAAGAAAGATTGTATTGTGTTTCAGCCTGCTCCAAGCCAGGTCATGCTGAGACTATCATCTTCCGTTTTGCATTTTAATAAAAGAGATTTCTCTGCTTTATCCATTGTTTTCTTGTTTGGTCTGTTTGTGTGGAAACAAAGAAAAGAACTTCTGAGGAATGATATTGTAGGTCATGGAATTTGTCTTCACATTAAGGAATTTGTGATGTTCTAATTTTCTCAGACAGCAGTTTCTTTGTTTACTTTAATTAAGCAGAGCAAGAGTCTGTATGCCAAGACTCTATTATTGTATAGTTTTGTTAGGCATATATTACTGCCTAATATAAATTTTGAGTCATAAAATTGATATACTAGATTGTAGTTATCTCAAAACGCAGAATTTTCCCTCAAAAATCTATTTCACATATACTTGACACATGAAAATATCCATTCTGATTGTGTCAGTAAAAAAAAAAAAAAATCTCACTTCCACACTGAAACAGGAATACAGTAGTATTCTGTACTCTTTCCCTTCAGAGGACTTTCCATCTTCAAAATTCTGTTCCTTCCTTTACATCTGTCTTGATTGATACCTCCCAAACAAAGTTAATCTTTTATAGCAAAGAGAAACCTGTTAGAGACAGAACTTTAGGCAATGGTGGTTTGCAATATCAGATAAAACCCTTTTCAAAAGATTGACCTGAAGTAAAACAGAAGCAGAAACTTTGTCAGAATGGTTTATGAAGTCCTGAGGGTCAAAACTAAAACTCTAGGATGACTAAAATGTTCAGTTTAAACATATAACCGAACAAATAATAAATCAGAGGAAAACAAAACTATTATTGAGGAAAACAAAAAACTATGCCATGTGTTAGAATGACATGTAACTCTTCACTCAGAATTCTTGGGATAGTAGTAGAAAGTGCTACAATTGATAAGGGAAGGCCAGCTCAGCTAAACTTTGCTCTAGGGGACATCAAAAAAGAGGATCCAGACAGTCCTGAGAGACCTGATAGGCTAGGGTCACATAGTAGGGGAGGAAGACCTCTCCTATTAATGGACTAGGAAAGAGACATGGTGGGGGGGGAGAAGGGAAGGGGACTGGAAGGAGATGAGGGAGGGGCTACAGATGGATACAAAGTGAATAAATTATAAATAATAATAATAATAATAATGAAATTTTTCAAAAATAAAAACAAGGATTTTAGAGTTGAAGAGCAGAAGTAAGAAGGAAAAAGCTGAAAATTTATTAACAGGAGACATCAAAGCTAAGGAATTCTTGACCAGGTGACAAGAACTCTATAAGATTTCCAGGATGGGATGTCTCTCTGACACAGGATTCTCACTAAAGCTTGACCAGAGACAAGGCCCATGAATCAGTGCAATAGAGTATCAGAGTTTTATGAAGTGAGATCAGGAAACCATTATGAATAGTTTTGAATATTCATATTTTTGATAATTAAACTTGTTTAAGTATTCCCAAACAGTATAAAAACACAGATGGATCCATAATTTGTAGATTGTGGAAAATGAAGAAAATATTTTAAAAGCAAGAAGAATTAAAATTCAATTTACAATAATAGTAACGTAAGCTGTGTGACTGAGTACTTTTCATAAACAATGAAGTCCAGAAGCAAAACATACTTAAAGTTGTTGGAGGGATGAAAATCAGCACTTCTCTTTAACCAACTACCCTGGAAAAATAACCTAAAAATAAAATATAAGAAGATATTCTAACAATGTACAGAATGAATGTTGTCAATGAGAAATCAGAGAATATGGTAATTTCAATAAATACAAGATTATCAGTTAACATAACTCAGTATCCAGTTCATGATACATTCTCAGCAAGCTAGGGGGAGATGAGAGCTGGGTCTACCTAATGAAAAAGCAGCGAGAATCAAGTTTACAGTTCCACGACTATTTGATGGTAGAAGGCTGATGTTTCTTTCCCAATAGTTCGAAGGAGAAACCGCCATTCCTACCTCTCAGAGGGGTTTTGCCCTGGGATGTGCTCATTGGTGCAGGCACCTCTGCTGTGGCTTGGGTCCACACTGAGGTTCCTCCTCAGACTCAAATGGCTGGTACAAGAGGGTTGACTCTCCAGCTCTCTAGATCATAAAATTACACAAGCAGGAGGGTGTCCGGTTACTCCAACCAACCAGATGAAACTAGGATAGCCCGAGAAAATACTGTGAAAGTAATTTTATGGAAGAGGTGAGAAAAATAACATGGTATGTTAATTAATCGAAGAGTGTTGTGCTAAAGGTCTGAAGCATATCTGCCTCTGCTCTTCTCATAATAATAATAATAATAATAATAATAATAATGATTCCTTTTATATAACTTATGCAGCTCATTATCCCCAGAGACAGAAGAGGTTATGCTGGGATTGGGAAACAGACATGCTGAGGGGTTTTGCTGACACTAAGAAAAGCAGTAACTCCTAGAAGACAGATCTTTCCAGTGAAAAGTAAATATTAGAAAACTAAAAGAAAGCTGCCTGGGGTCGATAGCGTGTTTATTGCGGGAAATTCCAGCTGTTTTCGGCCCAGGATGCACTGCAGGCTGCCACTGTTTTGCCGTCTGTTTTCGTGCTCCAGACAGCACACACATAATTATGTGGCAATGGAAAAACTATGAAACACCTCAGGTAACATGTCCTGTTTTCCTAGATCTTAGAAGAACAGAAAGGTGACAACTGGAGGTCCTATGGCTGTAATATGTGGGGTTTCTCATGCTGCAAACTTTCATGAAGCTGAATGAACCTGGCCCTTGGGTCTGCCACCAGGAAGCACAAAGTTGGAATTCTCTGGCCCCAACAACATTTCTGCAGATCAGACAAGTCGAGTCTTTGATGCTCAAAAGTTTACCAGGCTGCCGTCTGTGCCTGGTATTTGATAATGGCGGGCCTCTCATGTAGAGTACACATTTAACCATGTGTAACTCGCCATTGTAGACCTGTCATGTGTTAGAAGCCTAAGTGTTAATAGTATATGACATTCATGTCTCAGAGAATGTCAGGAAGAGGAACAAGGAATGAGACTCTGAGCAGACATTACATCGTGGGGGTCTCTTAAGTCATCTCTGGCGATTTCAAAAAAATTTATTAGAGTTTCACTGCTTCGCAAAAGTTGGGCTCTAAGACAGAAGACAAGGGCCTGAAGTCCTCTGGTGCTCTTTAATTCTCTCTCATTCAGCTTCCACTCTTATTTTATTAAATAAGGAGTTGTTGACCTAGCTTTCATGAAACCCCTCTCAGAAACACCAGGAGCCTGCCTGTACCAGGATCCCTTCCCGGTTTTTGAGGAAACCTCAGATTTACAAAACCAAGTCTAAACTTCTTTTCTACCCAGGACAGTTCTTCCTGACTAATTGGCGGAACAGCTGATGCACATACTGCTGGCTTAACTTGGACCAGGAGCTGCTCTCTGCAGCATGCAGAATGACTTTTGTCACAAAGCAGGTGCCGAGTGAAAGGAGGCAGCAGTTAGAATCTCTTTAACAGAAAGGCTGCCACGCAAAAGCCAAACGTGCAAAACCACAATAACAGTGTTGGCAGAACGAGGCAACATCTATTTGATATTGTAAAAGGAGAGAGACTATTTCAAGCTTCTACCATTTTGACCCTCTCTCCAAGTAGTCCTGGCATTTTTGCACCTGTGCTCACCACATCTTAAGGGCACATATTTGCTCCTGCCTTTCTGAGTGCTAAGTATCCTGACAGACACAAAGTTCTAGATCATCCAGGAAGACCTCCTGTCTACCTGCTCCCTCTCAGGTGTCACAGAGATTGAGGACTGAAAGAAATGCTTTCGGGTGTGACATTTAATGGTAGACTGGTGAGACACGTGGTCCCATGTGACTGTAGCAGTGTGACACAAGTTAGTTCTAGGTCATACAGATCAGAGATGAAGGCAGACCGGGAGCAGAGGGGCTACACACTATGGCTGTGTAGAAATGCGTGTTGATGGACACATCCATCAATGAGGTGAATGAAGAGAATGAGGCCACAGAGTGAAGAGCCGGAGACACAGCTTAGCTCATAGACCACTTGCCTAACATGCCCAAAGCTTGCCTTCCGGCACCACACAAACTCAACATGGTGGTGCCTGCTTGGAATCCCATCATTTGGCATATGCAGCCATGAGGATCAGGAATTCAATGGCCCAGTCTGCTGTTCTGTGAGTTCATGGCTAGCCTAGACTAAAGACCAAAAGAATTCTACCTGAGCATAATGTCTAGAGGCTAGTCTAGATATAGAAGGCTAAAGAGTTATTTTAAGATAATACTCCCTGAAGTCTGGCTCTTTACTCTTTCATGCAAGATTCATTCTGGTCTGTTGACAACAATCAAGATTAAGGCAGACACATGCAACCATAGGTGTATTTTGTAATGGAAAGCATAGGCGAGCACAGCTACCACCTAATAGAAAGACGTTGTACTCAGAGATGGACCTGGGCTCCCACAACAAGCTTAGCCACATGGACACTGACGTTACGATAACTGAACTTGTTAGGATGACTGACTGTTTGGGAGCGTGCTTGCGGTCACCTTTTATTTCCAAGACCTCCACTCACTTGACAACAGTTTGTTTGTTGTCTGTTCTCTGTCAGGCCAGGGATGTCTTGGGGGGAGGCATGCAGAAAAGAGTCACGAAGAACCTCACATGGTGTTTGCAGGATGCAGGCCTGAATCTCTTTGCTCTGTTTTCAAGTTTTCTCTTTGTGGGAAGTCAGTTTCATTTCTTTATCTCTAGTCTCTTGCTGGACGATTTACAGTCACACGGTTCTCTCAGCACACACCAGGAACAACATTAGTAATACTAATTATGAACCCCAAATTCCTGGCCCTTAAATAATTGAAAAAGAAAAACTCGAAGGCATATAGACACAAACAACAGTCTGTCTTCATAATCTACACGGTTCGGGGAAACACACACAATATAAATCTTTAAATGCAAAGCAAGATCTGTTTTAGAAACAGATACATAAGGGAAATTAACTTTTGTAGACCTCAAATGCCGGAAATAAGCTCTTGATCCCTGAGGGCAAACATTTTTGAGCTATGCTTCACCATATAATTACTATCGTTTTCTTAGTTAAACTTTCCCATTCCCAGCTGGCTGACTTTCTATAAAAACTCACTTTTATTCCTAATTACACCATTATCGAGATGAGAATCAGGTCTAATTAAATAAAAACACGAAAATAACTGTCATTCCCTTACCTGCTATCTTTGAAAGACGCCTCTTTAAAGAAAGATGGGCCTGGTCCACGGACTAGAAATAAAGGATGCTTGCATGTCTCCATCCTGCATCTCCATTCACAGATGCTGATTTCTGTCATCTTTGCTTTTGTCTCAGATACACAGACTCGGTGCCTACTCTGTTAATCAGCTACTACACGCAGGTACCATAGATATGCAAATGAGCTAAATACAGGTCTGTTCTTGAAACAAATGAGGCAGAGCTAATCCTGCTGTAGTAGAGGTCCCACACAAGTATGTGAAAAACATTTCCGGGATTGGTGCAAAGCCTTTCCGTTCTGATCACTCACATAGCAGAGAATATGTAGAAGCATTCTCACACTCGATTGCCCTGTTCCTTTTCAGGAGACTCCAGATTGAATAGAAGAAGGAATGTGTGGCTTCCTGTTTACACTGAATGGCGCAAGTGTGTAATGACAGTTCAACAGAACATGCATTGCTTGCACAGAAAATGTTCCTGACACATGCTGGCATTGCAGCAGCAAATATAGAGAAAGGGGTCATGAACTCTGAAGGTTTGGATCTCAGGTGAGGAGAACTAGAAAGCTTCAGATGTTTGTAAGGGGTCTGACCATTAAATAGAAGGTAAGGTATATATAGAGTGTGAGTACGTGTGTGTGTGTGTGTGTGTGTGTGTGTGTGTGCGTGTGTACATGCACAGGTGTCTGTTTGTCTGTGAACATTCACAGGTGTTTCAGGAATGAAAATGGAAAAATTGGCAATGGAGGCCAGAAATGAAGTTAAATGAGGGCCAAGGACACACCATGAAGACTACATCCACAGGTGAGGCATTGGCCAGTTTTGAAAACACCCTGACCTCTTTACCTCATGACAAATGATGCGCTAACATTTAACACTACTTGTTTTGTCATTATTTGGCATATGTGAATAATTTACAATAATTTGCTGTAATGAGTATACAGGACCATGGCCTTCCTGGCCTCAAAGTGACTCCATCTGACCAGGTCAAACCCTCAGGGTTGGGGAAGGTCTCGGTCAATGGTCTCTTCGTGGCTGCACGTTGGAACCCAGCGCACTGAGTTTCCAGTGCTAATTACCTATGTTTTGCCCTTTGAGATGCACATCCAGTAACTCTAAAGTAAAGCCTAGCTATCTTTCCAATGAGCCCCCCTGGAAAAATGTTGAACAGTTGGCTTAGAAAATACTAGAATCAACTAGTCTTTAGATTCTTAAAAATCCTCTTAGACTGATATTATCAAGTCATTATGATTTCTATTCCAATTAGTCAGAAGACTAAAGGAGTTTGCAATGCTCTGCAATTATTTAAATGTAAGCATAGAAATATGAAAAATAAAACACATCAAGAACAAAATTTTGTTTGATTTAAATGTTTTCAAAAGAACCATTTACTATCCAATTTAAAATTTCTCTGCTGTAATGATTTGATTTTACACAGGTATACAATTGTTAACCCAACAATTTGTCAATGCAATCTTTTATGTTTGTTAAAAAAAAAACACAGTCCATTTCCACAACGGGGATAGGTAAGTTGAATATTTAAATTATATGCTGAAACACTAGTGAATTGTATTCAGTATACTAAATTTTGAAAGGCAAGTATCAGCCGATCAAACAGTTGTGGGCATGCAGGAGCTACTTCCAAACCCATATATATGGTATATGAGCACTGTTATATTTGGTTATATGTTATATACATATATATATATGGTTATATATGGTATATATATGGTATATGTTCACTGTTAGTGTGTGTGATGCGTGAGTGCATATGTGCATGCGTGTGCATTCCTTGATGTGGTTCAGTCCTTCCACCATGGTTCTTGGCATCACACACACCCCTGCCATGTGACTTGTCCACTCAGCGTTTTTACCCACTGAGCAATCTTACCAGCCCAAGATATCTATTTGGATGTGAAGCACTTGACATCAATTTAGAAGTTTCTAAAGCCGTGGCGTCTGTGTGTCCGACGTCCATTTTTATTTCTTAGGGAGGCTGGTGTAGGCTGCCCTGGAAACACAGTTCCCATCCAGTGGGCTTACCTGAATGACACTATCCCCAGGACTCATGTCTGTGTACACAAAGACATCATAGGAGATCTCAGGAAAGGTTGGGGTGTTATCATTTGCATCCATCACTCGGATATTGACCACGACTGGTTTGCTTTCTTGTACACCATCAAATGCTGTTATCTGTGGGGGAACAGAACACGGGAGAGAAGTCACACAAACACAAGAGCAAGCACGTTACCTTTACAAACAAATACATTTTTAATGTGTTTTAAGAGTGTGCTCAGCTTTGTTGTTGCTAAAATGAAATAGTAAGACGTGAATAACAAATATCCCAAATGTTTGAATATGCTAAGAAGCAATTACTTAAGATTCCACATACAGTTACAGATTTTTTTTTTAAATCATGAGATATGAAAAGGTTTTAGAAGCTTTGGGCCAATGATACTGTTGACACTTAAACATTAAGTGCGTTTTTGTTGTTGTCTTTGAGACAGGACTTCCATAGTTCTGGCAGACCTCAAACTAGTTATGTACTTGAGTGTGACGTGAATTTGATCTTCTCAGACTCCTACTTCCATCTCCTTAGTACTGGGATTACAGGCACGCACCACCACATTGGGTCATGCAGTGATGGGGATTGAACCTAAAACCTTATGCATGCTGGACCAAGTCCTCCACCAACTGAGCTCTATCCCCAGTCCCAGTTACAGTTTAATCCATAAGGTATAAGTGAAAGTTCCTTCATGATTATATAATTTGCATATAAGACAATCTTTCACAATTAGCATTCATATGTTAGTTAAGAAGCTGAAGGTCCTAGAGAGGCAGTTCATCCTATTAATATGCAAAATGGTCACGTGACTGATTCATCAACATTCATTACTCATGGTATCTTAATTACCTTATTAACAATTTAGAAGGACCTACCAGGCATCTGTCGGCCATCCTGCCCGAATGACTCCTAAAATCTACTCATATGCGGCATTACAGAAGCTGCAGTCACCGCAGCCACGGTGGAATCACTGAGTCCACCGGTGTAAGCCACGAGCACCCTCTGCACATTACCGGGTGCTCTCTTGAGGGAGCATCACTGCGAGCTGAGGACCATCTGCCTCAGACAGCAGTGAAACTGAAACCCCAGCCATAGCACAAAAGTCATAAATAATGCTTCACTTGGCGGGCTTTACTTTGCTTTATTCACTTCCATAGCGTAAAGACTGGAAAATATTTTTCTCCAGTGAGTAAATATTAATGTGGTACTGAAATTTATAAAGAGTGAAAGGGAGAAAGGAATGTGTTGACCTTTTCTCCTCTTCCTGACAGAGCATGCTTTTACTATCAAATCATTGCCCTTATCCACTTTAATGATGGTTTCCCCTATGGCTGTATAAACATATAAGAAATATTTTACCAGAAAGGTATATGTTTGCTGCTCCTCTCTGTCCACGGGTTGAAGCAGGGTAAGGTAGCGGGTGATGCCAGTGGGTGTGACGGTGAAGACTGAGGTATAGTCATTGAGGAAAAGGTGGAGTTCCGGATCTTTCGTCTTTGAAAGAAAATGCATCGTTTAAAAATGGTTAGCATACAGTGAACTTTTAGTTTGTTGCCCGAAACTTAAGTTTTGAGATTTATTATAAATACACACCATTATACAAAAATTCCTAAAGCAAGAAAGGTATCCAAGTAGCATTAATTTACAGGCAGCCAAAGCCAGACAACGACGTGGTCCATAGAATACTGAAGGAAGTGTTAGCACAGTTAAGGCGAAAAGGGAAAGAAAACAGAAAGAAAGACTAGGAAACAAGATAATTGAATGTACTTTTGATGGTCACTTAATATCAAATTGTCTATGCTTTATTGGTGCCAAGATCTTAGGAATAATAGGAGGAATGGAAAATTGGAGGCTAGAATTTCAGCTGTAAAATTTTACAGTCATTTCATTTTTAGTAATAAACTGAACATATGCATGCTTCTGTGTTGCTCTCACTTTTAATGTAAAACAGGAATAAAAATTGGTGATGAATTATTCATTACCCGTAAATATTAGGCTTGCTTTTTTTTCCTGTCTCATTTTAATACTGTAGCGTTCTTCAAAGAAAAACAATATTTTAATTAAAATATTTCAGATGATTTGCTAGAAAATATTTATAAACTTAAGCACTCGTTCCTGTCAAAGGGCCTAGGGAAAAATTACACTATAGTTGATAATTTTTAAAATTTAGAGCTAAGATAATTAACATAGCATTGAAAACCCTTCACAGCCTTTGTATTCCCCTCTCAATGGTTAGATATTATTCACTGCTGTTTAGAAAAGGGACAGAAAGGCGGTAAGGAACTTGAGTTGCTGCTTGACCAGTGAACCAGGAGGGCAGCTGGAGATAATAAATGTATTTTGGGAGTTCAGTGCTCTGGCCACTTATGAAAATGGGTGACACAGGAGAGGAAGTATGTTTACAGAATGTCACTCCTTTAAAATATTACCATAGTAGGCTGTAAAAGGTTTTTCGAAAACACTTTTCTCACGCTTTTATTAGGTATTGATCGGAGAGCACAGGGAAGGAGATTGTCAAGTGTGCTGGTTTGGGGAGAATAAGATCTCGCATTTTAAATTTTCTATGTAGAGAGTCAGCATAACTACTAAGAGTGCATACACTTTGAAAAGCAACAAGCGTTCTTTAGTAGACTTTTCCCCTGTGCCGTGATTTATGTGGATTTCAAGTATCTTTGAGACAAATGCTATTCATGTGAATAGCAACAAGGTATAAGTTCAGGTTTGTCTGTGGGCACTTCTGTGAGCAGGGTTTGAGGTTCAGGTTGGTGTTGATTTTCGTCTCAGAAAAATGAAGGAGTGCTATGGAGACTGGCTTTCTGTGTGTACTGATTTTTGAATAATCAAATCCATTAAACCATAAAAGTATGAGCCTATATTCTGCTATTTTTCAAACCAGTCTTCTAGCTGGTAGTTTAGTATTTCGAGTCCCGTGATTGGCACTCCCCAAATCTGGGCTAAGATGACTGAAGAGCTATGTTGGTTAAAAAAAAAAAAAGTGATTTATGAAAAACTATATCTTGGCCCACATTCTTGAGAATTCTTCTTTTCTCAGCAGTATCAATGTTGATGAAATTCAGTTGTTAATTTAAAGGTGATCAAAAATAGTGAGTTTAGCTTCACAAAAAGTGAACATCTGCAATTTTTCAGTGTTTATTTTCAATTTTATCAAATTACAGTGCTTTAAAATTAACATTATTTTCTGTTGCCTATGTGTGTTACCAATATTCCTGACACAGTTTCCTCATGACTCCAGGTTCCTACGATGCTGGTGTGTGACCTTTGACATAATACTAGCTTAACAAATATGTACTCCTTCCTTTTGGTTCGCGTCTTTCATTGCTCTCTTCTCTCTTTGTGCCTACATTTTCCTTCAACTTATTCCCTTCCACTAACTGCAGTTAGTGAGGTACATTTTAAAGCCATCTTTAAATCTGGCTTCTTCCTTTTGTGAGGTAGATTCATTGCTATATTCACATGTCAGCACTGTGATAATACAAGACATCCGTGCATATTAACTTGTCTGTGTGACTGTAGTAAAATATGATTTATTACAAACGGCAGCATTTCCTTTGACTGATTTTATAAGGATACAGCGATTTTCCATGTCAAATGCTACTCATTGGAAATCAGGGTGCATAGCTCTCCGTAGACAGTAGCACTAAAGAGATTCTGATCGTCTCAGAGCATCGGTGTCCTGAGTCTTGTACTGGAAACTGACTATAGATGAAGACAGTGTTCTAGGGCTGGTTTTTCCTGCCTTGCATGGACCTGAAACGTCACAGGACACACTTCGGCTCACGCTGCTCAGTTCTGCGATTAATCTCTTACTAAAATAGACTTTCCCTCGACATTTATGTTTATTTACAACAGGAACCCTTTATATCTTTATAAAAGATGAGGAAATGCTATTGCTAAAACCTCAGTGATCTTTCAAGAACAAACATTTAGGACTGAGTTAGAAATATTCAGCAAATTCTCACTTTTCCATTAATATTTTAGATAGATTTCAAGGTTAATACCGCACTATAAAATATGTTATGCTTTTGATGACTTGAATAAAAATGTCATGTAATTTCAGTATCAAATTTCAGTGCATGCATTTCAACACAAACAGCATTAGTGCCTTAAGAATTTTACAGCTACAAGATTCGTCTTTCTTGACCAAAAACATTTTAAGTATGCAAAATTTTGGCAAGAAACAATCTGTACCTTAAATCAAATATTCCTTTTCTCATAAAGTCCAGATCTTCCTTTGACAGTCTGCATAATGATACCCCAGTTTTGGTTTTATGAGTATAATTATTGAATTTTTCTATCGTTACAGACTCAAGCTCAGGAAATATTGGTGTGTTTGCAATGCCTCAGACCACATAAGAGTCTAGACTCATATTCCACAGAGTAAGATGTGAATGGACATATTTTCTCACATAGCCAGAAGATTTTATGAATAGACATGATACCCTGATCTTATTTTCTCACATGGCCCTTAGAGTTCATGTCTATGTGGCTTTAAAATGAACTTTAGTTTGTTGAACATAGAGAATTTATTAATGAATAATATTCTTTCTATCACACAAGACGGTTTATTTTACCCTAAAACACCCATGCAGCAAACACCAAAAAATATGATTTATTAGTGTATTGCTTTGTAAATTGTTTGGGGTAGGGTAAAATAAAATCCAATACACTCACAAAAGCAGGAAAAATCAACACAAAAATAAATGTATATACAAAAAAGGTAAGTAAATATTTGAATGTAAAGTAAAACATCAAATAAACCTTCATTGTGTAGACCTGTGTTCATATGGCTGTTTTTAGGATTTGAAACCAGACATCTAAATGAATCAGAATGTTATCACAGACATGCAAGATTATATGCATTTCTGTGTATGTGCACATAAACATGTCTCTCTCTCTATATGCCCATACACATGTATGCATACTCGTGTGCTTATATACACATGACAAAGAATGACAGGAAATGATACAATCTAATCTAACTTGTCAGTTTTAATGAATTAGCGGTGGAGACTTCAAATACCTAGATTAGTACTTCTCCATCTCAAATTTAGAACCTTATAGAAAAGAGATGCCGTGATAAATTTACAACATCGGGGGGCTAAGAATCCACTAATATCTAAAGAACATTTAACAGATTGTTTGTTGACTAAATTATCACTTACAAAGTAAGTGATAATAAAGTTTTATTTGCAAAGAGAAAAAAAAAAACTTAGAAATGATCCACAGCAATTGACAATCACAAAATCAAAACCCTGGTACCTACAGGAACTCCACCAGGCGGCACCTAGATGTGAACCAGACATGAAATAAACATGGTAAGCACAAAGGTCATGCCCACCCAATGCACATAACACACAATAAGAAAGGAGTAAGGTGAAGCACGCTGAAGCAACATTGTCCATAAGAGACACATCATTTCCTTAGAACTTCGTTATATATACGAGAATTATACTTTTATAAGCATCTACTTATAAATACATATACCTTGAAAGTATATCGATTGAGTATCTTAAGCACCAACACTCACATTGAATTGTTAGCGAACCACCATCATTGAAAAAGCTAGTGAATAATATTTGCTCACTATCACCTCATTTGCTCTTACAGAGACATTATCCAGTTCAGCTTCTCCTGGATTTGCCCCTGGAAAGTTGGTAGTATCAGTTTGTCCGTTATAAACATTGTGTATTTTTTGATGTTCATGCAGGAGGATATATTTCAAAACTATACTGGCAAGAGTATTTTTAAATGACATACATAACTGTTTCATGTATGTGTGCATGCTGATCTATGAAAAATAAAGGCTGATATAAGGATGTTTTGTTCAGTAATTCTTCAGCCTTACAATGATGCTCAGGATGCCTTTTAATTCCAGGTCTCTACTATGGACGGCACTATATCTCAGCAAGCTTGGATTTTAGTTCTTAAAATCATGTCTCACTTTTTCCTGGTAGAAGGAAGAAGCCAGATTTACCATCTGTAGGAATGGAGCCAGCTGGCTTGACCATCAGCATGTGCCCTTGGCCTTGACTCTTCCTGAAGCAGCCCAAAGGAATCTGTTGCTCTAGTGAGCTTTGGCTTCTCTTCTTGGAGGCCAGTCTCTGTTTATATGGGTAACATCTGTTTGAGGTCACTCATGTCTGTAAGTCTTATTAGATCCCTGCCCTGTGCTGGCTGTTTTCACTAATTCTAGCCCCTCTCAGAGTGATATCCTGCTGGGTAGTAAATACTGTGATGGCAAGTTGAAATCACACACACACACACACACACACACACACACATGCACGCATACACACACATGCAAGCACGTACACACATTTTATAAAAACTATATATGCAAACTATGTGTAACATATATATAGTTAATGTAGATATTTAGAAATTCCTAGCAAAACTAATTCTTTGCTTAAAAAAGTGAAAGAAAAAAAAACCCACATGATTCAGACAGACAAATATCCATCTTCAAACATATTAACATCTATTTCGTGATTTATTTTGTGTTCCCATAAATGAAGATTTAAACATAACGGTTGAGTTGTGAGGAAGTGGCTTCTGTCAGTCTGGTAAAGGGTTATCTAAGAATCAGAGCTGTCCGACCCTTCAAAAGCAATCCAGTGAACACCTAAGTTGATGAATTCAGTATTGTTGGAATATCTGAAGTACATGCTTGATGTCCTCATTCATTGAACCATGTCTGAGTTTATTAGTAAATTAGAGAGTTATGAAAACCGACCAAGGGTTGGGAAAGTGGTATGAAGAATAAACAAGTTATTATGGTATGGGAGGTTTCATGAAGAGATTTAAGCTCAGTGAGGGGAATAGACAGATATTACAAAATAAGAAGTATATTAGAAAAATCCACCAAAAAAAGGACATCCACCTCACCTTGGACCCTAAAAGAAAAAGATTCTTGAATGAGGAACCACCTGACGAAAATCCCAAACACCAGACGTTGTGAGCTAATCAAAATTGGCTCATGTAAAATAGAATGAAATACCTCAAGTCATACAAAGTGAAGCAAAATCATTTAGGTCAGATGTAGCTTGGCAAATCTGAGATGTGCCGGTGATTGCTCAAGGAAAGTGGGAAGTTTCAGAAACTGAAGATGAAAAATGTGCAGATAGCAAGGTCCCACCTGCTGTGTGCATGAGACTGGGCATTCCTCTACAGAGCAACACCCACCTCAAAGATCTCAAAGTTTATTAGCATGAAAAACTCAACTGGTTCATATTCCGATATAAAAGTTTGATTAAGAAAATAACAAAGTCCCTAGGAAGTGTCACACAGTCATGTCTTGAGTTTTTGAGCAATCACTCAATGTCCTTTTTCAAAGTAGGAGAATTTTAAAGGTGGGACATTCACCCTGTTGTCAAGCCTATAGCAAGAACTTGACTGAACTGTTGTTAAAAATGTGATTCGAGGTTAAAAGTAGAAAACAAAAAAAGAAGAAGGATCAAAAAACTAGACAGGAATCAGAAAGGCAAGTGCACAGGCTAGGAGTGGAAGAGAACACGTAGCAGGAAGAGGAGTGGGGGAGGGGCCCAGGAGCTGTCAGCCTCAGCAGACAAAAGAAACCTGAATGTGTTTGACTACGGTGATGAACCTCTGTGCAATGAAAAATGTAAGGGCATTCTAGAGCAGTACCGTCCGCTTAGCCAGATGTGATGTTTACGTTTGTCAGTTAAAATTTCTAAAAGTTAAAGCCATGTGTTGTGGTCCAGGCCTGCCATCCAGGGTTTAGGAGGCAGAAGCAGAAGGATGAAGCGTTCAAAGGGGACCAGGACAGCTCTGGGACCTCATGCTTCCTCAGGACTCCCCTCTACTCCCCTCTTCCACAGGGAGCTTGCTTTCCTTGCTGGTATTACATTAGCCCCTTGGCTACAAAGGTGCCACATTCATTTCTGCTATTATAAAAAAGGATGTCAAGCTTCCTCGCTCTGCTGTTCTTCCTCCACAACTTCCCAGTCGACAGCTGGGTTGACTGGCATGGATTTTCTGTCTAGTCTTCATGTAAAATCTCTCTGGCCAATGGGATAAATCACTCTTATTTTGCCCAGCTGGACAATCTTCCACTCATTCCGACAAGGTCAATACTACAAGACCAGAAGTCAGCCAGATGTGACCTACAGGAATAGAAACCTCAGCAGCCACTAGTCAAAGCAATTCATGGGTCAGTGGCTCCCAAGGCGTCTTCTCTAATACTGTGCCCTCGCAATGGAAGGAGATCCCAAGGTGCATTCTGGGCTGCTTTCAGAAATGGTTCTCTTTTCAAATGATTGACGCACATCTTTTTGTTTTCACCTTTTTGTTGTTTTTACTTATTTGTGTGTCTCTCTGTGTGTGTATGTATGGCATATGTATGTGTGGTGTGTGCATGCGTGTGGTATGCAAACATACCTGCCTCTGTGTATGTGTGGTATATATGAACACACGCCCATGTATGGGTATGCATTCACACATAGAGGCCAGAGGTCAAAATCTGGTGTTTCTACCACACTGTACTGCTAAGGGTTCTTCATTAGTCTGGAGCTCACTTACCGGCTCGTCTTTTTTATGTGGGTGCTCAGAATCCTCCAAACCACCGTCTTCACAATTGCCAGGAAGCGTCTCCCTCCTTAGTCTTGTGTTCATGATTTTATAGTCACTTTGTGATGCTATCATTTTTTTTGACCATAAATCAAAACTGTTTCCAATTTATAATAACACGAACGTTCATCCTGGCGATTCAGCAAGCACCAAGTGAACAGCTCATTGGCCTTCATGTGCAGCATGGCTGCGTTGGAGAACATCTATTCCACTAAACACACTTTAAAAGAGTACCTCTGATATGACATTAAACTACAGCACTAAGATCCGCCACACCGACCTTGTTTCCTTTCTCTCCGCTTAGTAGTCTGTGCAGTGCTGCTTTGTACAACTTAGTATAAACACAGATAGAAGGTCATGTCAGCAAATAATCGCAGAAATATTTACGAAACTTACGTCTTCGATGTCTTTGTCCAGGGCTACAATTCTCAGAGGTGTGGTTAAGTTCACGCTCTCAGAGATGGTGGCTCCCACAGGGGCAGACTCCAGGATGTATCCCTGATAGCTGGGCATTGTGAAATATGGGCTCTGGTTGTTTTCATCCAGAATTTCAATATGTAAACTAGCAAAGGCTGGAAGTGGGTGGCCATTGTCCTGTTCAGCCTGAAAGTTAAAAGAAAAATTAGCTACAATGTCCTCTGAAATGACATTTTTTTCTACCATAGGTATGGCCTTTCTTTACCCTAGGGTTCTTACAGAGAGTCAAAACTGTTCTGATAAGCATTAGAAAACATAAATGAAGGGCTAGAGAGATGGCTATATGTTTGAGATCACTGGCTGCTCTTCCAAGGACCCAGTTTCAATTCCCAGCACCCACATGGCAGCTCACAACTGTCTGTAACTCCAGTTCCAGGTGATCTGGCCACCTCACATACCCAGACATACATGCAGGCAAAACACCAATTCACATAACAAATAAGTAAATCTCTAAACATGGAAAACATGAATGAGAAACAGAACTGGGGAGCCTTTATTGCTTAACCGCCTTTCTCCAAATCTGGTGTTCATTTCAGAAAATGACTACAGTAAATTACTGCAATGCTATATACACAATAAAGAGATAAGTGTGTTGGTACACAATCAAAAATACTGAAGTTGAACACAATTGAGTTGATGATAATTCAAAGATACAGATAAAAAGATTTGTCATCCAAATATAAAACCTACCCATCTTTTTGTCTTTTCAACGGTTTCTTATTTCACAACTTGAGATCAACTGTCTGGCTTCCTGTGAATGAGTATATACCCAAAATCATGTATAAAAATCCTAACCCAAAAGCTAGCAATGGGTGGGGCTTTCCCCAAAGCCTTGTCAATGGTACAGAATCTACCAGTGAGATTTTCCTCCCTAAGAAAGAGGCCACAAGTGACCACGAGGAGGCTGGCCTGTCGTCTCAGCACTGCTAGAGAGATAAGAGCACCCTAGGGAGCCTGGGCTGTACAGGAAGAGCAATCTCCAAAACCAAAGAAACAGGCAAGAGTCCTAGAAGAACCCTGGCCTTCTGCCACCACGTGAGGGCACAGCACAGAAGTGCCAGGTATGAGAGGATGTAGCTTTGCTAGAACAAACCTGCCTGACCCTTGTCTTCAGACTCCAGAGGCCGGAACTGTGAGAGATGCAGATCACTGGCAAGCCAGTGGGACTGTGCATTTTGCCATGGCCCAGTCCCAAGTATTTGTTTCACATACATTAATAGATTAAAGCTGCACTTATCGTTTAGAAAAGGGCTTGGAAAAAATCAGCTACCAGTGAAAGGGAAAATTTCACCACAACTTTTAGCAGTTAGATCATTTCTAAGGTTATTTATTAGAAACACACGATTCAGGGATACCTGCATAAAACTGTACTAATGTGTATCCTTTCTTTTTTTTTTTTCCACTTATTTTATTTTTTTCTGGGCTGTTTCTGTGCGACTTCTGAAGGACACGGAAAGGTAAGGGGAGAAAAGAACCCCCACCGAACCCTCAGGCCAGCGGAATTTTTTCACTACAAACACTGGGGTCACACATGGCCAGCACACTGCCCTCGTGTCCCAAACAAGCTTTCCCTCCATTCTTCTTACTTAACATTTCGTCAAATAAGCAGGTGAGCAATTGTCCCTGCTGATACTAGGTAGAGCCGATAACGCTGTACCAAGGAAACTTCCAGGATTTGTTACTACGTGAGATTACTACCCATATGATCATTAGTGAACGGACACCAACTGCTGCGCAATGCATTGAGAAAACCTCCTTGCGTATCCTAACATGTCTTCTTGTCCCTACTTTGGCGTCAGTTCTTCTTTTGTACTGTTGTTTAGTGCTTTTACGTTACGACTTAACATTAGAATGCAGAACAGTCCTTGGCTTAAGGAGTTCTGAGATCCACTCCTCAATGAAGGTGACCCCCTGATCGACCTGTGGCTTCCTCAAGCCGAGGTGGGTGCGGCTGACGTCATCAGTTCAGAGGTCACCGAACCTTCAGGGCCCGGGATTGATTTGTGCCGCACCGTGGGTGTTCTGGTGGCTTCGGTGATGTACATTGGATCTTACGGAGATGACGGACGAGAAAAGGAGGCAGCGCACAACCGGAACACACTGCTCATCACTGTAGAAATGAGCGCTTTAAACATAGGGCTCCCACCCAGCTTTATGCTCCGAGCCGGGCCTCTGGGCATTGAGCAATTCATGCACATAAGTCTTTCCGAACAGGATTTCTTTCTCTCCGCTTTATTCTTCTTGTCCTAACAGCGACTGAGTATTGTCCAGAGATACCAACAATGGCATGACAATCTGCAAATTGTATAATCTGTGTCCCCTCACCCAGCAAACACATACATATATATTTGTGGGGGGGGATGAGGGAGATGACACAATTGCATAATAATGCAAAAGGTTTGTATTCCACATTCAGATTGTGTCATAAGTGATTACTACCAGCTGTGAAGCTGGGAAAACATGCATTATTTGCTTCATGAAAACAAAGGGATTCAGTGGAAAGAAAACTAAACTCAAATTAGAGTCTTCGGAACAAGTTAATCCCCACTGTCCACATAGCTTTGGAGAACATCATATGAAATTTGTACTGGTTGTTATACACGCATTGACTTGTTGTAATAATGACTAACGCTTTGGATGCTCTTCCACCTTCGGTTCTATTCATCAGACTCATGTCTAATGACCTTAGTCCAAGCCCACGGTTTTATTCTTATGCCATTTGCCTCTCTAGATGTAAAACCATGTACTTCTTCCCTGGGGAAAACCAAGAATGCTAGGTCATGTTCAGTGCCACCCCATATTTAAGACACAGACAAGGTCGAGCTGAGATATCTCCAGACGCGTGCACAAGGAAACTTACTGTAGGTTCCCTAAATTAACAGAACAAGAAGGAAAGGAAGAAGGATGGGAGAAACTGGCATAGGGAGTAATAGGAAGATAAATACTTCCTATTCAGTTAGAGTTCAAACTAAGCATCGAAAAAGCAACTTTGTCCTTTATTGGGCCCAAGTGTTCTTAGGACTCTGGTTTACGCTCTTCTGCCGCAATCAGAATGGTCGAGAGGTTTAAGAAAGAGAGGCGAGTGAAATCAGTAGCATTTGAAGCCGTTTGCTCTCATAAAGTAATGTTATTAACATCAGCAAGTGTGTGTTTGTGGCTAAAAATAGAAAAGTATTTGAAAATCAGATTTGAGGTGCTGGGGGGTGTGGCTCAGTGAGTAAAACCCTTGCTTTGCAAGCATGAGGAACAACGAAGATTCCCAGGGTCACTTAAAAAGACAGGCTAGCTGTGAACTCTGAGGAAACCTTCTACCTCAGCCTCTAAAAGGCCAGGGTTACAAGCATGTTGTGCCACAAATGGTTTTTAAGCTCTTTCCATGCTGGGGAATGGTGAGTAATTTAACAAGTGGATATGATAAGCTGTTAAGAAGGTAATATAAAAGAGCATTTAAAAAAGAGAACAGATTCTCTTCCTATTATCCTAAGGAGTATTTTTTTAGTGTGTGTGCCTGACAAAAAAACAAACAAAGAAACAAACAAACAAAACGAAACAAAAATCCCTTTATTTTTAATATTGAACATGTTGGGTTTTTATTTCTTTTTTAACTTTTTATCACTATGCAATTTTTTTAAAAATCCACATTACATTCTTGTTGTAGGCCCTTCCCAGTCTCATCTTTTCGCTCTCTCCTCCCCCTCTCACTTTTTCTTCAGAAAGGAGAGCTCCCTTTCCCATCTAGCCCAGCTCATTAAGTTGCATCAAGACTGACTTTGTCCTCTCCCCTGTAGCCTGGCAAGGCAGTCCTGCCAGGAAAAAGCGATCAAAAAACTGGCAAGTGTGTCCCTGTCTGATGCAGTCCCCACTTCCCTTACTAGAGAACACACATGAGGCCTAAGCTGTCCATTTGCTACATCTTTGTAGGGGGCCTAGGTCCGGTTCATGCAGGGTCCTTGGTTAAAGCTTCAGTCTAGGGAAGCTCCTCTGGGCCCTGGTTAGTTTGCTCTGTTGTTCTTGTGGAGCTCCTGTCACCTCCAGGTACTTTTCTCTTCCCTCCCACTTTCCCTAAGATGCCCTACACATCACTCAATGTTTAGCTGTGAGTCTCGCCATCTTTTTGAGGTGCTGCTGGGTAGCACCTCTCAGAGGACAACTCTGTCAGGCTCCTGTCTCCAAGTTTAGCAGACTACCTTTCATTGTGTCATGGGTTGGCACTCTCCGATAGGGTGTGTCATTGGTGGGGCATTCCCTCAATCTCTGCTCCATCTGCTCTATCTTTATCATCATACATCTCGTAGGCAGGACAGATTTTGGGGTGAAGTTTTTGTGGGTGGCTCCCCTCCCGCTGCTAGGAGGCTAGCCTGGTTAGAGGATGTCCTCTTCAGTCTCTATGGCCTCTGCTACTAGGAGTCTCCTCTTGAGAGCCCTCATATCTTCCCAGGAGCCTACCCAGACTTAGGTCTCCAGCTTGTCACAGAGATACCCCCACCCTCAGTTTTCTATTTTCTCTATAGGCCACCTGTCCTCTCGCCCTTTTTCTTCCCAGGTCTGATCTCCACCCTCTTAATTCTCTGTTCCCCCTCTCCTACCTGGTTCCTTATCTTCAGCCACTACCTCTGTCTATTCTATCTCACCTTCCAAGTGAGATTTATGCATCCTCCCTTGGATCATCCATGTTGCTTGTCTTCTTTGGGTCTGTGCCCTGTAGTATGTCTATCCTGAACTATATGGCTAAAATCCACTTATAACTGAGTACATACACTGTGTGTGTCTTTCTGGGGCTGGGTTACCTCACTATAGTTCCTTCCATTTGCCTGAAATTTTTATGATTTCTCTGTTTTTAGTAGCTGACTTGTTTCCCTTTATGTAAATGTGCCACAGTTTCTTTATCCTCTCTTTGGTTGAGGGACATCTAGGTAGTTTTCAGATTCCGGCTATTGTGAGTAAAGATGTAAAACAACCCTGTGCAATAATAGAACTTCTGGAGGTGTCTCCATCCCTGACTTCAACCTCTACTACAGAGCAATAGAAATTAAAAACTGCATGAGACTGGCATAGAGATAGGCTGGTTGGTCAATAGAATCTAATGGAAGACCCAGAAATAACCCCCCACACCTAAGCACACTTGATTTTTGACAAAGGAGCCAAAACTATACAATGGAAAAAAGACAGCATCTTCAACAAATGATGTTGGTCTAACTGGATGTCTACATGTAGAAAAATGCAAATAGATTCATGTTTATCTCCCTGCACAAAACTCAAATCCAAGGGGATCGAAAACCTTAGTCTAACACCAGATACCCTAAACCTATTAGAAGAGAAAGTGAGAAAGAGCCTTGAACTCATTAGCACAGGAGACAACTTCTTGAACAGATCTTAGAGCACAGGCTCTAAAATCAACAGTTAATAAATGGGACCTCATGAAAATGAAAAGTTTTTGTAATGCAAAGGAGACTGACAATAGAACGAAATGGCAGTCTACAGCTTGGGAAAAGATCTTTACCGATCCTACATCTGACAAAGTGCTAATTTCCAAAATATATAATGAACTCAAGAAATCAAACACCAATAAACATAATAACCCAATTAAAAACTGGGGCACAGAACTAAACAGAGAGTTCTCAACAGAGGAATCTCAAATGGCTAAGAAGCACTTAACTTCCTTAGTCATCAGGGAAATACAAATCAAAATGACTCTGAGATTCCATCTCATTCCAGTCAGAATGTCTAAGATCAAAAACTCAAGTGACAACACAAGCTGGTGAGGGTGTGAAGAAAGGGGAACCCTCGTCCACCGCTCCTGTGAGTGTAAATTTGTACAACCACTTTGGAAATCAATCTGGCACTTTCAGAAAATTGAGAATAGCTCTACCTCAAGACCCAGCTATACCACTCCTAGGCATATACGCAAAAGATGCTTCCCCATACAACAAGGACATTTGCTCAGCTGTGCTCATAGCAGCTTTATTCACAATAGTCAGAATGTGAAGTAAAGTTTATTATTAAAACTTTTCTTTGTCCTTTTTCTTTTCCTTATTTGTGAGCAAGCAAGTGACTCACTAACCGGAAAATGACTTTATAGTACCAAGAAGAAATTGGCAAAGTGAAAATTCTGCCTATAAAAAAAATGACTTTATTTTACATTTCTAAACTAATGGTTTTATATTGAAAATGGATTTTTAAAAATTTAGTGTAACCTCATTATGGGTTTCCCTCCCTCTATGACTCCCAGGTCCTCCACACACACCTAATTTTTGGATCCACCTCCTTTTCTGTCTCTCATTTAAAAAACAAACAAACAAACAAACAAACAATCAAACAAATAGGCCTCTAAAGAATAATAACGAAATAAAATGTAGTAACATTTAAAAATATATCACAAAAGAACAAATCAACCGGATGGAAACAAAAGAATTCAAGAAGCAGGTAAGAAACAGGTAAGACCCAGAGACTCACTTGCTTGCACACTCAGGAATCTCTCTCTCTCTCTCTCTCTCTCTCTCTCACACACACACACACACACAATAAAAACACAAAAGTAGAAGCCATAATGTATATGCAAAGGACCTGTGAGGTCAAAAGAGAGAGAGAGAGAAAAATAAATATAAATAAAAAATAAAAAGATAAAGGAACCTTGGTCTTACCACTTGAATTCAGCTGTTATCAGTCACCAGTGGCTTGACTCGACTCTATTATTCAAAGCGATGTGAGTTTGTGAGTTTTCAGTTCCTAGTTCATGTGGCCTGCATCAGTCATAACCCTGACTCTTATTCTCCTGCTGTCCCACTGTCCGCATTGGCTGCTACAGGAGTCAACCCTTTGCTTCATTCCTCCTCTGTGTCTACCCCCTTACTGTTCTGCTCTCATCCCACAGGCTGTAAATGTTTCCACAATCTTTTGTTTACATTCTCACCTCACACTGACTTCTGTAGTCTATACCCAACTGTGCACGTGTCATAACGCTGCTTGGACCTCCAACAGATTTCAGATGGAAAGTTACAAAAGTCAATTCTAAGCCCAGCCACAACCCAACAGTTCCAAACCAGTTTTCTTCTACTTTGATTACAGCTTCATATTGGCAGTTTTTGAAGCCAAGAACCCTAAGGTCATCTACCTACCCAATTCTTCCCGCATCTCATGTCTAACTCATGAAGAAATTCAGTGACACTTACTGTAAACACAGTCAGAAAGCAAGCACTGTAGAAGCAACCTTTGTTCATCTGCTTCAGTTGTTGTCCGGGGAGCTCACTGCCTCTTTCTGATAACCTAGGCCTTGTCCTGGGAGCGTCTAGCCTCTGCAACATGGACCTAGGCCTAGGATGTTTTCAGTCTCTGAGAATTACTGCTTAATATGTAATTAAACAGTAATCACCCTTTCTTGCTCTTTCTGAGCTCATAGCTGGCTGGTTCAACTCAGCTGTTCTTGCTGAAACTCTCCTCCCAGCTGATTTATTCAATCTGGAATTGCTCTGCTTGGCCTCTAACTCCAGCAATCTTTTCTAATCTTCTGGTTCCTTCTCATTCTCTGGCTCATTTAATCTTCACCTGCGTTCTCTCTCTGCACCCTTCTCTCTATCATTGTCCCAGTAAAATTGCCTCATCTCCGCTTTTCTCTCACTACCCCGTTAAGTAGCTTCCCCGAGAGTTTGGGCGTATCCTATTCTGTCCAGTCTTTCTCTGATTCATCACTGTTTCTGCCACTCAATTAGACATTACTTTCAAAGATGGATACTTCCTTCTACAAATTATCTTTACCTTCATTGTTTGGGATTAAATGTGTGAACCACCACCCTTCGACCTAAGCTTTTCTTGACCAGAAACTTGCTCTATACCAGGCTGGCCTTGAACATAGATCTGCTTGCCTCTGTCTTCTGGATTAAGGGCGTGTTTGTATTCCAGCCAGATCACTCAGACCGAGAAGGTCTTTGGATGTGATCTCTTGCCAGAACAGCCATGCTCTGAATTAACATTCCTCTACAAAGCATTTCCATCCATCTTGATCCAACTACCGCCTTTGCCTACGAAATATTTAAACTCTTCATACTAGCTCTAGGCATTCCCATGATGGCAACTCAATTTTGTCAAATAACAACTCTATTTTTATAATTCTCTAGCTTTTCTTTTCTTTTTTTCTTTTTGGTCCCATGTAGACTAAGGAATGAAGAAGCTGCTCATCCTAGGCATACACAGCTGAGTGGTAACTCGGCTGTTCCTAGCCCCACTCTTATTTCTAATGCTCTTCAGTGAATTCTAGATTACATCAGGCCCCACAAGATCTGGATACTGTGCTCTGTCTCACAGTTCCTAGGTGGTGCCACTGACATCCAATTAGACTGCTAAGTTAGAACTTTCTGGGTCTTTCCTCTTCTGAAATGCTCTTCTCGCAGATATAACATGGATCTTTTGACGTGTGACCTATTTGATCACTTCATTAATTGACACACTCTTCTGCTAGAATGTCTTCCTTCCTTTCCTTTTTTGTTGTTGTTTGTTTGGTATTTAGAGACAGGATTTCTCTGTGAACAGAGCCCTGCTGTCTGTCCTGGACTCACTTTGTCGAGGAGGCTGGCTTTGAACTCACAGAGATCTACCTGCTTCTGCCTCCCAAGTGCTGGGATTAAAGGTGTGCACCACCACCAAGCCTGACCTTTACTTTGCCTTCTTATAATACTTTGAAACTCTTAACATATTGATAAAATATTTACAATCTTGTCATTTGTTATAAAAAAATCTTTCCAGAGCATACAATTTTCAAAGTCTGAAATATGCTGAAATATATATTCAGTTTCAGAACTTTGGAAGTGGAGTCATGATGTTGAGGAGTTCAAGTCATCTTAGTTACTTAGCAAGAGTTCAAGGACAAGCCTGGGTCAATGACATCCTGTCTCAAAAGAACAGCAACCACTGCTAAAAATTAAAACTCTCCCCAAGTCAGATATGCATGGCAATTTTATTATTCTATTGATGCTAATGCTTATTTCCCAATTATGGAATCACACGTGCGAAGCTTGGTGGTTCTAGCTATGAGGGCATTAACTTTAGATAAAAAGGCACATACTACTGTAAAACCAATTAATTAGATATCATGAAAATCTGGGCAAGATAGGTCATAGGTCTCAGGCCACAGCTAATAAATCTCATAACTGATGTGAGTTCTTCAACTCCCTTGTGTCACAGAAAATGAAAATTACCATCATGTGATACATCACATGATGTGTTCAAAACATCAAACAGCACCCAGAGCTCAGACCTGCTCAATAGTGCTTGGTTTTACACACACATACACACATATGTATGTATAACTACCTGTACAACAGTGTGTGTGTGTGTGTGTATGTGTGTGTGTGTGTGTGTGTGTGTGTGTACGTACGGCAAAAGGTTTTCTTTAAGATCTGTGACTTTTCTAGCCTTAGATCGTTGTCTCTGTTTCTAGTACCAGGCATGTTTTTCTGCCTATTGAGGACTTAACTTTAATTAGAGAGCTCTTGCTAACTGCAAAGACAGGAGTGCCATTACTACAGCCTCAGGGTTATCCTGCCATGCTTTTGTGTGTGTGTGTGTGTGTGTGTGTGTGTGTGTGTTTCATAGTAATTACAGCTGGGTAGGACTACTGCCTGCCTCCTTATAAAGCTGTATAGCACATTCTTTATCACGAGGGCTAGTCCCCCCTCAGGAAGGGGGTTTTCATCAGGTTAGAGCTGCCTCTGGTCCTCTGGGTATTGTGTTGGAAATACGGTGTCTTCGGTTATAGGGTTTAACCTTAAACATCTGGGAAATCACCAAAGGTCACAGCAATGGCCTATATTTTGGGAGTGGCGGCGGTGGGCCTTTGACTCCAACCAACAAAAAACTGAAAGGTGATTTTGAGGGCTTTTGTTATATACTCTATGACTCTTGCAGGTATCATTGTTAGCCCGAGTGGTATAACTTATTAAAACTATGTGTGAATGCGTGTGTGTGTTATAAACACATTGATTTATATGTATTATATGTGATTTTAGATAAATAAATAATATGATTCTGTGTGGAATTTTCAGGTACTCTTAGTGTTATTTTACCCTCTTTCACCCCTCCCCCTTTGTATTGCTCTCCTCCCCCTCTGCCTGATTTTAGGTGCCCAACTCCATTTTACCTATGTCGTCATGCAAATTTGCAAATTTCTTGTATTCTGGTATTATCTCTCACTTGAGCAATGTCTCCAATTTAAACTTGAGCTTAAATTTAGACATCTTTTAGGAAGATACGTATTAGAGCAAGTCTATGCTTCTGCATTCAAAGTTCATCACAATATTAATCATTAATTAATAACATTATTAATTACAGTCTATTGCTTTTGAATAATTATAAAATTATCCTGCATTCAAGCCCATAGAATATAATTCAGTGGGCTAAGAATTAAAGGCTACATAAAGAAGTTTGGAAGCAAAGTTACCAGAAATCTTCAAAAGCTCACAAATATATATAATAGATAGCACAAACAAAATACACAGAATTGTGTTGTGTGCAGTAAAATCGATTTGTCTGCAGGGTCATAAATCCAAAGAACTTTTTCCTCATAGGCATAAATATATTTCCATTTGACAAAGAAAGATATCTTCACCACCTGGAATAAGGAAAGTACACTCTCAGAAGGCCTTATATTATGACAACATGATAAAAATCAACGGACTTTCCAGCTAGGGATTATTTTTAATATAATGAAATATATTTTACTTCTGTTTCCAGTTTCTTATCTACTTGAAACTTATTACAGTGGAAACACGACTCCTCAAAGCCCTCCTGCATTGTTCAATAATAAAATCATTTCCTTTTGTTTAGACGTTAGAATACAAACAGATGTGAGAATCCCAGCTATTTTCACCAATTTGAAGAAGACAGATGTAAATACTGATTGTATACAGGGCTGGAAGGTATGCAGCGAAGAAGGTTACTATTTCTCTGCTCTGCTCTTGAAAAGAAAAATTGAAAGTTTTATTTGGTCGAGAGGTTTCCCACTATTCATTGTAATATTTCTGTGTAAAAATCTAAGAATCACGTGAAAAAAGGACAGTCGTGATTGGGAAGAGGGGTGTGAGGCTCGGAGTGATTCGCGTGTTGAGAGTAGAGCGAGGGTAGGGGCGAGGGTAGATGGTGTGAACACTGGAGTAGGTGCCCACGTGGTTCCTGTGGGAGAAGAATGGTGGGGGGCTCCAGGGGTCCCTGAAGCAGACTAGCGTGATGGCAGGATGGTTTATGTGAAGTTGTGGAGCTCAGGTTGAGGCGGTGCATTTAGAAAAGTGGAGTAGGGGCTTGTGTAGCTCACGCGGGGTGAAGAGTAGGGTCTAGGGTGGCTCCTAGAAGGGAGGGTTCATGTAGGCTCGAAGTGGTAGCTGGGGGAGAGTCATGCGGAGTGTGGTGTGGGGGCTGGGTGGCTTATATGGATTGCATGGAGTGGGGGGCTCTAGCAGAAGCTGAAACGCTGCTTCCATCTGAACACTCTGGGGCACGTGAATCCGCTGCTTTGTCTTCAAAGTGATGGGTGCAGGTAGAAAGGACTTGCCCAAATTAAGCTTCTATCAAGGGGATGAATACCTTTCCTCTCTTTACCTTATAAGTTGGCAGGCCAACTTGCGAAACAGGCAAGGGGCCAAGCAAACTCTTGGGTCTGTATATATTTTGTCAGCCCACATTTGGGCGGCCACTGCATTCGCTTAACATTTATTTCTGGACCTATTCCCTCTCCCGGATGAACAGTGTTGCTTGATAGAGACACACGCATCCACTCCTCTTACTGATACCCAACACCAGAGGGAGCAGCAATTCCTTATCCTACTACTTAGAATATTTAGACGCATTCCAGGACAATACAAAAGTACAAAAAAAATATTGATGAAGAAGCAAAAACCATGTTTTATCTGGTAGGGCAGTAAACAAAAATATAAGACAAACAGTTTATGTCAAAAGGGTCAACAATGGACTTCAGAAAGCAGGTTGTTCTTTTTAAGAAACACAAGGAAGAATTGTAAGGTAATTGAGTGGCATTTCAGGCCTGAAGTCTCCAAACAGAAAAAGAAATTTCCTTCGTTTGAGACCTTGACTGGAGCAGGGTGACAGACGTAATTCTTTATTAACTTGATGGTGTGAAGAATGGTGAGCAATGGCCTGTCTGTCTATGTTTCCCGAGTCAATGTGTTCCCAGCCTCTAAAGGGACGGTGTCAGGTGTGGCCTTGTGAGATAGTAGTTTATGAGGGTTGAGTGTTCACAGATGGAACCAGAACCACCAACCAAAGAACATGCGTACACTGGTCCTAGGACCCCTGCGCATACAAAGCAGATGATCAGCTCGGTCTTCATGTGGATACCCCAGCAACTGAAATGGGAGTTCTCTCTGACTCTAGATCCCATCCCCATAACTGGGCTACCTTGTCTGGCCTCAGTGGGAGCAACTTAAGGTACCAGGGTAGGTTGGTACCCATGGGGACCTCCTCTTCGTCTGTGGAGAAGGAGAGGGGGAGAATGGCAAGAGAAGCACACAAGGAGGGATTGGGAGGAGAGGAGGGGGCCTGCCATCAGGATATGAAATGAATGAATAAATAAATAAATAATTTTTAAAAATAAATTAAATTTTAATAAAAGCACCAAGGGGACTGAGGAGATGGCTCAGCAGTAAAGAGAACTTCCTGTGCTTTCTGAGGACCTGGGTTTGGTGTTCAATGCTGTTTGTATCTCGGCTACCTGCAGTTCCAACCAGCACAGGTTTGAGAACTCAGGTCTGAGATAGCACACACATATGGCATACATCCAGATAAATAACTTGGAAACAGGGTCCTAAGCAGCCCCACTGTGCTCTTCTCACCATGTGAAGACACAAAAAGATGCTGTGCCTCTCCAACGAAGAAGCCGCCTGGGCAGAGCTCACCCCATGCCACTCAGACTATTTCCTCTGCCGAGAGAGAGAGAGAGAGAGAGAGAGAGAGAGAGAGAGAGAGAGAGAGAGAGCAAGAGCAAGTGCCCATTGGATTTTGGGAGTTTGGGATAGACGGTAGTCTAGAGCAATTAACTAGAATGCACTTTGTGTGTATTCATGGTTCAAGGGGAATATAGAAGATGTCACGGAACATAGATGTGATGCCAGCAGCTGGGGATGGTAGTGGGGGAAGTAGAAGGATCAAGAGTTTGAGACAAATCTCTTGGCTATGGTTCCACCTTAGCCTGGCTAATAAAACTCTCTTGATGACTGGAAAAAGAAAGAAGGAAAGAAAGGAGAAGAAGAGGGTGGGAGGACGGGGAAAGAGAAAGAGAGAAGAGGTCCATAGATTCAAGATTACACAGCTAAAACATTTCCAGAACCCTAAAGGAATGCTTGGGACATGTAGCTTGTCTGTAGCTGGGGAAAGGCAGCAGTGGGCAGTATTTTGTTTGTTTTGTCCTAACGTTTTGTTACTGATGGCTACTGTTTGTTTTTACCCAAAGGTAAGGTTTGGGGAACCTCTTTTATTCTTATCTCTTATTCTTATTCCTCCTCTACCTGTCTTGCCCTCTGTCCCTCCCCTTTCCTCTCTTTCTCCCATATAACACCGACAATATTACACATCAATGGAGGGAAAACTCAGTAGCTTCTAAAGAACAACCGTCTTCAAAGACCTAATGAATTCTGACAGTTCATTCATTTCTGTAGGAGTTTCCATCTCTGTATGTTGGGAAACTATGATGGATGATGGGTGACAGGCTGCCTTCTGTGACCTTGAAGCCTGCAATCCTTTAACATGACAAAGCCTGTGTTAAACAAGCACACGAGGAAAGGCAGGAAAGAGGGATGGCGGAAAGCAACATGCAGAGGGGCTTGTCTGTGGTGGCTTTAGAGAGGCTCAATTGACAACATGACAAGTTGCTGCACGGGGTGCCTGGGAAAGCAGCTGAGGTGAGAGAGAGAGAGAGAGAGAGAGAGAGAGAGAGAGAGAGAGAGAGCCTGCCTGTGTGTGCGATGTAAACTGCTCATCAGGGCATATGAGGCAGAGAGACAGGCCGAGGAAATTATTTAAGCCTCGGGGTAGCTTATATGGGAGGCTGCACGGTAACAAAGGAGAGAAAATTGTGAGAAGATGAGAATGCCTGGCTTAGATGACCAGTGAAAAATGCCAATTCAAAGAAGAGTCAGGAGAAGGCTTGGCTGTTCAAAAGGATGTTTGTTGTATCATTAACTGGATGTGGTTATATAAACTGGGTGATAGTTAGATTCCCAGGCAATAATTAGAAATATCCTTGCAGTCATCAGAAGGAGAATGCATTTCTGATTGTCTTGGTCCTTTATATGCTTGCATCTGGACAGATCTCAGGCAGATAAATCAGCATTGGATACGGAAAACTGAAAACTAACCAACACTGTATATTTTCAAATTACTCAATCTACAGTGGAAGCGTTAGTTATGCACAAAGGGTCAGGAGTTAAGGTGGCTATGCTCCTTAATGCAACCATTTCTCACATGTAACCGGCACGGTGCTCAAGGTAAACCTTTGACCAGGACTGGAAGCAGGTGGGAACTAACATAGCATTAATTTAAATTCCTGGCTCATTTCCTATTTCAAATGCTTATATTTTCTTTGGAAGAAATGTAGCTGTTTGCGACAGTCACAAATAGCGTAAACTTTGCATTAACATACATTTGACTTTTTCTAAGGGTTCTGTGTAGGTGTTATTCAGGGGCACAATGAAATATATATATTAACAGGGATGGAAATGTGGTTCAGTGGTCAAGAAAAGACACGGCTTTTCCAGAGGACCCACGTTCGATTTCCAGTACTGACATCAGGTGGCTTATGACCACCTGTAATTCCATCTTCAGGGAAGTCTGACACCTCTGGCCTCTTCAAGAACCAGAACTCACATGTGAAAACACAGTCTCCCCACATGTACATATTTAATAATGATAGAAACATAATTTTAAAATGTATTACCATTCATCACTTGTAAAGATCAAGAGAAATTCACAAGGTACATTTAACATGGAGGAACCTTGCCATGCTATAGGAAAACGGACTATGACAGGCTTCTTAACATATGGATAAATTTCCTAAGCAAGTGCTTAATACTGAGACTTAGATCTCTGGCTTAAAAAAAGAAGGCAAACTTAAAGGAGAGGGAGACCAAAGTGGCACCATGCAAGATGGCCACTAATGCTTAGAATATATATATTATACATTATATTATATCATATATAAATTATACATTATATATATATATTACATAATATTATAGCATGCCTGTGGTTCAGAACAGAAGTAAATTAAGATGTGGCTGCCGGAAAAAAGAGCGAGCCACCAAGTGACAGCAGGGACAAGGCACCGTAATGCAGTGTTAGCAGTTTTCCACTGTGTCCCTTGTTTAATCAGATCTTAATAAAAGCTCTTAATCAAAAGGATTTACATGAAATGCAATTATTCTTTAAGGAACCAAGAGACAATGAATTATTAATAGCGTATTCATTAGATCTGTTTTAATAATGCAAGATTTTGCTTTGTATTAGACGCCTAGTGTATAGATACACTTCGAATACTCTGCACTGACGGTAGTGAGTTTTCTGTGATTGGTTAAAGACGCTTGGCATGTGTACTAAACGCACTGACATCTGACATCTGTAACACGTTTTTGTAGTCCTGCCTCACAGGAAGTTTGTGGTCGCTGCTTTCAGGAGGATAGTCTCCAAGGATCAGATATTTCATAATCCAGACTGGGATGTGTGCCTATGATACAGATAATTATTCAAGGACCGTGATCCATAAATGGAATCGTTCTGGGGCAAAGCAAATGACTGATTCTTCTTCCTTTTCAGCATCCTCAGATGAGAGAGCTAACTAAAGGCTGGAGAAGTTCTCCAGGGGAGGGTCCCTTTCCTCGTAGTGTTCCCTGTGCTTGGGTTGTTTGCTAGGTAGGCTGAAGTGTCTAACTACCCAGCTTTGCCTGCCAGGCTCCACCTTTGCGTTTTTACTTGTCAGCATGCAGAAGAAACCACTGGCAGAAATAGCAGGAAATAAAGATGAGGCATCTCTGGTTCCTGACACAAACCAGGTCTTAGTGGGCTACGTCATTCTCCTCGAAGGCAGAATTTTCCCTAAGTCCTGGGGCTGACGCTGTCGTATTTCGCTTTACTCAGCTTGCCAAACAGAAATTTGGATCAAATTCGGCAACAACAAAAATCTTCTGCAGCCAATGTAAAATAAAACACCAATGTAGGGGGGGGGGAAGTGAAATGTTTGCCACTGAGGAGAACTGTGGAGTGATGATGTTTCAAAGAATGCTGGTGGGTAGCCGTTTTTATTGTTTCAGTTGATGCTTTTGCTCATTGTCCACTTCTGATACCTTTGGCTCACAGTAGTTTGGATCCAGTAACACTAGTAACACTTGTAGGTACTTATATTGATAGCATAAAGTGTTTTAAAACATAAACATTCATCCGTTCAAATTTCTAATTGATTTTTTTTTTTCGTTAATGGATGGCTAAGTTTCTCTCAGACAGCCCAGGACAGCATCCAAAGGAAACAGATTTCATGTCTAAACTGAAGCAATTGGGAAACACTATTTAGAAAGTTTTCATGATTCCCACAAAGATAAGCCCCATGGGGCCCAGGGGAGGGACCATGAGAAGAGGATGCACATTGCATTACTTCTGTGAGTTCCCAGGATAACAAGTCTCTGCGGGGTGCACCCCTCCTGTATGACTGCCTTGGACAAAGGGGGGGGGACAGCCTTGCGTCTTTGCTGAGTGCCATCCAAGGGGCTGTATCCATCCGGAAGGCTCCCTACCTCTCTTTTGCTACATTATGCTTCTAAGCCTTCCCACTAAAGCACATTTTCCATTTTCATTCATTGGCTAAGAGCCTCTTGATCCGGCAACCCTAAGCTTGGAGTAATCTTCAGGAAAAAAAAAAAAATCTTTGAAACTCCAGATAATTGAAATAGTTCCTTTGGGTAGTGTCTTAGGTCTTCTTTTATCACCTCTCTGACAGCAGATAAGATCTGGAGGGGCACAGACTTGCCCACGTGTACACTTTTAGTTCCCCAAGGGAAAAGCATTATGAAATAAAGACATTATTAAGTGTGCCCATAAGGTGGGGCAGGAAGCTCTCGCGTACTGTGAACTGAACTTAAATGTATTTCGGAGGGTGGCATTTGAAGTTGGACTTACGCACAGTTACTCCAGGCAAGCATACTGAGGTGACTGCATGGTCTGGCCCGCAAAAAGAGGCTGAGTTTGGAGTAAATGAAACCAGGTCCAGTCTCACTTCTCCCCAGAGTTAGCCACGTGTCTCTGTGATAACCACCGACCCTCTAACTTCCCATCCCACATACTGTGGTGCTAGTAAGACAGCAGCCAGGGGGTGGCATCCAGCCAATGAGGAGATACAAAAAAAAAAGTTAAATAAAAAAAAATAAAAAAAAGAACATTCCCAAGGAGCCTACTCAGAAAGACTTTCTTCATTTTCCATATACTTAAAATTTTCATTTAATTCGTTAATTTATTTATGAGGCTCTGGATATTGGAACAAGGGCCTCAGGCTCACCTGGTAACTGTTCTTCCACTGAGCTAATGCCACACTAATATGTTGGTATAATGTTCTTTTAAAATGTATACACCTTACCCTTGTTCATTCAAATGTTGATGTCTCTACCCAACTCTCTGGTTTCATTCCAGACATTGCATTGTGATACTTATTCTAGGCATCACCTGTCTCAACTTTGTGTAAACATGTCAAAATAAAACAACCAGCCACAATTTTGAGCAATGGAGAGAAAGGAGTAGGAGGGAGAAGGGAGGAGCCAGAGGACAGGAAAGAGTGGGAGGCCAAGGAGGAGACAGAGGCTGGGAGCAGAGGCAGAAGGAGAGGTCTTGGAATGTGGAGAATGAACTGGACCTAAGATTTCTCAAAAAGCATGTATAATGTGTGAATCTAAATGTTAGGAAACTATGAGGGCTTGGAGGTTTAGGATGGAGCAACTATTGCCCAGCATTGTGTTCTAGGTTAACTAAACATATCATAGTCTCTGTGTGGTGATTTGGTTATACAGCAGCTGTTTAGGATTAACAGCAGCTTTAATAAAAGATACAACAATAATAAACCTTACTCACCACATACAACACTAATATTTTTAATTATTTTTTTTTTAAGAGAGGATATCTCTAGGCTTCATGTTAATGCCTAATTATGGTATGTGTGTGTGTGCATGCATGGGTGTGAAATCATGTAATACATGTTAGATTCATTCAGGGGTAATTGTTGTTCTGTCTATTAGTTATAATTATCCTTATTCAGTATTCATTTCCAATCAGGAAATTCTCACTCTCTCTTCAGTGTCAAACTAAAATCTTAAATCTCAACATTCTAATGTAGTCCATCAGGATTAACTAGTTTCCATATTACTTCTGTGGTTTCATTAAAATAGAGTCAATATTATTATTAAATAATAATTACTTAATATTACACTTTAAATTATAATATTATTTCAATATCAAGTACATCACCCTAGCTTTATTTTTTGTCAGTTATAGAATCATTTTTAAACATAAAGAAGATAGTAAGGCATATATTTAAAAGTCCCAGGATGAAGGGCTGGAGAGATGGCTCAGAGGTTAAGAGCACTGGCTTTTCTTCCAAAGGTCCTGAGTTCAGTTCTCAGCAACCACGTGGTGGCTCTCAACCATCTATAATGAGATTTGGTGCCCTCTTCTGGCCTGCAGTCATACATGCAGGCAAATAATAAATCAACAAACAAACAAACAAATAAAAAGCCACTAGACCCCCTGCACAGATTTAACCCATAGACAGCTCTCTTCATGTGGGTTCCCTAGTAAGAGGAGAAGAGACAGTCTCTGACATGAACTTGGTTGCCTGCTCCTTGATCACTTCTCCCTTCTGGGGCAGCCTAGCCAGCCCTCAGAGGAAGAGGATCCGGACAGTCCAGATGCAACCTAGGGTCAGAGAGTAGAGGAGGAGGACTTCCCCTATCAGTGGACTAGGGAAGAGGAATAGGGGAGAAAAAGGGAGGGAGGGTAGGGCTTGGAAGAGATGAGGAAGGGGACTACCACTAGGATACAAAGTGAGTAAGTTATAAATCATCATCATCATCATCCATTCATATGAAAAAAAAAAAAAAAGAAAAAAATCCTAGTGTGGGCAAGAACTTTCAATGTATGTCAGAAAAAGCAACAGAATCAAAAATTAATATTTAAGGTAAATAATATGTAAAGTACATTTTCATGCTGCCATTGTTGATCCTTCATTTCCAAAAGTTAAATTATTTTTTAAAAAGTATACGTTAAAAGAAAAGTCCAGTTTATTATTTAAACTACATTCCTCTGACCAATGTATTTATTACATCTACATGTTGAATACTACTGTATCATTGTAGAGAAAAAAAATGCAATGTTTATAGAGAAAAAAAAATCAGTTATCATGGTTCACATTCCTAGTTTTAAAACATAAGAGGTCTACAGTGGCCTCCTTATGTTCCTTGGATTGTCATTTCATCCATACAAGAAAATAAGATTTTAGTTTAATTTACCTTAATAACCAAATCAAATTTTTGATGGAAGTCTCTGTTTACTGGCTCCAGAAGAGTGATTTCTGCGGTCCTGGGATCCATGTAGAAGAAGCGCGGGTAATCCTCAGGGGTGCCTGCGAGACAGGAGGCTCAGCTCAGAACTGAGGACAAACAGCAACACGCCGGCCCAGAGCAGCACAGGCACAATTTCATTAGTAAATTAAGTTTCTACATTATCCAGTCTGGGCATGGCAGATACAAATGCGATACGTAATTAATTAGCTCATGACTTAGAGAGAGGAAGATGTTTGTTTGGAAGGTTTTCTGAATTTCTTTTCATTCAGGGAGCTCTTTAATTAATTTGGAAGCTTGTCGTACGAGAAGAGACGTTATGCAGAGGAAAAGCAAATTTCGGATTATAAAATTATATTTTAATGGTGCATAAATCTTAATTATACTCTGCATGGCTTTTCAAGATATCTTATAATAAATAAAGACCAGCAATTTAAATCAAATATCAAGATGCCTAGGAACTAATCTAAATGTGTTCTCCTACAGCAGGGAAAAAAAAAAATTTAAGATAAATGTTCCACTAATTATGCCACTGAAATTTTAGCTAGAGATTTTTTTGTCTATGTTTTTTTTTGGGGGGGGGTGCAGGTACTTTAGTACATAGAAATAATGTTTATTCTTGCAAAGTTTCTCACTTTTTTTGTATCATCCTTCCCTGTATGTTTGAATATTCTTTGTTCCATAGTAAACAAATGTAACATCATAATAACGTCAGATGTAAAAAGTCAGCTCACATGACTTTAATGATTAAGCATGTCAGTAACTACCAGTGACACTGTAAATAATTTAAACTTACAATGGGGACATGAAAATTTGAGAGACTAAATATTCCTATACTATGGAGAAACCTGGAATTATTTATTTCAGTCACAGTAAATAATTATATTTGCTACTGTAGGAAGATTGTAGGAAAAAAATGACAGCAGTGAGTTGAAATGGGCTGAGAGAGTATACAGAGAACAATGGAAGGAAAACAGAGAGCTGGAGACACATGCATAGACAGCCTCCACTGGGCTTAAGACCACAAACACAGATTCATTGCACTAAGAGTCCACCACTCATTTTTGGACTCAGGTGGTATTAGTAATGAGTGTTGAAACCTGTGAGGAACTTGGCTCAACTGATGAGTCCCAAGGCCATGTTTATCTTCTTTGTAACAGCACTGGGGATGGACGCTACAGCCTTGTTCCTGGTCAGAACTCTGCCATTGACCTCATCCTCAGCACAACAACATAGAAATACCATCTAAATAGTACAGTAAGTTATCTGGATAAATAGATGGCAATATAACATATACACATATATTTACACACTTTTGTAATCTTTAATTCTCAATGTAGTTATCTTTAGATAAGTAAAACTGAACTTAGAAAAATGGCCCACTAAAAAGTAATACTTGGCATATTTAAATAGAAAAATATCATAATATTAAAATTGATATTAGAGAGAGAGGGCATGAAGCATTAAATGACAGGGTGGCACAGAAATCAAACTTGATCAACAACATTTTGTTTTTGGAGCCATAAATAAGCTTATGTAATTATAAAACAGATTCTATTTAAAGATATCTCAAAAATGTTAATCTGTTTTGGAGAAGGTTCTGTGAGGTGCTGAGAAGAAGGTATTCTCTTGAGTCTGGGTGAAAAGTTCCTTAGACATCTATTGGGCCCATTTGATTTAGGACTTCTATAAGTGTCATTATTTCCCTATTTAGCTTCTGTCTGAATGATCTGTCCCTTCTTGAGAGTGGAGTGTTGAAGTCTCCCGCTATTAAGGTGTTGGGATTGATGTGTGATTTAAACTTTAATAATGTTTCATTTCCAAATGCAGGTGCTCTTGTATTTGGAATATAGATGTTCAGAATTGTGATGTCCTCCTGGTGGATATTTCCTTTGATGAGAATGAAGTTCCCCTCCTCATGTTTTTGGATTAATTTTGGATAAAAGTATATTTTATTAGATATTAGGATGGCTACTCCAGCTTGTTTTCTGAGTCCGTTTGTAGCCCATGGCAGCTCAGTCTCTGAGTGGGTTTCCTAGTAAGGGGAACAGGAGCTGTCTCTGACATGAAATCAGTGGCAGGTTCTCTGATCACCTCCCCCTGAGGGGGAACAGCTTTACCAGGGCACATAGGAGGACAATGCAGCCAGTCCTGATGAGACCTGATAGGCTAGGGTCAGATGGAAGGGGAGGAGGACCTCCTCTATCAGTGGAATGGGGGAGGAGCATGGGAGAAGAAGATAGAGGGAAGGTAGGAGAGGGAGGGGATGGGAGAGGGGCTACAGTTGGGATACAAAGTGAATAAACTGTAATATATTAAAAAGTTAATTAATTAAAATTTTAACCTAAATACGAGTTCATTTGGTGACATAAACACAGACATTCTAGAAACTTCATAACAGATTGATATCTTATCCCAGTGAATACGGTTGTGACAGAAAAATTACAGATTAAATTAATGTGTGTTGAGTATTCATACCATGATGATAGAGTTAGTTGATGGTTTTACTCTGAGACAACTGTGATGGTATTTTACAGTAAGCTATGTAATTAGTTATGTGATACTTGAAGCACTTAAAGTATTAAAAAACTTATATAAATAGTAAAAATATATGAGTGTAGGATTAAATGAAAAGCAAAAATATTTCTCTCTTAAATCTTGAGTTAGAAGTGTGTAATCTCCTGTTACAGTTTATCGCTGAGGAGGAACGCGAACACTGCATGGCTCTGCACACTGAAATGGCTGCCCACTTGGAAGTTGCGACCACCCTTGGTACTCGGGTCGTCATTCGGAAATCCCCCGTATCAAATGTGAATAATGTTTCCAAAGGATGTTTTCCTTTCCGGGTCCATGGCATAAATGCAAAAGAACCGTGAACTATTTCACAGCAGGTGGAAAGAAGGATTTATGAGTCTCTCAAGCTGCTGTCCTCCTTCAAGAGCCGGAAAGAATGGTTTCCCTCCTTACTCAGAGCATCTGTAGTAGTAGTTGTCCTGACTTGAAACAGACCAAATATGCTTACAATCCTAATTTCATAATGTTAAAAGCAATAGAGCTGTAGTGATCATTATGGAGGATGGTTGGCATCATTTGACAAGTGGAATATTGGAAAACATATCAGCCTTTTTGAGAGGGTCAGCCATACTGAAAAACAACTGAGAGCACATACTTCTTTTTATGAACTTGTTCAAGCTGGTAATAAAATAATAATAAAGAAAATGAGGTTATCCTATCACATTCATCAGTTGGAGGCTCCACTTGGGAGACTAAGATGGGAGCCTGGACCTTGGGCTCCAAAACTAAGAGACCAAGATCTCACTTTCTATGTGTCTGTGTGTATTTATCTATGTGCCATGTGTATTTAGTCTTGTGTGTCCCAGGATGATAACCCAAAAGAGGTTGCACAACATCCATGAAATAGCTTCAGCAGAGACAACAAGAACCTTCATTTGTTTACAGTAAATCTAAGAGGCAGCCATGTGGAATCATGCCAAGGAGAGCACAGTATGTTCTGTGCAGAGTCTCAACAACCTTCAACTTAGATGTGTTCCAATAAACACATCCAGAAAAAAAAATGATGAGAAGAAAATCAGTGTCAATTAAACTGATCCAATAGAAATGTCATTTGCAACACATGACCATAATGTGAAGCTTCAGCTTCCCGCCTGGTGTTCTAAAGAGAAAAAGAAAAAGCTGTAAAAGCGTCAATAGGTTTGTGAGAAATGTCTTATAAATAATGATGAGTAGCATACATTTAAGTAGTTATATTATTGACATTTGTAATAGATATTTGTGGATGAAAGACCAACGTTTAATGAAACCCTTTTCATGATCTTAAGATGGAAGAAATGGAAGGAATATAGGCATGAAAACAACTTCATTCTTCTCATCATTTCTCAAGTAACAGTCAATGGAAAATATTCTCCCGTATTTTTATATGTTTCTATTGAAATTTACTTAAAGTACAGTATAACTCAGGTCTCACCAGCTATCTCTTCAGAGTTGGATGTAATGAGAATACTCTGGAAGATGAGCCAAGAACATAAATGAATTGTACAACACAGCTGATCTGGGAAAAGGGGGTTAGCTCCTGGAGAGAATCATGGATTAGCTGATAAATCTGGGTTTACTGTGGGGGAACATTGTAATCTTTTTTATTTATAAATCTTCTACTTCATTTAAAGTGTCAAACGGTCCTATGGGGAAGATGTTATTATTGGCTCTATGAAGAAAGGAATACTCAGAGAGATTAAGAGGGAAAATATCTTGAACTCTCACAGCAGGGAAATGAATGAAGCAGGATTCTACTGTATCTGTTTCCAACCCCCAAAGTTCTCTCTGACAGGTCATATAGTCTCACCTAATGAATGACAGTGTTGGGTTTACTGGCCTGCTGTAAGGTAGATTTGTATAAATGATTACAGCAAAATAACAGAGAGCAATGTGTAGCTAGAGATCTAAAACCATATCTAGAGTAAATGCTTTCTTCAAAATATAATGCTTCACTAAAGAGAACTAAAAATACAATGGTTATATATCCATTTTACACAAATCTTTATACTTATTCAAAACTCTTGCATAAAAACAATTTTGGTTGCTCAAATTTTAATGTAAACTTGAAAGCTGTATCCCAAACCAGTTAAATTATGAACATAGTATTATAGTGAATTTCAGAATGTAATTCTATTGTAGTCAATAGAACTCAAGTATGTGGAAACTGTATATATACATACATATATATATGCATATATATATATATATATAAATTCTACATTTCTACCTTTGTAGTTCTGTGAAAAAAATGACAAGCTGAATTATGCCCTCTGTAAATTTTACAACATTAGACAAAATGTGTTTCTGTAAGAGAACTATAATTAGTATACCATAAGCTTCACATATCTTAAAAGTGTAATTTCGTGTTGATGCAGGTACTACTGTCACTATTAAAGCAATGTTCCTGTCAATCATTGCACGATGGTTCCTGCCTTCCCGCCACCACTGCACACTTTTTTTTTTCAGCATGTGTTATTTTTACCATGACAACCTTGCAATTCATATTCTTTTCTGCATGTATAGGTCATTTCTTTTTATTGCACTGAAAATTTCTGCCATATCCGTCTACCAGTTTATCTATTCCTGTGTTTGTGAGGATTCCAATAGCATTTAGTCACAGACATGGCTCCTATGCCATTGTTCTACACATCAGTAGATGGGAACTGATGGTCTTTTTGTCTTGGAAAATAGCCAGACTGGGAGCTGCTAGCAGATGTTCGATCTAAATATTTTACCTACTCAAAAAACTAAATATTTACTTACTCAAAACCAGATGTAAATGTCTCAGATGTCTTTGTTGTGTAATCACCATCACTGGTGATTCATACATTTATGGTCAAAGTGTCCTCCAGGAGATTCTTAGCTCAGCAGCAAGATGTGCTCATTGTCTCTAAGGTCCACTGTTCCAAGGACCCATTTAGATGAACACACAACTCATAGGCTTCTTCAGCCTAGTATGACACATTAGAGATTCATCCAAGTGTCTCTGTCCTCTAATGCAATTTTTTTTTCATTTTTTGCATGCTTCTCTTTTTAGGAGGATGCTAATTTTTCAAAGGTGACCACACCACCTATCACTCCCATAGGCACTGCATGGCATTATGATTTCTCCATGTGTCTGCTAGTAAGTGATACAGTCAGTTTTCAAGTGTGGACAATTCAGATAGGTGGGCAGTAATGTCCACTGAATTTTAATTTGATTTTCTTTAAAGGTTAATAAACTAAGAGAACTTTTACCTAATTATATGTAGTTTATATATTTCCTGTGTTAATCGTCTATTCAAGCTTTAGCCAAATTATAGCTGAGTTGTCCTTTGTATCACATTGTCATCTTACATGTGCCCAGTGAAAGTCCTCTGTTACACGTACACTTTGCTAGTCTCCACCTTTTTCTGTCACTTGCCTCCTGTAAGTCGCTTAATAATATTTTTTGAAGAACAAATGAATTTTTGTTTTGTTACTGTCAAACTTAAAATTTTCTGTTTCTGTGTCAGCATTTTACTGTGCTTGAGAAATAGAAGATAACCCTAAGACCATTAAAACTTTCACCTGTTTTTTTTTTTTTCAAGATGAGCCGTTCAGATTTATCTACTCAACGTGGGTGTGGGGTGACCTTCATGTCATTTTGCATAGACTGAGGTATAATTGGTTGTGTTAGCTAATCTGGTTGTTGGGCATTGCTGGGTGTAAAGATGAACTACTCATGGAATTCCTGTCTATATTGAGTCACTTCGTGCTTTGTGTTCTTTCTCAATATCCTGAGATCCTTAATGGAACTTTCTAAAAGCCTCTCGACCTCACAGTGCTAATGGTCCTCCAGGTACATGAAATGCCTGGAGCAAAAGTCCTTTTACCCCTCCACCTAATATGTCCTCAACATTTTCTTGACTTGAGGAAGAAACTTTCTATTCAAAAACTTTCTTTCCCAGATAAACATAAGTTCAATTGTCTGTGTTTTCACAGATTTAAATCTAAAAAATTATTTATTGTTATTATTGCTTATTTATATAGAATATTTATATTTCAACATACTAAGAGAGACATATATATGTATATAATATAAAATATTATATAAGTGTATGAAATATAATGTAAATTCTGTATAATTCTAATTTGTATATGAATATATAAAGGTCTTGTTTATTGCTGCTATGAAGACACAAAATTTAATGATTTTTTTACTGAAGCTAACATTATAGATAAATAGATTCTTAAGTGTTTACCAAATATTACTAATGAATACCACCAAAGCCCAACCCAACTTTAACCTGAAATTTATCTTCAACTGGTTGTCTATGAACCCTTTTCAGTAAGCATGAATGTTGAGTGCATCAGAGAAGTGAAGATTTGATGTTTCCAATTATCCAAGAACACAGGTCCATGTGGATAACAAGGTCTCCTCAGACCATTGGGAGTTATCACATTTACAAAATGTACTGTTCAGTCTGAGCAACAATTTTCCATCTCTCTGATAACGCTACTACTCTGCAGACCCCTCTAAAGGTCTGCATTTTCTCCAGTTAATCCTTGTTCTGCTTAATCTTGGAATAAGCAGTACTAATCCTGAATCCTTCTGATGTTAAGTTCAAAGGCTACTTTTTTAATATTGCATTCCTCTGATGTTAAGTCCAAAGGTTTCTCCTTTGTGGCAAATAAAATTATTTGATAATTTTAATATTATTTCTCTGTAGGACTTTAAAAATGTCTGCATTTGTGTAAAACTACCCCTGGGTTCCAGTTCTTAAGATACCTATTATCACTAATGTCTTGCTCAGCATTGCAGAGAAAGGAGAAGTGAGTGAAATGCAGCTTAGGGATGATGTGCAAATTACATAGTGTTTTAAACCCAACATTACGTAGTGTTGAAACTAAATAATTTGGGTTGTCCAACACAAAAGAGAGTGATTCATTCCTAAGATGTCATGTGCCATGTAAAAAGCAAAGTAAAAACAAACAAACACATAAACAAACAAACAAACAACAACAAAAAGGCTGGGTTCTCCCCTTCATAATTGTGGAATCTGAAATGCATCAGGATGTCTCTTGGGTGAAACAATTTTTTTCAAGTTTTTAATGGACATATACACACATTTGCATGACTTCTCCTGTGTGACTGTCCCGTACACTCTGCTTTGACAAGGTAAATGCTTAGGGATACTTACTAGAGTTTGTGAAGGTTTATAAGCAAAATTGAAACTAAAGTTTCTGGCTTTGCTCTTTTCATCCTTAACAAGTTCGTGAAACCAGCCTTTCAGTTGCCGTGGTGTTTAAAATATTATTACACATCGTAATTCCATGACCAACAGGAAAGCAGCTCTCAACAATATTACAGTTAAAGTATAGCATATCTAAGTGATATTTAATATATGTTACCTGTGTCATAATTACTAGTCACACATATTGACATAGTAATGACACTTTTGCCTATTAGAAGAGCAAAACTCAGTTGACTTATATTGATACCTAGAGTCTACAGGAAAGAGTCTACCTAAAGGAAGGCTCCTGCTCTTTATGCACACGCTTAGAAGTGTACTGAATGTTTTCAGCATGAAAAGATTTTAGGTGTCACTTTCCCCCAATGGTAGTTATTTCTCCTAGTGATAATTATTCTGTGGGGCTGCTCTCAGACAGTGGTGGCAAAGTTTTAACCATCATTTACTTGATCAACTCAATGTTCCCAGTCTGTGTGTTTGTGTGCAAGGATCAGTGACCATCTCAGGCCATGCATTGCATGGAGCCTCAGTGATACTGGAAGAGAGAACGCCAACTCTCTGGCCGTGCGTGGCCAGAGTATTAATGAGATGCTCAGAACTGTAAGATAAAAAAAAATTGAAATAAATCTAGATGGCTTAATTCATCTGGCACAGCAAGTTGATGGTAATTTGGTAGAGTTTTGTTTCATTTTTGAGGTTTTGTCTGGGGTACTATGAAGGCTGTCTATCGTCAAAAAATATAGTTTATATAATTTCGATGGTTTTTCACTCTGTCAACCTTATTCTCAGTTCAGAATGACCAGAAAGCTCTCCAGGTGAATTTGAGAAGATTATTTCATGTTTTCTTCAATTTGAGAGTAGATTGTTTTATAGGTAATGATTTGTTTTGGATTTTATAACATCAGCTAATCTCTCTTCACGTTGGTTACATTTTTCTTTTTAGCTGAAGCCACTCCTCATAACCATTAGCAGAACTTTAATTTCAGTGACATTTCTCAATTTTGGTTTAGTTCCTTTTATGCTGTCTGCTTCTTTGTTGCGTCACCACTCTGATTTCCTTTATGTCTTTGTAGGCGCTTCCATTTGGCATTTTATATACGTAAATCAGAGACTGAAGGGCTTTGTTCAGTGGACTAAAGTTTAATATTCCTGAGGAAAACAATATTTGATTTAATTTTGTATCTACAATATCCATAACTTACTATTTCTCTTTAGTTTAATAATTTGATTCCTTTATATCTGGGCATTTTAAATCATATTACATGGCAACTGAAGACATCATAATTTTGCTCTTGTCAAGGCTTGTTGATATACTGCTGGCTGTAGCAATATATATGTTTTATAAATTAAAAATGTAAAGGTTATGCTTTGTTGTGTGGACTGCTGAGTGACAGCATGAGGTTTTGTTCTGTTTTATTTGGTTTTACACATGCTGGCCAACACACTTTCTAGCTCTTTCAGAGAGCTCTCTGTGTCTGAGTAGCATACTTGGTCCTCAAATTTGTGTTCTACAGAGCCCTCTGAAATGAAGATTACCTCAATTGCCTCTTTTTTGGGAGGAGGTGTCTGCAGGTCAGCAAGTGAGGGCAGAATTTAAAGACTTCCCAAGCCTAAGTCTTGCTATTGCTCTAGGTTCCAATAGATATGCTGAAGTTTTTACATCCCCAATGGACTCTATTCTTTATCTTTCAAGCATTTTACTTGTTTAAATTTTCCTTAACTGTTTCCCACCATGTTAGGCAGTCACAAAGGCAAAGAGCTTGATGTAAGTGTTTTGACAAATGGCCATGGAGAGAAACCTTTCTGGCCTTGAAGACGTGAGAGATTATTTTCTAATAGTGGTTCTATAGAACCTCAGGAAGGTCAGAAAGTGGCAATTTTGGTAAATGAGGCACTGAGAGATCTTTAACTTTTTTCTGTTCGTTTCAGTGGCTGATAAGTCAGACTGCCACAGGTCACTGTGGGGCTTAAAGAGTAAAAATAGCAGAAAGCTCACCACTATTAGCAAGATTTAGTTGCTTTGTTTATATACTCAATAAGAAATGTAGAACCTTAGTTTTCACTTCTGATAAAGTTGATTTGGGCTTTCTTTTCCATTCTTCTTTCCTCTCTTTTTCTGTTTTTGGAGGAGTATATAATCAGCTTTGTGATATTATGATAAAATTCCTGAGACAGACTACTTATTTCAAAAACACAGTTTATTACATCACAGTTACAGAAGTCCAAGTCCAAGATCATGTGTCCCATTAAACTTCCAACTCAGCATTCACTTTAACATAAGACTGTAACCAGAAGTAAAACTTTATACTATCGAAATAACAAATATCACATCAAATCAAATTAAAATATCTAAGTGTGTGCATATTTAATGAAGAATTCAGTTCGGCAGAAGATCTAACTTTGTACTTACTAGAAGTCTAAATTGGAATGCTTTCCCTGTAGCCCCCATTTCAAAGAAAGACTAAATTCATATCTCTGTTGTTACACACAGGAAGAGCAAGAGTTAAACAATCTATTTGGGTTTTACATCCATAAAAACATTAATTCATTTAAGGATCAATCAAGCTGTAATTATTAAAGACAGGCTTGTCTTTAGTTATCGATTCTGTAGCTGTTCTGATCATCTTCCTGGGCATCGTTCCTGTCAGTCCGTCAGTATTTTTCTATTCCTTTGCAGAAAGTCTTGGTTGGCACACGGTAGGCAGTAACAGCTCAAGGTGCCAGCGTGCTGGCTGAGGTTACAGAAGGACTTTGACTATAGCAATTCTACTGGTTTCCACCGGCAGACACCAGTTTTCCTGTTAAAGTAGGTGGAGCTCTCCAGCTCTTTCAGAAATGTTTACTTCTTCCCTGGTGGAGGTCATGTAGGAAAGGCTGCAGTAAGCAAATGAGCCTCCGGGAGGCGCCCAACATTTTGCATGGCTGAGATAAGTGTCCCTGAGAGGCACGGACAGCAGGGATTTTGTCTCTGGATTGCTTCTTGCTGCTGAGACGCCTTTCCATGCTTGTCATTGCTGCATTCCTCAGATAATCTAGCACAATGTGACCAGAAGTAGGTGAATCCTCACTGCCTACAGTCCGGCGTGATTGCTTCCTGGGCATTAGGCCACTCTGTTGGGCAAATTTCCTGCATATCAATATGAAGGTGCGCTTTCATGAAATAACGCTGTTTAGATGAGTTGATGATTTTATAATTCCCGATGATGATTTTATAGAATTTCTGACTTGGTTCAAGTAATTTTAAGCCCTCCTTCAGAATGGCAAAATCTGCATAAGGAGTTCTGTGAGCCTTCATGTGTCACAAGCACATAAATTGCACTAGTGAGAACAGGCTTGGGACAGATTTATGATGAAGGAAAAAGATTCACTCAGATTAGGTTCAGAGATAAGATCAGGTTTCAGTATGCACCATGATAAGAAAAGCCATGAACAAAAAAATGGGTGGTTTTATTATGAATATAGGATAGCGAATAGAAAATTAGCTAATTTAGCTATATAAGACGTCAAAAGTAAGACATAAGATAGATGACGTGTTTCTTGGTAAAAGTTCTTGTTAACCTATGATATATAAAAACTATTGCTTTCAACTTATAGTGACCTTGTGGAATGAAAGACAATAAAAACTTTACTTAAACATAAGGAACTTGTGAAGCTAAAAGATAGATAAAGAATGTTTAGTCAGGTGCAAATTTTAATGGGAAAACATATAAACTGTAATCCTGCTGGAACTCCTTAAACCCTGTTAACCTTAAACCCTGTTAACCTATGACATGAAGAACTATTGCTTTGAACTCACAATGAATTTATGGAATGGAGAGATAGATTAGCAGTGTTTAGTTAGGTACAAGTTTTAATGGAAAAACATGTAATCAATAATCCTGCTGTACCTCCCTCTGTGTAATGACTTTATCTGTTTTTGTGATAACTGCTTTTATGGCTATGAGGTAATTTTTCTTCTTACATAGAAAACTTTGTTTTAGGAAGTATAAAAAAGCTGAGAGAATTAATAGAGCATCGCTGTCGGAGCTGGAGCTCTGTTCTATCCACTGTCCTCCAAATGTGTGACTGTTTGTCTGTCTGTATGTATGAAGTTGTTGGTGCTTGCCTTGCTCCATCCATGTGTGTGTGTGTGTGTGTGTGTGTGTGTGTGTGTAAGATGGTTGGAGCTTTGCTCCACCCACCTAATGTGTGAAAGTGTATATGTCTGCATGTCTGTCTGTCTGTATTTATGTATGTACTTATGCATGTTTGTATGTGTGTATGAAGTTGTTGGAGCCTGCCTTTGCCTCATCTACCAAGTGTGTATGTGTATGAATGTGTGTTTTTTCCCCTTTCCTTTTTTTTCCCCCAGCAGCTTCACCAAGAGCCATCAGTTCTGGTCCCTAAAGAGTTAAATAGAGTTCTACCAGTCAGAAACAGTATTGGCCCTGAATCTGCAAGAGCCATCAGCTCTGGCCCTTAAAGAGTTAAAGAGAGTTCAGAGTGTCTTGTCAGTTGTTAAGTATTAGCACCAAATGCCAGGAGCAATCACCATTGGTGCCCTGTTTTCCTTTTAATCACCTGCTGCTTCCAGCAGAGGCTATCATTGGGCACCACAAGTGTCCAACCACAGACGGCAGGAGCTATTAGCCTCTGGCCCTGCTGCTGACTCTACCCCCACTTGCCTAAGTTTACCCCTGGATGTTAAAGCCATCCTACCCCTCAATCTATCTTAATTCTGCTTTTGATACTTTTGTGCCCATGTTAACCCCCCCTTTAATCTGGAGCTCTTCCCTCTCACTTTTCTATTATTGTACAGAGGGACATGTTTTATATATAGTTTTTCAATTAGTGGATCAAATATTTTATGTTTCTTGTTATTTATAACAAGACAACTATAGGCTTTCAAAGACTTGGATTCATAATAATTAAAACAAATAGTAATTTAATGGTTAGGTCTTTACATTTGGCCTGTGTTTTATACATTGTTCTAAAGCCTTAGAATAGAACTATTGGGTGAAATTTTAGAAATATCACTTCTTAGTATGATATCATGAATTGTCTAGAATCTGCATAACATGGTGATGTGTGCCTGTGAGCACCCAGGCTGGAGGCGCAAAGCCAGAGACTCAGGACTAGAAGATAATGTTGAAATCTCCTGCGGACATCCCCCAGTGCTCAGCACTTCCTAGCTGAGAGATACTGGTCTCAATGTGTACCTATCTTTCCAGAGCCCATAAGCCATGCAAATCAGCAACATTTGCGTTTTATCAGAGTAATGTAAGCATAATTTTGGCAAATGTCTTCGTTTATGTGTCTCTGCAATTGATAATGTTTACGGTGGATTAGCAAGGATGTGGTGTTTTCAGAGGAGAAATGGGCCCTGAGTATCTGTATCACATTCCTGGGCTGGTAGTCCTTTCCTTCTTCCAGGAGCCTCAACAAAGCACTATTCCCTTTGATTTCGAAATCAATGAAGGATACTTTTAAGTTGGGTTTGTATCTTGTTTGTTTTATAAAGGCAACATTGCCTATTCTAATAACATTTCACTGAGAACAGGAAGAAGGAAAAACTCAGACTTATATCTAGCTTTACATAGGCTCTTCCAATAAAAAAATGTTGTTATTAAAGAGCTTGATAAGATTTGAGGGAGTTCCTTCACAGATTTCTAATGGGATAAAATGTTGGCAGATACAAACCGACAAGGATGGAGTAGAGGATGCCAGGTCGATCTGATGGTGGTTGGATGTTTCGGTCCTGATCAATGGCTTGGATAGGTGGGGTCACCAAAATAGGGTTCAGTTCTTCCTGGAAGAAAATTCAGAGTGTTTAGCTGTGCCGTACACTCACGATTCGGGGAAAGCTGACAGCACGATGCTTGCCCCACTTGAGAGCTGAGCGAGATAGCCACTAGGCAGGCACTAGAAACCCAGTTGCCGGGGCTTACAATTGGACACCTTCTCTACTTAATTCTAAATCGCAAGAGAAAATAAGCCTCTCTCAGATCCAAAATGAAAGCACATAGTAGCTCTGTGCATGGAACGTCATCTAAGAGATTCTCCCAGGAGGACGTCGGGAAAGCAAAATTAGAGTGTTAAGCTGCTTAGAGGACTTAAGCTAAATGTAAAGGCACTAAAGTGCTCTGAGTTCTCCCTGCTTTAGAAAAGATTTGCCTTTTTGTATTTTCCTCTTAAACAATTTATTTTTTCCATATAATTACAGCGAAACTGGGGGGGGGGAGAGGGAATGCTTAAAATACATTTTAATTCCGTAGAAACCAAAGCCACACCATTCATTTCACTTCCGTGTAATTTAAAATAAAGCACATATCACAGTTGTTTTTGTTAAATCCATAGTGGTACGAAGAGACTCTGTTTAGGATTCTGACAGATTCCTCCAGGCCACTGTTTCTCAGTGTGATGTCCAGGGGTCTCTATTGAGCTGTTAAGATTGCAATACTGGTGCAGGGTACAGGGTAGGGAGATTAACGTGAAGTAGAGCATTGCCTTCTCCTGCAGAGCTTCCCAGCATCCACGTGGCAGCCCACAACTCTCTGTAACCCCAGTTCCAGGGCTCCAAACACTCTCTTCTTGACTGCATAGGCACCACACTCACACGGGGGAGCTCTATACAGGCAGACAAGCACTCACAGTACACATAAGCATTAAAACGAATACATCCGTTAAAGTGCATTGGAACACTTGTTCTTTTAGAAGGGACCAAGCAGCAGGAGGTTGAGGCTCTGGCAATAGGTGGTCTTGTGTTGCAGCCCCTGACCTCTGCCATTACAGTAAAAGACGCTTAATTGAACCCGGCTCGGTTAAATGAGCAAACAGTGACGTGCGTGCTGAAGAGAACAATGAAAACCTTCGTGGACTGATCAGCTTGGGAAACAGTTCACCAGATAATGTTTTGAAAGGATAGTATTTCCTGGAGGACTTCTCAAGGAATTGGTGAATTACATTGCTTTTCATACTGACTCAGAAGAAATGGTATTTTTGTTTTACGTATATTCGGTGAATATCTACTAATGTCTCCTTGAAATAATGCTCATAGAACATGGCTCGGGAAACATTAAGGGTTTACAACTTTCAGCCGAAATATATAAATGGTAGGTCTAAAGGGAAATCAAATTTTCCTCAGTGTCCAAGGAAGGTCCAACGTAAATTACATGATGAAGCCATGTGCTTTCATGCAATATATTCTGAAATTGAAGAACACTGAACAACATCATATACTCTTAGGCAAATCCAGTAGTTGAAATTCTCAGTGGATATTGCATGGTGGTGACTGACATTTAAAACGAGCAATTGTATTAAATAACCACAATCAATACTTTTTTATTAAATAATAATTAAATCAAATATAATTATTGACCAATGGTTATTACTTCACATAAACACCAGGGTCAATATAGTTCTTTATATATTTTCTAAGTGGTATCACTATATTTTTGTATAAATAATGAGGTATCGATAAGAGCAGTTTAGTAACATTTTATGTCTTCTTACTGTGCATTCAGAACTATGGATATATCACCTCAGTATAAAAATTGCTCTGTTAAATCCAAATGATTATTCTTTTTCTCTCTATCACACATACAGGAAATTTTCTTCTGGAATTCTCTCACTTTCTTCCCTCCTCCCTTGCTCATTCCCATTGTCCCTCTCCCTGTATTTAATTTTATATCTCCATCTCTCTTCCTATCCCTCTCTCACATACGGAACCTTTATATGGTCAGCTCAATTCATACACAATAATGACTTTTCCCTGAATTGAAGACAGTCCAAGGATCTATCTTTGTTAGTTAATATTTGAACAGCATCTTTTAGTCAGATCTGAAGATAAATTGCATCAGAATTAACTCCTAGTTTAAATACTTTGTTTTTATTTCACTGATTAACTTTTCAGTTGCTTCCACAAGCATCATTCTAGTAGACCTATGAAGGCTCACAAAAACTGATCATCATCTATAATCCAATCCTGTGTCTCCATTTAGATACTCCAAGGAGTTCTCTAGAGTCTCTGACCACTGGAGAGACAAAACCCCTTTCCTTACTGACAACATTTTAAAAAAAAGCTAGAATTCGAGCTATTCCCTTGGAGTATTAAGTAAAGAAATCTCATCTTATAGGCACCCTGTTGACCCCTTTCACTCTGCTTTCGCAGATGCGCCCAGCTACCAACCCAGAGTAAGTTTTTGGTTTCGGTAATTCATCATGTAATTTAAAATCCACTTTCATTATTATCTAGACTTGTTGAAATGAGCAATGGAGATTTAATTACGTTATTTAAAGTTACACAAGCAATTGGAAAACTGAAAATAGCACAGCAAACAAAATCAACGGGGATGGAGAAGTGCTAATTGGATTCTTCATCTTACACTACTGTTTGTTAATAAGTATCATATAATAAAAGGTGAGGAAAGGAAAGAGATGTGGGTATGACTGAGAATTGCTTTTCTTGACATTAGAAGAGTCAAAAATGTGAACACTTCAGGAGACTTGATCTGGAAGGGGAAAATGGAATTCCCGTTTTAAGCTAGTATTATTACCAGTATTATTGGAGTAATTCACTGTTATGATTATGTACTATTTCAAACTATAAAAATAAATAAGATAGTATAAATATGATAATGTACTATTTTACATTTTAAAGAAATGAATATAGTAATAAGAATAAGAAAAGAGAAATCTGGGTAAAAAGCTTCCATCTTTTTCTAGAAAAATTGGAGAAGTGGTATTTTTAATTTTCTTGTTAGCATTTTTCTCTTGTTCTCTAGAAACTTGCAACACACAGCGAGAGAAAATTTCTTGTCTGCCGTCACTGGCGAGTTTGGCAGAAAAACTCTAGGATTATAAGTGTGATGTCTGTTATTTGTTCTCAACTTGACTAGATCTCGAATTAATACAAGCTGCTGGGCGTGAGGGATTTTTAATTAATTGGCTCATTTGGGGTGGGAAGATCCACCTTAAATGCAGACCACTCGAAGTCAGAAGAGCCACCTTAAGTGCCCTTTCTTGTGGCAACCTTTCTGAGGGACACTGAAGAAGGAAGCTTGCTCTGGCCTCCTTGCCCTCCCTCTCACTGGGAAGTTCAGTCCTTCATTGGTACAGGAGCCTAATTCTTCAGTATTCCTATACATACTGAGGATCAGCTGAAACATACAGCTTTGTGGTCCGAACAACTATCAGTAGACACGCATTGTTAGACCAGCTGGACTGCAGCCTGTAAGCCACTATGATAAACTCCATGTATGTTATATATATAATTATATGTATATATGTATGTATGTGTGCAATCAGTTCTGCTTCTTTAGAGAATCTGACTCATATGTAAAAAGAATGAGTCCCCAAGGATAATACTGAAGATTAACTCTCAAATCATTAGCTTTAAATATGAAAATTTTTAAATATTTCAGAATGCCAAAAGGATTATATTTAGTTGAGAATGATTTTGTTGACAAATGTAATAAACTTTTTATGAATAGTCATTTTAGCTTGGAACATGTGTGTTTTCATTAGAAAGAAGAGCACAAATAGCATGACTCGTGTACTGAGCTTATGTCTATAGTGGAGTGTCTACAGCAGATGGGAACAGGTTAAGGCAGGGTACTGAGGCAAGTATGGAAATCTAAGAAGGATGCATCCCATGCAACGAGAATTCTTTCCTGAGAGAGCAGAGGGCGGAGGACCTGCTTCTAGCTCGGCTGGGAGGTTCCACGGTAGCCCACTGCACATTGAATGTTTAGCAAAGTTAATCAGGTATTCGATGATAAAATACTCCATTAATGTGTTACATGATCCATTCCACAAAGATGGCAGTCTAAATGAAATAATTAACAACAGAGTATTCTAAACAGATAAAAAAAATCAGAAACTCTTTTGAAAAGTTACTTGTGGAGTTCTTGCCTAGCATGCAAGAGATCATATATACAACTCCTAGCATGGCAAAAATAAATAAATAAATAAATAAATAAATAAACAAATGAATACCTGTGAACTGGGTGTGACACCTGTCCTTTTGACACTGAGACAAGAGGATGGGAACTATGAAGCCAGCCTCCGCTACACAGTGAAAGCCTGCCTGAGCGCACACTCAAATAAACACAGACACATAAAACACATTTTAAGATAATTTACTCTTATTGATCAATTATTTAATTCCACACACCTCACAGATACATACAATTATTATGTGTGGGTCAAAAATATTTTCTTAAGGTTTAATACGTAAATGTTTGCTGCTCTAATTTTATCTTTACACATTATATAAACGTATTGAATTATACTGGACTTTGTAAGACTTTTATTATAGCATTAGTAAAATTAAATGAGTGGGAATATTAGTGTTTACATATGAAAGGCAAGGGCATCTTTACACACTAAAACCTGCAAAATACCGGTGAAGAGTTGGAAACAAATTAACTGGATGGTCAATTAAGGGGCTTAGCTCTAGGGAATGAGGTATGCTTTAAGATGCACTGTAAAATGGTGAAGGATAAAGAATGTGAGGTCATATGTGTTGTCACATGTAAAATACTGCAGACCAGGAGACATTTTGGTTCATGTTAATGAGCACCAAAATATCTTAGTTCTTAAACTTTCAGAAGCGGAAGTGTCTTCATGATCCACTTTTTTTTTTTTTTTTTTTCTTTTCCCCAAATTCATCTGAGATAGGTTTCTAGGACTTTGAGTCTGGAATGTCAATTTATTTTAACAACTCAAATGAAGATTAATACATGGTATGTTGGCTTAGTGTAGCTCCTCTTTAGCTTCTAAACTGAGTTCTTGAGAACATAATTTCTATTGCATGCCAATATCACTCGGCCATATGTAAAACTAGAGAAGTTCCATATTTAATCCCTTTTCAGTCAACAGTTATCTTCATGACTCTTCCAGGCTGGTTACATTGGACCCTTACTCTCAGGTAGACTTTGTAGTATCTAGTCCCAGAAGAGTCTATTTGTGATTGCAGGGAGAATTAACCACCCCCTGGACCCAGTGTGCAAAATGTCAACCAGTTCATCTATTTGTATGAAAGTTAATCTTCCCCCAGGAGGTGGGAATTGCTGTCTCTCCTTTTCAGCTACCTCCCTGTATCTCTCAGCTTGTGACCTGCCTGTCTAGGACATGCAGCTGGCATATGCTGCAATTCTACAGCCTTTCTTAGCTCAAATATGTCTGGGAATTCTTGAAAGTGTGACTAAAAATCCTTCTCTATCTGATATACCTACCTCTTCACCAAAAAAAAAAAAAAAAAAAAAAAAAAAAAATGTATTGGTACTGCGGAAAATACCCAATTCATCTTCATAAACCACAGCCTAATTTCCCGGGAATTTTAATAAAATTCCACAACCTGGCTGAATTCCCGGAAACAGGGACAAAGATCCCCCTCCCCCACAGCAAACCCTGTGGGGTTCTGGGCTTTCCCTGTGAAGCGCAGGTGCTCTGTGTCAGTCTTTGGTGTCTCGGGGGAAGCCTATTCTCATGCATTTGCAGGGCACCCTGTCATTTCATTATGGTTTGAACCATTGAGCTCTTGCCCCCAATTTAGCCGAGGGGAAAAGTATCTAGATTGAATTATGTACTTGTGGATGTCCACACTGTAAAGAAGTAGCTGCTTTTACAATAACAACAAAAAAAGCACCCTAAAAATCAGTGTGTCATTGGGTGGTCATGAAGGTCAAGGTGATTCCATTAGGAACACAACCTCCTATGAGCTAGTTTTGTTGACATATGCTTTCTCATCTAAGCTGCTACGAGACAGAACTTTCAGGCACGGTTACCGAATTCTTAGGAGTAGATAATATTCAGCAATTGAATTTTTGCTTTCAAATAGTTTAAGTACAAATTTTATCATACAAGAGAATAACTAGATTTAAAAAACCAACAACAACCATTTGCAACAGTATGGTTTAAGAAACTGTCCGTTTAAGGACTCTAAGCTCTTTACTTTTTTATTTTATTTTTTTATTTTTATTTTTTATGGTTCAAATCACAGACTTCAGCTTAGCAATCCAGGGACAGATTTGCTCAAGTAGCACATGGTTAACAGCACTCTACACTTGGTGAAGTAATCGAGTCTTTTAAAATTTAGATGAAATTATAAAATTCCCAAGACTTTATGCCAACACTAAAAAGAATAGGATTGGATACAGCCCAGGGGAGGTAAACTGAGTCTATATACCCACATAGTTCCCCGCCATTAACTAAAAACAGACATGGACACTGTCTTACAATATTATACATATTAATTTTACTGCTATATACTTCAGCTTATGAAATCCTGGGCTAATCACTTTATTAAAGTTTAGATATTTATTGTAAATTTTAAACAAGTAATAATCTTACAGGATTAAAAAGATTAAATTAATACATTAAAAACCATTCATGATATATTCAAATCCCTCAAATTAAACGATTTTAATTTGAAAAAAACTGAACAATTTAGTTCTGAAAATTTGCCATGCCATAAAATCTCATTCTTAAGGTACTGAATTTACCATTTACATTTATACTGAATTACTTTATTAATGTGATGCTTTTTATATTTGAAAAGGTATTTATCTTTTTAGCACCCATAAAATGTACTAGTTGATTGGCATTTAAACATTTAAACATTCCTTCAACAAAATAATATTTAGAGCATCTATAAGAAAGCATTGGGTGTTATTATTCTCCTTCTAGGTTGTTATTATAAATTCAGTATTTTCCAGGAAGACTTTGGAAGTGTTCTGTCATAGCCTTGCTTATATGTATGTGTGAAACAGTACAGAAATAACTATCAAACACAACAAGTAGACTTACATGATTCCTTGAGAGACTATTTTTTTTTTAATTTGGCTTATTTTGCTTTTTGCAAGTTGCAGAGATAACATATTGCCTGAAAGATAACAGAAAATTTCACATACTCTCTGCCTTTGGTGTATTTTTGGAAGATAAATCAATTTGGATGAGTGGCAATCAATGCAAGCAGGGTGCACTGAAGGTTATTATGTACTAACAGGTGGAACCCTTACATACGGTTGCAAGGCTTATATACTCCGTAATGAAAGACACTGGCTCTCACTAGCCTTCCAACAGCCCTGGTAATTATCTTCCCTAGAATAATATTGCAAAGAGTAGAGCGAAGAAGTCACATGCCACGACTCATGAAAATGATATCAATACCCAAGGAGCCATCGGAATTTTATGTTAGAGCCACACAAACAACAAAATTCTCTGGGAGAACAACAACAACAACTCCTTCATTTTATTGTCCTAAGGATGGAATTTTGTGACCTTTTCAGTATTAAACACATTTGTTCTGATGTGCACCCAAATTTCTTTCAGGCGTCTACACACCTGTGTACCAAGATTGAATCCACTTACAGAATTTGCATTTGAATATCCTTTCGGGTACACGTTTGAGTACTTCTGCCAAACTCCAACCTCCAAAACGTTTCTTTGAACCTCTACCTTTTACACTTATTTCCTCAGAAGTCTGTGTCTCTGACACTATGGATCTCCAAATCAGACTAGACAGGGAGTCAACCCCTTCGTTATTTCCTAGCAGTAGGCCATAAATCTACAGAAAAAAAAAAAGGAAGCCTGTGGGCTCATTTCATGCTGACCACACCACAGAGACCCAACACACTGTTGCAAATCTAAGGCAGTAGGTTTGTTTTCAGGAATCAGTGTTGAAAATGCTCCAGTTTGGGGGCCTCCATTGCACAGACACTGTGAAGTGGATCCACGGCTAGTAGAAATATTTCTTTCAACCATGTCAGCAGTCTCCTCACTTCTTTGATGGCTTCCCTTGTTTTGTTCCTTACAGCCTTGGGTCTGACTTGAGAATAGCATCTCTTCTCCTCCCTTCCAAGACAGCATTTCTGGAAGGCTCGGGAGGACGGAGAGAACTCTTCATGTGCTTTGGAAGTTGAAAGGAGAGAAGGCAGTGAGCAGCTAAAAATTGTTCCCTGTGATGATGAGGAAACAGTCTCGAGAAGTTCGTCAGTTTTAACTTGCTGCACTTAATGGTGGCAGTGACTCGAGGAGCTTACTTTCTGATGAGTTCTTGTGGTCATGGCATCCTTAAAGAATAATTCCATTCTAGGCCTCTTTGCTAACACTGATTTTTCTGAGCATCCCCTACTCTCTTTAGCTCAAGTTTCTTTAATCAATATGATGGGAAGAAAGAAGGAAAAATACACACATGCACAAACACGTGCAATATTGCACACACATGTGCACACAATAAGCATACCCACATATAAACATGCACACACGTGTAATATTTCTCATGCACACACAAGCAATATTGTACACACACACACATATATATATATATATACACTGAAGCTCACACAAAAGCATACACACACGCACACAAACATAGCCACGTGCATATACACACACTCACATATATACACACACAGAGACATAGAGTACATATATAACTAATCTGCAAAATTTTGTTCTCAAGGAAACAAAGTCTTAGAATTATCAAGCACAATATACGACTTGGAGAGAGAAGTATGTTTAGTGTCTTAAAGCAATGACATAGTCAAGTGCATGTTTTCGCTATTGTTTTATCAGCTTACCAACGTATGTAAGGAAAACATGAATGCTAAATATGTGGGAGAAAACAGATTTTTTTTTATGAACAATGACAACAACATTCTGGTTGTCAACTCATGAAAAATTATGTCAGATACTGGCACTCCAAATGACACAAAATGATTTTTTGTGGATTAAAAAAAAATGAATCTAAGAAAAAGACTCAAATGGATTTGAGAAAATGTAAGTGAAAATAAGGAAAATAAATGGTCACTTAAAAAAAATTTTCTGTGTCGCTCTTGTGGCTTCCCCATGAGAGGCGCAGCATGGCCTCAAGTGTGTGAATGCAAGGTAATAGCCATATTTGGAAAGGTGAGGGAACCTTGAGGAAGTGCAGGCTCCCTCAGTGAAGTGAGTCAGGAGGAGGCAGGCCCTGGACCATTACAGTTGCCCCCACTTTCTTCCCTCTCCACTTCTAGATGGCTGGCACACAGCGACAGGCTTGTCTCGTGGTCCTGTTGGGATGCTTTCCCCCACATGGTGGACTGTGAGCCCTCTGAGCTACTAAGCCAGAGGAAACCTTTTCTTCCTTAGATTTCTTTCGAAAGGGTATCTTATCACAGCAGCAACAGAATAACTAAGATAACAGGCAAGATAGCCAGCCCCGTGCACTAATTGATTGTTGCACAACCCTGAGGACCTAAGCTTAAACCCTAGAACCCAAGTATAGGTGGAACGGGCATGTGTGTGTCCATACTTGCACACCACGGACACCAAATTTAAATAAATCCTAATGAGTATTTGCTCACCAAAGAAATTGGCACTAATAAGGACAGACCCAGTAGTGAGCATAGGGCAAAATAAGCACAAGATCTGTGACAGGAAAATTGCAGGTTACATTCTAGAAAAACTGACATCTTGTGACAAATTTGGAGTTCTTAAAGCTCAGAATGAAAGCATGTTATTTGGACTGCATTAAAAATATTCTCAGAGGCAAATGTACAATATGGATGCATAATATACATTCAGTTTTTCTGAAACACGCTCTTTATTGAAGTAAAACTTATCTATTCAATGGATTATTACAGTTGTATTTCATTCATGGGATTACAACTGAGGTGATCAGAATATTGACAGAGCCTCAGCAGCACAGTCCCTGTGTTCTTGATCAATCATCACCCATCTTTCCCTCCAGAAATAACCCATCTTCCAACCTCACAAGCTAACCTTAGTTGTGTTGAATTTTATACGAAGTGAAGACTATATAATCTGTTGAAACTCATCTCTCTCTGCTTCATCATGTCATACATGCATGGGAGCTGCATTTTCACAGTAATTCATTTTAATTTTTTATAAAATAGTTTATTTGTGATTAAGAAGGCACGTACTGATTGATTTTTTTTTTCAAAGTGGGGATGCCTTGGCTTGTTATTATTTTAGGGTATTATGAACCATGCTACCAGACCCTCTTGAATGTTTACACACATGGACGGACAGGCATGTGTTAAACCAAGAATAAAGCAACTGTAGGGATGCAAGTTCTAGTAGATGCAATTACTGCTGTTCTTCCAAAGACATCACGTGGGTTTATCTTCTTAGATGCAGAATAATCCTAGGTGTTCCACATCTTTCATAATTCCAGTCTGTGGAAACATTGCCACTCTTAACAACTTTATATTTTATTTCACAGTGGTTTAAACTTGAATTTATCAGTGGCTAACAGAGTTGACCAGCCATTTTCTTTTGCCTAGTTTTCAGTACAAAATTTCATGAATTTATATAGACATTTTAATGAATAATCTACATAGAACCCAAGTCTTCTTTCTTGCTTATCATTTTGTAAATATCATGTCCTCAATGGATTATCTTTGACAATGTATTTTTTTTTTTTTTGTGGAAACAAACTAAAAGTTTCCCATTTAGTATAGTCCATTTTATCCTTTCCCCTTTCCCTGACACCTGCTTGGTTCTGTTCATATTCTGACAACCCATGATATACATGATATTCAATTTTCTACTTATTACTGTTCAACGTATTCTTATCATAACTTGTCACACTCTTGATGCTTACATGCCTGGGTGTCTCTGTGTATTCTCTGAGAATATGATTAATGCCTCTTTCCTGCGCTATCTTTAGCTCAAATAACCCACACAGCACAAAAGCATTCTAGAATGAAAGGGTTCAGCTATAGATCAACTCAGGGTGTTCTTGAGGGTCACAGAACTGATCCATGCTCATAAGTGTTCTAGTTTTTCACATAAAAACACTGAAGCTCTAAAACTTACTTACAGATTGGAAACATTTCTATGATCATATTTTGCCCTCAATTAGAGACAAAGTTATTCCAGTCTCCAGAGTGAACAGAGAAGACAGGGGCTCACAGCACTCATTAAGACAGCTGTTTGGTGGAATGAATAGCTTCATTGATATACAGATCACTGCTTTTTGATTTTAAAACTCCTTACAGATGGGAATTCTGGGTGAGGGATTTGCATATTTACTTAAAATAAAATTTATTTGGCTTTATTAAAGTGGGCTACAATGAAATTATTTTCTACAAAATAAATCATATCGAGGGAACCAAAGAATTAAAAATTAGTTTTTTGGGTTATTGGATTAAAGTTTAAAGGACAAGTCTGAAAAAAAAAAGGCCAGAAACTTCGAGACACATCTAGCCACTTGTGGGGAGGAACCAGCCTTACTGCATTCTTTTCCTGCTCACTAGCGATACAGTTGCAAGCAAACTGGCCCAGCTTGCCCCTCTCCCCTAGTGACAGCCAAACAAAGGAAGCTAAACCATTTATGTTTTGGGGCCTCCCTACAGCCAATCGGATCAAAATGCAACATCTCTTTTTGTGTTTCAACCAATAGAAGTTTGCCAGGCTGGAACTCCCCTGCTTTACACACACAGTGAGGGACTGGAATCTTTAAATCAACCACCTAACCTGAGTGCTAGGCCTTCTGTTTTCAACCACTGCAATGGTGAGGGTGTGAGCCCAAGCTATAGCTTGTAATAAAAAGATCCTCATGTGTTATGCAACGGACTTGACTCCTGGTAGTCCTTTGGGGTCTCACAAACCGGGCACAACAATATGATAGTTCTACATCCAATTTTATAAAATTGTTCTTTTTATAAAAATAAAAATTTGAAATGATAATACTATAATTCATTGACCTCCAGATAAGCTGCATCAGTCTACTAAGTTTAGAGTGTGGAAGAATCCAAGATGGCGGCACTGAGAGGACACTGTATCTGACAAGAAGGAACAGTGACTACACAGTAACCAATAGACCGAACTCTGGGCCCTAAAACACCAGTGATTGTGTTTCCCAGGTGAGAGGAAACCCCACAGTGTGGGAAGCAATCAGGTCCATTCTCAGGTCACCCAGCTCAATCCCAGAAGAGTTCCCAGGTCCTGGCAGACACTCAGTCGCCAGCCCAAAGCCTAATGCCTGCGTACTCTGATCACTACCCCAGACTTAACTGTGGGCCCCACAACACCAGAGACTAGGATTTCCAGTTGAGAGAAAAACCCCATGATGAATTGGGACCAACCTCAGGTCACCCAGACAATTCCTGGTAAAGGTTCTGGGCTCCAGCAGGTGCTCAGCAGCCAGCCCAGAGACCCACCTGTGTGCCTGACTCACCATCCCAGACAGAACTGAGGGGCCCAAAACACCAGACACTGGGGTTTTCTGTTGGGAGTAAACCTCATGGTGAGGGAAAAATCAAGTCCAACCTCAGAGCACTCAGCTGAACCCTCCCCCACCCCCCCCCCACACTGTTCTCAGGAAAAGTTCCCAATTTCCTGCATGTACCCAGTCACCAGTACAGAGACACTTTCCTGTGCCTGAGTGCTCTACACACCATCCCAGACTGAACTGTGGGCACTGAAACACCACAGACTGGATCTTCTGTCGGGAGGAACCTCCATGGTGTGAAAAACATCAGGTCCGACCTCAGGACACCCAGCTCCAGAAATGTTTCTGGTTCCCGCAGACTCCAGGGTCTAGCCTTCTGCTGCACACAAGAGTGCTGTGCTCACCTGCCATGGATTACCACTTGCTTACTGGGGCACAGAGCTCCAACCTCAGTCCTACAGAAGCCTGGGATCCATGGGATCAGCCCTAGACACTGCTCCAGGAAGTAACCTGTCTCCCTAGCCAAATTGACCAAACTGCAGGGCTCCCTGGTTCTTCAAAAGGGTTGTGCCCAGCAAAGAAAATGTAAGAGCAGCAGCCACAGCTCACTAAATACAGATCAAGAAACCCAGCATCAGGACAGCTGTCTCCAGGACTTCTCTGGGTGAGAGCAGAGCCCCCTGACTACCAATCACTACAGTTACCACACAGGTCCATATGCCTGAGGTGAGCTGTGGCCATTCCTGAGAAGTGCCAGCCATTTGGTGACCATACCCAGAAAGCTGAGGAGGCCTTCTTCAGGAACAACCATCCTCCTGCCTAGGGGATTCTCCCCAAAACAGGATTCCAGCCATCACCAGAAACTAACACCCATCATCTGATATAGCCAGATGGGTAGAGGCCAGTGTAAAAGCACAAGCAACAGAAGGCAAAGCATTTTGGCATCTCCAGAACCCAGTTATCCATGGGCAAGTAGCTCTGGACACCCTAATATAAGTGAGATTCCAGAAGATGACTTTACATCTATGCTTGCGAAGAGGACAATGGAGAGAACAAATAAAATGCATAAAGAAATAGAGGATGGCAAAGTCAAGCAGAGTTTGGTTATCTGTAAAGAAATACAAGAAGATGCAGCCAAATAGTTTAGACCTTCAGAGATAAAATAATTAAGTCATTGAAAGAAATAAAAAAAAATAACAGAAATGTTCAAACAAACAGGTGAAGGAATCAAAAGAACAATAGGAAAATATAGCAGAAAGGTGAAGCATATCAAAAAAGTGGTTCAAGAACTGAAGATATAATTGGAAAAATGAAAGAAAACACTAACAGGAAATCATGGAAAGGAAGGATTTAAGAAAGAAAACAGGAATTACGGAAGTAAGCATAAACAACAGACTACAACAGATCTAAGAAAGAATCTCAGGTGTGAAAAAGACAGTGGAAAAAAAAATCAATGTATCCATCAAAGAAAATGTTAAATCTAAAAAATTCCTGACAAAAACCATCCAAGAAATCCAAGACAACATGAAAAAACAGAACCTAAGAATAATAGGAATAGAGAATAAAAGAAGATTCCCTCCTCCAAGGCTCAGAAAATATTTTCAATAAAATCATAGAAGAAAATTTCCCCAATTTGAAGGAGATGTCTATAAGCATGTAAGGGGCTACACAATACCTAATAGATTAGACCAGAAAAGAAAATATTCCCACAACATAATAATAAAAACATTAAGTATACAGAACAAAGAAAAAAATACTAAAAGCTGAAAGGGATAAAGGCCAAGTAACATATAATGGCAAATCCATCAGAATCACACCTGACTTCTCAACAGAGACTATGAAAGCTAGAAGGACCTGGATAGATAGCATGCAGACCCTAAGAGAACACAGATGTCAGACCAGGCTACTATAACCAGCAAAATTCTGAGCCATCGTAGATGGAGAAAACAAGATATTCAACAACAAAACAAATTTAAACAATACCTGTAGACAAATCCAGCATTCCAGAAGATACTGGAAAGAAAAATACAACCCAAGAAAGTTGAGTACATTCAGAAAAACACAGGAAATAAATGACCTTACTACAGCATAAGTAAATGTAGCCAAGCACACAAACACACTACCACAATCAACATCAAAATAAAAGGATCTAACAGACACTGATCATTAATCTCTTTCAACATCATAGACTTAACCCTCCAATAAAAGACACAGACTAACAGAATGGATGTGCAAACAAGATCCAACAATCTGTTGCATACAAGAAACATACCTAAGTCACAAAGATAGATATTATCTGAGAGTAAAGGGCTGGAAGACGATTTTTCAAGAAAATAGACCTAAGAAGCAAGCAGGAGTAGCCATTCTAATACCTAATAAAATTGACTTTCAACCAAAATTAATAAAAAGGGATTGGGAATGTCATTTCATACTCATCAAAGGAAAATTCCACCAAAAAGACATCACCATTCTGAACATCTATGCCCCCAAATGCAAGGGCACCCACATTTGTAAAAGAAACATTAATAAAAATTAAACCACACATAGAGCCCCACACATTAATAGTGGGAGACTTCAACACCCCACTCTCAACAAGGGACAGGTCAACAAAACAGAAATTAAACAAAGAAACAATGATTCTAACAGATGTCATGAATCAAATGGACCTAACAGACATCTACAGAACCGTTAGCCCAGACACAAAAGAATTTATCTTCTTCCCAGCACCTCATGGAACATTCTCCAAAACAGACCATATAGTTGGTCACAAAGCAAGCCTCAACAGATACAAGAAGATTGAAATATCCCTTCTATCCTGTCTGACCACTGTGGACTAAAGCTGGACCTCAATACAACAGAAATAGCAAAAAGCCTACACACACATGGAAACTGAACAACTTTCTACTCAATGACAACTGGGTCAGGAAAGAGATAAAGAAAGAAATTAAAGATTTCCTAGAATTCAGTGAAAATGAAGGCACAACATACCCAAATTTAGAGGACACAATGAAAGCAGCGCTAAGAGGAAAGTTTATAGCACTAAGTACCTTCAAGGAGAAATTTGAAACGTCTCATACAAGCAACTAAATGGCCCAACTGTAAGCCCTAGGAAAAAAAATGAAGAGTAGACAGCTGGAAACAATAAAACTCAGGGATGAAATCAATGAATTAGAAACAAATAAAACAATTCAAAGAATCAATGAAACCAAGAGCTGATTCTTTCAGAAAATCAACAAGATGGGCAAAACCTTAGACAAACTAACTAAAAGGCAGAGAGACACTATCCAAATCATCAAAATCAGAAATGAAAAGGGGACATAACAACAGACACTCAGGAAATCCAAACAATCATTAGGTCTTATTTCTAATGCCTATATGCCACAAAATTGGAAAATCAAATGAAATGGACAATTTTCTTGAATTATTCCACTTATCAAAGCTGAATCAAGACCAAGTAAATAAATTAAATAGTCCCATATCCTCTAAGGAAATAGAAGCTGTCATCAAAATTCTCCCATCCAAAAAGAACCCAGGGCCAGGTGGTTTCGGCACAGAATTCTACCAGACCTTCAAAGAAGAGCTAACATCAATACTCTTTGAACTATTCCACAAAGTAGAAATAGAAGAAACATTACCAAACTCATTCTATGAAGCCACAGACATCTTGCTACCTAAACCTCACAAAGATGCAACAAAAATAGAGAATTTTAGGCCAATCTCCATTATGAACACTGAAGCAAAAAATAACAAATCCAAATTTGTTATTTCGCAAACAAATTTCGCAAACCAAATCCAAGAACACATCAAAGATATCATCCATCATGACCAATTAGGCTGCATCCCAGGAATGCAGGGGTGGTTCAATATACGGAAATCCATCAATGTGCTCAACCATATAAACAAACTGAAAGAAAAAAAATATATGAAAATCTGTTTAGATGCTGAAAAAGCATTTGATAAATTCCAACATTTGTTTATGTTTAAAGTCCTGCAGAGATCATGGATACAAGGCACTTACCTAAAAATAGTAAAGGCAATACATAGCAAGCTTATAGCCAACATCAAACTAAATGGAGAGAAACTTAATTAATCCCATTGAAATCAGGGGCAAGGCAAGGCTGCCCATTCTCTCCATATTTCTTCAACATAGATCTTAAAATCCTTGCTAGAGAAATAAGACAATTAAAGGAGATCAAGGGGATTCAGTTTTGAAAAGAAGAAGTCAAAGTATCATTATTGCAGATGATATGATAGTATGCATGTGTGATCCCAAAATTCTACCAGGTAACTCCTACAACTGATAAACACCATCAACAAAGTGGCTGGATACAAAATTAACTCAAAAAAAATTTAGTAGCCCTCCTGTATACAAAAGACAAATAAGCTGAGAAAGAAATTAGGGAGACAACACCCTTCACAATAGCCACAAAGGACATAAAGTACCTTGGTGTGACCCTAAACAAGCAAGTCAAATATTTGTATGAAAAACAAAACAAAACAAAACAAAACAAAAAAAAAAAAACAACTTCCAGTGTCTGAAGAAATAGAAGAAGATATCAGAAGATGGAAAGATCTTCCATGTTCATGGCTTGGCAGGATTAACATAGCAAAATTGGTTATCTTAGCAAAAGCTATTTACAGATTCAATGCAATACCCATCAAATTACCAACACAATTCTTTACACACCTATAAAGAAAGATTCTCAACTTTATATGGAATAACAAGAATCCCAGAATTGCTAAAACAATCCTCTACAATAAAAGATCTTCTGGAGGTATCTCCATCCCTGATCTCATGCTGTACTATAGGGCAAAAGTAATAAAAACTGCATAGTACTGTCATAGAAACAGAATGGTGGATAAATGGAATTGAATAGAAGACCCAGAAATAAACCCACACACTAATGGATACCTGATTTTTGACAAAGATGCCAAAACCATACAATGAAAAAAGGATAGCATCTTCAACAAATGGTGCTGGTCTAACTGCATATCTACATTTAGAAAAATGCAAACCAATCCATACTTAACACCATGTACAAAACTAAAGTCCAAGTGGATCAAAGACCTCAACATTAAACCAAACACACTAAACCTATTACAAGAAAAAGTGGGGAAGAGCCTGGAACTCATTGGTACAGAAGACAACTTGCAGGACAGAACACCAACAGCACATGCTCTAAGATCAACAATAAAAAAATGGGACCTCATGAAACTGAAAAGTTTCTGTATAGCAAAGGACACTGTTTTCAGAACAAAATGGCTACCTACAGATTAGGAAAGGATCTTCACCAACCCACCAACCCTGTATCTGACAGAGGGCTAATACCCAGAATATATAAAGAACTCAAGAAGTTAAACAAATCAAGCAATACAATTAAAAATGGAGTACAGAACTAAACCGAGAATTCTCATAGAGAAAAATCAAATAGCACAGAAACACTTTAAGAAATGCTCAACATCCTTAGTCATCAGGGAAATGCAAATCAAAAGGTCCCTGAGATTTCACTTTACACCCATCAGCATTGCTAATATGAAGAACTCAAGTGACAACACATGCTGGAGAAGATGTGGAGAAAGGGGAGCCATCCTCCATTGCTGATGGGAATATAAACTTGTACAACCACTTCAGAAATCAATCTGGTGATTTCTCAGACAATTAGGAGTGGTGCTACCTCAAGATCCAGCTATACCACTCCTAGGCCAATATCTAAAATATGCTCAAGTATACAACAAGGACATTTGCTCAACCATGTTTTAGCAGCTTTATTTGTAATAGTCAGAGTCCGGAAACAACCCAGATGTCCCTCAGCTGAGGAATGGATACAGAAATTATGGTACATTTACACAATGGAATACTTCTCAGCAATTAAAAAGAAGACAATCCTGAAATTACAGGCAAATGGTGGCAACTAGAAAAGATCAACCTGAGTGAGGGTTCCCAGAAGCAGAAAGACACACATGGTATGTATTCACTTATAAGTGGATATTAGACATACAGAATAAACATACTAAAATCTGTACACCTAAAGAAGCTAAGCAAGAAGGAGGATGCTTGGTAAGATGATCAATTTCAGTTAGAAAGGCAAACAGGATGGACATTGGAAGATGGATAAAACAGAGAACAGGACAGGAGCCTACCACAGAGGGCCTCTGAAAGACTCTACCCAGCAGGGTATTGAAGCAGACGCTGATACCCATAGTCAAACTTTAGGCAGAGTGCAGACAATCTTAGGAAAGAAGGGGAGATAGAAAGACCCGGAGAGGATAGGATCTCCACAAGGAGAGCCACAGAACCAAAAAATATGGGCCTAGGAGTCTTTTCTGAGACTGATACTCCAACCAAGGACTATGCATAGATGTAGCCCATGGCAGCTCAGTGTCCAATTGTGTACCCTAGTAAGGGGAACAGGGACTGTCTCTGACATGAACTCAGTGGCCTGCTCTCAGATCACCTTCCCCTGAAGGGGGAGCAGCCTTACCAGGTTACAGAGGAAGACAATGCAGCCACTCCTGATGAGACCTGATTGGCTAGGGTCAGATGGAAGGGGAGGAAGACCTCCCCTATCAGTGGACTGGAGGAGGGGCAAAGGAAGAGAAGAAGGAGAGAGGGCAATACTGGGAGGGGATTAAGGAGGAGGCTACAGCTCAATACAAAGTGAATAAATTGTAATAAATATATATTTTTTTAAGTTTAGAATGTGTTTTGGAATTCCAATGGTAGACTATATAATGTTTGGAGTCCTGCAGAACATCATAATAGGATCAAAAAGTATGTGCTCCCCAAGTTAATTTATAAAATATTTTGAGAGAACATTTAGTGATAAAAGTTTCTAGAATGTACTCAATGAAAATATGTATGTTGGGCATACGGTGCAAATATTTCAGAGGAATAAGAATTGCATACACTCAAGAATTTCTTTCTTGAATAAAAAATTGATCCAATTGGCAAAAGTGAGGCTGACAGAGGTGAATTTGTCTCTGATAGGGCTGGACAAGGGAGGAGAGAGACACACTGGGATGACAGCTACAGATAGATGATAGATAAAAGGAGATGCTAGAGCCTACCACAGATGTCCTCTAAAAGACTATAACCAGCAGGGGATCAAAGCAGATGCAGAGACTCACAGCCAAACTTTGAACAGAGTACAGAGAGTCTTAAGGAAGAAGGGGGATATAAAATGACTTGGAGGGGACAGGAGCTACACAAGGAGATCAACAAAGCCAAAAACAACAACAACACAAGGAAGGCCCAGGGGATCCTGCAGAGACTGATGCAAAAACCAAAGACCATAGAGAGAGAGGACCTAGACCCCCTGCTCAAATGTAGCTCATAGATAGCTCAGTCTCCCTGTGGGTTCCCTAGTAAGAGGAGAAGAGACAATCTCTGACATGGACTTGATTCTCTGCTCCTTGATTACTTCTGCCTGGTGGGGCAACCCAGCCAGCCCTCAGAGGAAGAGGATCCAGGCAGACCTGATGGGACTTGCTAGGGTAGAGTCAGACAGTAGGGGAGGAGGACTTCCCCTATCAGTGGACTAGGGAAGAGGGATAGGGGAAGGAAGGGGAGGGAGGGTGGGACCAGAAGAAGATGAGGGAGGGGACTACAACTGGCATACAAAATGGATAAATTGTAAATAATAATAATATAAAGGAGATGCTAGATATGCCAACAGATACACATAAAGCATAAATGATGGATTCATAGATTATAAATGGATAAATACAGATAGAGACAGCTGCAATGTAAACTGTTGGGCAGTATACTATACTATTAATACTGATAATAACAGTGGATTCCTTGATTGAACACATTGCCTAAAATGCTTTGTTAGCTCTGGAGATTTGGTGGATATTTTTTCTATGGATTTGGGTCTTTTTTGGCTTTTTTCTCTCCCAAGTTTTATAAGAATACATAGAACACATAAAGAATGTACACACAAATGTACTCTCTTGACAAATCAAATAAATACTCTCTCTCTCTATTTTTTTTCTTTTCTTTTTACTGTGACATTCATAGAACAATATCTAAATTTCGGCATCAACAAGAGCCACAAATCACAGCAGCTTTGATTTTCAACTCTTCTTGTTCTCTAATATCTATTCTTAAAAATAACTCATGACTGGATTTATCTTAGAAGATGACTATACTTGCTGTAGAATTTTTCTCTACAAACTCTTGACTCTTTGGAGGAGTGACTTAGAGTATTATTTAGAATCATTTGGAGACATAGATTCACTGACCTTTTTATTTATTTGTTTGTCTAGTTTTTTTTTTTTTTTTCTTGAGACGGGGCTTCTCTGTGTAGCCTTGGCTGTCCTGGGACTCACTTTGTAGACCAGGCTGGCCTTGAACTTACAGAGATCCACCTGCCTCTGTCTTCCTAACCCTGAGTGGTGAGCTTACAGGCCTCCTGCCCCATCACCCGCACCCTAGCTGAGTCAGAAACAGGAGAACGACTTCCTCAGATTGTGCCCTCTCATCATCTAAATCCCAGCATTCCAGATCTGGCTTTCTCTTCGGTAATGAAAACACTTGCTTCCATTATTGGGAGAAATATGACTTAGACACAGGTTCAGGCTGCTTCTCTGTCCTTGGCTGAAGGTGTAAGTCTCTTAGGGGGCTTGTAAGTGCCTCTGAACACTGGCACGGGGCCGGGCACAAGGCTGGCTTCCTAAGTCTTTCCCCAGTGGTTCCGGGTATTTTCCTCCAGGGTCTCCGAATACATTAGATTCATCAATGTTTCCTTGGAAGTGCAACATGATAGGTTTGTCCTCCACTCTCTGCATCGGTGTAGCAACTATTTCCTCTGCAGAGTATGTGTGTCTTCCCCACTATTTCGCCTGTTTTGTAAGAGTGAACACTATATTAGCATCAGAAGCCACTTTTTAAAATTAGTTTATTGTTTTATTAATTACAGTTTGTTCACTTTGTATCCCAGCTGTAGTCCCCTCTCCTATTCCCTCCCAATCTTACCATCCCTCCCTCATCTCCTTCCATGCCCCTCCCCTAGTCCACTGTTAGGGGAGGTCCTCCTCCCCTTTCCTCTGACCCTAGCCTATCAGGTCTCATCAGGACTAGCTGCAACGTCTTCCTCTGTGGCTTGGTAAGGCTGCTTCCCCATCAGGGGAAGGTGATTAAAGAGTCAGCCACTGAGTTCATGTCAGTGACAGTCCTTGTTCCCCTTACTAGGAAACCTGCTTGGAGTCTGAGCTTCCATGGGCTACATCTGTGCAGGGGTTCTAGATTATCTCCATGCATGGTCCTTGATTGTAGTAACAGTCTCAGAAAAGACCCCTGGGCCCAGATTTTTTGGTTCTGTTGCTCTCCGTGTGGAGCTCCTGTCCGCTCCAGGTTTTTCTAGTTCCCAGTCAGAAGCCATTGTTAAGGAGGCCTCACTCCAGGAGAGAAACAGCCCTGAGATCTGAGGGAAACAAACCTGCATTTTGAAGGAACATGTTGGGAGATGCATGCGATCAAGGAAGACGCACGCAAGCTTGTTCTGAGCTGCTGCCACTACTTTACTTCTCCAAGTCTGCTTAATGCTCCACATTATTTTCCTTTACATTTTTTTGTCAATTTAAATTAGGTGCATGTGAATGCCTGCCTGGCAGGTACCTGCAGAAGCCAGGAGACCCCTCGAAGCTGGAGTTACAGTTGGTTGTTAGACACCTGACATGGAGTCTGGGATTTGAGGTGGATTTGTGTGCAAAGGTAGTACATACTCTTTCGGCCACCTCCCCATCCGTTTCCCCGCATTCTTAATGAAGAGAGCATTGAAGGTGCTGGAAAATACGGAACACACGCAAGCTATCTGTTCTGTAAATGTTCAGAAAAAAAAAAAGTGCTTTCTATCGTATTTGAAGCTACCTTAGCCTGGGCAGGTCTTACTATTCTGTTCCACTGAGTTTTACTGTTGTCACCAAAATGTGACCGCAGCTCAAATGTTCCCAAATACATAAATTTAAATTTATGTGGGAATTAATCCCACTTTCAAAAATACACTGCTCAGTTTATCTCCCCCGCCCCAAAATAAATCTTGTTCTATAGCAAAATACACAGAAGGGTGAAGGGTGTCTCTCATAAGCCAATTCCAAACCACAAGATTTAACTGAATATACACATTATATTTCAGGATTTAACTGAAAAGAAACAGTAGTTAATGTGGTGATTTAACAGGGGAGGAAAGTGGAGCTTTAAATGAGAAGGGCTTTGACCTCTTGCAGCAACACAGAGAACGAGGAAGTTCATTTAAAAATAACTTTGAAAGAAACCTCACATGGTCAGCGTCATCTCTTTGTATAGTGCCAGAGATAGGTTGAGTAATCAACACCCACTTGCTGGAATTAAATTCAAAGAAGGGTCAGGGACACTTACTGACACTCAACTCCCATCAGGTTCTGTGATTTTAATTTTAACTCCCATTGTTGTGAGAACTGCCAGGAGCTTGAATAGCAAGCGAGTGGGATGCCAGAAGGGAAGCAGAGGTGCACCTCAATGCTTGGGACTTTCTGTAGTCAGGAGGATGAGACTTCCTGACCTTGGGGATGGCTGACTGTATCTCTCGTCCTGTTTCCTATTCCCAGCAGCTCTATGATTACTACAATGTAAAACTTCCAGCTATTTATACATTTTATACATTTACTATTTCTTTAGGTTTTCTTCTCATAAAGCAGTTCTCGAGTCGACTAGCCTATGACCCCCACACGGCTTCCTGCACCTGCTTTTCTATTAGTGTGTGTCTTCTCTGCAGTCCAGGGCCTATTTTAAAGCAATCGTGGTAATGGTTTCCCACAGAAGACAGAACTTGGCGACTACCACCCTCTTTTGATTGCCTCAGAAATACAGGAGTAGTCTTCATTGGGAAAATACTACTAAAAGGAGAGATTAAGCATTTACTGACTGGGGAGGACCTCCTCCCCTTCTATCTGACTGTGGCTTATCAGGTCTCATCAAGGCTGGCTGCATCATCTTCCTCCTATCAGGGGACTAGGGAAAGGGCATAATGGGAGAAGAGGGAAGATGGGTAGGACTGGGAGGAGAAGAGGAAGGGGGCTGCAGTGGGGCTACAAAGTAAATAAATTGTAATTAATTAATATGTAAATAAAATGAAATTTAAGACATTTACTGACTGCATCACAGATTAACTACCTACATAAGAGCATTTTGTACACAGACATATAGAAGGTGAATGGTCTAGCAAGCAGAGAAATATGGGAGATATAACTAAAGTATACTTAGCCATTTGCTAAAATATAAAGTATAGTGGAAACATTCTTTTTTTGAGAGAGAGAGATAAAAGAGGACCCCACACTTGTAGAAATCTTGCATTTGAAAACAGAATTCTTCCCAATTGACTTCACACAGGACCAAATCTATCTTTCCACACAACAAAAGGTACTTAGTCGCCATTTATCTATGCATAAATCTCCATGTGAGGCCTGACCCCGTGTACATATTGACAATCAGCCACATCTGTTCAGTTTTGAAACAGAACCTATCTGAGGCAATTCACAGTCTCTCCGTTACTGTTCTCCTTTTTGGGACACTCTCTGGTTTTTATCCAATATTCCAGAGCCACTTCTGACAGTAATGAGACCAGGAGATGCCGTTGCTTAGATACCACAGATCCTGCATGGCCAGGAGGAGGCAGGAAGTCAAAGAGTGAATTAGATTGATGTCTTGTTCTGGTTTCAAAACAAGAGTTTGTTTTGCTTACTGAGACAGAAGAATGTGGATAGTGAAGGAAGGGAAGACACTGCTGTGAAAAGACTACATGAAGAAAACGAAGAATTGGAAAAAAATAAAACACAGTGAGATGCTTCAGGGATCAACTAGAGAAAAATAAGGGTTCTTGGACCAACATCAATACAAATCACTAGTAAGCAGTGGAACATCAATCATGATGGTGTTTAAGGGCAGCATCTGAGGAACTTCACTCACTAATGCTCTCGCTACTCTCTCTCATTCACTCTCTCCTCAGTCTGTGCACATAACGTGAATATCAATTACATCCTTCACCTGAACTTTGAAACAATTGCCTCAGAATATTGCAGACTTTTTAATAAGGTGAAATCATGTAGGGAAAAGCCATAAACACAAAAGCATTAACATGAAAAACATCTTGTCAATAGGAAAATTGAAATGAAGTTGTATCTCAATGAAAGAAGTCTTGTTTGGGAGAAAAATATGAATACACATGGATACTACTGATATATCTTTCAGTATAGGATTCTGACATAATATACAAATCCCCTTTCATTTCTTGTTAACAATGAATTTCGTCACACCAATAATGCCTCATTAAATTAAAGTATTCCTCATGTAATTAATTGCTTAATCCTAAGGATGAAGATAGCTCCAAGACAGCATACAGAGAAAACAAAAATTTATGGAGCAATTGAAGAAATATTCTTTAATTGAAGATAATTCTTGATTGACAGGATTTTCCAAAAGCCTTCTGGGGAGGAAATGTCCATGAATTTTTTTTTCATATTTCTTTATGTATCTGACTTATCTGACATTTTCATCTCTTGTCTGCTCAGAAACAACACAGCAGCTGAAGTTTCTACAGTTCTACAGAGCCTTCAAGACTAGGCCTACATTAATTCTTAGTGTCAGTAATTTCCCATGCAGTGGCAATGTTGCTGTGTTCTCTCACCACTATAATCATGAAAAAGTGAGCAACTGGAAATTTAATTTGGAGAATGCATAAGAAACAGAGTCAATTAGCCCAGGTTGTTTGTAGGCAGCATATGCTCAGCTTTCACTGGAGGTGAACAAATGAGGATAAATGAGAAACCGAAAGGAAACACACAAATATGTGTTTTAAGACACAATGATATTAAAGAGCATGTGTTTTCTACTGAAGGCAAGCAAACAAGCATTTCATCAGACTGGGGGTACTGAGCTGTAGCCAAGCAGCTCTGTAAAGAACGGTGAATGGAGTCTAATGAATCCGTGTGGCAGGGGAACCACACACTTTGTACTTAAAATGATATTGTAGGTGCCAAATGTTCAAAAGAAAAAGAAAAAGATCAAGAAGAAATTGCATAGGTGTTTGATCGCGGTTGCTATTAAATTGCCTTTCCTATCCTTGACAGGCTTTAAAGAAACGTCCTGAACAGAAGAACGGTTGAAAAAAAAATGGAATGCATTATGAAGCGATGTGCCTCGCTTGATTTTCAGGTGAGCTTCAGTCTCGTGTGTGGTCCACTCAAGAGTGCGGGGTTGCAGTTGAAATTCCATTTGGTACACTTTGATAACTGTGATTAAGAGCCATAAAGATTTTCTCATTGACATTTCATTTTTCCATTACGAAGGCAGACTGCTACAATTTCCTTATTTTCATTTCCTCTAAACTCTGATACCATCTATAGATGGCGGAGATCTCTTAAGGGTAAAGCTCTATGGTAAACTGTTTCTGGATAACCACTTCATTTTACCAGAGAGAACCTGTAGACACTTTAGGTATTTTGACTTTTCACCTGGATTTAATATTATCCCCAATAAATGTATAAATAATATGATTTTGATTGTGCAAATATCTTAAAAAATATGCTATGTAAAATGAATCATTGAACTTTGTAAACTGGAAGAAAAACAGCTATTCTTGAATATTTAACTTGTTCTATGAGGACTATTTTAAAAACCTGGTCGTGGGCAGTCACATCTACTATTGGAGGTATGATCCAGGTGGATTACGTCATTGAAGGAAGTTGTTTACCTCAAATCAACCACAACCATATTGGCCAGGGCTGAGTAGACAGTAATATTCTATAGACTATAGTGGGCACAGTTACACGTTAAAGTTTTATTTTTAGTAATCATTATTAATGGTGCATGTGTGTGTTCACACGCCAATCATCTCAATTAGATTTTTGCACGTGATTTCCAGCTCATGAGGTGAGGAACAAGAGCCTATTACATTCTGTCTTTTGATTGACAACATAGGCATAGTTTTAAATGCTTTCTTGAGGCTGGGGAGATGGCATGTGGTTAATAGTACTTGCTGTTCTTGAGGAGTGTGTGATTTCCCAGCACCAAAATCAAGCAGCTTTCAAACACCTGTAACTTCGGTCCCAAGGGAGACAATGCCTCCTTCTGGCCTCTCTGGGCACAGCACTCATATGCACATACACACATACATAAGCACACAAACATACAAATAAAGTAAATCTGGGCAGAGTGCAGGGAATCTTATGAAAGAAGGGGAAGAGACCTGGAGGGGACAGGAGCTCCACAAGGAGAGCAATAGAATCAAAATATCTGGGCACAGGCGTCTTTTCTGAGACTCATACTTCCAACCAAGGATCATTCATGAATATAACCTAGAACCTCTGCTCAGATGTAGCCCATGGCGGCTCAGTATCCAAGTGGGTTCCCCAGTAAGGGGAACAAGCACTCTCTCTGACATGAATTCAGTGGTTGGCTCTTTGACCACCCCCTCCCACCCCTGAGGTGAGGAGCAGCCTTACCAGGCCACAGAGGAGGACAATGAAGCCAGTCTAATGAGACCTGATAGGCTAGGGTCAGATGGAAAGGGAAAAGGACCTCCAAGGTAGACTTGGAGAGGGGCATGGGAGGAGAAGAGGGAGGGAGGGTGAGATTTGGAGGGAATGAGGGAGGGAACTACAGCTGGGATACAAAGTGAACAAACTGTAATTAATATGAAAAATAAAACTTTAAAAAATAAAGTAAATCTTTTAAAATTTGCTTTCTTTTTCTTTCCCTTAATAGTCATTAATTTATTAAAAAAAAGCATTTTCTGGCTATTTCATGCTAGGTACTTTTTTAAGATACCTGAGCCATAACTGTAGGTAAATATGACCTTTATTGTTGAAAAGCTTATTGTAGTAAGTTGTGTGAGTGCATTTACAGTTAAAAAGTGGGGTAAAGAGAAATGGCAACAAAAATATTCACTTATTATACATGACCAATATCACTGTCACATTACAGAAGAAAAAGGTTTAATACTGTTGCAGAATTTACTAAAACTAACTAGTTTTCTCAGACAAGTGTCTGGCTCTTAGAAGGACATACACACACACACACACACACACACACACACACACACCTTTAAAAAAACTCCTATTAATAAATGCAACCTTCTGTTGCAATTTTAAAAGCCATAGTTTTCTTTCATTTTAATACAAAGTTTAAAACTGTGCGTATTTTATTCTATTAGGGAGCAAAGATGTAATATTTGAATTTACATATTCAATTAAATTTAAATCAGATAACAATATGATTATCTTCTTCTGACCACACTGCACACTTTTTCATTGGCACCAGCCAATGTTTCCATTTCTGTTTTGACTTAATAATTGTCATTTTATTACATTCTCAGTTAATCAACAGAGGTATATATAAGATGTGTATTAAAGAGTACCATCATCCCTACACTGTCCTGATATCATTTAAGAATTTATCTTACACAATGTTTATGTTTTCCAATACTTAACTAGCAAAGACAACTGAAGCAGATTAAATTGAAATAAATTAATTAATTAAATTGAAATATCCTGCACCTCATACAAATACATCTAGAGTGTCCCGAGACTAAGGCTAGAGAGCATCACTTTTCTGTAATTATGTCCACTAGCACAACTGCTCATCCTCCTTAAGATGCAGGCTGTACCACTCTTACTGCTACAGGAGAAAGGAACAGGCTACTGGTCCTTCTTCTCCGTAGCAAAGATGAATCTTTTTTTAAAATCATGTCATTTAAGAAACAGGAGGCACAATTTTAAGTTTGTTTACAGCTACCCATCAATACGCATTCTATTTATACTTCACTCAAGATTTGATTTGGTAACCCCTTATTTGATTAATTATACAGCTGTCAAGTTACCTAGGACTCTCACTGTTTTGACAACACAGAGAAAAGTGTCTCCAGTTCCCATGTTCATAAGCAGCTATTTGGGGACTGTTAATATTCTGGCAATTGATATTGATATTAAAGTTATTTATATTGGTACTATTACCTTGCTGAAAATGGATGACTGTGGAAGCTAGAGATCTTTGCGGAGAGAAGTAAATCTTGTTATTTTAATGGTCATTCTTAATGATGTATCAAATGAAAAACACAAAGTTCTATAGTAGTTCATTTGATAAGTAAGAAAAGATAGCTTTTAAAAATGGAAAGATAATGATTTTTAAATATGCAACAAAAATGAAATATGCAATCAGGTAAATGGAGATGTCCTAGCTACTAATGTTTTTCAGAATATACAAAAAAAAATCTTAACTGCATAATGTTTTCAAATTCTGTAAAATATCACCACTCTCGAAATATTATCTAATCCAAATGTAAAATAAAAGCTAATGGGAGAAAGTGAGATAGGTCTTGGGGGTGTAGTTCAGCTGGCAGAGTGCTTGCCTGGCATGTCGGAAGCCCTGGGTTCAGTCTCCATTACCACATAAAACAGTGTGGTGGCATTTGCTTATAACCCCAGAACTTGAATACAGAGGCAGGAAGATTAGGAATTTAAGGTCATCCTGGGCTACATTTAACCTTACATAAAAAAAAAAGAAAGAAAGAAAGAAATGAAATCAAAGCCAGCTAATGCTGTTAATGTTTGTGCAATTACACAGATGCATGTAATTTGTAGGTCAAAAGCTTGAATGGGAAACATACAGTTTTAAAGATTTATTTTAGGTTTTGCATATAGATGTATGTTTGTGTTATGTGCTTGCAGGTGGGTGTGGGTTCCAGCGAAAGCCAGAGAGTATGTTGGATCCTTTGAACCTGCAAGCATGGGGGATTGTGAGATGGCTGACATGGGTGTTGGGAACCAAACTCCAGTCCTTCCAAGAACAGCTAGCACTTTTATCCACCCCAGTCCTGAAAACACGCTAGCTTTAGAATTTAGCTGCAGTGAAATCTCTATATAAAAATGTTGAGTGAAACTGAAACCTGAAAGAGAGCATCAGGTTGGAAGTGGAATTATAGGTAGTTGTGAGCTGCCATGTGGGTGGTGAGAATCCAACCCAGATCCTCTCTGCAAGAGCAGCAAGTTTTCTTGACCACTTCAGCTATGTCGCCAGCCCCAGGGATGCCATTTAAACACACATCTGTCTTCTCTGTCCAACATCATCATGATTTATAGAGTAGTCCTGAGAGTAGTCACTAGTGATGGACAAATGGTGATCTACACACTGTATCAATAATAATAATAATAATAATAATAATAATAAAGATTTGCTTTCATCATAAAAAATGTTTAGAAGGCAAATATCAGCCCTAACAAGATTGTAGTTCTAAAGGCAGAATTGCTGGGCTCACCTGGCAACCTGTGAGACAACCAATCATATTTAAATTTAATATTACAAGAATGCTGGTTAATATCTGTTAGATGCAATTATTAAAATCATTTATACCAATGGAAAAAAAAGTTGCTGCTCATTTAAAAACTGAACTTAGCTGTGAATGTCATTTTTACCTAGCACCTTCTCAAGCCAACTGAAGATGTTTCAAAGTAGTAATATAGGCATGTGTCAGTTTTTTGGTCTTAAATTTAAAAAAATCTACAAAGGCCCATGAAGCCAATGAAATAGAAATCAAAATACTACTTATTTCCAATGCATGGAATTTTATCAAATGAACTGGGAGAGATCCACGTTTTGTTTCTGTTACTGTGATAAAATACTTCAACGGATCCTGGGGGAGAAAGGACTTGTTCTAGATCAGAGTCCCCTGTGCAGTTTACCCTCACAGGAAAGTAAAAATGGCAGGAACTTAAAACAGCTTGTCACATCAACTCCAAAGAGCCTTTGTACTCTCATCTCACTTTCTCTTCTATGCAGTCTAAAACTGAAACCCAGGGAATGGCTCCACCCGTGGTGGGCTAGGCTTTCCCAAATCAGTTCACTCAGGACCATCCCCCACAGGCATGCCCTGAGGCTGTCTGATTTAGGCAATTAGTCCTTGAAACTCTCTTTCCAGGTGACTTTCACTTGTGTCATGTTGATGACTGGAACTAATCATCAAAAGGATACAGTGGGTACAGTGGGGAACTCGAACAAGATGGAAGTATATGTTGAAGGCAGCATAATGATGCCTATTTGAGAAGGAAGCCCTGGGCAGCCATGACCAGTGAGTTTGGCAGGAAGCTATTCAAACACTCAGGATAGAACAGTTTGTTTAGACTTGAGAGGTAGAGATTTGTCCCACACAGCTTTAGATTTGGGGCATGCATGTTTAAATTGATTTCATCTGTCCAGCCTGTGGAGTCTCACAACGTGAGTGCCTACATTTAAGAACAAATCGACTTCCATAACGTTGTCATGTTATTCTATCTGCTCGCTGTTTTCAAGATCCCTGCTAATTCTCTAAGCTTGGACTCCAGTCGGACTTCTAGTGGGAGGCCCAATGCATCCTACAGCATCCTTAATTTTCTCCAAGGACTTGTTAAACCTTAAGGTAACATTATATATATATATATATATATATATATATATATATAATTTGTGAACTTGCTTGTAACAGCTCCTGTTTATGTATTGTCATCACTTCTCTGCAGATGCATATTAGATACCAAAATAAGCACAATAAACACATCCTAGAAAATGTACAAATTAACATCAATATATATATATAAATAGATGACATTTGTTACAGCTAGATAAAGAATACTTTGTGAAGCGTAATCATACAACAGTATGGCCTATCGGGAAAAAATAGTCCATATTTATACTAGGAATTTAAGTGCCTTAATATTTACATAGTGACTGCTAGGTCTCAGGCCCTCCATGTGTCTAGAAATGATCTCAAGCTGGACTAGACTCACTCTCCTTACAATCCACATGATTTATCCAGCCTGTGTTCTCCCACACCATCTCAGTCTTGCTACCTCCTACCCTACTCATGTACTTTCTCGTCTCTCCTGCTTTGCTCTATCTCTGGCTTAGCTCCATTATTCAATCCTGCTCTCCTGTACCTGTAGCTCTGGCCACCTCCAGCCTGCTTTCTTTTCTCTCTGCTCTGGACTCTTCCAGATTCCTCTGGTAGATATTTTATGTCTCTTGTCCTCGGTAACCCTCCTCCCCTGCAATGGAGCAGTCTCGTCCACAGCTTCTTTACCGTACATCCCAATACAGGGACAACTTCTAAACATGTTTTAAATAACTAAAAGTATTCATCACCTGTCCCAATGAAACACAATACAAACGGTTGCATTGTATGCTGATAACTAAATTGATTCCTGAGACATTTTCCTAGGAAATGACTTTAACTGGGGAGGAGCTCTGCAATGAGAAACAGTGTGTGAATTGTGCCATTTTAGGTGACAAGAAAACTTGCTTTGTGTCAGTATTCAATTAATTTGCCACTGGAATATGACTCAGTCTTGAGAGCTGAGTCTAGCTATCTCTGTTTCTTCAAGGGAAGGGGCACTGATTGGCCTCTCACATCTCAATCACTTTCTCAATTAGCAGCAGTTTCTTTTAATTGTTTCTGCCCTTCTTAGAGAAGTCGCAGATATATAAAAATTAATTACCTGGAACTCACATCTTTATAATTTTAACCTTTTTATGCTTCGGTTGTTTACAATGACATTTATTTAAATTGTTTTTCAGATGAGTGCGTGTAGCTGACATGTGATTGATCAAAGTGGGGGAGGGGCCAGGGAGGAAAGCCAGCTTTCTATGGTACTTTGAGACTTTCCTAGAAATCCTTGGCTCATCGAAACTTGTTTTGACATGGCTGAAAGACACGTCCTATTAAAATGGTATTAAGGCAAGATCTCCCCTGTGCTAAAGCCATTACATTGCAAATTACATACAAAATGAAAACCTGTTTCAACTTCTCATTCCCTTCTCTTTCAATTATGATAAGGAACTTTCCAGATTACAGTCTGCAAGGTCACCTGCAAAGTCACCCATCTTTGATCCATGCAGTCTGGGACTATTCCTATGGTCCTCAGCAAACCCTGATATCCATTAACAATCTCTACTCTTTTCCTCTGATGCCTATTAATTTATTATTGTTGTTAAAATGAGTGTCCTAAATAAAAATCTCTTATTCATACTGCTGTTTGCTTTTATTTTAATAATCCACTGTCTGTGCCTTATATTGCTATCTGTTATATGCTACTTTCATTTAATGAGGTTTTTGTTCTTTGTTTTATTTCTTCTTCAGTTTTTTGTCTGCTTCTATTGTCTGGTCCTCCCCTCTATAGATTACGCTTTCATCTTCCTCAAGGGCTCATTGTCTGCCTTTTTGTAGATGCCAAAAGGAGATCTTGCATACAAGCATTTTAAATTAAGCAGCTGTCCAGTTTCCCAATGTTTACTGGCCTACAGATGTTATGAATGTAAGATATTGTGGCTGGCAAAGTGAAGTTTCTGTGTAAGTTCTGGGATGCTCCTGTGGATTACATCATGATCACGGTCAGCAAAGTGGATTCCTTGCCTGTGATCCCCAGTCGGCCTCCTTTTATCATAATAATAACTGTTATCTGTTCATAAAACTAAAAATATGTAACCTTGCTTAAAACTTGAAGAGTTGACTTTCTGCTTCGTTGTGGTACATTTATACAATGGAACACTAGTCAGCAATTAAAAACAAGGAAATCATGGAATTTGCAGGCAAATGGTGGGATCTAGAAAAGATCATCCTGAGCGAGGTATCTCAGAAGCAGAAAGACACACATGGTATATACTCACTTATAAGTGGATATAGATATATGATATAGGCTAATCATCATACTAAAATCTGTACATCCAAAGAAAGACTCTGCAGGGTATTAAAGCAGATTCTGAGACTCATAGTTAAACTTTGGGCAGAGTACAGGGAATCTTAGGAAAGAAGGGGGAAGTTGAAAGACCAGGAGGGAACAGGAGCTCCACAAGGAGAGCAACAGAACCAAGAAATCTGGGCCCAGGGGTCTTTTTTGAGACTAATACTCCAACCAAGGACCATGCATGGAAATAACCTAGAACAGCTGCACAGATGTAGCCCATGGCAACTCAGTGTCCAAGTGTGTATCCTAGTAAGGGGAACAGGGACTGTCTCTAACATGAACTCAGTGGCTGATTCTTTGATCAACTCCACCTGAGGAGGGGAGCAGCCTTACCAGGCCACAGAAGAAGACAGTAAAGCCAGTCCTTTATAAGACCTGATAGGCTAGGGTCAGATGGAAGGGAAGGAAGACCTCCCCTATTATTGGACTGGGGGAGGGGCATAAGAGAAGAGGGAAGGAAGGTTGGATTGGGAGGGAATAGAGAGGGGGCTACAGCTGAATACAAAGTGAATAAACTATAATTAATAAAATTAAAATTAAAAAAATTCTCAAGTTGTTGAAAATGTCAAAGTTTCACCATGTCCTAAAACCAACATGAAATTGTGACATGAAGGACTGCAGAGCCTTGCCTTTGATTCGATGGGGGAGTTTAAGTATGTTGTGTTGGATCATGCTGTTAAGGTCGAGTTATCAGAAAGCCCCTGAGCTCCGTGCTAAATGACAGACTCCCTTCCTCAGCTGAGTTCTGTCCTCTCTGCCTGACCTGGAGAAATCGCATAGTCTCTAAGGAGCCTTATATAGCCCTCAGAGACATTACAGGCCCAACCCTTTGAAACCAGTTCAGTGTGCACATGGGAATTTCTAGAAATACCCTCCCTGTGCTGATGAGAGGTCTTAGCACCTTAGCTTTCAGCCAATGAAAGCTTTTGCCATACCTCTAACTGTACCTAGCGTCCTGCTCCCCACCTCTTGCTGCCCATGGGGTATTTAAGGACTGCGAGCCCCTTCTTTTGATAGGCCTGAGCTGCTGCATGCAAACGAAGTATTATTACTGGCCCTCCTAGCCCCAGCAAACCAAACACATTCACTCCTGAAACCCCTCCCAATGCCCCAAGCTTTGTATGTTTCTCTGTTGTACATGAAGTAAACCGGCCAGCACCATCGTCTTCATCAGCGACCATCTGAAACTTGTCAGTTGTTGTGGGGAAAAGGAAAGGCCCCGCAAAGAATTTACCACTGGGTCTTCAGGCATGACCGCCTGTCAGTCAGACAGTCACCCATCAGGCCACCTGGAGTTAGCCAGTGTGTCAGCAAAGGTTGCTGCTCTCATCTCTCTCCGGCCTCTCCATCCACTGCAGCAGTGACTGGCTGTTTCCGAAGCAGCCACAGACTAGCCTGAGTCAGGCCTGGCCCTCATTGCCACCTGGCTCTGTTTCGGTGCCCTGAGCTCCCTGCGGCCTCCAGTGCTGGTGCCTGCAGCCCAGCTAAAAGAGCAGTAACACTTATTGTGGAGAAGTCTTTTCTCCCGCACCTCCCGCTGAACTGGAGATCTTCTGGCACAGGTGTCAGTTCCGTGTTCCATCCTTCTCGCAGGGACACAGGGACACCAGGCGTTCCCGGGAGAGGCAGAACCTTTGACTTGGCACTCCATCGCTTCCTGAGCTTCCGAGGAAAGTGCCCAACAGTGACTAGGCAGCGACAAGTTGTGCTAATAACGTTTAGAATTTATTGTAACAACAACCTGTACGACTGTCATGGAGTAAAAACAAAGGAAATAAAGATTTCAAAAAAGCTAAACAACACCTCATAGACTCTTGACTGGCTATAGGTCAAAGTAAATGTGACTGGTTTACAGGGGATCTTCCTCCCTTAAGCAAAGTCCAACTGAGGCTTAAGGAGATAACAACACACACCTAATGACTGTAAACGCTGCCTTTGAAATCCAAAGCACCGCGCGAGGTAAATATCATCATTAGACTGCTCTAGAAGGAATGGTCCGATCCATGCTGCTCAGTGTGCTCGGGGGTACCGTACAGAAGTAGAGTCCACAACCAGGAAGGCTTTTTAGTTTAGGATTTATTTACCGGTCTCCTCTGAGCAGGACTTTTAAATCACACTTAGATACAACAAACGCCAAGATAACTACACACCAGGAAGAATAATGAGATTAATAAATCTGGGAATCATGCACTTTATAATTAGACCGTTATTCTTGCCTGGGCTAGCATAGTGTAACTATTATATAATTGCAGATAAATATCAAGACCTTCATTCAAGGTAATCTTGCAGGTATTAAAGAAATAAAGTAACCAGTGACTCTTGAAGAATATTGTCTTGCTAAGGCAATGCTAGTAATAAGACCTATGCATGTCAGTATAAAGAGATCTTAATTCAACTCTGTAAAGGTTCTGGGAGCAGAATCTTCAATTAGTTTGATTTCTGGAGCCAATCAGAGCAGCTGATTTTGTGAGCGGGCTGGGCGCTCTCTAACATTTACTACTGGAAACGTTTGTTATGTACAGACTTCAATAAAGCTCTTATGTTTTCTCCTTTATCTATGGTGAAAAGGATGTCATTAGTTACCCTTGAGGGAGCACTGGTCTCAGCATCACAGGGGAACTGTAAATTCTCAGCCTTCACCCTGTTTCTAAGGAAACAGAAATGCTTTGGGCCCAGTCACTGTTGTTTTAATAAGTTCTCTGAACAACTTTGACAGATACTAAGTCTTTCAAAGCACTGGAGAAGTAAGAGTGTGGAAGTAGGAGAGGAAAGGAGGTAGGGGGAGAGAGATTTAGAGGCCACCCCCCCCAGACTGACTATTGTAGTAGAAATAGGTAAAATTTTGCAAAAGGGCCTCAAAATTTAGAGACTGATTTCTAAGATTTCAACAGAGAAGAAGGAAGCCCCCACGCCCTTCTTTCCTGATTTTCCACTGTCGCAGTTGCTGTGATGAAAAATCATGACCAAAGCAACTTGGAAGGAAAGGGTTTATTTGACTTTCATATCCCAAGTCAATGTCCATTGAAGAAAGCCAAGGCAGGGACTAAAAGAGGGTGGGGAACTGGAGGCAGGAGCTGATGCGGAGGCCATGGAGGAGTGCGAGGTACTGGCTTCCCTCTAATGGCTTCCTCAGCCTCCTTACAGAACCCAGAACTATTACAGAACCCAGAACCATTACAATCAGCTGGACCCTCCCCACATTAATCAATAATTAAGAAAACACCTTACAGGTGTGCCTGTATACCTGCACTATGGATGCATTTTCTCAATTGAAGGTCCTTCTCAGATGATTCTAGCTTGTATCAGGTTGACATAAAATTTACCAGCATTCGCAGTATGCAAAATTTATACTTTTCATTCTTTAAATATATTTTAAAATACAGTATAATTTTACCACTTTATTCTTTCCCTTTCCTCTTCCTCATGTTGCCTCCCTCCTTAAGCCCCTCCAATTTTACCTCCCCCCCCCCCACACACTCATTTTCAAAATGCTGGCATCGTTTTCCTTGGTTATTATTGTCATTTTCACACACAGGCTGGGTACTTAGTGTTGAATAATCAGTTAGGGGACGCATCTCCAAGAGAGGCTAATTCTCACTTTCTCTGCAGAACTTTAGCTGTCTGAAGTTCTATATCTAGGGGCTGGACCCTATGAGATTCTCCTTCTGCATTAGTATGTTAGAGAGATTTCCTGAGCCTTAGGTACAGGAATTGCATTGTAGGTGTACCCAACGTGGCTGGGATTCTTTTGATCCTCTGTCTCTGCATTGTGTGTCCAGTTGTGGGTTTCTATAGTGGTTCAAGTTGCTGTAAAGAGAAGTATCTTTGATGAGGGGATGATAGATAGCAAGACTTACTTGTGGCTGTATGGATAGCTGTAGAACGTAAGAAGGACTTATGATGATCTAATAAAGTGCCTATACAGAAGATGCATGCCCTTGTTAGCCCTGGATAGTTCATTAGGTTTCTATTATCAGGAATGATTTCCCTCATGTCCAAGTAGACAGCTGTCGGTTACTGCCAGCATAGGAGTGCCACTACTGCATCTTTAGGGCTATCTTGCTATAGTGATGATTGTGTGGTTCACTGGTGTCACAACCATAGCACTATTGTTTACTTTCATCCTTTGGTAGGTAGCATAGTACTTCCTGGTACCATGGAGGCTAGACCACAGGAAGGAGGCTTTCAGGTTAGATCAAGCTCAAATTATTCAAGTTCTATGTCTTAAGCATGCAGAATCTTCCAGGGGAGGGAAGTTAATACAGAGGGAGAAGAGGGGAAAAGGGACAAATAGCATCAAAGTTGTTTGATAAAGCATCAAGGAATCTTTTTATTCCATATTTACCTAAAATTATATACTAAATATATTATAATTATATACTATATAACTTTAGGATATATATTTACATAATCTTATATAATTTTTACATTTTGGGACATATTTATATAATATTATATATTTGCTTTGTTTTAGGTATAGACCTATATAAGTTTATATATGAAATCTATGTGTATACATACATACATACAAATATACATACATGTAAAAGTAACTTTTTAAATTAAATTTTTATTTTTTTAATATTAGTTACGGTTTATTAACTTTGTATCCCAGCTGTAGCCCACTCCCTCATTCCCTCCCAATCCCATCTTCCCTCCCTCATGTCCTCCCTGCCCCTTTCCAAGTCCACTGATAGGGGAGGTCCTCCTCCCCTTCCATCTGACCCTAGCTTATCAGGTATCTTCAGGACTGGCTGCATTGTCCTCCTCTGTGGGCTAGCAAGGCTGCTCCTCCCTCGGGGGTGGGGTGGGAGGGAGGTCAAAGAGTCAGCCATTGAGTTCATGTCAGAAATAGTCCCTATTTCCCTTACTAAGGAGCCAGTTTGGATAATGAGTTGCCATGGACTATGTCTGAGCAGGGGTTCTAGGTTATATCCATACATGGTCATTGGCTGGAGATACAGTCTCATAAAAGACCCCTGCGCCCAGATATTTTTGGTCCTTGTGGAGCGCCTGTCCTCGCCAGGTCATACTAATTCCCCCTTCTTTCATATCATTCCCTGCATTCTGCCAAAGGTTTGGTTATGAGTGTCAGCATCTGCTTTGATGCACTGCTAGGTAGTCTTTCAGAGGCCCTCTGTGGTAGGCTCCTATCCTGTTACTTGTTTTCTCTTACTTCCAATGTCCATCCCATTTGTCTTTCTAAGTGAGGATTGATCATCTTTCCCCGGGTCCTCTTTCTTGTTTATCTTCTTTAGGTGTACAGATTTTAGTATGTTTATCCTATCTTATAGGTCTAGTACCCACTTATAACTGAGTGTATACCATGTGTGTCTTCCTGTTTCTGGGATACCTCACTCAGGATGATCTTTTCTAGATCTCACCATTTGCCTGCAAATTTCATAATTTCCTTGTTTTTAATTGCTGAGTAGTATTTCATTGTGTAAAAGTACCACAATTTCTATATCCATTCCTCCGTTGATGGACACCCTAAAAATAACTTTTATTTGCCTGTTTTAAATGTTGTCTCTGAGGCTTACCACCTCTGTCGGTTAACGTAGCCTAGTCCTGGAAGCTTTTAGGCTTCATACAACCTAATCTAAGGCTAGATCATTTCCAGCCTCTGACATTTACTGCTTAATAAGCTCACCCTTTCTTATTCTTTCTGAACTCTGTGCTGGCTGGTTCAACTCAGCTGTTCTGGCTCAAGCTTCTCTTCCAGCTGACTAATTCAATCTGACTTCTCTCTTGGACTTAGAATTGCTCTGCCTGACCTCAAACTAACTCATAAAATCTGTTCTAAACTTCTGGCTCCTTCTTATATTCTTATTCTCTGTCTCATTCAGTCTTTATCTGAATTTTCTCTCTGCAACCTGTCTCTCTATTACTGTCCAGGTAAAAACTGCCTCTTCTCTCTCTATATTGACCCTTAAGTAGTTTCCCTTTCCTCTTTTCTTGAGAGTTGGGCATATCCTATTCTGTCAAACCTTTCTCTGATTCATCACCTTTTTTGCCACTCAATTAGCCATCACTTCCAAGCATGGGTACTTCTACAAACTATGTTTACCCTCATTGCTCGGGATTAAAGGTTTGTACCACCAAGCTTGGACTTGTTTTTCTTTACCTGATACTTGCTCTATACCAGGCAGGCCTTGAACTCAGATATGCTTGCCTCTGCCTCCTGGAGGTTTAAAGACATGTTTGTGTTCTAGCTGGATCACACAGACCTAGAAGATCTTTGAATGTGATATCTTGCCAAAAGAGCCATGTTCTTAGTTAAAATTCTTCTACACATACATACATACATACATACATACATACATACATATTAAAAGTAGTTTTGCCACTTGGGCTGGCAATGTTCCTCACAAGATCCATAGACTAACAACACAAAATAAAATAAAAGAAAACAAAAAGCACCATTTCAGACATAAGAAATCTCCAACTGAATTGTTGGTCAGGGTAGTCCAAGTGACTATTAGAAATATGTTGGCTCTTGCTGTTGTCCCTGGGTGCCTCTAAAAAGTCAAAAGTAAGTCCCTATTACAAAAACAATAAAAAAATAATAAAAACAACAAAAAGCAAAGCAAAACAAAAACAAGAAAACAAAACAAAATAAATCCCACCAAAACAAACAAAAACCTTTTAACACTATAATGGTTTATAAACATCAAGATATTAAGTAAGGCTAAAAACATTACAATATCCTTAACTTTGGATGTTTGTGAGGTTTAAACTAATCTTGGCTTCTCTCAAACTTTAATTAAGGTGATAATATTTAAGGTTAAAAATTTACACAGTGTTAGATTTGTCATGAATCTTGAATGTTATTATTTTATTTTTACATAGGCTTTATTTTATAGGAATGATAGTTTTGCTCACATGAATGTCTGTGCACCACATGTGTGCTTGGTACCCGAGGAGGTCACAAGGGGACACTACATCCCCAGAACTGTATTTATATATGGTTGGGAGTCCCTCTGTGGGTACTTGCAACCAAACAGCGGTTCTCTGCAAAAACAACAAATGCCCTTAACTGCTGAGCCATCCTTCCAGCTCTGAAGTCTGCATTTTGAAACCCTGTGTGACTTTGAAAATCTGGAAGATTTACTGACCAAAATTAGACCAGTTTAAGAAGATTTAGAAATGTTATACAGTCATTCCTTGTTTAAGTTCACGATTTTGCTGTGTTACTAGTCCTGGCACCTCTGGGAAAAGAAGGTAAAAACAGTTCCTATGTAAGACTATGAAAAAGAGTTGACAATCTTAAAATTGGATGAGAGGTCAAATCCACTGGGTAAAGTTAAGGATACCTATCTCACTAAAAGTCTATTGAAAGTCGGGAAATAGGGTCTGGTCACTTGAATCTCTGCAGAGTAGTCAAGGTTTGAGTGCTCCATGTTGAAAGAACACGGAGAGAAGCATATTGGGTATGTAATGTTTTGACAGGCTAAATTTCTGTTCCATTACTACTGAAGATGTTTAAAGCAGAGCAGCACTCTGCCATGGCCTCATTTAGGGACAGATGCTTGGCTTAACCCTATTTCATCTCCAGCTTCCCTCTTTTTATTTATTGTTCTCCTCCTTTTGGGATGTTTAGAAAATGACTAAACTAAAATTTCAGTGCTTTGTATAGGAAATGTAATTGTACTTTTTACTTAAAAACACACTCATTATATTGTATTAAAAACTGTGTCCTATGCTATGGGAGGAAACTGTGTCCAATGTCAGTGATCTGGGAGCTTGCAAGTCCAGTCTTACTGAAGTCTACAATTTTAAGTCTATTTTCTGGAAAGTAGCAATATGCATCAACATTTCCCAAATCAGCATATAAAGATAAGAAAGTTATTTCTTTTCATATTCATTATTGCAACCAACATATTGAGTAATGAAAATGAGAAAGGAAATATACAACAAAAAATTGTTTGCTTCTGTGTCTTGGAGTATCATCTGAAATGAAAACCAGAAATGTGGCATTTTCCACAAGACATGCTAGAATAGGTGATGTGGCTCACTGTGTTCAGATCTGAAGAGAACTGTGGGAGATAAATGGATTTAAGTAGAGAGGTGCAAAAGTTAAAAGGATAATCAAGTCTTAAAATGGACTTTAATAAAAGTGGATTAGAGCCGGGCATCAAGGCAAACACCTGTAATTCCCAGCATTCAAAAGGTAGATGCAAGAGGATCAGGAGTTCAAAGCCAGCCCTACACTGCATAAGCTCCCTAAGACAAACTAATGAATAAATGAGTAAATAATAAACATAAAATGGATTAGAACTGATAAGGTTCCCCCCAGTAATTCAATTTTGAGAAGTAGATTTGAGCATGCGTGTCAATGTATAGATGGCTATTAAATCTTTCTGACATTTTAATAAGAGAAAATAATGAAACATTATCCTTTTGGTTATAATTATGTTTATAAGTGCCAGGGTCTAGTTGTTCAACTTTCTCCAAACCCAGTGTTTACCCTTTACTGATGAAGTGTGATATGATGTGGTATGTTTTAGGATTCTTTTGAAGTATATCAGCAAATACCCGACAAAGTAATAACACCACAGGCCTAACCTGGAATAAGGAACAAGTCAAACAAGTTGTCACTTCAGTTGGAGATAGCTCTTTGATGCACAAGTCATTCAACTTCCATAAAGGTCAGAAATAAAGGTTGAATTCTTCGCAAAGGTGATAGTGACTTTTAAAGATGCAGTACCAATTCTTGTCCTTGTACATGTGTCCATCATTGTTGGCCAAACTTTAGCAAGTCCATGATGCAGAACTGCTTGCAATACCAACTTTAACCAGACTATCTTTTGCCACAACACACATTTAATACAAGAAGCAATACAGAGATCTTTGTGCCCTCAAAGAGATGGGCAATGCATGCCTCTTCATTACCACTCTCTGGTCTACCTAGAGGCTAAAAGTTGCAAGAAAGAAATTTATTGGTGCATGCTGTCAAACATAATATAGATACAATACTTTCATGTTTCACGTGGACTATTTTGTATGAAAAGAAGCCTTTGTAATAGATTTTATTCAATAAAACTATAGCAGGGAGTATTTTCATCTAATTTAAGTCAACAAATGCTTAGTTAGAACCTGCTTGCCTGGCTGACATCTACTTTTAGTGTAACATTAAATATGAATTTGTCAATTGGCTCCTAGGCATTTGATAAGTTTTATTGTCACAGTTCATATAATCCAGGTTCTAAGTCTGAACAAAGGAATGTGTGGCTATCTTTTACAACACTATCCCAATACCATCTAAGCTCGAGAAAGCAGCAATGAGATCAACACAATAACAACATGAGTAATGCAACCACTTTACAATAAAAATATGTGCTTTCAGACCTCTGAAAAATATGTCCTAAAGGAACTATCAAATATTAAAGAAGGCAATAAAATCATCATTACTGTGGGTAGTTCTCCAGAGAGGAAAACTTAGAGTTGAGAATATTCATGATTATGATGATGATATGATGAAAGAAAGAAAGAAAATAAAAGTATAAAAGTTTAGAAAGCAAAAAAAAAAGGTAAAGGGAGGAGAGAGGAGGAAAGAGATGGGTAAGTCAGGTCAGGTCACGTGTAAGTACATCACTGTACACAAAGAGCTTATGCAGTAACATCGAGTTCTGCTTCTCTGAATCCTAAGACTCATCTGTGCTGCCACCTGAAGACACGTGACTCTAGAACATACCTGCATTGAGAAATTCCCAATCCTAAGGTGATGGAATTGGGCGGTAGAGCCAATTAGATGAGAGACTAGGGGAAGAGAATCAAATCCTAACCAGTAAGGAGTCTAAGAGTGGTCACATGCGTATCCCGTGAGGATACAGGCTACTTTCCACATATTCGATTGAAGCTCTGATCTTAAACTTTCCAAACCCGAGGACCCCGAAATGAAAATTTGTGTTGTTTTAAGCCTACACAGACTTTGGCAGTTCTGTTCTCGTTTAAGCACACTAAGGACTGTTACAATGCTATACTCAGAGCATACCTCACATACGGTAGGCATTTTAACACTTCCTCCTCTTTCTGAACTCAGTCTTTGCTTTGGAACATTTTCTCCTTTTACCAATTTGATCATAGTTCACATTAAAGAAAGTGTAAGAAGTATCCTCATGTTTAAATTTAGTTCACTGAGTGGGGGGTTCTGCACTGTAAGTCTCTGAAGGCGAGTGTCTTTAAAAACAGGTAACACCCTTGATCAAGTGGATACGTGCAGGCACATCTGTGAAACCAGAGGCCTTTACTGTTCATGGAACTGCTGAGACTCTCACACCGTTCTGCCGTTCAATGATAGATTTCTAAGCTTATTCTCCCCTCCAAAGAAATGTGTATCTATTTCCACAGTCTTAAAATTGAAAATCAGATAAATGGGTTCTTGGTGATTTCTTTCATCATCATTACAAAAACGTTCCATATCCCAGATAGCTAGTTTGCAAGCCAATTATTGGAGCCCAGTGATTTTGGAAGCAGGTGATCATCTTGACTCTCTTTTGCTGTCTCTTTGCATATAATCTTCAAATCTCCAGATCCCTGTGTGTGGAAATGTGCCACAATTTTACAGCAACTAGAGACTGAATGTAGAGCAGTGTAACTCAAGGTCATTTCACACCTGCCTTATTGGTTATCCATCTTGCAGGGTACACAGAAAACATAATTTTAGCCCCAGTATGATTTACCAATCTGGAGTATGACATCTCTAAACACCGCGGTTATAATATTGCTGATGAACACTGGGCGTATTTACAACCTAAGTATTCAACCTGAGAACTTGCTTATTTGTGGCACTTCGTAGCAAAGCAAACAGACTGAGAAATGAGTACTCTGAAGAGATAGCAGTGTTTTTAATAACTCGCAGCCTGGTGCATGTACGCCATGCTCATAAGTGCAAACTGGATCTTTACGACCCTCAAATCACATTCAGATGCTTCCTGCAGAGTTACTCAATCCACTCACGTCTCCTTCCCTGCTTTTCCTCTTATATGAAAGTGTCACCCCAAGAGTAATTTCTTTAGGAAGTAGTATATTCATATCATATGTCTTCAGATAAAATTTTCTGTCAAACTTTGCATTGAGGATTTAGAGGCGTCTGTGTGTTTATTACAATTCTTTGACATTATCACTGTAAGTACATACAGGCCCCATGGTAATTACTCTCTGATTATTCAGAACATCGGGGTTTTGTTTTGTTCTATTTCATGAAGACAAAAATAGCTGTCTTTTTTATTATTTATTGATATTATTTTTACCTTAAAATATCAACATCACCCCCAAACCACTGCAATGATGAAAATAGATCTCAGTGAGATTTTAACAGAGATACTGTAAATTTTATTCACTTTTCCACAGAAGCTGAAAACAAATACAGTAATTTTTTTGGTATAATTTGGCATTTCAATCTATGTTAGAAAGGGTTGCCAGGAAATTAGTGAATGGTTTTTATTTCTGAAATATGGAGTTGAGTGAAGGGAATGTATCCACCACTAGAGAGACTCAGAAGTGTTTTGCATCACAATGAGCACAACAGCTTGGTCATGTGAACAAACTCAGAAGGCCTAACAAATGAGAAAGAGACTTGGAAAAGAACTCCACAGTTGGCAGGGTATTAAGTCTCTGAAGCCTTATTTGAACATTAGGATTTTATTCTTAACATAATTAGATGTCACTGGAATATTTAACCTGGTGTTTTAAAGCTATTTGGTCCCAAATTGAGGAGGAAAGGGGGATATTAATAAATAATTAATTTATATAAATAATGATATGTATTTATACATAGCTAATGGGAATGCAAACCGATACAGCCACTATGGAAGTCAGTATTGAAGTTTATGGAATGGTTTGTGAGATAGCGAAGGCAGTCAGGGTCTTTGCTGACAAGGCTGGGTTGGTGGTTACCTTTTTCCTTTGGTAGTATGTGGAATACATTTCAGTACCATGAACTACCAGTCGGGAGGGGTGAAGGTTCTATGTAGACACCATCTTGACTTCTCCATGTTCAATGAGTTATATAGGTGTTGTCTTCAGCAATGAGGACCTATCATCAATATGTGGAGAGCAACCACTAGTAATGGCAATAGATTTATGGGTATTTCCATGGGGCCCCTTTGGGCAACAACTTCAATAGATGGAACTCATTCCTGGCATTGAAAGCCTCATTTGGTGATGAGAAATGTCCAGTTGGTCCTCTGTCTCACCTCCAGTGGGTGATTCCATTTAGATCACCTTCAGATATGTCTATATTTTAGGAAGTTTCTATTGCATGAGGTTTCCATACACTCTCTCAAATGGCCCTTACTTTTAACTCCACTAACCCCCTTTTAGTCTGATCCTTCCAGTCCACTATCCCTACACATCCATAACTATCTATTCTATTTCCCCTTCCTAGATTGATCCAATTCTTCCCATAGTTCCTTACTCTATACCTAACATCTGTGATTATATGGATTGTAGTGTGCTGATTGAAGACTTAATAGCTAATATCAAAATATAAGTGAATAGAAAGCATATTTGTCTCTCTGGGTCTGAGACATTTCATTCAGAATGATTTTGTTCTAGTTCCATCCATTTACCTGTGAATTTCATTTTTGACACCTGAGTCACACATATTCCATTGTGTAAGTGTATCACATTTTCTTTCTCCATTCATCCATTGACAGGTATCCAATCTGTTTCCAATAGTGCAGCAATGAACATGGTTGAGCAAGTGTATTGATTGTAGGATGTAGAGATTTTTGGGTATATGCCCAAGAGTAAAATAGCTGTAAAAGACCTTTAGTGGCTCTATTCCCACCTTCCTGAGGAGCTATCATAGTAATTTTCATAGAGGATATCCCAGTTTGAACTATCACCAGAAATGAATGAGTGCTCCTCTTATTCTAAATCCTTGTCAGTAAGAGCACTAATTTTTTTTTTTTATCATGGTCATTCAGACTAGTGTAAGATAAAACCTCAAAGTAGCTTTGATTTCCATTTCCCTGGTGACTAACAATGACGAATATATCTTTAAGTGCTTCTCAGCAATGTCTGTCTCCTCTTTTTACAATGCTGTTTAGGTCTGCATCCCATTTTTAATTGGGTTTTTTATTTTCTTGTTTAGTTATTTATATATTGAGAAAATTATTTCTCTTTCAGATATTTTCTCATCCTATAGGAAACTGCTTTGTCCCAATGATGGTGTTATTTGTTTTTTGTTTTTTTGTTTGTTTGTTTTTATGTACAGAAGCTCTTATGTTTCATGAGGTCCCATTTATTAATTTTTGGTCTTTATGCCTGTGCTTTCAGTGGTCTGTTCAGAAAGTCCTGTCTTGTACCAATGAGTTTAAGACTGTTCCCCAAGACTGTTGTCTTTTGTCAGGTTCAGGGGTTCTGGTCTTATATTTAGGTCTTTGATTCATTTGGAGTTGAGTTTTGTGCAGGGTAATAAGTATGGGCCTATTTGCATTCTTCTACATTCAGCGATCAAGTTTGAAGACCACCGTTTGTTGAAGATGTTGTCTCATTTCCAGTGTGCATTTCTGTTTTCTTTACCAAATATCAGGTATCTAGGGGTATGTGGATTTATACATTGGACTTCCATTAGATTCTATTGACCAACGTGACTGTTTTTATGCCAGTACCATGCTGATTTTTATAACTATAGCTCTGTAGTAAAATTTGAGATTAGGGATGGTGAGGCCTCCAACATCTCCTTATGTTATTCAGGATTGTTATCACTACCCTGTTTTGTTTTTTTTTTTTTTTTTTGTTTTGTTTTGTATTTTTATACAGAGCTAAAAATTTTCCTTTTAAGATCTTTAAAGGGTTGTGTTGGAATTTTGATCAGATTGCATTGAATTTGAACCTAGCCTATCAGGTCTCATCAGGACTGGCTTCTTTGTCTTCCTCTGTGGCCTGGTAAGACTGCTCCCACCTCAGGGGGAGGTGATCAAAGAGCCAGCCACTGAATTCATGTCAGAGACAGTCTCTGTTCCCATTACTAGGGTACCCACTTGGACACTGAGGTGCCAGGGACTACATCTGTGCAGGGGTTCTAGGTTATCTCCATGCATTGTCCTCAGTTGGAGTATCAGTCTCAGAAAAAACCACTGGGCCCAGATTTTTTGGTTCTGTTGCTCTCCTTGGGGAGCTCCCGGCCCCTCCAGGTCTTTCTATCTCCCACTTCTCTCATAAGATTCCCTGCACTCTTTCTATCTCCCACTTCTTTCATAAGATTCCCTGCACTCTTTCTATCTCCCACTTCTTTCATAAGATTCCCTGCACTCTTTCTATCTCCCACTTCTTTCATAAGATTCCCTGCACTCTTTCTATCTCCCACTTCTTTCATAAGATTCCCTGCACTCTTCCCAAAATTTGCCTATGAGTCTCAGCATCTGCTTTAATACCCTGTAGGATAGAGTCTTTCAGAGGCCCTCTGTGGTAGGCTCCTGTCCTGCTCCCCATTTTATCCATCTTCCAATGTCTATCCCATTTGCCTTTCTAACTGAGAATGGATCATCTTACCAAGGGTCCTCCTTCTTGTTTAGCTTCTTTAGATGTACAGGTTTTAGTAAGATTATCGTATATTATATGTCTAATATCCAGCTATAAGTGGGTATACACCATGTGTGTTTTTCTGCTTCTGGGATACCTCACTCAGGATTATCTTTTCTAGTTCTAACCATTTGCCTACAAATCTCATGATTTCCCTGATTTTAATTGCTGAATAGTATTCCATTGTGTAAATGTACCACAATTTCTGTATCCATTCCTCAGTTGAGGGACACCTGTGTTGTTTACAGACTCTGGCTATTACTAATAAAGCTGCTATGGACATGGTTGAGCAAATGTCCTTGTTATGTACTTGAAGGTAATTTGGATATATGCCTAGGAGTGGAATAGCTGGATCTTGAGCTAGCACCATTCCTAATGGTCTGAGAAAATGCCAGATTGGTCTCCATAGTGTTCCATAGTGGTTGTACAAGTTTACATTTCCAGCAGCAATGGAGGAAGGTTCCCCCTTCCATATCCTCTTCAGCACGTGTTGTCACTTGAGTTTTCTAATCTCAGCCATTCTGATGGGTGTAAGGTGAAATCTCAGGGTCGTTTTGATTTGCATTTCCCTGATGACTAAGGATGTTGAGGATTCCTTTAAGTGTTTCTCTGCTGTTCAGTATTCCTCTATTGAGAAGTCTCTGTTTAGCTACATACCTCATTTTTTAATTGGATTACTTTATTTGTTGCTATTTAACTTCTTGAGTTTTTTATATATTCTGAATATTAGCCCTTGGTCAGATGTAGGGTTGCTGAAGAGCTTTTCCCAATCTGTAGGCTGTCTTTTTGTTCTGATGACAGTATCCTTTGCCTTACAGAAGCTTTTTGGTTTAATGAGATCCTATTTATTGATTGTTGATCTTAGAGCCTGTGCTGTTGGTGTTTTGTTCAGGAAGTTGTCTCCTGTGCCAATGAGTTCAAGGTTCTTCCCCATTTTTTTCTTCTAATAGTTTTAGTGTGTCTGGTTTTATGTTGAGGTCTTTGATCCACTTGAATGAACTTTAGTTTTGTGCAGGATGATAAGTATGGATCTATTTGCATTTTTCTACATGTAGATATCCAGTTAGACTAGCACCATTTCTTGAAGATGCTGTCTTTTTTTCCATTGTATGGTTTTGGCATCTTTGTTGAAAAGTAGGTGTACATAGGTGTGTGGGTTTATTTCAGGGCCTTCTATTTGATTCCATTGATCCACCTACTGGTTTCTATGCCAGTACCATGTAGTTTTTATTATTTTTGTCTTATAGTATAGAATGAGATCAGGGGCAGAGATACCTCCAGAAGATCTTTTATTGTACAGGATTGTTTTAGTTATCCTGGGTTTCTTGTTATTCCATATGAAGTTGAGAATTTTTCTTTCAAGTTCTGTAAAGAATTGTGTTGGTAATTTGATGGGAATTGCATTGAATCTCCAGATTGCTTTTGATAAGATGGCCATTTTTACTATGTTAACCCTGCGAAGCCATGAGCATGGGAGATCTTACCATCTTCTGATATCTTCTTCTATTTCTTTCTTCAGAGAATTGAAGTTTTTTTCATACAAGTCTTTGACTTGTTTGGTTAGAATTACACCAAGGTAACTTATGTCCTTTGTGGCTATTGTAAAGGGTATTGTTTTCTCAATTTCTTTCTCTTTTGTACACAGGAGGGCTACTGACTTTTTGAGTTAATTCTGTATGTAGCTACTTTGCTGAAGGTGTTTATCAGCTGTAGGAGTTCCTTGGTAGAATTTTTAGGGTCACTTATGTTTTCTGTCATATCCTCTCTAAATAGTGATATTTTGACATCTTCCTTTCTGATTTGAATCCCCTTGATCTCCTTTAATTGTCTTATTATTCTAGCAAAGACTCCAAAAAGTATGTTGAAGAGATATGGAAAGAGTGGGCATCCTTGCCTTGTCTCTGATATCAGTGGGATTGCTTTAAGTTTCTCCCCGTTTAGTTTGCTGTTGGCTATAGGCTTGCTGTATATTGCCTTTACTATGTTAGGTAAGTGCCTTGTATCCCTGATCACTCCAGTACTTTAAACACGAACAGGTGCTAGATTTTATCAAATGCTTTTTCAGCATCTAAGAAGGTTATCTTGTGGGGTTTTTTTTCTTTAAGTTTGTTTATTTCATGGATTACATTGATGAATTTCCATATATTGAACCATCCCTGCATACTTGTAATGAAGCCTACTTGGTCATGATGGATTATAACTTTGATGTGTTTTTGGATTTTGTTTGAGAGTATTTTGTTGAGTATTTTTGCATCAATGTTCGTAAAGGAGATAGGTCTGAAGTTCTCTATTTTTGTTGGGTTTTTGTGAGGTTTGGTATCAAGGTTACTGTGGCTTCACAGAATGAGTTTGGTAATGTTCCTTCTGTTTCTTTTTTATTTTGTGGAATAGTTTGAAGAATATTGGTATTAGCTCTTCTTTGAAGGTCTGGTAGAATTCTGTGCTGAAACCATCTGGCCCTGGGCATTTGTTGGATGGGAGGCTTTTTTTTTTTTTTTTTTGACAGCTTCTGTTTCCGTAGGGAATATAGGACTATTTAATTTATTTATCTGGTCTTGATTCAGTTTTGATAGGTGGAATCATTTAAGAAAATTGTCCATTTCATTTAGATTTTCAAATTTTATGATGATAGGCTTTTGAAGTAAGACCTAATAATTGATTGGATTTTTTTCAGTGTCTGTTATGTCCCCTTTTCATTTCTGATTTTGTTGATTTGGATAGTGTCTCTCTGCCTTTTAGTTAGTTAGGCTAAGGGATTGTCTATCTTGTTGATTTTTTCAAACAGCTCTTAGTTTCATTTATTCTTTGAACTATTCTCTTTTTTTCTTTTTTCTGGTTTATTGATCTCAGCCCTGAGTTTGATTATTTCCAGTGATCTATTCTTCTTGGGTGTGTCTGCTTCTTTCCACCCTGCCCCTGAGGGCTTTCAGGTGAGTCATTAAGTTGCTTGTATGAGATGTTTCGAATTTCTTTTGAAGGCACTCAGTGCTATGAAGTTTCCTCTTAGCACTGCTTCCATTGTGTCCCATAAGTTTGGGTATGTTGTGCCTTCATTTTTAGTGAATTCTAGGAAGACTTTAATTTCTTTATTTATTTCTTCCCAGACCCAGCTGTCATTGAGTAGAGAGTTGGTAAGTTTCTATGTGTCTGTGGGCTTTTTGCTATTTCTGTTGTTATTGAGGTCCAGCTTTAGTCCATGATGGTCTGGTAGGATACAAAGGATTATTTCAGTCTTCTTGTATTTGTTGAGGCTTCCTTTGTGCCCAATTATATGGTCTGTTTTGGAGAAGGTTCCATGAGGTACTGAGAAAAAGTTAAATTCTTTTGTGTTTGGGTGAAAGGTTTTGTAGATGTCTGTTAGGCCTGTTTGATTCGTGACATCTGTTAGAGTCATTGTTGACTGGTCCTTTGTTGAGAGTGGGGTGTTGAAGTCTCCCACTATTTATGTGTAGGGATCCATGTGTGATTTAAGTTTTATTAATTTTTTTTTGCTAATGTGGGGGCATAGATGTTCATGGTTGTGATGTCTTCTTGGTGGAATTTTCCTTTTATGAGTATGAAGTAACCTTCTCCATCTCTTTTGATTAATTTTGATTGAAAGTCAAATTTATTAGATATTAGAATGGCTCCTCTTGCTTGCTTTTTGTGTCCATTTGCTTAGAAAACTGTCTTCCAGCCCTTTACTCCCAGGTAATGTCTCTCTTTTTGACTTAGGTGTGTTTCTTGTATGCAACAAATTGTTTGGTCTTGTTTATGCATCCATTCTGTTAGTGTGTGTCTTTTATTAGAGAGTTGTGTCCATGGATATTGAAAGAGATTAAAGATCAGTGGCTGTTAGATCCTTTTATTTTGATGTTGGTTGTGGTAATGTGTGTGCTTAGCTAATTTTAGTTTTGCTGTAGTAAGGTTATTTATTTCCTGTGTTTTCTTGAATGTAGCTAGCTTTTTCGGGTTGTATTTTTCTTTCCAATACCTTTTAAAATGTTGGATTTGTGGGTAGGTATTGTTTAAAAAATTTTTTTTGTCATTGAATATCTTGTTTTCTCCATCTACGATGACTGAGAGTTTTGCTGGTGATAGTAGCCTGGGCTGACATCTGTTTTCTCTTAGGGTCTGCATGATATCTGTCCAGACCCTTCTGGCTTTCATAGTATTTGTTGAGAAGTCAGGCATGATTCTGATGGATTTGCCATTATATGTTACTTGGCCTTTTTCCCTTGTAGCTTTCAGTATTTTTTCTTTGTTCTGTATATTTACTATTTTAATTATTATGTGGCAGGAGGATTTCCTTTTCTGTTCTAATTTATTAGGTGTTCTGTAGGCCTCTTGTATGCTTTTAGCTCTCTCCTTTACATTGGGAAAATTTTCTTCTATGATTTTGTTGAAAATATTTTCTGGGCCTTGGAGATGGGGATCTTCTTTTTCCTCTATTCCTATTATTCTTAGGTTTTGTCTTTTCATGTTGTCTTGGATTTCTTGGACGGTCTGTGTTAGGAACTTTTAAGATATAACATTTTCTTTGACAGATACATCAATTTCTTCCATTGTATCTTCCACATCTGAGATTCTTTCTTTCATCTCTTGTAGTCTGTTGGTTATGCTTACCCCTGTAGTTCTTGTTTTCTTCCCTTAGTTCTTCCACTCCATGATTTCCTCTGTTTGCGTTTTCTTTAATTTTACCAATTCTATCTTCAGATATTGAATTGTTTTGTTGATTACCTTCACCAGTTTTTCAATTCTTTTACCTGTTTGTTTGAACATTTCTTTGTGTCTTTTATTTGTTTCACTGATTTAATTATTTCCTCTCTGAAGGTCACAAACTGTGTGGCTGCATTTTCCTGTATTTCTTTATGGATGGCCATAATCTGTTTGACTTTATCTTACTCTATTTCTTTATGCATTTTTTTGTTTCCTCCATTATCTTCTTCATAAGCATAGATGAATTTCACTTATGTTAGGGTGTCTAGAGATACTTGCCTGTTTGTAACTGGGTTCTGGAGATGCCATATTGCTTTGGGTTTTGTTGGTTGTGCTTTTATGCTGGCCTCTACCTATTTGGCTGTCTCATTTAATGGCTGTTAGTTTCTGGTGCCTGTTGGAATCCTGTGGTGGGGGTAATTTCCTTGGCAGGAAGATCATTGTTTCTGAAGAAGGCCGCCTCAACTTTTTGGGTATGGTCACCAAGTGGCCAGTGCTTTTCAAGAATTGTCACAGCTCACTTCAGGTGAATTTATCTGTGTGGTAACTGCAGTTGTTGGTAGTCAGGGAGACTCTCCTCTCACAAGGAGAAGTCCTGGAGACAGCTGCCCTGCTGCTGGGTTTCTTGCTCTGAATTTAGTGAGCTGCTGCTGCTGCTGCTGCTGCTGCTGCTGCTGCTGCTGCTCTTACTCTGTATTTGCTGGGCGCAGCCCTCTTGAAGAAACAGGGAGCCCTGCAGTTTCTTCAGTTTAGCTAGGGTGACAGGTTGTGCCTTGGAACAGTGTCTGGGGGTTGATACCGGGGATCTCAGGCTATTGTAGTTGTGAAGTTGGAGCTTGTGCCCCAGTAAGTGGTAATCAGTGACAGGTGAGCTCAGCACTCATGCTTGAGGCAGGAGGCTAGAGTCTGGAGCCTCTGGCTACCCAGGTTCTTTTCTGGGGATTAGCGGGTTGTCTCAAGGTCGGACCTGATGTTTCCCCCACTGCAGGGTTTCCTCCTTTCAGAGAGACCCAGTCTATGGTGTTTTGGAGTCCACAGTTCAGTCTGGGATGGTGAGTAGAGCACACAGGTACTAGAAAGTGGCTCTGTGCTGACGACTGGGCTCCTGCAAGAAGCCGGGAACCGGAGAACTTTTCGGGGTGGGGAGGTTCCCTGGATATCTTGAGGTCGGACCTCATTTTTCTTTCACCGTGGGGTTTCCTCCCAACAGGAAAACCCAGTCTCTGGTGTTTGGGGACATACCCTTCTGTCTGGGATAGTGAGTTGTGCGTGCAGGTGGGTGAGCACAGGCATGTCTCTGGGCTGGCTGCTGAGCGCCTAAAGGACCCTGGGTCCTTTTCTGAGGATTGTCTGGGTGACCTGAGGTTGGTCAGTCCCAATTCCTTCCTTCACGGTGGGGTTTTCTCTCTACTAGAAATCTCAGTCTCTGGTGTTGTGGGGCCCAAAGTTCAGTCTGGGACTGTGATCAGAGCACAACAGCATGTGGCTCTGGGCTGGCACCTGCTGGGACCAGGAATTCTTCTGGGGTTTAGCTGGGTGATCTGAAACCAATTGCTTCCCACACTGTGGGGTTTCCTCTCACCTGGGAAACACAGTCACTGGTGTTTTAGGTCCCAGAGTTTGGTCTGTTGGTCACTGTGCAGTCACTGCTGTCCTGCTTAGCAGACACATTGTCCTCCCAGTGCTTGGATCTCCCTTCTTCTATTTATAAAAGGTTTTAATATAATTTTTTTTCACTTGCTTGATTAGAGTTTTCCAAAGGTATTTCATGTTTTCTGAGGCTGTTGTGAATGGTACTGTTTCCCTGATTTCTCTTTCAGTTCATTTGGTTTTCTATATAGGAAGGTTACTTATTATTATGAATTAATTTTGTATTATGCTATTTTGACAAAGTGTTTATCAGCTGTCAGAGTTTCCTGGTGGAGTTTTATGGTCACTTATGTGTGAAATCACATTAAATGCAAATAAAGATACTTTGACTCCTTCCCTTCCTATTGTATTCTCTGTGTCTCTGTCAGTTGTCCTACTGCTCTAGCTGAGGCTTCAAGTATTATATTGAGTAGGTATGGAGAGAGGGGGCAACCTTGCTTGCCATGTTTCTGACTTTAATGGAAACATGTTGAGTTTCTCTCCATTTAGGTTGATGTTGGCTGTACCCACCAAGTTTTAACATGTATAATGTTCAGATGTTTCTGCATAATGTGTATAATTTCTAGTCCTTTCCTTCACAATTGAAGTAAATTGTGGGTCACTTCGCAGCTATATGAAAAGGCAGACTATCCAATAATGTGGTCACTGCAAATCCATGGTAACCCAAAGCCTCAAGGCATCTTTGCAAAGTGGGAACTCAGCAGGACAATTTGGAAAACTCTATTAAAATCCTTTGTTTTTATATTTCCATTAAGGAAAGAACAGATAAGGATGAACGCTCTCCTGCTGACATTTGGAATGTGGCATGTTGATATATTTTTGGCTCAGGGCATTTATTACCTTGTGGCATTTTGCCTCAGCTGTTCCTCTGCACAAAGGGATAATATAGTGCATAATTAATTCAACACAAGCCTGCCAAAGCCACACCTGGCTGTTCAAAAAAAAAAAGTACAGAGCACAGGTACTGAATCCTTTTAAAGGCTAAAATCATACTGAAGTAATTAGGAATGCCAAATCAGAGCAAATTAGGGAGCATCAACACTTTCAACTCAGTTTTCAAAGGTGGAATTTAAATCAAATATAGTCACATATTTAAACATTAATCTAAATTACTTCCTTCTTATCAAGAGTCACTGAGTGAACACCATACCGGGCAATTCTGTGTGACACTGACAATGAGAACCGTAGGCAGTACTGTTAAAGCCTTTGCTAGGAAGTGGTCACATTACATAATTCTACTTTAGTGGCACTTGTGAACATCACGTGCGATGGACATTTTCTTTGTTGTGGAAATGGCCAGCTGAGACATCTACAGATTCGGGCATGGTTCCTGATATTACCAAGAATTTCCACTCATATTGACTTTTTAGCAAGTGCCCTAGATTACGGCAGAACACGTCTCTATGATTTCTTTCCAAACCGCTTTGGAAAACCATCAGAGTATTTCAAAATACATGGCTAAGAAAAGCTAAACACACCTGACACAGTTTACACAACTTTCATCTTTTGCTTTGATGCATATTTCATAGACAAACATGGATCAAGAATTCATATAGACTAATACTTGGAACTCTTCTTCTTGATCTCGATACTCAGAGCATCATGACTTTAATGCTTCTCCAGACTTCAGAAAACCAGTTGCTCCTCAGAGTTTAACTCTTCTACCAAAGATTGCAATTTCTTATTCTTGAGGTGGAGCTGTGATAAAGCTGACATTGGTAAACAGAACAGATCCTGCATCCCTGAAGAAGTGTTCTATATAGCTGCACAGGAGAGATGGTGCTGACTGAGTTTTTAGTCTCTGTTATTGTCACTCTGGCTGATTGGTGTTGCTTCTACTGCCAGGATCTGAGGCCTCTGATCATTTGTTGACCTTTGGAGGAAATATACCATCTGTCACCTGGATGTGATGTTTATCAGCTATGCTGTGGATAGCCTAAGTCCCGATGGTTTCTTCTGCTGGCTTGTATACAACACCCCCAAAAGCTCCATGGGAAACATATCAAGAAGAACTGTCTTAAAGACTGAGCAGCGAGTCAGTTCAGGGTTTGAGGCATTATTTAAATGGAAAGCAGGCATGATGAGCATTGTGCTGAGACACCTGGGGCTTGATGTAAGGTTCTTCACACCTCGATTAATTAATTAAAATCAACACTTGCCTAATGTACTACCTACTGTGTGAAGTCCCTAGCTCCAAGCTGGAATGTAGTAAAAATATGAACTTAAAATCTCCCCCTTCTGCTGAAAATGAAACAGGTGATGAACACTGGTGGGTGGGGACACGCAGACAGACATCATTTTATATTGTCCAAAATAAACTTTGAATAGAAAATGTAAGCTCAATGTGCGAGATATGAAAGACAAGAACGGGTGAGGCAGTGCGGGGCCAAATCAAAAGCGTGTGTTGATAGATGAGGTGTCTCTAAGAGTTAGAAGAGACGTGTTAAAGGAAATGACAAGATATAGCATTACCTTTGAAAAAAATCCTAAGAAGCTTTGTGACTTACTTGGTGTGTATACTTTGTGTATACAGTGCCAAACATTAGAGCTTTTTAACACTTTAAACAGCCAACTATCAGACTAGAACTGTATTTTGGAAACTAACTTTGGTTTTGATGTACGAGTGATTAGAAGCAGAAGAGGCTGAAGGATGGGGCTTCAGACTTAACAAAATACTTCTGAGTGGATGTGTTGGCACTGGGAAGTGAGGGGCTCAAATATAGTTGAATACACTTAACAGGAAAGATGACAGTGGGTTTGGGTGCATCATAGTTAGTGATAGAGGGCATAAGGTATCTATGAGTGGAGGGTAATAACAGCAGAACAGTGGTAAACCCAAGCTTGGAACTTAGCATAGAAATGGAGTCAGAGATGTAGTGACAGACTAAAGTAAAACAGAACTTACTGGTGTGGTATTCCTTAATTTAGTCTTTCTAAAAACCATACTAAGGTAAATAATATAACAAGTTTTCCCAAAATGAATAAAGCCCATCAAATATTTAAGGTGATGAACTCAAAGCCCTTGAGGGAAAGAAAAGAAAAAGTGGACAGAAAAAAGACACAGATGTGTGAGACCCCAGAATGTAGAATCTTTGTATAGAGCATGGTCTGGGAAGGCATTTTAAATGTTGGAGATCTCTGGAAACCCCATCATTCTGATATTGGCCCTGAAGAAGAAAACATAAAGAAACTGAAGGAATTAGTTTTGACAGCTCTGTGGGAACTAGACCTCTTTTACAAAGACTTTAGTGGGACATTTGCAACTGGACATCATGAGGACTAAGGAGTCTAAAGATTTAAATGAGGAAAAAAAAAAGGTTTTCTTGCCTTATAGACAGTTAATTTTCACATATTGTAAAGTATGTTCCACAATAACTAAAAAGATGTATACACGGGAAAATAGGCTTCATTTAGGATACAAAAGACTGAAACATGGTACAGAAATTCGAGTGTGGAATGTAAGAGCAAAGTCCAGTTTGACCCATCGAGCTTCAGAATGGATTCAAATAACGAGAAAAGAATTTGAGACTCTCAGTTTTAGAGATCTTTTTCATAATAATAGAAGGCAGACTTTACAGGCATACTAGCAATTTTAAGAGAATGATAACATAAGAGTAAATTTGTTTTAAAAAATTGCAAAGATTTTCCTTTTTTTTTTTGCCAGACTATGTAATTTTCAGAGAGCCTCGCATATTTTAGGGCTCAGTAGATATTTATAAAATTGATAATGAATAGCTGGCATGGAATTACCAGTGTCTTTAGGATCGTCATGATACCAGATATACACAACATATTTGGTGTCTGTACAGACATTCATTTTGTTGAAGACAGTTTTCAATTGCATAAAACATTTTCTATGTCCATAAAGCATGTTCATCTCTGAACATAGGCTCATTCAAAATTTAATATAAAGCACAGCTTTTGATTTTTTTTTTTTATATCCCAGCTCATGGGCTAAGCATGCTTGTAAAACTACATTCAAATGATTTTCTTAAGCCGATAAATTCCGTGTGCAGAATAGTAGCATGAAGAACATCATTGAGATAACTGTGGAAAATTTTTCCATCAACATGGGAGTGAGTAGATAAAGGGACTTTTGGAATTGAAAGGATCAGTTTGAGGAAGGGTCGGCCGATGTGAAATTAGAGTCAATACGTGCAGTTCAGTTGACATCAATGATTTTTCTCCTTCTGAATAGCAAGATCTTATTCATTGAAATTTCCCAAAATTTTTACCAGGATATGTAAAGGAAGATTAAAGATGGAGGCGGAGGAGGGGACTCCAGTTTGACTCATGGTGCTTTAGAGTAGATTCAAATAACGATGTGCAAGAATACACAACACCTTTCTCCTATGGTCTTCTTAGAGTGAAATTTGTATGCTCCCCCCTAGCAATGTTTGTCTACAGCTAACCCAAGAAGAGGTTTGACTGTGGCAGAAATGACACTACAAAGGTCAAAGCTACTTTACAGATTGTTTATGCCCAATGTCTCTAATAAGGTCATTTTTCAACTCACTGTCTTGCTTTGGGCAAGCACTAGCTATCAAGCAGAATTAACCTGCTGGCGACCTGAGTTACGCATCCTAAACATGGTTCCAGTGTAACAGGCAGCAAAACTGAGATGCTTCTTCATGTCTCATAAAACAAGATTATGGCTTTTAGAAAACCTTATAGGATTATCATTTGAAGGCACTGAGTTTAGAAGCAATCATAGTGGATATATTTTCCTGGATGGTAATACAAATAATCTCTAGTAACTATCAATATACATAGTTATGGATGTAAAAATGATCTCCTCTGTGTTTCAGAGAGCATTAAAGAGTGAATCAATCTCCGAGAATGATGAAGTATGAGGCTGGAGAGATGATGGCTCAGAGGTTAAGAGCAATTACTACTCCTTTGGAGGAACTGCATTCAGTTCCCAGAACCCATATCATTTGGCTTACAACGGTCTGTAACTCCAGTTCCTTGGGATCCAAGGCCCTCTTCTCATCACTATAGGCACCAGCCACAGATGTGTAGGCACTCACAGAAATTAAAAATAAAAATATGACACACAATGATTAATTATTCTATAATTTTAATGTAGCATTGATTCATAAAGCATGGTTTTAAAAGCTATCTAAAGGATACTTGCTCATGTAAGTCTTTGTGTTCTTTATTTGAAAACTTCCTACTATACCAGAAAGCATCTGCTGTGCCCAGAACCCCCTAACGTTTCTACTCAAACTGTCTTTCAAGAGAGTTAATGTGTTAGAGATTTCTTGATTAAGACATCAGCTCTCTTGTTCTATAATAGCGAATTCTGAGCAAAAGAAAAGATTTATCAACTGAAAAGACAATAACTTTTAAAGGTAAATTACATCTCTTTTGGGTACTCATATTCAGTGAGTGAAAATTATTGTGTGAAGGAGAAGGTGAAGGAGAGTCAAAGGTGCGTTAAGCATGCAACACTACTCACTGTCCAGCCTCACACACGCCACAGCAGGAAATTCAAGACTCCTCTATGTTCGTGTGAAGTGCCAGCTCTAGTCCTGGTCATGTACCTTCACTTTTAGATACACACACACACACACACACACACACACACACACACACACACACAATGTTTATATTCTCCACACATTCACTTATTCACAGTATCATGGGAAATTACATAAACTCTTAAGAAGGTTCATCGGCAAAATTTGCATAATGATAGGGCCTCTGCGAAAGAGATATGAGTACATTTTCTTGGTTAATATTTGTTCAGAGCTTCTGCAAACTAGACGCTGGCTATTACTGTTAGTCACTGTTATCATCTATCTGACTCCTCCAAACCGTGTAAGAATGAGATTCTCAGTCAGCATTGTTCCCCAGCTCTTAATAAAACCTCAGGGTACGCTGCTGCTTACACCGCAGCTTCAATCTTTCCTGAAAACACCACGTCCTATTGAATAGCCGTCACATCCAGTCTGCTGTGCGTAATTATTCCTATACCAATAATCCTCCTCGTTGGTATGTCAGGGGCTGCATGAACCAACCCAGAAACAAATAACAGTAAAATCCTTTCATCATTCTCATTAAACCTTACCAAAAAAAAAATCCCATTATTTCCCACTCGTAGTACTTTTCTTCCTGAAGTTCAAATATTTAAGAACAAGACACAAAATTAAGTTGTCTACACTTATTTTGTTTACACGAGTCTGCCTAGTTAGCCTTTGAAAACTAATAAAAATTTGCTATGTGGCCGTACACCCCGTCAATGCACCTGAGCTTAGAATGAGTAGACTCTATCTTCACATAATATGCATCGCAACAGCAATACTTTTCGTGTCTAAATTCTCATATAAGTAACAAAATCCCAAAACTTCTGTTTTCACATGTACTGATAAAAACGTCAAAGTTTTTTTTTTTTTTTTTCCCTAACGTATTATAACATCAGGGATTATCTTAGGAACCTAGAGAGCAGGGCAAATCTCAGAGGAAGTTCAGGGAGATGACTGCCAGAAATTCAATGAAACAATACACACATGTATGCATGCTCACGCATGTGTACACATGTTCACATGAACACACATGGGTGTGTGTGCGCACACACATACAAGTGCATGTACACAGACACATCTGAGAAAAAAATGCTATTTAACGTGATTGCATTACAATTAGTTATTTTCTTAGTTTTTATTAATGTATATTGGTTATATGAAATGGTGGACTTCTTTATCAGACTTTCATGCTAAATCACGAACTTTGATCACATTCATTCCCTGCTGTCTTCTGCTGACCTCTCACATTTCCTGCAGTGCTCTTTTCTGAAACAGCCCTTCTTCTGCTTTGATATGTCATCATATCATCTATTAAACATCAATCTATCCATCAATCAATTAATCAGTCATTTGTCAACTTATCTGCATATCCACCCATCCAACCACCCACCCACCCAGTCTCCCATCCATCCATCCATCCATCATCCATCCATCCATCCATCCATCCATCCATCCATCCATCCCTTCTCCCATCCATCCATCTGTTCGTCCGTCCGTCCTTCCATCCAACCAGCTATCCATCCAACCATCTGTCTGTCTATCCAGCCCTCTGCATTTCCGTCTGTCTGTTCATCCACCCACCAACCCATCCATCCATGAAGTTTCTGTACCTGAAAGGAAATGTGTGGTACTTGTCCTCCTGAGTCTCAAGTGCCATTTTCACGAACAGGAGTGCCTTAAACTCTTAAGCATCTGTATCTGGCACCCAGGGATGTTCCAAAGTATGACTTTCAAATGCCAGGACTATGTAGCTCTATGGGCATGTTTTAACATTCTGAACTATGTGTAGAAAAATGTCTATTCATGCTCCGGTTTTCAGTTTATTTAAAACATATAATCACCAACATTTTCAAATGTGCTAACAACTGGACACTCTTACAATTTATTGGTGGAAACACATTTTTTTTTATCAGTGTCAGAGAGTTCATGGATCCTTAAGATCCTTTCCACTTTGTAGAGGATAAAATTACACATTATGATACTGTCTACATATTATACGAAAGCAGTGTTATACAAAACTATTCGTTTCAGTCCTTTGCGAGTGTCTGCCACGGATTCTGACAGGATTCTGACAGGCTTAAAGGTGCGAATGGAGGAGAAAAGACGAGAATGTACTTACCGGAGTCCTCAGTTCAGGGATGACGGCTTGGTAGGTGACGGGGCGGCAGTCCCGAGTGTTTGGCACAAGAACGCAGGGCAGAAACATGGGTCCCAGGTCGTCTCCATCCAGAACATCAACCGTGAGGGTGGTGGTGGTCGTTCGCCTCTCATTCAGATTTTGGGCACGATCCTGGTAAGTGTAAAGAAAAACCAAGCAATTCAGCAGCTAGATGATGTAAATGTCAGGAACAATTTAGATCATGAATTCCTTTATTTTTTTTTTTCTTTTTCTTTCTTTTTTTTTTTTTTAAATGACTGGTCATGAGTAACCTGTTTAAACCAGGTTGGATGTGGGGTAAGTGGAAGGTGAACTGTCATCTGCTTGCGTGTAAACCCAGCAGCTAGTGTTGCGGTTTAGAACTTTTTATTGCACCAGGAAGAAAATGACATGATTCTGTCATGGGTTTCCTATCTACTTAGGAGTTGGCTTAATCAAAGCACCCTGGAGACAGTGTGTGGAAAGAAGTCTAAGGCTGAATGAAGAAGTCTCTGTGAAAGCCGACCTGACAACGGATATAATAACTTACCCTCAAAGACAAACGTGAAGAAACAAAGCAGCAGTACGTAACTATTCAGGGCAAGAGCTGTGAACTGTTGTGACTTTTAAATACATTTTTAAACATTTGAAGCAGCCTGTGTGTGAGTGGAATTTTCCTAAAGATGCCACTTAGGCTGAAAACTTTGCAGACAGTTGACTGGCTACAATTTTATGACTGTGCAGGGAGGGGAGGGCATGGCATACTAAAGACCAATAGTCAAAATTATTTTGGGATATCATTAGATTTTTTTTTAAAGTAACTTCTTATCAGTGTCTGATTCTGTCCTTAAATCTTTGTTATTATGACATAAAACTTTTGGAATAGACTGATTTACTAACCTACTGTCTTCCATCATCATAAAATGTTAAAATGCCCATAGATGCAACTTGAGATCTATAGAAGAGATCCCTCACTTGGCTGCAGCCTAGCACTCTCCAGATTTCCCCACCGATATACTTGGAACAAGCCTTCATTTAAGTCATTCTGTTGTGACTATAAAAGTCCGTGTGACCTTTTCTACATTGGGTAGATAATCAGAGAAACCTGTGTGGCTGCTTTCAAGTCAGTCCCTCATATTTGACTCAGAATAAATTATCTCCTGATCCTTTGGTACAAAAGCTGTGTATTGTACAGTGGAGGGAATAGGACAGAGTTCCTGCATATTCCAAATCAGCATTTTTGTTTTACTAAGATGTTACATTAGTATAAAATTTTTGCTGCAAGGAAACACTGTGGGTGGTCTTGGGTTTTTGCTCAGTGATCCTGGACTGCAGGAGCACAGGTCTCGGCCTCTAGGCTTCTGGCCAACACTCCAGGAGCCTTGCAACTGCAATCCCTTCTCTGCTCCTGTAGGCTGTAAGTCTTTTCTCCAGCTCACTAGTCCAAGCCTGTCCCCTTTCAAGGGCCCAGAAGCCTTTCCTTTGTGATATTATGGTTAAGGAATTTGAGTTTTCCACTCATTAGTACTGGGAAGATAGGAATAAAACCTTCTAAAAGACTTGTTCCATATTCTAAAATTTCTTATTGTCATAAGCATTAAAAAAGTTCATTTTTTTCTTTGTAAAGGACCATTATTAAGTATGCATTTCCCAGCTTCCTCCCTCACTCCCACATGTATGACAACTATTTCAGTCCTTATGATGTAGACTTTATTAAATTTTTTGCATGACAATAACTTCCAACAGAGCAACTTGTACCTATTTAATCATGCTTTGGCAATTCATTGCTATTGACTAGAATCCAAATTTTATTCATTTTTTTTCCTAGTGGCTACTTAATGTCTTTTTGTTCCAATATACCCACCAAGACACTCTGCATTTAGTAATAATGTTTCTTGACAAGTTCTTTGGTTTTTGTTGATCTTGGAGGTTTTCAATACTAAGGTCATATATTTTGCACATCTCTAAATTTAGGTTATGAGATTTGGAGAGGAAAGCTGCAGAGGTCAAGTCATGCTTTCATCACAGTACATGAAGGTTGTGTTCATTAACAAGATAACTTTCATCGCATAGTAAAGGTATTGTATTTGTAAGGTATCCTTCTCATATAAGGAGTGGGAGTTTTCTAATGAAATGTGCAGCTTATAAAGAAGCTTTGTCAGGGACACACAAGGAGGAAACATTGGATTAATCAGTGCCTTCTGAGGAATCTACCAGTGATAGGATTTTTTTTGGGGGGGGGATCTATCCTAGAAAGCCACTTGAGCATGTCCCGTTCATGCGATCTCAGTCAGTTTGTTTTACTCGGGGTAAGGAGAGGATGCAACACAGTCGCTAGAAAGAAGGGTTCTTTCGTAACATGTCCTGATTTACACTCTTGGCTTCTTCTCTTTGCTTTCTCAAATATAAGATGTTTTCACATTTTATTTTAAAATGGGGTATTTCATTAACCGGGAAAACTGTAATTACTACTGACAGAAACAGCATTTTAAAACGTTCTCTGCGTTTAATGACTACTCTACGTACTGAATCGTGTGTCACCCAGATTTGCGCGAGGCAGTGTCAGCAAGGTGAAGCTGTGGAGGTGGACAATCAGGAGTAACTGCTGTGACAGGATGGATACTGACACTGGAGGAAAAGGAAGTTCACATAGAGAGCTCCAGTCCATGTAAAGACAAAGGGAAGGCCATGTGATGCACAACAAGAAAACAGTCACTTGTAATTGGGGAAGAAATGCCCACCTTTGAAATGAACCCTAGCCAATTTTAGATTCCAAACTACTGATAAAAAAAATAAATTTTTGTGGCATAGATGTCCATTCCATGGCTTTTTCTATTTAATCCAAGAAGGCTAACATACGTTAATACATATTTCCTGAACTTGTATTGTTATTTCACATATCACGTATTCTTACTAACACTATGTGTTTGCTAACCTCCTGTAAGGCAAAGGAACTATCAGTAGAGCAAAATGGCAGCCTACAAACCGAGAAAAGGTCTTCACCAATCTTACATCCAACAAAGGGCTAATATCAAAAAATTATATACCAAAGAAAAACCCAAAAAAACAAAAACCAAATAATCCAATTAAAAATGGGGTACAGAGCTAAGCAGAGAATTTTCAACAGAGATGTCTCGGATGGCCTAGAAGCACCTAAAGAAATGTTCAACATTCTTAGTCATCAGGGAAATACAAATCAAAACAACTTTGAACCTCCATCTTACACCTATCAGAATGGCTAAGATAAAAATACTCAAATGACAGCATATACTGGTGAGGAGGTGAAGAAAGGGGAAGACTCCTCAACCACTGGTGAAAGCACAAACTTTCACAGAGAATTTGGAATAGCTCTAGCTCAAGACCCAGCTATACTATTCCTGGGCATATACCCAAAAGATGCTCTACCATACCATAAGGACATATGCTCAACTATGTTCATAGCAGCTTTATTGATAATAGCCAGAATCTGGAAACAACCTATATGTCTCTCAAACGCAGAATGAATTTTAAAAAATGTGGTACATTTACAGAAGGGGATGCTACTAAGCTTTCAAAAATAAACAAATCATGAAACTTATAGGAACTAAAAAAGATCATCCTGAGTGAGGTAACCCAGACCCAGAAAGCTATGCATGGTATATACTCACTTATATGTGTATATTTTAGCCAAAAAGTGCATGATAGACATTCTGCAATCCACATACCCAAGAAAGATAAATGACATTGAGGACCCTCGGGAGGATGCTTAAATCTCACCCAGAAGCAGAAATAGGATAGATAGTGGAAGTGGCTGGAGAGAGGGAACAACATAGGAGCCTAGCTTAGCTGTCCTCTGAGAGGTCCATCCAGCAGTGGATTGAAACAGCTGCTGAGACTCACATCCAAAGACTGGGTGAAGCATAGGGAATCTTGTGAAATAGTGGGAAGAAGGATAGAAGGATCTAGAAGTGCCAGGAGCTCCACAAGAAAACCAACAGAGCCAACTAACCAGGGTCCAGGAGGGCTTGTGGAGACTGACGAACCAACCAAGGACCATGCAGAGACTGGACCTAGCTCCCCACACAGATGTCGCAGATGGGCAGCTCAGGGCTTATGTGGGTTTCCTAAGAAGGGGAGCCAGGGCAGACTCAGAATGAGCTCTGTTGCCTGCTGTTTGCTCATTTCCCTTTATCTCCCACTGGGCAGGGCTCAGGGGAAGAGGAAGAGCTCAGACCTGGTCTAATGTGAGTAAGGGGAGACACCTCTCCTTTTCTGAGAAATAGGGAAATTGGTATGGAGGAAGGTGGAGGGAAGGTGGGACACAGAGGAGAGGAGGGAGGGGGCTGAGATCAAGATGTAAAGTGGATAAATTAATTAATTAATTAATTAATTAAAAAAGAATTATATGTTGTCAGAGCTTAAGAGAAAGACAACAGAGTCCCAGGTCTCATGAAACTCTTCTAACAATTCAGTGGTCTCCCGTTTCTGGGGACCCTCTTCTGCTAACAGGGACTCCCACTTCTGTTAATGGGAACTCTGTTGTCTTTCTCTTAAGCTCAGACAAAGGGGAAAGAGAAGCTGGTGAAGTCACAGAACTGACTTTACATATCCATGAAATAAAGATGTTTGTTTGCTGCCTGACACAGCTGTTGAGACCCAGGCTCTCCTGGCCATTGAGCCATCCTTCTCACTGCCAGATTTTAAGTATAAAATTCTAAGGGAGAATCTAGAAAAAAATAGATCATTTAACATGCTTCAAGGTGACATCAACGTAGCCATTTTGTGGATAGTACTTGAAGGATTATCTCAGCGTGAGCAGAGATCAGTCTTTGAAGTGTGCTCAGTACACTGGAGGGTGACTTAGATGGCGAAGAACAGAGCGGCTAGAAGTAACCCCCAGACCTTTTCCTCCATCCATCTATAGACTGTATCCACCAAGGGCGAGGAAGCTCGGGGGCATAGTCACGCTCACACCTGTGAAGAGGCACCGCTTGCTGGATAAGAGCTAGAGTAGGGGCAGGCCAGCACTCACGTTAGCTTGGACGATGACGTAGTAGCGAGTCTTGTCTTCGTAGTTGAGTCTTTTTCTCAGCACCACGTTTCCGGTCAACATGAGCGGGATTTCAAAGGTGTCATTGGATGTCTGAAAACGTCAAACACACAAACTTCAGACCCGTTGTGGGTAAGAACCCCGGAGCTCGGTAACACCGTGGTTAGTCTGAGAACAGGGCGTGAGAGCTAACTTCAGACCGGACACTCTGATTGACGGTTCTCTCTGAGGTTCCTTGGAGTCCTCTGGAAATGAAGACTTTTCATGGATGTTTTTTCTTGTATTATTAATTATGTTCACCCATAGACTGCTTCCTAACCAAGTCTATGCATGACACAAAACCTACCTTATTATCATATTATCGTTACCATTTGGTTTTACACAACAGAGCTCAAACATTTCTGATTTATAATTTCTACGGAATTTCACTTTCCAACACCAGTATTCTAAGTAACTTTTTTTTAACTTTAAAGAAAGGATGTATTATCACAAACTAATATGGAATCCAGGGAGAGGCCTTGTCACGTAAATGCTAGTATCCATGTCTGGGAACCAGAGATGGGTCGCCTGAACTCACATGACAGAAGAAGAGAAATGATTTGCTCAAGTCACCCACTCTCTTTCACACATGTACCATGACACACACCCATAGAAAGAGAGAGAGAGAGCGTGAGAGAGTGAGAGAGAGAGAGGATGTAAGATTCAAAGAAAAAGATCAAGGAGATGATTTGGGGTAAAGGTTCCTGCTGCCGAGCCAAGCCAAGCCTCAGGACCTGGCTTTGATCCCTGGGACCCACATGCTGAAAAGAGAGGACAGAGTCCCTTATGTTGTCCTCTGACTCTCTCACACACACATAAGGAATATACAAAATGCAATTGTAAAGCAGTTGAAATAAACAGATTTGGGATGTGGGTTAATACATCAGACTTTGTGGCTTTTGCATGTGCACTGAGCTTCTCCCAGAAAAACAGAAGGACAAACTCTGAGGAATTTTCAGAATCACTGCTCTGTCACTCAGACCTCGGAGGTAAGTGCATTTAGGTCCCAGGAGAGGAGAATGTCACAGCCCAGGATCTTAGCCTGAAGTCTGGCTCTTATTTTCTTGTCACTGTGGAGAAGGATTGACTACTGCTGCAGGAATGGTAGCAGGTTCCTCTATTTCCACCTCTGACTGATTCATAGGGGTCTGTTTGATGACCATGCCAAGCAGTTTTTTTGTTTTTTGTTTTTTTCTTTTTTTTTTACAGATTAGTATGCCATAGTCTGAAGAGAAAGCAACCCTCTGAGGGCTCAGGAAACCCAAAAGACATTTGGAGACTAGCAAGCCTGCCCCGAGTAGTCCTAAGCGTAAGCATTTAGTAGGAAAGAAGGCTCAGCCATGGTGTAACCCCTACAGATGGGGAGCTCAGCTCTGGCTTTGTGGCTTTCTTGAACCCTCATCCATGCCTCTTTGGGAGGACTTTTCAGAGATATGCCACCTTCAGTTAGTCATGCTTCTATGAATAACCCCCACCTACTCACCTGACAGATTCACCAAGCAGAGCTTGACTGAGGTCATTTGTTTGGCCTATTCTTGCACTGTTATGGCTGAATATAAATAGTTTCCACAGGAAAGGTCACATGTAAGAAAGGGAAGGGTTATTCAGCTTGCACCAAATATAGAATGTTCCCAAAGAAAGAAAGAGGTGAAAGAGGATGAGGATGATTAGGAGCAAGAATAGGAGGAAGAAGGCAGTAATGAAAGAGGTTTCCTCCCCTCAGCTCAGCATAGGTGCTTTCATAATTCTCCACTGCATGACCTAGTCCAAGTATCTATTAAGTTATGATGGGGAGAGTTTTACTAATATTGCATTTTATGCTGAGAAAAATATTAATGTGTTAGTATAGGGTTATTTTATTTCAGGGATGCCGTAGCTAGAGAAACAAGGTTTTAGTAAATACGCTTGAACACACATATACATACATGCATATAGAAGTAATATATGAAACATACACACATAAATACATTCACACTCACATACACACACATCAACACATACGTGTATACACATACATATACATACAACATACACACACAGACACACAGAGACACAGTCACATGTTTGACCTAAAGCATCTTCATCCCTGGAATCAGAATTCAAAGTGAGTTTAGCTATTTCAAGTACTTGTGCTTCAGGAGAGGCGATGTTTCTAATTACGATGAATCATGAGTAATTCAATCCAACCGTGTTAATCCCACTTTTTAAAACCAATGATATATATATATCATGCCATTCCATCCTCGGCAATGTGGAAGAATTTCTCTTAGAAAGAGGGTGATGAGAAAACACTTTCCCTCTCGTGCTTTTGGATGTTGTATGGAAATGAGACCGGAACCTCCACAGCCATTTAGTGATCATTACTGAAACTATCTAAAGTAGCTGACATGCTAACAGAGTCAGAGGGTAAAATGCAGAGACCAAACTTTGTCTGTGATGTTTTAGACATATCCAGATGTTTGCCGCCACCCCCCACCCTTGAGAGATGATGAATCATGTTTTAGGTGGGACATCTTTAATTCTGCTTCCTACCTTTCACAACTGGAGGCCTTGAGCCCCGTGCTGATTTCTGTCTCTGCCTGTGTGCTGTGGTCTGCTTGCCTTTCCATGTGGACTGTGGCTCCCTACACTTGCCATCTGCTCCTGTTTTTTTAAATTGTCTGAGCAATATATCCCTCTTCCTCTGCATAGTTTCATTTCTGATACTCTATTCTGAAATATTGTTTATCATCTAATTTCAGATTAGGACTCTGATAAAGCATTTGTATTTTTGTTTTACCTCATAAATTCCTCAAAGCCCGAGACTGAGACAGAGGCCTTTCTCTTCCCATTTCTATCCACACAACTTAGTAATATCTGTAATCTTTTCCCATTGTTGTTATTAAAAGTTTTCATTGCACATTCGTAGAATTATTACAAACAATGGAGTTAATAACTATGTTATTGCCCTTAAAAGTACTTTTCAACTGAATTTAATTTCTATAACTGGATCTAGCTTTCACATGCATGAGATTATTTGCTTTTTATTTGTTTTTATAAATACTTTCATTTCAAAAGACAAAGGGAAAGTGTATACTTTATAGTCAACCTACTTTTGATTGGCTGAAGCACTTCTATATTGTGTTATTAATTATTTCATTAAACAAGTAGCTTTTGAATATAAATTTGTTTTCTATAACTCAAAATTCTAATAAAAGTTTTAGAAACAAAATATAAACTGTTTATTTGAGATATTCTTTCTGCTTCTTCCTTTTATTTAAAAATGTATTTTGTTTAATCAACTCTAAATAAATAGCCTTATTAGGACTAGATTTTGTAATCAAACACTTTGTTTTATTGTATTATAGATGAGCTGTGAGAGAACTAGACAGACACAGACACATACACACACACACACACTCAGTGTGTATGTTTACAGTGCCTGAGAAGACAGAAGTGGATATCAAACTTCAATTTCTGGTATCTACCATCCTGAGTATAGGATGAAAACAGATCAAAGTTACCTGCTGCTGCAGAGGGAAAGGTCAAGGCAGAGATAGAGGCCTGATCTTATCCAAGGCAGGCTGCCCCAAGCTGTCCCACTGGCCCCCAGCCTTAGTAGCCTGCTGTCTCCCCAAGCTGTGGTATCCCACTGCTACCTGCCACCAGCTGTGCCGATACCCTCTTCCCCAAGAGCTATGTCGAGCCTTGAGCGGCAAGCCACTAAAACTTCAAGTGGCATGTTGCCAGGCCCTCCTTCCTGCCCTGAGGCTGTGAAGACAAGAAACAATATGGTAGCTCCAGCCTGTGCCTCAGTGGGAACTGTCCATGGTGACTTATCCTGCCTCAGTCTACTCCTGCCTCTGAATGAATGCCTATGTCACCACCATGGGAGCTGTTCATGATGATGATGATGATGATGATGATGATGATGATGACCTTTCCTGATTCAGCCTACCACCTTCACAGTGAATTCTGTAAATGTTGGACTCTGTATACTTCATAACCCCTCAAGGCAGACAAGTGGCCAGACTCCTGCCTAAGGAAGCTCCAGCAGGCCAGCGCCTCTCCCAGACCTCTGTAACTGTCATCTCCAGCCTTTTAGTAGGACTCATCTCAGATTAGGCTAATTTGAGATGAAATGTCTGGACAAAACCCCACCAATCCCTGAGCAGGAGAATTTCCCAATCCCTGAGCTTCCAACTAAAACTCACCAATTCCCTGAACAGGGAAGCCCAGCAATCCCTAAACTCCCCAAGCTCAGGAGCAAACCTCACTCTGGAAATCCCTGCCCTAGAAAGCTCTGCCCCTTAAGAAATCCTATGTAAAGGTTGTGTCTTACCCAGTTCCCTGCTGCTTTCTCCCAGGAGAAGAGGCAGCCACTCCTGGATTCATTTCTCCTCTCCTGGACTTTTCCCTCCAATAAGTCAATAATTGTCTTTTAAGAGATTGACTGCTTGGTGGGACTTTCTCATGGAAAGAAGCAATGAAGAAAAGAAGAAAGAAGAAGCAAAGAAGGAATAGAGCTCAGGTTCTAAAGCTCTTCAGCTCATCTGGGGTTGTGGTAACCCTCCCCTGCAAGCTGCAATGGCTGAAGAAGGAGCAGAGCTCAGGCTCCTAAGATCCTCAGTTCATCACGGGTTGGGGAATCCCCAAAACACTCATGGGAGCTACATCATCTGGAAAAAGAGTGGGGCTAAGGCTCCTAAGATCCTCAGCTCATCATGGATTGGGATAACCCTTCCCTGGGAGCTGCAACATCTCTGTAAAGGATAGATCATCTCAGAACTGTGAGAGGTTCCTTGGCTGCTGGGCTTCAGTACGCCCTCAGGACACCGTCCAACCTGAGAGCTGTGAGTTCCTGGGCTCCTGTGCCTCAGGATACCCTTGCAACACTGTCCCAACCCAAAGCCTAGGCTCCTGTACCTCAGGATACCCTTGGGACACTGTCTCACCTCAGAGCTGGGATACCTTCCCAGGCCTCCGAGTTGTGAGTTTCCTGGACACCCTTCCACCTGAGTACCAGAAGGCTGGTCAAGAACAACAACACTGAGTGTCATAGACTATCAGGTGAGCAAATCAATGCTGACACACCTGGTTAAGAGTTTGCTTGAGGAAGAGTGAGCATGGAGATAACAGCAGTGAGTCAGCACTTGGTCTTTGCTCAGTGGTTTGGTCCACACACAGAGGATTGTGGAGACAGAGAAATGTCCAATCGGAAATAGTATGATATTTTTGAAGCAAAGCCATTTCCCCTCTGACAGCTCTGGAGATGTCTCTGTAAGCACACAAACTGTCGCTTTCCTGGGTGTTGGAAACTTCAATGTTTATTACTGAAGTTTCTACATTAAACATCCATATATTAAAAATGAAACTCTATATTGAAGAAGAAAACCCTGCTGAAAAATCCATTAATGCCCACTGGCTTGAAACATCTCCCCAGCATTCAGAGGAGTACACTCACAAGTACATGGCATTTCGGTAACTTGACTCAGTTATCAGACAAGAGGCCATCTTCCACTTAAGATAGGTCAAACAAATAGGTCACCACATTAGAAAGATAGCAAAGATTTCAGGAAGGGCAGGTAGAATTCCAAGCCCATCAATACACACCCCTACAAGAAAGGAGGGATAGAGCTTCCTCTATCCCCTTACCTCAATCTTACCTTCCTTCTTTTCCTCTCCTCCCCACTCACCCATATGACTTTCTCTGTTTTCTCCTTTTGCTCACTTTGGGTATAGTGGAATTTATTGTTTAGACCCAGTGAACACTAGCAACTGCTTCCTATTCAGTCTCTGTTCAGTCCCTCCCCAATCTCTCATTAAGACGGGCTACTGTGCCTTCCGCTCCTATCAATCTCTAGGTTTGTGTCATTTTTTCGAGTTTTGCCATATCAAATTCCCCAAGATAAAAGAAAGGGGCTTAACAAGACTTGACAACCTTTTTTCACTCAAAAGAGACTGACTTGAATTTGAGAAAGCAATGAAAATTTCCCTTTTATAGGAAGAATGAATGCTAATCAAATATATTGTTCCGTAAAATAATATATACCTAAAGGTACAATGGTGGTAATTGTATGTTGGTGCTAACCAATAGGTTTCTAATGGACTAAAGGCCCATACAATAGGAAGAAAATCAGGCCTCATGGCTGTTGGTTACTTAACCAAGTACCTGGGCTAGTAAAGTCATGAACCTTAGAAGAAAACCTACTGCCTCCACTTTATTAAAGTATCATGATTCTTAACTGCATTCTAAATATTCACCCTTACACTCACAGATAATCGAAGGAGGAAAGGGAGTGGAGAAATGATTTAATTATACTTTAATTAAAATTTAAAAGTTATAAGAAAAAAAGAAAGTATATAATAAAACAAAAATATTTTAAAATGTTTAAATGGCAAAACAGAAATAGAAATAAAAATATTTAAAAATGCTGACAGGAATTTTTGTTTTCCTGCAAGTAGGTTATTCTGAGTCAAGTCTTCATATAGGAATTATTCTCACTAGTACTGTGTAGTCTTGGAGAAGCCCAGAAGGCTCGGCTGAGCTGCACAGAGGTTATGAAGACACAAACAATGAGAAAATCAAAGTGTCTTGTTTGAGGCCACCAGGTCTATGAAAAGTGCATGATGCTACTAACACTTACCTGAGGATTGGTGATTACAGCCAATCTAATCATTGATAAACTCTTATGTTTGTTCAATATTGAACATAATAATTACACTATAACACTGCCTTCTTAATTTACTGACTACTGGGGACATAATGACATGCTGGTACCCTCGTACGCAATCTTCTTTTAATCAAAGCATCCTTTCTCTTTTATAGAAAGTGATGAATAAACATCCCAGAGTCCCACATCTTTAAGAAGTTTAATTTTTACAGAGGATAGAGTCTGGAATAGACTTGAAGAGTCAAGGTCTCTAGTTGCAGTAACAGTGTGACACAGTCCACAGCACACTGATGCAGATCCCCAGTGGATTCAGACAGGCTAAGGGGATGCAGAGCTTCTCTGTGTTGTGCACATCTTAAAAGATGCACTCATGGCTGCTGTTGTGCTTTTATTCTTCTAGGAATGCCAGGGTGGTCCAAAAGCAAACACAAGGAAGAGTACTCCTTTACTGAAAACATGACTCCCATGGTACCCAATCTGCATACACTTCTCCACTAACTGGGGAGAAAAACAAAGCTGGACTCTTCTAAAGGCGAGAGAGGAAGACAGTGGGGAATGCCTTCTATGTTTTGAAGTTATCTTATGGATGGCTGGTGTCAGCATTATATTGAGATACTCCAAGTCTGCTGGAGATCCTAGAATCTTCACAAACTGAAATGGGAAGGCACAGATTTCAAGACAACAAAATCTGATAAAGGTGAGGAAGAAAAACCTGGAAAGAAGCTAGAGAGGGAAGGAGAAAGTGTGGGCTGTCTCTAAAGTACATTTTCATAAAGATCACTACTAGCTAATTAGCTAAGAAAGGCACAGACTGAATAGGATTAGGAGCTGTGCTCAAAAACAAACAAACAAAACAAACAAACAAACAAAAATCTGCAGTTGTGGTTCAAATAACATGAGCAGAATCAGGAGTGTCCGAACAGTATCAGACTCACAGAGGCACTCCATAGCAACCGGACATGACCGAAAAGATGTGAGGTTTTTTTTTTTTTTAAGAGGAGAATCAAATAAGCAGTATTATTTTAACCACACAAAGTTTGTGCTGCTCAATTATCTAATTATCTAGTATCACAGTTACTGTGCTAAATTCATAAAATAAGCACAACAAATAAAAAAATAGAAAATCTTCTTAGCATAGTTTGCAAAGAAATCAAGACCCATGAAATGTGGAGCATTTAGACCCACAGTATGCAATACCTGAATTGTTTTTAAATATAAAAGCAGGTGGTAGAAAGTTTTAACGACAGAACAGAATTGGCTGAAGACATAGTAGCCTTGAACATAGACCAATAGATGATATATAGTTTGCAGACAAAGGATGAAAATATACTGAAAGTGAATGAATAGGGTTCATGGACACACACACACACACACACACACACACACACACACACAAAATCAAAATGCTTAGTATTCCTGTAACTAGAGCCTCTGACTAGGAAGGGTCAGAGGGAAGTCAGAGGAACTGGTGTGTTAACTGGCTGATTTAATTTAGGGATGATATACACTGGCAAATGCCATGTCATTAAACACTGAAATTAAATGAAAAAAAAAAAAAAAAAGAAGACCCTGAAAGTATAGAGAACAATGACACAGCAAGCCAGCAGCAGAGCTAAACAAGCCCCGGCTTCTCTTACCAAAAGCACTGGTTAAGGTGATTAAACGATACACCACCAAATAAACACGAGGAAATAATTTGTATTATTCTAGTGCACGATGCTGATCTACAGGATGGGAAACTGGTTTAATTTGGGAAGCGATGGAGTCTGGCATTGGTTGGTACTTCCTCAGTGCCTCGGAAATAAAAGAGGATCCAGCCCAACACCAGAAGATTACTGTCAGAGTGAAACTCACATATTACTCAAGAAAGCAGAAGAAACTATAATAATTTTACGTGAAACTTCATGGTATTTCCACATTGGTTCAAAATTGCATAAGTGGCTGTGTGGGTAAATCTGTGAGGGTGTAAGTTGACTTAGGATCCATTTCACAAATATCTGACTAAAGGATTAAAGATCTGACTTGAAGCACCAAGGGAAAAGAAAGGAGACATTCTGTATATTTTTTTAATCCTGTGCTATGTAGCACGATACCAATTTGAAATTACAGTTGTCTAGACATTTAGAAATAATCATAACGTTATAATGATATTAATCACTAGGAGATTCACAGCAGCAGAAAATAAAATTTCACCAGGTAGCTCTGTCACAGATCCCAACACCAGGACACGACTGGAAATGAAGCCAGCACTAACTGTCAAGGATGGCTGAAGGTGGGTTCCCTATAATGTGCTCTGGGGAACCTGGAAAAATGTTCAGTGGGTGAAATGCTTGCTGCAAAAGTGTGAAGATCTAAGCTCAAATCCCCAGAACCCGTGAAACCAGATGCAGCGGCACCGGCTTGGAACCCCCATGTGTCCACGAGATAGGAGGCAGACAGAATTTCTGGAGCATCAAGGCCAGCTTCCTGATGTACACAATGGCAAATAAGACACTTGCCTCAGATATGGAAGGAGGTGAGAACCCATACCCAAGGTTTTCTCCTGATCTCCGCATGTGCATGATGGCACTCTCGTGAACCACCCCACCCCCACCCCATACAACACACACACACACACACACACACAAAAAAAAAAAAACAACCCAAAAAACAACTCCACATTTTCAAAGCCTTCCCACGATCTTGTTAAGTTCCTACGATTTTGTCTTTAATTCCTATTTTCTAAATTTCAACAAAGGTCACCAATAGCCATCTCATTAGCGCACGATGCAAAGCTGCTCCTCTGAAATGAGGCTTTGTATTCCAAAACACGGAGCAGACACTTCCACCTCAGGACCTGGTTTCCCCTCCTGAACTACCTGACCTGAGGGAGGCAAGCCCCCAGGGAAGATGCCTCCAATTAGTTATGCAGTATTAATTGGTCAGCTCTGAAGTTATATACATACAAGTAACATTGTCTGGACTGAGCAAATTATAATCAGATTTAGGATTATAAGTATACATGTGTATATATATGTTTTGTTTGTTTGCATGAAAGGGACATGAATTTGAGAGATGAAGAGGCAGGAGGGAGAAAAGGGAAGGGAAAATTATGCATTATATTTTAATTTCAAAGCATTTACTTGTTTTAAACGCAAGAATATGTAGATACTGTGTGTGAGGCTCTCATTTATTTTTATAACCAGTTGCAGCTGGACATGGATAGGATTCCACAATCTGCAGGCCCAAGGATTTCTCCCTCTTTCTTCTTGGTTTGTATAAAGCTACGTATGGAGTGCAGGGCGGAGCAGCGGTGGTGTGACACTAACCGTACCGCATTTTATGTACCTGACACAATCGTGAATGAGCAATAGAAATTAAGAAGTAGTTTTCACTCTGTTCAAGGGGACACAATACAGGAGAGGTGAAGAAGAAAGGACAGGACTCAGGTTAGAGTTTTATTTACTTATCTATTTATTTATGTTTCCTTTTTTTAATTGAAAATAGATTCTTATCTTACGCAACACATTCTGACCACAGTTTTCCCTCCCTCCACTCCTCCTAGCTCCCTCACCATCACCTCCACTCCTCCTTCATTTCCCTTCAGAAAAGAGTAGGCCTCCGAGGGAAAACAACCAAAATTGACAAAAGAAGATGCAACAAGACAAGGCAAAAGCCCTCATCTTGAAGCTGTTCAAGGCAGCTCAATAGGAGGAAAAGGGTCCCAAGCGCAGGGAAAAGAGTCGGAGAAACACCTACTTCCACTGTTAAGATTTCCACACAAACACCGAGCTAACAGGCAAAACATATACTTGAAGGACCTGGTACAGACTCGGGCAGGCCCAGTGCTTTCTCCTTCAGTGTCTGTGAGCCCATAAGAGTCCTACTTAGTTGCTTCGATGGGCTGCGTTCTCCTGGCACTTTCAGTTAAAGAACTCTGATTTTGTGCAGTAAGTCACTAGAAATAAATAACTATTAAGAAAACAGACGCGGATATCCTCTGACCTAAAACAAACCATTTGACTCCACCCACAGACGACAAAGGACATTACTGGAAGCTGTGTCTTGTTTCATGGAGGGTCATTTAGTGGCATGGCTGGGGCATCAGGGCTTTTCTACACCAGAAACACACTTCCTGTGTTTGCCAGTGTAATGAAAAATTTAGTTAAAAAAAGGCACGTTATATCTATCTCCAAAATAAGCTTTTATAAAAGAATCATCAATATTAATGAAACTTGGGGATAATTTAGTAACTGTATCAGGTAAAGCAAATACCCGTTACATGTCTCATAACAAAATGGAACGTTGATACATACCGGATCTTCTGGGTTGTACTGAATGACATATTCTATCTGTCCATTAGGGCCATCGTCTATGTCTGTAGCTCCATTGTCTCCTGAAAACCCTGTGAATATTGTCGTGCCAACTGGAGTGAGCTGAAAAGAAAATGAAAGAAAAATTGTCTGTTCTCTTATCATTTGTATAAGTCTTCCAGCTTAAAAATAAAACGTCTCTTCATTAAATAGAGGAAGAGAGAAGTAAGCTGCCCAAATCACAGGCTCGTTGTACTAAAAATACGTAGGTAAATCTGTGCAGTCCTCACACCAGAGTCCTTAAATGCCTGAAGTTTACAATTTCAAGACCGTGACTGGATAAAGAAACAGAAAGTTGAGCGAAAAGCACATTTGGACCATTTTGCCTCCATTAGCATTTCAACACCCACGGAGAAAAATGCATCTGTTTTTATGCCAGAAGTTTACAACTTCAGGACCTTGATTGGTAAAGAAAACAGAAAGTTCAGCAAAAAGCACATTTGGACCATTTTGCCTCCATCAGCCTCTTAGCACCTGTGGAGAAAAATGTATCTGTTTTCTTTTGTTAAAAAAAAATTAATGTATTAAGTTATTCTCAGGCTCAAATTTAAATTGAGATTGGGGTTTTATTTTAAAATAGGAAATAATTTCAGAGAGTCACAAAATCCAGGTTAGTAATGAATGCAAACGGTAACTTAACAAAGCTATGATGCTCAAGTCTACTTCTCTGGCACAACCCTCCCTTTATATTTCTTTGGCTAGCTTGAAAACAATACACCTAGTGACAAAGCAGAAACAGAATGACTTTAAACTACTGAAAAAAAAATGCATTCATTTATTTTTGCAAGTGTAAGGATATCCCAGAGAGTAATGTTATTTATTTACTCATGATTTTTATGATTTCAACTCAGGACTTGGGGTGTCATATATATCTTCTATAACATATTATAGTTGGTCATGTTTATTTATTTTTTTATTTTAGAAATTTCAAGCAGGAATATCACTCTACCAACACAAACAAACAAACAAACAAAAAACTTAATAGTTGATATATCTGAAGAGAAAAGGAGGAGAAACAATAGCTCAGATGTATCAATGGAGAAAAGGGAGAGGCGGTTGCTGTAATGACACGTAAACTCGTGTTAGAAGAGGATTTGAGTCCTTGAAAACTACACCATAGTAACAGGAGATTTTGGCATATTTCCCCCTCGTGCCACCATCTCTGCCTGTAATTGCAGTGAACATTGAACTGATCTCCGGCTCCTGAAATGTTTACAGCTTCCGTTTCTCAGGGTGGAGGAGGGGCAGGCTCAGGCACAAACCCTGGGATTTGCTGGGCTTTTGCACGGATGGGTGAGCTCTGCTCTGTCTCGCATTCGCGTGTTTAGGGCTAACACCTTAGTGCAGAGGGTCCCTGCTTGTTTTTACCGCTGTAGCTCACTACTGTGTACGCGTGTGCGTGTGATCTGCTGATGACAGGCTTATCTAACAAATACTAGAACCCGATGTGTTTGAAGCTGATGGAAGAACGATACCCGCAGTAGAGCCAAACAGATGGGATGAGGCAGAAAGATGGAACGTTTTCAAGAGAACATTAATAGGCTTTAGGGCTAGGGAGGTGGCTCAATGGTTAGAGGCCTTGCAGCTCAGGCAAGAGGCCCCGGATTCCTAGAGCTCTGGGAAAAAGGCTCTGGTGTGGCCATACCAGCCCCAAAGTTCCACGAGGGGATCCTGCCAGAAACCTGGCTAGAGAAACTGTCTAGATGGTGTCTGGGTTTGATCAAGAGAGTCTGGGCCAAAGAACGAGGTAGAGAACGATCCAAGAAGATTACAGACTCCACCTCAGGCCTCCATAGGCACATTCACTTGTGCACGCACACACACACACACACACACACACACACACACACACACAGCCGTACCATATGCATACACAAGAAAGGAAGAAAACAATGAACATAAGATTAGTAGACTCCAGGATTTAATTTGATTCAAATTTAATTTAATTTCCTTGTGTTTGTTCTGACAAGAAATATGCTCCATCTCGGCTCCTACATGCCTAAGTGTGGGGTACATAGGGCACAGAAGCATAGTCTGTGGTGCACGTCTGCACTATGACTTCATGCATGCCTGAACACATGTGCCGAGTAGATGTGAGTATTCAGGCGTATCCCCATGTGAACTTTTCTTACCGAGGCACAAATGCTACTCTGCAAACTCCTGAGTGTCCCGTGGGTGTGGAGCCCTGGAGACCACCTGCTCTGCCACAGTCTATACTGTCCTGTGTGGTGATAATAGCTTTGGGGCACAACTGTTGGACAAATGGGCATCTTCTCTGTCTTTTTATAGTGCAACACGTCACATTCCAATTGGCTTTTGAAGGGCCCCAGAGACAATCACACCAGCCTGGACAGGTGCCTATAAGGACGTCATTTACGCATTCAGTCTGTATTTTTCCCCCTCAAATCATTTACATAGCTATCCAAAGGTTGACAAATTATATAGATTAATTGAAAAGCAAACAATATAGGAAATCACTACCAAGAAATTAAAATACTTTAAAATGTTTCAATAGTGAAAATGTTTCTGGCAAAAATAAATAAATGATAAAAGCCTCAAGAGACAGGCAAGTTTAGGAATGTGAGCCGGGCAGTGGTGGCTCACGCCTTTAATCCCAGCAGAGGCAGACCTATCTCTGTGACCTCAAGACCGGCCTGGTCTACAAAGTGAGTCCAGGATAGCCCAGGTTACACAGATAATAAATAAACAAAACACCAAAAAGTACAATAGGTACAATTTTGCTAATACATATAAGTTATTTATTTAAGTTATTTATTTAACTAAAACTATCATTGTTTCTATAAGCTAGGGCTGATGAGAGACTTTGTTTTGATTTTTAATGTTTTTTTTTTAAGTTAAGCAATTGCTTTATTAACAAACAGTAAGAACCGTTAGGATGTAAACACAATATTAGTTATTCTGCCTACTCTGCAGATATCACATGACATACAACTCCTTATGCCAAGCTAAACTGACTTTGATCAAGAGTCTCAGAGAGAGTATTTGTCTTCACTAATCTCACTTGATTTCCCCCAGGGAATCATGTTTGATTTACATTTTCATACAGTTGTCATTTCAGTGTATATGTGGTTCTTCGGTTGCGAAAAATTTCCATGAATACTGAATTAATGCACAACAACTTTGCAGGCCCAAGGAATGCAGGGCCAGTCTGCAAGTCTCAGCTAGCCAATAAAACATCTTTCTCATGTGTTTCTCTGCAAAGAAATTAAACGTGTAGCTTTGATTCACTAGGGCAATCACCGCCCAAGCCATGCCTGAATGAAGCTGATGTGATATCCACATATCCCCTATGAGCCTCATTCTGTCTACTTTGGCTTGGGGACACGGGGAAGCATATGATCAGGACATTTAATAGACAAAACCACAAACTGTGTGTGAGCAGGGGAAGTCACACACAGTGAACTGTAAAGACAATTGCATGCAGCATGGAAAGAAGTGTAAGACAGCAGAGGGTGTGGGACCCTCTGATACAGCAGTCACTGTTCCTGGGAGAGTAGCTTCTTTCCTGTCCCTGGCCCCAGCACACCACTGCCTGTAAATGCACAAGCCTAATTCCAGACCTGAAGCCCAGAACGCTCTCCATTTGAGCATCATTTGCCTGGTAAGTCTCTTCTTTCCCATGACACCCCTGCCTGTCCATCTGTCCATCCCACCCTGATCTACAGACCCAGAGGTCCACACAAGGACCCCATGAACACTCTATGTTCCTGAGTCTGCTTGGCCCCGCTCAGTCGATCTCTCCCTTTCCCTTTTTCCTCCATCCTCTTCCGTGTTGCCCAAACCTGTGACCGTCTTCATAGAACAAGCTCCAGATAGAGGCCTTTGAGCCTTTTGTTCAAGAGCCATCTTCAGCTGGTGAGACACTCCTTTCCTCTCCTAGCCTTCCCTTTACCCATGCCATCTCTGCACTCACAGACCTAGCTCCATACCCCTGGATTGGGGGCATCTTTGCCTGGACCAGCTAAACAGCTCATACACCTGCTTTAAATATCCTATTTTAGGTCCCTCAGCTCATGTACTGGCTTAATCTAAGAAGCGCCAGATTTCACGTCACAAACACAACCCAAAAAATGAAACAAACAAACAAACAAACAAAAGTAGTCCACATGATGCCCAAGTCAAATCACAAAAATAGTGTGAATGGCTCCAAGAGTTCCTAATTTCATAAAAAGCATAGTAATGGAATTAAAGGCACAGATGAACAGACACTCAGAAACAGTAGATGGTTTCAGCACCCTACTTTCACCAATAGATACGTCATCTCAAAAAAAAAAACATCCAGAGAAAACCTCAGAATTATCTGACACCTTACATCAAATGGATCTAGTATTTCTACAAAACAGTCTGCCCAGCACCAAAGCATACACAGTCTACTCAGCAGCACATGGAGGCAGAAAATCTTATGAAAGAATGGGGAGATAGAAAGACCGGGAGCAGATTGGAGTTCCACAACGAGAGCAACAGAACCAAAAAGTCTGGGAACAGGAGTCTTTTCTGAGACTGACACTCCAACCAAGGACCATGCATACATGGAGATAACCTAGAACCTCTACAAAGATGAAGCCCAGGGCAGCTCAGGCTCTAAATGGGTTCCCTAGAAAGGGGTACAGGGGCTGTCTATGACATGAACTCAGCGGCTGGCTCTTTGATCACCTCCTTTTGAGGGAGGAGCAGCCTTACCAGGCCACAGAAGAAGACAATGCAGACAGTCCTGAGGAGACCTGATAGGCTAGGGTCAGAGGGAAGGGGAGGAGAACCTCCCCTACCAGTGGACTGGGGAAGGAGCATGGGAGAAGGAAAGGAAGGGAGGGTGGGATTGGGAGGGAATGAGGAAGGGGGCTACAGCTGGGATACAAAGTGAATAAATAAAAAAATAAATAAAACAAAAATAAAAAAGTAAGTATAAAATAAAAATAAATAAAAAAGAAAGTAAAGAAAAGAAAGAAAACACCCAAACTCATTTCATTTAGCCAGTATTTTACTTTAATATTCAAACCAGGTAAAGATACTAAACAAAACAAAATGACAGACTGAAATTCTTGATAAACACAGATGCAAAAATCCTCAATAAGATACTAGTAAAACGTGGTAATAGACACAATGGGATACGATTAGCCTGTAGGAGAAAAATGAAATTGGCAGGTAAAGGGATGGACCTAGATAAAATTATATTGAGTCAGGTAACCCAGATTCACAGGGAAAGCAACACATGTTTTTTGTTTTTTTTTTTCCTCATCTGGCTAACTCCAAATCTTCAGATGTGAGTATATTCATGGAGTAACCATAGAAACCAGGAAAGTATAAGGGAATCATAAGTGTGTGTGTGGGAGGGGTGTTGAAAGAAGAAGAGAAGGATACCGGTGATATGAAATGGGAAACATAAACGAAGAGGCAGCTTCATTTGTGGAGGAAAAAAGGAAGTCAATTCAGTAGAAGGATGAGGGACAAATGACACCAAGGTTGTCTGATAAAGCCTCAAGGGATCAAATTATTTTACAGTCATCAGAAATTAAACACAATACATTTAAGTGGACTATGTCTATCTTAAAGAAAGTTGTATCAATTTTACTGGAATTGATCCTCACATGAACCATAGCCCAACACAAACTCCAGTAATCAGGCACAAGAAACCTGCCTCCTAACGCATGGTTAGGGTGGTCCAAATGGCTCCTAAAATAATGTAGGCTACTAACATAGCCCTTGGTTTCCCCTGAGATGTTGAAGGTAGGAGCCTGACACTGAGGATGCCAAATACTTATGACACAGGACTTGGATGACTGGAACTAGATTTGACTCAAATGCATCTTTCGTATGGTCCAGCTCCCATGGTACCAGAAGATACTACAGAATCAGCCAACAGAGCAATTGCAACATCTGTGAAGCACAACATCACTATGGCAAGATACTCATGCATGAAGGTTCAAAAAGTGGAACTCACAGATTGGTTGTAACCAACTGCTCAGCTGGAGGGAAATCAGACCTGGTGCTAGAAAGCTGGCCACTGAGATGCTGGAGTATAAGGAAGAGAACCTACTAGCGCCATGGTGCTAAACAAACATGATTCCTCACTACATTCTAAATCTTATCCTTACATCCACAGCTAAGTGTAGCTGCCTTCTGTTATCAAAAGAGATTCTCTTTACAGCCAACGGAGATCGCAGCAGAAAGCTACAACTGGATCCAATGCAGGAGTCAATGTATCCTAGATATTCCAGTCCCACTGGCTACATCTACATTGTAGATACTGCATCTGTGGCTCAGGGAGCATATTAGAAGAAGGGGCAGAAAGACTGTAAGAGCCAGAGTACTAGAAAGTCTGCTGTATTAAAAAAAAAAAGCCTCTCCTAGAAATGGCAGCATAAATAAGGCCATAACAATGTCAGGATCAATAGGTATGCCAACGTGGAAGGGGGTAGGTTTCCCTGGGTCAGACCTCTAGACATGGAACCCTGAGCGACTGGTTGCTGCTGGGAGTGGAAGAGTTGGCCCCACTCCCTGAAATGAGACCCTGTGGATTGTCTGGAACAAACTGGTTGGCTGTGAAACTGTGGGCACACAGGCAATGATGAAGCTTTGAGATGAACTAAGCAGGTTGCATGTATGTATCTGTGCATCCATACAAATGTGTGTGTGTATACAGATGCATGTGTGTATGCTCATATGCATGTATGTGTGTGTAGTGAACATGGAGGAAGAGCCTATATCATCTTGAGAGGGGGAAATAGGACAAAGTGGAAAACAGTTCCCTGGTAGGGGCTGGAGGGAGGAAAGAGAAGAGGGAAAGGTATGTCTTTCTATTTTGATATATATATATAGCAAATGTGGCATTATTTGACCTCAAGAAGAAACAGATATGATGCCAAGCTTTTTGCCACTCTGAGGATGCCTTTAGTGAAGCATGGGAAGAATTATTTGGTAGTTACAAGAAAGCTTTTGTTAGTAATTTGCCAATGAACCCATGTTCACTGAGAAAGTCTTCCATTTGTAGTACAGCCAAAGGCAGATTAACCAAGAATAATACAAGATGTAAGCTTGCCTACAATGTCTCCTCTACAATGTACTTTCGCCTTTTAATCGAAATGAAATTTTATATGCATGCATTTGCACAGCATCATTTTTGAAGTGTATACGCACTGTAGAGAGATTAAATCTAGCTAGTTGACACATGTGGTAGCTCACAGGTATATAATTTCATGGTGAAAATAATTAACACTGACTTCCTGTCATTTTTTGGAACTATAGACAGCATGCTACATGTAGGTTATAATATATATATACACTCCTAAATGGGATTATTACAGAGAGAAAACGCCTTAGCATTGGTCTGGGATATTTTTAATTTTTCATGAACGCAGAACAGCAGCATGTATACGTAAATGGGAATAGATGAGAATAAAGCTGCTGCAAAGCTGAAGGCAACAGGTGCACATGCAAATACATGCAAAGTAATGTTAAGCAGAAGGGACTAAACTGGAGACAACACAAGACCCGACTTCAAGACATGCCCCAAACCATACTAAACAAGCAACATGACACTAACATAAGGCCAACATATTAACTTAGGCCAACACATAAACCAGTTTCAAATCCATAAGTGTTGGAACACTGGATGTCTTAATGTGTGTATGTATGTGTGTGTGTAAGAGTAAAATCAGATACTTCCTCTACAAAATACAAACCAAAGTTTTAGATGTAAGACCTAGAATGATGGATCCACTGACCCTTGCTTCCTTATATAGATCCTCTGAAACTCAACATTCTTCCTACAAATGATAAAACTGGCCTGACATATTTAGTAGGGATGGTTTGACTCTAAAGTTCAATTGCCTGTTAAAAATCACATGCATCAATCCATTTGCTGATTCAATGAGGTGTCATGTTATTTCTTTCCTGATTCATATAAGACAAGAAAATTCAAACAAGATAAAAAAAAACTTAAATGAATGTTCATAAGCTTAAGAACAGAAGACAAGGAAGACAGAAGGAAGACTTACTCTTCTAAAATTCACTTTCAGTTGGAGACATCAAGGTACGTACTTCAGAGTAAATTAATAGCGGAAACAGGCTCACAGAGAGTCCCCTAACCCATACTGGACCACTTCAGAGTAATGAGAACCTAACTGAATTGTGAAAAAGGCTAGGCCCATCACATATTCACTAGGAAAAACACTCAATATTTAGTCTTTATTTCTAATAAGTAAGTCTTATTAGACCATAGATTAAAATGTATGTTATAAGCTAACACATAGGAGGAATATAGGATAGTATTCCCACAACATTGTAACCACAAATGGCTTATTCGATGGGCCACATGCCACATAAGTCATTAAAAAACACATTGGGGTAGTTTTAAAATAACAACTTGTGAAAATCCAAGTCACAAATTGGTGGCGACAGTTGCAATACATGTATTCAAAAAGAATTCATGTCGAGGGTATATTAAAGTTCTTATAATTCAATAGAGAATGACAGACCCTAGGATGGGATAGTTATCAAAAGTGTGATAACATTCATTAAATATTCAAAATATCTCTTTTCAACTAGCAACAGGAAATATTTATTAAGATTGTGAATAAAACATTACCAGCTTGACTAAAATTAGAAATCACGAAAATACCAATTTTCTCCAGAAGGTGGAGCACACTGAATGCTGTTGTTCTGCAGTAGAAACTAATTTTCCTAGTCACTTTGAAAATATTTCCTTGGGAAAATTTATGCATATCCTATAACCTGAAATCTCCTCTTTAAATTAGTCTTCAGTTACCAAACAAGAATATACACATTTGTACCCTCATGCCAAGTCTAAGAGCATAGGCAGATAAGATAAATAATTGAATGTCCATCAAGAATCAAGGGCTGGAGATACAGCACAGTGCTAGAATAGCTGCTTATAACACAAATGCCCTTCTTGAATCCAAAGGACTGCAACGAGTCAACTAAGTATGAGGCGAAAAACATCCATCGGATTGCGCAGTGTTGCTGCCGGATCAGTGCAGATGGACCCGCAACAAAATGATGAGACGGAATGCTCTAACATAAAAGGAATGTGCCATGTACAACTCAGTTCATACTAACAAAACTAGCAAAAACAAATGGTGGGTAAAGATATTAGACTACCATTTGTAAGAGTGCTCCATCCCTAGAGAGGGGATGGCATGGCAGAGCTGGCCCTGCCCCTTTCGTGGCCCTTAATTTAGATTAACACTCAAAACTTGACTTTGGAAACATCTCTAAATTAAACAATATAATTAATTGATTTATGTCGTCTGTGTTATAGTTCCAAAGTATGGTTTACTATAAAGCCTTAATCATTTAGTATCAGTATAAACACCAAAATGATTACATATGAAATGATACGGGGTTTCGGATTTGCTTCAAAGTAGCATTTCTTAATGAGGAATACAATGAAACAAGTCTTTGGGTGCTGATGGCTGAGGCTGGAGAATTGGTACTGACTATTGTCCACAAGAAGAAATTAGTAAGGAGTTGAACAGAAAACAAATAACTGTTAGTGAAAATATTTTTTGCTTAACACGTCCTTCTTCCATGCTCGCATCAATTCAACTTTCCTTCTAGGCTCCCTGACATCAAGATGAAAGATTGAAAATCAAGTGTATGTAAAATATTCATCAGAGTGTGTGTCATAGTGAATTCTGGGATTTTGTATTCCTGGTATCGTGGTAGCATTGGCATTTTCTTTCATGGTGTCTCTCAAAATCTGTCAGTGCAGTTGGTCTCAATTTTGCCACCAAACCGTGTTACAGAAACAGTGACTTTAAAGAACTTTTCAAAACAGGTGCCTCGTTTCAGCAGATTACAACAGAGACTGCAAAAAGCAATTTTGATACAAATATACAATTTACTCACAAGGGTAGAACACGCTGGAAGTGTCCACTTGCTATAAAACAAATGCAAAAAGCAGAAGGAAAAAAAATCAATAACACTAAGTTAATAAAAATGCCACTTCAGAACTCCAAAACACAGAAATGATTCTAAGAAAAAAAGGAGCCCCGTGTAACCTAAGCAGTGAATTGATGTCACAGTGGGAATTATATGTAAGAACATTCTATTAAAACAGCCCAGTTTTGGATTACTGAAACTGGTAAAGAGTCCTCAAACTGAGCAAGACAGCCCTGTCCCGTGGTTAAATACCAGGCATTACTGTTCAGTATCCTGTCCTAAGCATTTATTTTTTATTTGCTAGATTTTCTTCACAATACAATTGTAAAGACTGTCTAAGATCAGCAGCATCTTGAAATAAATATATAGTACATGCATATACATATTTATATATTTACATATTTACATATTTACATATTTACATATTTATATATCTTCCCAAAATTGACAGGTAACAATTGTACCGTGGTTTGAGTGTGAAAAGTGCTCATATGTCCATGTTTTGGTGTTGGCTAATGGCGCTTTTTGGTACCACTGTGGAACATTTAGGAAGTGGACCCTCTGGAGAAAAAGTGTAACACTGGGGTCTGGCTTCTCCCTTGTTTCTGAGAGATGCAATGTGATCAGGGAGCCTCCTGTGTCTGCAACCATGCCTCTCCTCTCCCGCTTGCTTACACATTTCCGAAGACTGGGGAGCTCTGAAATGTAGTGCCTCTTAATGACAAGACATGCTACCCAATGCGGAGGGTGCTTCCGTTCTCACTAAGAACATCATCAACTTGTCTGAGTCATGGCATCAGACAGACACTGCATGGCGATTCATCTCAAGAAAATCTGCTCAGCAGAAGACGAAATGCTGCGCACATCAGTGTTGCCCTGGCCAAGTCAGGGATGACCCGTGTCTAATAAGGCCCCCCCATCTTATGATTAAGCGCTTGCATCTGGGTAACAGGGATGCATGGATCTGAAACATTTGTTAGAATTTCTTTTAACACTTCCTGGCCACAGAGTGGCCAGATACTTGGCTAAATACTATTCTGTATGTGTATGTGAGCGTTTTATTTTAGTGGGATTATCATTTGGACAGTGGAGTAATCACATGTATCAGTTATCCTGCTTGGCGTGATGGGCTTCTGCCAAGCCACAGAAGCCATGAATAAAAAAATGGCACGAGGGAGGGGGAAGTACTTGCTTGTTCTGCTTGTCGCTGAGCTAGGGCACGACTTCTTCTGCTTCATATGTAGACAGGGGTTAGGGTGGTTTCCTGTGTGCAGAACATACATGCAGACTCTGTTTCCCTTTTCAGGATAGACTGACATGCTATGAGCTTAGTGGGCTTCATATGTTCATCTTTCCCTTCAGTAATATAAATGGATGTATGTATTTATGAAACTTTTGACAAATGATCATGAATGATAGAAATTACCATTTGCTATATGTTCAGCTATAAAATATATATAGCACAACCTTTATTGCTGTACATTTGCTATATCATAAGGATCTATATCACCTTTTATTTATTAGAGGGGATGGTTGTCAGACCAATCTTCCTCAATATAACGAAAAAGAAGTGAAAAGTTCCCATAGTCTAGATATGAACGAAGAACAAAGCAACTAAAAGTAATAAGGCTCATAAATGGGGATGTTGGGGATGCTGGGTTAAAAAATACTAAGGCCAATGGTGGGAACTAGAAAATCTCATCCTGAGTGAGGTATCCTAGAAGCAGAAAGACACACATGGTATATACTCACTTGTAAGTGGATATTAGACCTATAATATAGGATAAACATACTAAAACCTGTACACCCAAAGAAGCTAAACAAGAAGGAGGACCCTGGGTAAGATGATCAACCCTCACTCAGAAAGGCAAATGGGATAGACATTGGAAGAGGGAGTGAACAGGGAACAGGACAGGAGCTTACCACAGAGGGCCTCTGAAAGACTCTGTTCAGCAGTGTATCAGAGTAGATGCTGAGACTCATAATCAAACTTTGGGCAGAGTGCAGGGAATCTTATGAAAGAAGGGGAAGATAGAAAGACTTGGAGGGAACTTGGTGCTCCACAAGGGGAATAACAGAACCAAAAAATCTGGGTGGGTCCAAGAGTCTTTCTGAGACTGATACTTCAACCAAGCACCATGCATGGAGATAACCTAGAACTCCTGCACAGATGTAGCCCATGGCAGATCAGTATCCAAGTGGGGACCCTAGTAAGGGGAACAGGGACTCTCCCTGACATGAAACCAGTGGCTGACTCTTTGATCACCTAAGAGTGGGGACTAGCCCTACCAGGCCACAGAGGAAGACAATGCAGCCAGTCCTAATGAGACCTGATAGGCTAGAGTCAGATGGAAGGAGAAAAGGACCTCTCCTATCAGTGGACTGGGGGAAGGACATGGGAGAAGAGGGAGGGAAGGTGGGGTTAAAGGAAGGCGGGTGGGATTGGGAAGGGAGGAGGGAGGGGCTACAGCTGGGATACAAAGTGAATAAATTGTAATAAATAAAAAAATAAATAAATTGTAAAAATACTAAGGATGTGTAAATAATTAGACTCCAGGTAATAATGGTGGGTACGTGTTTTAGTTGTTAATGATGAGCCATGCAGATCTTAGGAGTCACTAATACAGGAACTGCATAGGGATGTACGAAGACTTTACAACTCTTTAAAAATAGCATTTATGTATAAACTGTTCTTATAAAAATATGGGAATAAAGCATTTTCATTGGAACAAAGTTTAATATTACCATATTAGTAGAAAATTATACTTCCTCAAATAATAAAGCTTTAAGATAATTTAATTTTAGAAAGATCGTACACAGCAACCCACAACTCTTTATCATTAAGCTGAACAAGCTGTCTTTGAAAGTGAGAGAAAGGAAGTAAAAGAAAGAAGAGAAATATTTCTAGACTCTGTGTGTATGTGTTTGTGTATATGTGTGTGTGTGTGTGTGTGTGTGTGTGTGTGTGTGGTTTAACCAACTTCAGTAGCTGGTTCCTGCAGATGGATAGAATCATTAAAACATTTTAACTATTATTCTAGCACCTAACTCTAACTGACGTGGCTATGACTATGACTCACCACAAAATATAAACTTACTTAAAACACTATGAAAATAATTGTGTAATTATTTTTGTGGTTTGGTTGCGTGGTTCTCCAATGTCAAATTGCTACATGACAAGGTGTCACAATGCCTCATGCTAGGATTGTATATATTCCCACACCCTGTTGGCTGCGTGTTAGACACCCTTTGTGATCTAAGGCAGTTCTTACTCATCCAAGGTGGCTTGAGGAAGCCAAAATGTTAAAGATTTTCCAAAAAGGGCTTAAAAAAGCAGCTCAAGGATTTTAGAGCCTCTTTAAGAAGTGTATCATATGAATTCAATAACAATTAGCAATTAAAGGAGCCACAAATTTGAAAGAGAGCAGGGAGGGGGATATGGCAGGCTTTGGAAGCGAAAAAAGAGAATGGAGGATGTTTAATTGTACTATAATATTTAAAAAAAATAAAAAGAAGACAGGGATGGGGGAAAGAAGGAATATCACACAAACACTGATGTAGGAGCTAGTGTCAAAGTATGTGATCAGTCATAACAACAGGAGCAATCATAGCTGCATGTAAGGTTCAACAAGACATCCAACTGAGCAAATGCACGTCCCAGTTCAAAGATGAAAAGCTGACAATCAAATTCCAAGGACTATGCACTGCTCATCTTGATGGCTATTTCATTACTGTAGAGTCCTCCTCCTGATAGTATGACATTCTATAGAAAAGGCTATTAAAATTGTAAAACACGTAATTACACACATAACTCTTGTGTCTGTTAAACTGATTCTTATAGCCAGCTCCTTGATACTGTGCTATCATCTCCCAATAATCTACTCTGTACCCTACAGTCAACTTATCATGAATAATTCACTTTGGTTGCCACAATGACGCATTAAAGGGAGAATCCTGGTTATTAACCTGGTAAAGTTGGAAAAGAATGAAAAAAGTGTGTTCATTTTTAAGTGAAAAGCTACATAGAATGAATATCTGCAAACACAGTGGTATAAATTATACATGTCTTGGTATTAAATTGGTTTCAACTGTTTTCATCCTATTTGATTATTATGCTGTGCTAACCAGTTTTCTTTGGTTAAGAAATAGTATTATTAGGAATATAATTAAAAGTTTTGGGGATCTAGAATATTCTAAAATGAATATGGTAGTAATAAAGTAAAATAATAATTTTATAGTAAAGTTTTGCGGTGAGACATTCGTACATACTTAACTTTGATAACTGCAGCTTGGGAATTGTGTTTGTGTGAAAGTGGAAAATTCTGGATGTAGGAGAGTTTTCTGCATTCACCCCCTAACCATTAGTGGGATTCACTGTCTGGTCCCTGCTTCCTAAATTTCAGTAACCACCTCAAAGTGCTTCATTCACTTTTCTAATGAAATGACCCAAGTCTCTTTGAGAGTAACCTGCTTTCTATGTTTACAGTCAGGAAGCATTTCTCCTAAAACTGGAGCCAATGTCATGACTATTCCAACCACTCTTTTCTTATAATAATTTAGTTAGGAATATTAAGTAGGTCATTTCACAGGAAAAAAAATTAAAAGTTGTTTGCTACCAGTGAACTTCAGTGTCAATAATTGGTAGAATTATCCTGCTATTACAAATATATCATTCCTCTCAGTATAAGAAGAGGTGAGGCTGCTAAAATGGTAAGCCGTCTACAGCAGTTCTAGTTGAAAATATTAGGAAGTAATATTCAAAATTGCTCTGCTGGTCTTTTAAGGTGTTAACTAAGGCATAATTTGTGGTGCATTTGTGATGTCAACATTTGCAGTAAAATTTGTTTACTCAGGAAACCTGAGGTTACTTTAGCATCTCATATTGACTTTAAATTGTAAGTGGCATTTGAGATGTAGAGTTATGGAGCAGCCTTTAAAGTTTTATGTTATCAAGAACAGAAAGCAATAGAAACTGATCAAACACAAATTTTTAAGTTGGGTGTGAACCTCCTTTGGTAGTGTGTATTGAGTTTCACAGTGCATGTATGGGAAATTTCCACAGAGAAGACAGACATTTGGGCAAAGGGGAGTCCTATCAATGTTGCCTGTTCAATAAGATCTCAGGTTTTTTTTTTTTTCATTTTTATTTTTCCTTTTTTTATTTATTATTTATTTATTACAATTTATTCACATTGTATTCCTGTAGCCTCATCCCTAGTCCCCTCCCATTCCCACCCTCCCCCCATCTTCTCCATCCATGCCTGCCCCAAGTCCACTGAAAGGGGAGGTCGACCTTCCCTTCCATCTGACCCTAGCCTATCAAGTCTCATCAAGACTGGCTGCATTGTCTTCCTTTGTGGCGTGTAAGGCTGCCCTCCCTCAGTGAGAAGTGATAAAATAACCAGCCACTGAATTCTTGTTAGAGACAGCCCTGGTTTCCCTTACTAGGGAACCCACTTGGAAACTGAGCTACCATGGGCTGTATCTGAGCAGAGGTCCTATGTTATCTCTATTCATGGTCCTTAGATGGAATATAAGTCTCAGAAAACACCTCTAGGCCCAGGTTTTTTAGCTCTGTTGGTCTCTTTGTGTATCTCCACTAAGAGATCTCAGGTACTTTAGGACATGAGAAGTAAAGTTATTACTCTCCAGTGGCATAAAAGCTCTAAAATGAGTAAATGCACAGTCAGCACAATCACACCATTCCTGATGATTGCCCAGTATAAAAAAATGTCTGTTTTGTTATCATTGTTGATCATAATCATGCAACACATTTGTTTCTGTAAAACTTTGTCATGAATGAACACCTTTCCAAATATTACAAAGAAGAGCCCTTCCAATTGTACACTTTCTGGTTAGAAATCATACAAGACATATTCTAAAATCTGTGTTTTTATTCATTTCTGTTCTCAACTCAGTGTGTGTATTTCTTTAATCTGATGGTGTAATCTGAGAGTATAATTCCATTTTTTATATAAAGAATTTTGAGCACATAGCATGAAACAAAACTACATTTTAAAATGAAAATGCAATGAATTATAAACTACCTTATCATTATTGAATACCAGGAATGGGTGCAATTGTAGCTCCTACGTAAAGTCTATATCAGACTTGCTACACAAACTTTTGGTAGATGTATTACTGATCTATTTAAGTATAAATAAAAAGAACTATTGGTTCCTAGATGACCCACCTTCCTAATTAGTTTTATAGACATCAAGAACATCTCCAAAGCATTTGGACAAATGGCATTCAAAATCAACAGTGTATAAACATTTCGGTGTTTCCATAACCGCATTGAAATTTGTGATTGTATTTACTGTTGCAGGATTTTTGATCACACTGTGAACCCTGAAATTGTCTTGTTTCCTGGAAAAAACTCTTTCTATTGTGGTGTGTCTCATCTCTGGAATAAATCTTTAAACCAAGAGCTTTCTGCTTAAGTATGATGAGCAGGATTAAATAAAGTCAACCAAAGGTTAAGAGGCGGAGCAAGCAATCAGTTGACAGGGAGTAAATATAGGGAAAAAACTACAAAGAGTTAAGAGGAAGTCAGGAGGATGGATAGAGAGATGCACAGAAAGTAGAGGGGAGGGACAATTAAGTTTGAGGGGTTCTGAGACAACAGGGAGAAAGCGAATTCCTTTTTTTTCTCCCCCCACCACCAAGGGACTGAGGAGGAAGGTCAGCTGGGCATTTTTTCTGCCTCTTGGAGCTAGCAGGCTTTCACCCTGGCATCTGGCTTCTGAGCCTTTATTGGTAAAAATCTAATGATTGAAATTTTACTAAAACCAGCAATTTACCTTTAAGTTAAAAGAATGATCATAATCTAATTAGAAAATAATGCAACTGAAATTCCATTTCAGTAAGCACTATGGTTAGTAGCTCCCAGTTAATAAACTCCCAAATAAAACGTCACACAGTTGGCTTAAGGTACCAAGTCACTCTTGCCTAGATGAAGTCTATGCATCTCAGAGAACTTCTATACACTTGTAATGGCCATTCCAAAGCCATGAAGCTTTTTTATGGACATACCGTTTCCTAAAAGTTCCTTATCCATTTGTGGTTGGATTACAAAAATACTTTCAAAACAGTAAACTTTTCTCAAATAAACTTGGTAAATTCACTTTACTAATAATTCATGTACAGCTCTGTTCATTTTCTGAACCCTCTGCACATTTAGTGTGAATAGTGACTTATTTGTAAGTATATGGCGAGTTTGTCTTCTGTTTTCATTGTTTCAAGCTCAAATGTAAGGTGTTTATGATGTATTTTGTATGAATTCAGTCATTTGGGATGTGTTTATAGATCTATAGATACCAGCATTTGCTAAAATCTTTATATCCTTAAAAATTGTGAGTCCTGTGCTTGCTAAATAAAATACTTTTTATGAATCTACTGGAGTAATTTTGCTAAGTTCTTTGCCTAAATCTTCTATTTCTTTATGCGTTGCTTTCCCATCTTTTTAATCCATTACAAAGAAAATTTACAAACTCATTTCCATATTTTCTTTAACAAAATATAACAAATTTACTGTCTTAAATAGAATTTGTTATGCTAGCTAGGCTGACGGCTTACACAAAGCTGAAAGCCTGAAATGCTTACAAAAAGCTGAAAGCTGAAATGCACAATTTCAAGCTTTTTTCCAAAGACTCTGGGAAAGAATACACTCCTAAACACAGCTTCGCCTCAATTAGTTGGTTAATTTTGCCCTGGACTGAGGAAGGGGATTCCTTAGTTCTCCCTGCTTGGGTTTCTAATCCGTAATTAGACTGTATCTCCACTGGAGCTTCTGATATGTCAATATCTGCAGGGTGAATCAAGATTTTTATTTCCTCTCTTTCCTCCCTCCTTCCTTCCTCCATTTTCTTTCTTTCTTTCTTTCTTTCTTTCTTTCTTTCTTTCTTTCTTTCTTTCTTTCTTTCTTTCTTTCTTTCTTTCTTTTTCTTTCCTTCTTTTTCTTTCCTTCTTTTCTTTCTCTTTCCTTCTTCCCTTCCTTTGTTCATTCTTTCTTTTGTTTTTTCATTTTTGGTTTCTCTGTGTAGCCCTGGCTTTCCTGGAACTTCCTCTGTAGACCACTCTGGCCTCAAACTCAGTGATCTGCTTGCCTTTACCTCCTGAGGGCTGAGATTAAAGGTGTGTGCCACCTCTGCCTGGCATTCCATTTTTTCTTAATCTCTCTCCCCTCGTTTCTCTTCTGTCTTCTTCCTCTACCTTTTACTGACTCCAGACAGAAGCACTTCTTGTCTTACCTAAATATAAGTGCACATACATATTTGGAGTCCAAAGTAGCAAGTTTTTGTGTATAATATATATATGAATATTTGTATATATGTGTGTGTGTGTGTGTGCAAAGTTTAATGCTCAGACCATGGTAATTAGACCCACTGTCTATTTAAGAACTTGCCACTTCCTTGAGGAAGGAAACTTTGAGGTCTTCTATTTTTTAGTAATAAGTTGTTATGAACTTTTGTCACTTACAGTGTTGACCAACAGAGTACATTTCTAGCTCCTTCCCCCATCCCTCCATCTTTATAGATACAATATTGAGGATTCTAGTCTCCATTTTCATGGATACCAAGTTTTTATCTTCCATTTATAAAGGAAGGGTTCATTGTGTGTTTCTTTCTATGGCTGGCTTATTTATTTTACTCACTACCCCCCCAAACTGTCTATTTGGTTATAAGTTACAGGGCTTCATTATTTATGACTGAATAGTACTGGTCTTGAATGAAATCCATCCACTGTTTTCCCACTCATGCATGGACAAGACATCAATTGACTTCACACCACAGTGGGTTTGTCAGAGTAAACACCGGAGGCTAGGGATCTCTTTGATCCAGTGTTCATTTTTGTTTGTTACAAAACTCAGATCTTCTACAGCTGAATCCTACCATCACTCCTATTTTCACTTGTCTTGGAGGTTTTCCTTGCTGAGTTCCTTGATGGATATCTCATTCCCTCAGATAGTACACCCATTCTCCCTTCCCCACCTCTTGATCACCATGTAATTTTTCATCCTTTTTTATAACAGCCATTATAGTCAATATATAATATCTCACTGTGATTTTTATATAGGTTACTGAGAATTAATAAACCTAACATTTTTTTTACATACTTACTGGTCACTTTTTTACCTTTCTTGGTAAATATCTATTGATACTTTCCCCAAGTTTCAGCATTTTATTGTCATCATAATGATTTGGCATTGAATTTTCTGAGCCCCTCTTAGATTCTGCAACGTAATTTCTTGATAGGTGTTTCCACCCCTTTTTAAATTTAAAATTATTTTCCATATACCATAGCATAATCACAGTTTCTCCTCCCTCACCTCATCCCTCCACACACTGAACGCCACACCCTTTCTTTCTCTCCCTCTTTAGTAAGCAAGCAAACCAGCAAAATTAAAAACAAAAACAAAGAGAAAAAAACCCACAAGAAACACCTAGACACACAAGCAAAATCCCCATAAAAACACAAGTTTGGAAACCATAATATACAAACAAAACTAGATTGTCTTCTTCTGTACTTTTAAAATTCAAGTTTCCATAATCCATATTTTTTAATTTTCTTTTCTTTCATCTATCTATATTTGGCTTCATATTTAAATACTGATACCTACTGGTACAAATTTACTTACTTGTTAAGTGTATATATCTTGATATGCTATTTTGTTTTGTTTTGTTTTGTTTTTCTCGCCTAAGAGTGATTATTTGCTTATACGATATAGGTAACAAATTATATAAAAATTTACATGGTTTGTTATTTCATTTACCTTCTAGGCAATCAAGGCCCACATTCTTTGATAGGTTTATAATTATAACGCTTCTTACTTTATCTCATATATTCACTAGGAAATTATATATATATATATATATATATATAGTCATGAAAATCAACATTTTATTCAATCAATATTCATATTTACTCACATGGATTTATATTTTTCTTATTTTTCCTCACTAGTGTATCTCATTAGGAACAGGACATTTTTTGCATATTTTGTGACTGGAGACAGAGGTGAGCAGTCACCACCCCTAAGGGCACACAGCACACAGGATGGCAAGATGCTAAGACACTAGCATAGAAACACCCTGAAGTGGGCACTAAACTGCTTAGCTGTGGGAAACACAATCACCTTGCACTTCCATGCATGATCTTTCAGTTGCGCAGGAAAACCTAGTTAGGTATGTGTAAGCAGAAAGAAAAAGAATTATACTCATTTCTACAAAGCTGCTCTCTGCAGGCCTCACACCAGCTGTTCAGCTGTGTTTCTGATCACAGCGATGGGTGTTTACAGTTAGCATGACAGCACTCGGTGGGCAGTGGCTACCGAGACACAGAGGAAAGGGATGTTATTTTTATGCGCACGGTCTTTCATAACGTTCCTGCCACTGAATTTGTCCTCAGAGTTTCCCTACAGAGCAAGCTGTTTCGGGTGTCAGTATGTTAGACCAAGGAAATGCTTTTATTTCTTTATTTTTTATTTTTTTTATCAGTTATATTTTATTAACTCTGTATCCCAGCCGTGTCCTGATCCCTCATTCCCTCCCAGTCCCTCCCTCCCTCCCTCATCTCCACCGTGCCCCTTTCCAAGTCCACTGATAGGGGGGACCTCCTCCCCATTCATCTGATCCTGTTTTATCAGGTATCTTCAGGACTGGCTGCAAAGCCCTCCTCTGTGGCCTAACAGGACTGCTCCTCCCTTCGGGGGTGGGGAGGCCAAGGAGCCAGTCATTGAGTTCCTGTTAGAAATAGTCCTTGTTCCCCTCACTTTGGGAAACCAATTGGTTACTGAGCTACCACAGGCTACATCTGAGTGGAGGTTCTAGGTTATATCCATACATGGTCCTTGGTTGAATGTCAGTCTCAGAAAAGACCCTGTGCCCAGATATATTTGGTCCTTGTGGAGCTCCTATCCTTTCCCCATCAGACTAGCTCCCCTTCTTTCTTATGATTCCCTGTACTCTGCCAAAGGTTTGGTCATGAGTCTTTGCTTTGAAAACACTGCTAGTAAGAGTCTTTCAGATGCACTCAGTAGACTCCTGTCATACGTTCAATGCACATCCCATCTGTCTTTCTAAATGAGGATTGATCATCTTACCCCATGTCCGCTCAATTGATTATCTTTTTTAGGTGTATAGATTTCATTATGTTTATCATATCTTATAGGTCTATATAAGTGAGTATATCCCATGTTTGTCTTTCTCCTTCTGGGATATTTCACTCAGAATGATCTTTTCTAGATCCCACCATTTGCCTGCAAATTTCATGATTTCCTCCTTTTTGATTGCTGAGTAGTATTCCATTGTATAAAAATACCACAATTTCTGTACCCATTCCACTGTTGATGGACATCTGGGTTGTTTCCAGGTTCTGGCTATTACAAATAGAGCTGCTATAAACATGGTTGAGCAAGTGTCCTTTTTGTGTACTTGAACAAACTTTGGGTATATACCTAGCAGTGGTATAGCTGGGTCTGGAGGAAGCACTATTCCTATTTGTCTTAGAAAGCGCCAGATAGCTTTCCAGAGTGGTTGTACCAGTTTACATTCCCACCAGCAGTGGAGGAGGGTTCCCCTTTCTCCACAACCTGTCCAGCATGTGTTGTCACTTGAGTTTTTCATCTTGGCCATTCTGATGGGTGTAAGGTGATGCTTTTAGTCTGAGTGTGAAGCTTAGATTCTCTAAACACCTGCCTTACAGTAGAGACAGTCCTGAGTCTGGACTCTCCTGCTTGCCGGTGGTGAGTGTGAAATGTGTATTGTTATTATTTACTAGTCACAGTTTTCATTCCCCAGGTGCAACAGTTTGCACAAAAGCATGAGGGCTTTTCTTTCAGGAACTCTCCAATTTATTCCACACAATTAGAAGCGTCACGTGGCTACACTGACCTGTCATCCTTATGTCTCTGACTCCCAAGGGCTTTGGTATGAGTGCCTCATTTTTTCATTTCAGGAAGCTCAGGTTGATTTTAGAATAACTTTGACATTTCTTTTTGTTTGGAAATCAAAACAAATATCATTATGTTGTGTTTTTTTTTCCCCTCCAGCCCTTCTGATTAACCCTTCCACCCCCTTTACTGTCTCTCACATTCATAGCTTCTGGCCTCCTTTTCTTTACTTGTTGTCTTATCATAAATATATCAATATAGTCTGCCCATTCTATAGAATATCACCTGTATGTTTATGATTTTAAAGCTAAACACCTCCTATGTGATAACCAATTAGGGCCTCATCCATGGGGGAGAGTGTTATCTCTCTTTTGCAGCATTTCTTAGTTGCCTGTAGTTCTTTGTGTAGGGTTGGGGTCCAACAGATTTTTCCCCTTCTGAGTGAGCATGGCAGCTGATACTATCTTTGGTCAGGTGGTCTTCAGAGAGTGTATTGTTGAGATTTCACGGTTTCGACTCCCTGACATTTTCTCAGACATGCAGTTTCACAGCAGATGTCCTGCTCCTCTGGTTCTTACAGTCTTGTTTGCAGCATCCATCTTAGCACTGTGTGATATTTAACTTTTTTTTAAAAAAAATAAATTCCTAAAATGTTACATGCATTTAATGTACTTATTTGTTTGCTATGTGTTAATCCAAAAGCACTTCTGGAGTGAGATATATGCGAGTATATTTTGGGAGGTAAAAAATATGAAAAAAAATATTAAGGTATGGAATATATGTATTTTTAAAGATATTATTGTTGGCAAAGATTTATTTTCTAAACTAGCTTATGCGTGAACTGTAATTTTACTCTACAATTTATTTTTCAAACCAGTCAATATAATAACCTAAAGATAGAGTTATCCAAAATTAGTCGAGTCACTTTAGATACTGCTCAAATCTCAGTCTTCTCATCCTGAGGGAGAACAGGGACTACCAGGGCCTGAAGTAGAAAAACTTTCTCTACTAATCTATGGTTGTGGCTTTGTACCTGTCTTGCGTTGTATTTAAGTGTCAAATAATATCATACCAACAATTTGTTAAATCCTGAGTGACTTTTCAAATGTAGATTTTAAGTGCAAGTAACTATCTACTACATTATACTCTTGGACAGAGAAAAAATTCTTTTACTTTTATGGGTAACATTGTAGATGGAATTTTGTGAACATACGTGCACACGAGTATACACCTATACACACACATGTAGAGAGAGAGTCATGTATGGTATATGCACAAATGCACAAGCACACACATATGTACATACTCACATATATACACACATACACACACATATATGTTTATATATGTAATTTTGGCTCATTAAACCAAGAAGTATCATCACAGAACTACTCAAATAACTGAAAGATGATAATAGGAGAATTTCTCTATTGCTATCGTTGCAAGTGTAAGCAAACCTTTGATTTTAGAAACGCAAACGTAAATCAGAGTCAGCATGTGAAAAGTCAAGATGTGTGGATGTGACCATCAAGTACACACTCTATCCAACTGTCTAAAGAGTCAGTGGCTCAAGCTCACCTCAGCTGTCTGTCACACACAGAGCACTGAAAAACTCTGTACAGGTGATTGGGTTGTTCAAAAAATGGGGTAAAAATGTCCACATGTTCCTCCTTTACATCATTCAGTTATCCAGGTGCTGTGTGAGTTTAGGGCCTAGAGAAGTCAATAATCAATAAATATGGGTGATCTGGGAGAGATCATGATTTCTGGAGAGAAGGTCCTGAGCTAAGCTTTCGAAGACAAAGGATGGAAAGCTCACAGGACAGAACACAAGCCCAGCAAATGCCTGTGGGACTGGAGAACGTCCATTTGAACAAGGTGAGGCACCCTCAGTGGAAACATGAAATGAGATCATTGACAAATGGTGAGGCAGAGAAGGCCTTGAAGAGTCTCTCAAGGAGATGGCTCTTCCCTGATGATAATGTGAAATGATGCAGCCTTTGAGCAGCAGAGTGATGTGAGGAAAATGGCATTTGAGAAGAATTATTCTTCAACAAGACAGCTAAAGGATCAGGGGAGAGTAATCAGGAAATACAGAATGCTTTAAAAAATCAAATTAAGAGCATCTTAAGTTTCAGTAAGAAAAATGACAGAGAAGGAAGAAAATTAATGTGAACTAAAAACAGATTTTTTTGCCTAAGCTAAATCATTGTCTAAGATAATTTGCCTATCATTTTCTATCAATCAAGTTAGCAATCAAATGGGACAAACTCTAATTCATATGTTGTACTTGGGATATTGAAAAAGAAAACATTTTAGATGAACTTCACGCCAGAGGCTTGGGAACTAGTCAGCATTTTTGGTTACTGTATCATTTGATGGCATCATCTCAGAAAGAGAGCTCACCACCAGCAAAAAATATTTTAACTGATTTCAGAGGTGGCTGAAAGTATGAATTTTGTGTTTATATCCAAAGAATACTGATGGCTTCCTATAAAGTGTGTATATATTTTAAAGAAAAAGAAAATTGGAGGTAAGAAGAGGCTCATATCTCGAGTGTAATTTTTTATAGCAACTTAATTTAATTTTGTTTGTGTTTATATTTTTGCATTGGAAGTAATATTATAGTTACTTTGCAAATGTTTTTTAACTTAATGTATAACATCAAGTTAATAGATCAACCATTACTAAAAAAAATCAAAGGTATATTTGGTTAAAGTAAAAAATAAGACAATAAAGACTAATTTTTAATACAAGCAATAATATAACTTTTTATTTTTCTTTTTATCACTTATTACAATTTATTCACTTTGTATCCCAGCTGTGGCTTTCTCCCTCATCTCCTTCCAATCCCACCCTCCTTCGCTCTTCTCTCTCTATGCTTCTTCCCTAGTCCACTGACAGTTAAAGTCCTCTTCCTCTTCCATCTAACCCTAGCTTGTCAGGTCTCATCAGGACTGGTTACTTGTCTTCCTCTGTGGCCTGGCAAGGCTGCTCCTCCCTCAAGGGGAAGTGATCAAAGAGCCAGCCACTGTGTTCAGGCCAGAGAAAGCCCCTGATCCCCTTACTAGGGACCCCACTTGGAGACTGTGTCTATGGGCTACTTCTGAGCCAGGGATTTAGGTCTTCTCCATGCATTGTCCTTGGTTGGGGTATCATTCTCTTCAGGGCCCCCAGTACTCAGTTTCTTTCTAGCTCCCCTTCTTTAATAAGATTCCCTGCACTCTGCCCAAAGTTTGGCTCTGAGTCTCAGCCTCTACTTTGCTCAGTAGAGTCTTTCAGAGGCCCTCTGTGGTAGGCTCCTGTCCTGTTCCCTGTCTTCCCCTGCTGCCGATGTCTATCACAAGTGTCCTTCTGAATGAGGATTGAGCATCCTCCCTAGGGCCTTCCTTGTTGTTAAGCTTCTTTAGGAGTATAGATTTTAGTACGTTTATCCTATATTACATGTCTAATATCCACGTCTGAGTGAGTATATATCATGTGTGTCTTTCTGCTTCTGGGATAGCCCACTCAGGATGATTTTTTTCTAGTTCCCACCATTTGCCTGCAAATTTCATGATTTCCTTGTTTTTAATTGCTGCATAGTATTCCATTGTGTAAATGTACCACAATTTCTGTATCCATTCTTCAGTTGAGGAACATCTGGGTTGTTTCCAGACTCTGGCTATTACTAATAAAGCTGCTATGAACATGATTGAGAAAATGTCCTTGTTGTATACTTGAGAATCTTTTCCATATATGCCTAGGAGTGGTATAGTGGGATCTTGAGGAAGCGCTATTCCTAATTGTCTGAGAAAGCGCCAGATTGGTTTCCAAAGTGGTTGCACACATTTACATTCCCACCAGCAATGGAGAAGGGGTTCCCTTTCTCCACAACCTCTCCAGCATGTGTTATCACTTGAGTTTTTGATCATTGCTATTCTGATGAGTTAAGGTGAAATCCCAAGAATGCTTTGATTTACATTTCCTTGATGAATAAGAACATTGAACATCTTTTTAGGTGTTTCTCTGACATTTGATATTCCTCTATTGAGAATTTTCTGTTTAGCTCTGTACCCCATTTTTTAATTGGATTACTTGGTTTGTTGGTGTTTGACTTCTTAAGTTCTTTATATATTTTGGATATTAGCCCTCTGTCAGGTATCAGGTTGAAGACAATTCTTTACCAATCTGTAGGCTGTTGTTTTGTTCTGATGAGAGTGTCTTTTGCTTTACAGAAGCTTTTCAGTTTCCTGAGATCCCATTTATTGATTGTTGATCTTAGAGCCTGTGCTATTGGTGTTCTGTTCAGGAAGTTGTCTCCCATGCTAATGAGTTCAAGGTTCTTCCCAACTTTTTCTTCTAACAGATTTAGTGTGTCTGCTTTTATCTTGAGGTCTTTGATCCACTTGGACTTTAGTTTTGTGCACATGATAAATATGGATCTATGTGTGTTTTTCTACATGTAGACATCCAGTTGGACCAGCACCATTTGTTGAAGATGCTATCTAGTTTTCATTGTATTGCTTTGGTTTCTTTGTCAAAAATCAAGTATCTGTAGGTGTATGGGTTTATTTCTGGGTCTTCTATTTGATTTCATTGATCCACCATTCTGTTTCTATGCCAGTACCATGCAGTTTTTATTATTATTGATGTGTAATGCAGCTTGAGATAGGGATGGAAATACCACCACAGGATCTGTACAGAATTGTTTTAGCAATTCTAATTTTTTGTTGTTGTTTTTCCATATGAAATTGAGAATTATCTTTCAAGTTTTGTAAAGAATTATGTTGGTATTTTGATGGGAATTGCATTGAATCTGCAGATTGCTTTTGGTAGGATGGCCATTTTCACTATGTTAAACCTACCTATCGGTAAACATGGGAGATCTTTCCATCTTCTAATATCTTCTTCAATTTCTTTCTTCCGAGTTTTTTTTTTTCATACAGGTCTTTCACTTGCTTGGTTAGAGTCACACCATGTTACTTTATGTTATTTGTGGCTATTGTGAGGAGTGTTGTTTCCCTAATTTCTTTCTCAGTCTTTTTGACTTTTGTGTACAGGAGGGCTACTGATTTCTGAGTTAATTTGTATCTAGCCACTTTATGGAAGGCATTTATCAGCTGAAGGATTTCTCAGGTAGAATTTTTGGGGTCACTCAGGTATACTATCACATCATCTGTGAATAGTGATACTTTGAGTTTTTCCTTTTCAATTTGTATTCCCTTGATCTCCGTTAGTTGTCTTATTGCTCTAGCAAGGACTTCAAGTACTAGGTTGAAAAGATATGGAGAGAGTGGGCAGCCTTGCCTTGTCCTTGACTTCAGTGAGATTTATTTAAGTTTCTCTCTGTTTAGCTTGATGTTGTCTATAGGCTTGCTGTATATTGTCTTTACTATGTTAAGGTATATGCCTTGTTTCCTTGATTTCTCCAAAACTTTAAACATGAATGGGTGTTGGATTTTTGTCAAATGTTTTTTTTAACATCTAAGGAGATTATCCTGTGTTTTTTCCCTTCAGTTTGTTTATGTGGTGGATTACATTGATGGATTTCCATATATTGAACTACCCCTGCATACCTGGGATGAAGCCTACTTGCTCATGGTGGATGATATCTTTGATGTGTTCTTGGATCGGTTTGTGAGTATTTTATTGAGTATTTTTGCATCAATGTTCATAAGAGAGATAGGTCTGAAGTTCTTTATTATTGGCTCTTTGTGTGTTTTCGGGATCAAGGTTACTGTGGCCTCATAGATATCATGCAGACACTAAGAGACCATAGATGCCAACCCAGACTGTTATACCCAGCAAAACTTTCACTCAACATAGATGGAGAAAACAAAATATTCCATGGCATAATTACACTTAAACAATATAAACAACACAACCGACCCCTACAGAAGATACTGGTAGGAAATCTCCAACCTAATTAAATCAACTACATGGACATAGATAATAAATAATAACATAGGACATAGATAATCTCACAAAAAAAGAAAATAAGCACACAAGCACACTATCATCACCAACTACACAATAAAAGGAACCAACATTCATTGGTTACTATTATCTATTAATATCAATGGACTCAACTCTCCAATATAAACACAGACTAAGAGAATGGTTACAGAAACAGGACCCAGCATTGTGTTGCATCCAAGTAAATCACCTTTGCAACAATGTCAGACACTACCTCAGAGTAAAGGGCTGGAAAAAAGTTTTTCAAGCCAACAGACCCAGAAAACAAGCTGGAGTAGCTATCCTAGTATCTAATAAAATAGACTTTCATCCAAAATTAATAAAAAAAGATGCAGAGTGACACTTCATTTTCATCAAAGGAAAAAGCCACCATGAGAATATCATAATCCTGAACATCTGTGCCCCAAATATAAGAGCACCTGCATTTGTAAATGAAACATTATTAAAGCTCAAATCACATATCGATCCCAAAACCCTAATAGTGGGAGACTTCAACACTCCACTCTCATCAAGAGACAGATCATCTTGACAGAAGCTATATAAGGAAATAATGACACTTACAGGGATGCTAAATCAAATGGACCTAATAGATGTCTACACAACCTTTCAACCAAACTCAAAAGAGTTTGAGTTCTTCTCAACATCCCATGGAACCTTCTCCAAAATTGACCATATATTTGGACACAAAGCAAACCTCAAAAGATACAAGAAGATTGAAATAATTTCTTGTATGCTATCAAACCACCATGGCCCAAAACTAGACCTTAACAACAACAACAGAAATAACAAAAATCCTACACATGCATGGAAACCAAACAACTCTCTACTCAATGTCAGATGGATCAGGGAAAAAATAAAAAATAAATAAATAAATTAAAGACTTCCTAAAGTTCAATGAAAATGAAGGCACAACTTACCCAAACTTATGGGACACAGTGCTAAGAGGAAATCAGTGCCTCCGGAAAGAAGTTTGAGACATCTCATACAAGCAACTTAATGGCACACCTAAAAGCCCTAGGAAAAAAAGAAGCAGACACAACCAAGAGGAGTAGACACAGTTGGAAACAATCAAACTCAGGGCTGAAATCAATAAATTAGAAACAAAGAAAGCAATTCAAAAAATCAATGAAACCAAGAGCTAGTTCTTTGAGAAAATCAACAAGATAGACAAACCATTAGCCAAACTAACTAAAAGGCAGAGAGAAACTATCCAAATCATCAAAATAAGAAACAAAAGCAGGCAAATAATGACAGACACTGAGGAAATTCAAAGAATCATTAGGTCTTCAAAAGCCTATATGCCACAAAATTTGAAAATCAAAATGAAATGGACAATTTTCTTGATAGATTCCATTTACTAAAGCTAAACCAAGATCAGGTGATTGGATTCAACAGTCCTATATCCCCCAAGGAAATAGAAGCAGTCATCAAAATCTCCCTGCCAAAAAAAGCCCAGGGCCTGATGGTCTCTGCACAGAATTCTACCAGACCTTCAAAAAGAGCTAACACCAGTACTCTTCAAACTATTCCACAAAATAGAAACAGAAGGAATAATGTCACTGTTAAGATATTTCTATAATATCTTCATCACCATTTTCATATGAGAATTTGTATATAAAAATAAAATTAAAAAAAATATGGTTGTGGTTTCTGTTTGAAGCTTCTGGGTACCATATAATTGACTTTTAAAATGTAACAGGCTAGCACTATTTTCAGTTTTCTGAGAAATCACCAGACTGATTTCCAGAGTGGTTATAAAAGTTTGTATTTCCTTCAGCAATAGAAGAGGGTTTACCTTTCTCCATCTCCTCTACAGCATGTGTTGTCACTTGAGTTTTTGATCTTAGCCATACTGATGAGTTTGAGATAGAATCTCAGAGTTGTTTTGATTTGCATTTCCTGGATGACTATGGACAATTATTTTAAGTTTTCCTCCACCATTTGGATATTCCTCTGTTGAGAAGTCTCTGATTACCTCCAAACCCCATATTTAATTGGATTATTTGGTTTGTTGTGTGTTTAATTTCTTGAGTTATTTATCCCAGAACCAAAGAGATATACATGGTATATACTGACTTATAAGTGGATATTATACATATTATGTAAGATAAACATACTAAAATCTACAGATTTAAAGAAGGTAAATGACAAGGAGGACCCTTAGGGAAAATGCTCAACTGTCATTCAGAAGGGAAAACAAGATAGACACCAGAAGCAGTAGAAGAGATGGAACAGGATGGGAGCCTACCACAGATGTCCTCTAAAAGACTCTAACCAGCAGGGATTGAAACAGATGCACGGACTTACAGCTAAACCTTGAACAGAGTTCAGGAAGTCTTATAGAAGAAGAGTGGGGGCATAAAAGGACCCAGAGCCACACAAGGAGACCAACAAAGCTAAAAATGTAGGGTCCAGGGAAGAGTGCAGAGACTGATGCATCAATCAGAGACCAAACATAGAAAGGACCCAGACCCCCAGCTCAGGTGTATTTGTAGCCCATAGACATTTTAGTCTTTATGTGGGTTCCCTAGTAAGAGGAGAAAAGACAGTCTCTGACATAAACTCGATTGCCTGCCACTACTTGATCACCTCTCCCTCGTGGTGCTAACTAGCCATCCCACAGAGGAAGAGGATCCAGGCAGTCCTGATGGGACCTGCTAGGCTAGGATCAGACAGTAGGAGACAAAGACTTCCCCTATCAATGAACTATGGAATAGAGAAACTAGGAATAGAGGAGGAAGAGGAAAGGAGGGTGAGACTCAGAGAAGATGAAGGAGAGGACTACAACTGGATACAAAGTGAAAAAATTGTAAATAATAATAATAATAATAATAATAATAGTAATAATACTTAACAGGATAGTACTTGGCTCTCTCTTGTAATTTGATACTAGAGAAGGTGAGGTAGAAGGACCACCATGAGTTTGGAATTTGAGGCTAGAGTAAATTGTCCTATGGAGTGAGAATGTCTTAAAACAGGAAAAAAAAAAGAAAATCATAATACTAATTACAATAAATATTAACCAATGACTGTAAATAAACCATCTCACAAAATAACTTCTTCCACTATCTAGTGATTTTTTTTCATAAATATGAAGACATTTTTGCACAACACTTTCCAATAAATAAACGTCATTCTCTCAATATATTCTCTCAATATATTTTATAATAAAAAAAAATTAGTCCTTTGCATTTTTTTTTCTGCAGCAACATGCATTTCTGTAATGCTATTACAAGTTCCCAGAATGCGCCTTTTCTAAGCGTAAGTTCTTACAGTACATTCCTATCACATCTAGGCACGTTAGTCATGGTCACAATGGAGTCAAGCAGGTTTATAATGTCAGTACACACATACACCGTCACAAGGCACAGACCTCGTTCACTGTGGCATAGTAGCTTTCGTGCTTGAATTCGGGTGAGTTGTCATTCCTGTCCCTCACCACGATGCGCACTTCATGGTAGATGACCGTGCCGACCTTCTTGTTGGTACACTGGACCTGCACCACGATGGAGTGTATGTTCATTGGTGGCTGCGGGGAGAAGTTGAATCTTTTTAGTCACAGGTTTGGTCACGTCTGAGCAATGTCGAGACACTTGGCCACTCACCCCCATTTTAATAACTTTTGCTCTTTGCACTATGGAAGGCTAGGAAACAAGATGATGTTGTCCTGGCTTAAAAGTAAAGGAAGACAGTCATGATTATTTCATTGTTTACTTCCACGTCTAAACATACAAGGCTCCCAGTGCTAATACGATCATAGAATTTTGCTGATGAATAAAATCACAGAACCGATACTGAAATTTTTCTGGAAGAAAACACAATTTTTCTTTTGTAAAGTCTGAAGAAACAATGGCATTAACTTTATTTATTTATTCATTTATTTATTTATGTATTATTTATTTTGACAACAAAGTAGTAATAAACAGAGGAATGAGAAACTTCATAACTTTTGTTTATTTACTTTTTATGAGAATAGTATGTTCATTGATGATAAAATTAACATGGGCAAAAAAATGACTCACAAGGCAACCAAATTCAAACTGTACACACACACACACACACACGTATACATACACATTGTCCATCCTTCATCTCTTCTATATGCATCGCTTTTATCACATTCAGGCTTATCAAATTTCCATCTAAATGTTTTGTCGCAAATAACCCCATACAGGCCTTTCCTGTTAAATATCCTGTGTTCACCCTGCCTCATCTAACTTTGCTATTAATTTTTCTCTACTGTACTTTCATTTGCAACTTCATGTTTTCTGTCCTTTGTATGTTTGTTTCAATCGGTGTCTCTTGAGGAGACTGGAAGCCCCCTCAAATCATGGGGTGCTGTTCAAGTACTAGTCCTATCCCCGTACCTACCAGCTCATCTGTGCTTAGGACAGATGAATAAATGCCATCAGAGTCACCAACCTCATTCCCCACCCTCCTTCCAGAAATACTGTATGAATGACTGAGGGAAAGTTTAAAACATCTCTAGTGCTTATCTGCTCAGCTCTGACAGTGGGAATCAGCAATGTTGATGTGATAGCACTGCAGTTTCCACAGGCTTGGGACTTACTGCCAACATTTACAACGCATTTCCATAACCTTAGACTTTTTTAATGTAAGTATGGTGCATTCAGCATTATCTCTTGTCATGTTTTGGAGGTGTATATAACATAAATGAACTAGTGACTGTTCATTCATCCGCCATGTGCCATGGATCCCTAGAATATATATTCATGTCCATCAGAAGCGTTGGTGTTACTACACAGTGTCCTCCTGTTCCTGATTATGAGTCCTGTATCTGAAAACTCCCCAAGTGGATTGTCACCAGTATACATGAAGCAAAACATTCCATTTGCTTCATAACATGAGCACATATGTGTCGATTAAAATTAATAGGCAGGATCCTTCCATGAAAACTAAATAAATGGAACCTATACAATATAAACTAATAATTTTGGATTATAGGACAAGCTGCTTCATATTTAGATGAAGTCAGCCCAGGCAATAGGGCAAAGATCCCTGGGATGGAGGAAAACACCATGACAATATCTACATGCCACACCTAGAGATAAGAAGAATGTTGCTGTAAATGTGTTTAAACAAAATGTTATTTAATAAGAAGGTACTTTCACGAGCATCAAAGACAAAAAGAATGGAATAGGTAGGTGGTATCCTTAAAATACGAGTGAAGCTCTTTCCATGAGCCGTGAATCATTCCATGAGGTGAGGTTTAACTGACGTCAATGAAGACAGTGAAGTCATGTTTATAGAAACCCCAAGTGACATGAAAGAAAATCACAGGAACATGCAATAAATTGCGTGACTGAGGATAACGTCATCTTCATAATATACAAGAAATAACACCGCAGTTTTGTAATAATGCATGTACTGCCCCTTCCCCCAGTTTATATAGGTAAAAATCACCTAAATGCTACTAATGACTACAGACATTAATATTAGCACACAATGAAGAAATGGGAATAGCTAAAAGCTTGTCTTACATGCCAACACTAAAATTGGAGTTTGGAACACAAATGTAAACTGTGTATTCATTTTGATATCAGAAGCAAAAGAACTTGAGATGCCCAGCACCATTTTACAGGTAGTGCACTTTGAAAAAATTTGGTAACTTTCCAAAGTTAGAATATACAAAAATTTGCCAAAGTGAACCATTTTATGAGGGCCTCTTCAATAAAACATCATTGACTGCAACAGAGTAGCCAGCAAGCCCACCTGAAAACCTTCAAGCTTCAGCTAAGAGACTCTTTTAAAGGATTAAATTGTAGAAGGTTCACTGAGATAATTTAAAGTAAATGACCCCTGTGTCTTATCTACTTATTTTTATATGGCTGCTTTAATAGGCTAGTAAAATGAGACCCTGTTTTAATTGTAAAGTGAAAACAGAATAAGTATGCCTACTGCTATTTTTGGCACAACCCTTGGAGGACAACCAGGTGAACTATACTCATCTGCAGCTAATTTTCTTCTAAATATGTCAAGAAAGACATATAAAACGTGTCCTCTTCACTTGAATTTTACATGGGAGTATGGCTCTGGGATAGAAAGGTCACAGACTTTCAAGGAGTTTAAATGTAGTATTGTGAGGGTCCCCGCTCTTAATCCAGGCAAATAACCATAAATTAGACATAAACAGGTTACCTGGAATTGCTGTCATTCACAACTTGGGCTCCCTGTGCAATGATTAGTGGCATGGATGAACTTAGTAGGCAATAAATTCTAACCACTATGGATTACACCGAAGTGAAGAGCTCCCTGTGGCTAATATTTAAGGCACGGTGCAATTTTGCGTTGGAATAAATTCTATTCTCCTGTACGGGGAAGTCATAAATACATCAAGGATAGTCTCATGGAGTTGATTAGTCAGAGTTTAGGGACTCTGTAATGCTTATGGAAGTGTTGGAGAGTTGCATGACTCCATAAGGACAGAAGCGTAGGGGAGATTCTGGTTAAGCTTTCACGGCTAATGACAAAAGTCAGTCATGGTAATTTTATACTCTTGTTCTACTGATGAAATATAAAACATGCTTCATATGAATTGTGTTGGGTATATCTTTAAAACAATCACATTCGTATACCCATAGAATTTCAAGATGAATGCCTAATGTAATACTCCAAAACCATATCTGAATGTCTGCGTAATGACATAAATGATCAATTTATGAGGTTTAAAAAAGTCAGCCATGTCAACACTGTATATTGTAACACTCCTCTATGATATATGGCAATTTAATGCTTTTAGAAACAGATTTGGAAGTTTCATTATTTAAATAAAAATACATCTCTGCAAACCTGAAGCTTTGGTCTTATTTTTTTCATAGAGTATAAGTGTGTCAAATTCTTACAATAATGAATGGTTCTGCCATGTCTCCTTCCTTCTGACTCTGGATTTACTTACTGCCTCCAAAGAATGAAGAATTATTGGTGTGTTATAGTCTCCAAGTGGGTTTCCTAGTAAGGGGAACAAGGGCTGTCTCTGAAATGAACTCGGTGGCCTGCTCTTTGATCACCTCCCCGTGAGGGGGCAGCAGCCTTACAAGGCCACAGAGGAAGACAATGCAGCCAGTCCTGATGAGACCTGATAGGCTAGGGTCAGATGGAAGGAGAGGAGGTCCTCCCCTATCAGTGGACTGGGGGGAGGGTCATAGGAGGAGATGAGGGAGGGAGCCACAGCTGGGATACAAAGTGAATAAATTGTAATAAATAAAAAATAAATGAATTAATTTTTTAAAATTGAGAATGTGTTCTAGAAATATACATCTCACATTCCCAAGGATCGGACCTGGGGTAACTTGTATGATAGGCAAGCAGACTACCACTGAGCTATATAGTTTCAGTCCTAAAATTGATTTGCAAATGAAGAATAGAGTGTTGTCTACTCATTCAAAAATTAAACTTTATAAATAGTGGTATAATTATAGGCATGACTTGAAACACAAAATGTCAATTTGAAAACATAATTAGGTACTTAGATGAATTTAGAGATATTTAATAGTATTTTTTATATGTTAAGTTCTAGTCTGGTTGAAATTAACATGACCTAATCTTTGGATACTAAGAATAGTCCTGCAAAATTCATATTAACTACACATAAATGATCACAATGAAAGTAAAGGAGACTAGAAAATTACGGAATATGTAATCGCAAACTAGAATCAGCATTAGGAAATAGATTTATGCATAAATAGCTTGATCCTTGGTGAGAATTCACCCTTGGTACCACAAACATGGTACTTATATGAAAAAAGAAGATAAGAATTTGGAGACATGATGGTGGAGCGCCTAGAAGGAGCTGAAAGGAGGGAACAGAAGTTCAGTGTGTGTGATCAGGATATGGTGTGTGAAAATATGAGTTTTTCAAAGACTTTGAAAGATTGCCACTCAACTTTAGAGTCTATTTAAGATGAAGTTTGAGTTAACAGTGAGATTGTCCTGGGTTCCAAGTGAGAGGGAGGAAGACTGGCAAAATAATGATGCTGACAAGGCCTTCTGGTGTTGGTCTCCTTGGTTTGCCTGTGGTATATATGCAAGATTAGAGTCTCACAACAGCGTAATGCAGCCATGACCATTCAGGCCTTTACAGCCATTGAAGCAGGACAGTCTCCCCAAGCATGGTTGGCTACCATAAAAAGCTAAAATGTTACGCTCAGGGTGCGAGGCTAAGCACTGCACTCAGGGTCAGCCGCTTTGGACCCAGAGAAGAGCATGTCTGATTGCATGCGGGTTGATGCCCCAGGTCCCGCCTCTGAGAAAAAGGTATCGGATGGGTCTGATGCTCTTTGGGTGGATGACACCTAAATGAACATCAGTACATACAAAGTCCCAATTTATTTCTAATATCAGAGATCAGACCTCTACTCTTGCTTGATGTGTCTAAAACAAAAAGGGGGAACTGTAGAGAGCTGCGTAATGCCGTGCCTTAAAGATGGAGCTGGTTTCCGCCTTCCACCTTCCCGATGGTGAGTGCTCTCTGTCACGAACAATTCCACATTGGCTAAGGCTGAGGATCTGGCTTGCTTCCATGTATGTGGACCTATCTGCATTGCCCACGTGGCACGTTGGGGTTGGCTACCCAGAGGCTATTTAAGCTGTGGGCTGGCTTTCCCCAGGGTCAGATGATTGTTCAAGGTTCCTGAATAAACTGCATTGAAAAAAAAAAAAGAAGTGATGGACTAATTTCTTTGGTGAAAGAGATTTCAGCATAGCCCAGCATTAACTCTGCTGTGTGGCTATCAATAATAACTCTTACGCTCTGAAACATCAGTCAACCCTGTTGGGTTTATGGTAGTTCATTAGGTTGGCAGAGTGCAGGGAAACTTATGAAAGAAGGGAGAGCTGGAAAGACCTGGAGGAGAGAAGAACTCCACAAGGAGACCAACAGAGCCAAAAAATCTAGGCCCAGGGAATCCTGCAGAGACTGATGAATCAACCAAGGACCATGCATGGAGAGTCCCTAGACCCTATACTCAGATGTAGCTTGTGGTAGCTCAGTCAGGTTTCCTCACAAGGGGAGCAGGGGCTGTGTCTCACATGGACTCAGTGGCTGGCTCTTTGATTACCTCTCCCTGATGAAGTGGCCTAACTAGGCCACAGAGAAAGAGGATCCAGAGAGTCCTGATGAGACCTGATAGGCTAGGGTCAGATAGTAGGGGAGGAGGGACCCCTCCTCCTACTAGGGGAGGGATATAGAGGGGATGATGGAGGGAGATTTGGACTGAGAGGAGATGGACTGAGAGGGATGGGGCTACAGCTGGGATACAAAGTGAGTAAATTGTAAATAATAATAATAATAATAATGAAACAATTAAAATTAAAAAAATATCACATTGAACTTGAAAACATTGATATGGCAATGGTTTATTTTTAAGTAGTACTCCCCAAAACAGCAGACATAAAACAACAGTTTGACAAATTGGAATATATCAAACCAAGAAGATTTTGTGTAGCAAAGGAGATAGTTGATAGCATAAATTGTCTACATGAATAGAAAGGAAGAAGCTGTCAAGGATTCAAATGCCAGGATATACAAATAATTTGAAAGAAGCAGTGTGAACAATGTCCAAAGAACTCAACCAAAAATATGCAAAAAGTATGAATAAACACATCTCAGAAGAAAAAGTTTAAATGGTCAAAAAAAGATATGAGGAAGTGTCAAACTTCACTAGTTTAGTTGTCATGGAAATGTAAGTCCTTTAAGCCAGACTGAAAGATCATCTCACCTCAGCTAGAACGCCTATTATAAAAAATACACAAAAGGTAGCAAGTGCTACTTCAAGTTGAAGAGCAACTGCTTCTATGCTTTTGTTAGGAAAAAAAAAATTACCCAAGCATGGTGGCAAGGATATGGAGTTTCCAAGAGATGACCACCAAACCCAGTTATCCCAGTTCTGAGGATATAACCAAGAAAAATGACATCAGCATGCCGAAGGAAAACCTGCATGTCTGTGCCTGCTGCCAAACTACACTCAGTACTCAGACTGTGGAATCATCCTGTGTGCCCTTCACAGGACAGCAGACAGAGAAAATGTGGTACATACACACAATAAGAAGATTCTCTGGACATGGAAGAACATGATATTCCTTCACGTAGCAAACTCAAAGAAGGAATTAAAAGACATTTTGGTAAATGAAAGGAAGTTAGATACAGGAAGAGAAGTATTGCTGTTCACTCAGATATGAGTATTCTAGAGACAGTGGGTTGGAATTTATGATGGTGATTACCAATTGATAAGAAGGGTAAGGAGGGGTGCTGAGGAAAGGAGGCTGGAATACAGGTCCAAAATAAAGACAGACAGAAGAAACACATTACATGTTCTTTTTAAGAGTCAGAGAGAAAGAGAGAGAGAGAGAGAGAGAGAGAGAGAGAGAGAGAGAGAGAGAGAGAGATTCCATAGTAAGGTATTGCTTATTTTCTGGATAACAGAAAAGTAAGGCTCAAAGGTTTACACGCTCTAATGAGAGGAGATGGAAAAATCAAGCATAGCTCATCACTTGGATTTGACATAAACTGTATACATGTATCAAAACATCACACTAAAATCCACAAATGTGTATGTTTAAGGTCATCCTAAATATACAAAGAGAGCAAGGAAAACCATTACTGTGATACTGCCAGGAGTGAATATAAAAAAATCTAAAATAATAATACACGAACGACAGAAAAGCAGCATCAAAACATATCCATGCACAAAGAACCTAACCTGCGCTGGAAATACAGCAGTTTTCCTCAAACATCTATCATGTACATAATATACATATGTTAATAATATTTAACTGCATCTACTTGTGTTTATCTGAAGTTATTTTTATGCTTTATTGGCAAAATTATTGTTTTTTTTTAATCTTAGGAAAGTATAAGGGTATGTCTCAGATTCAGGAGAATCATGTCCACTAAACATTTCTGTACCTTCCTTCCTTTCTTTCTCTCTCTTCCTTCCTTCCTTCCTTCCTTCCTTCTTTCCTTCCTTCCTTCCTTCCTTCCTTCCTTCTCCTTCCTTCCTTCCTTCCTTCCTTCCTTCCTTCCTTTCTTTCTTTCTTTCTTTCTTTCTTTCTTTCTTTCTTTCTTTCTTTCTTTCTTTCTTTCGCACTGTACAAATGCAAAACCAATGATCATAGGAGTTGTTTGTAGGCCCAAACATGACTCTCAGCTCTGTCTGGCTGCATAAAACACGCGTATTGTTTATTATGCCTCACTGTTTTCACGAAAGGAATGAGCCAAATTATTTGGCACCAACCCCACAAATTATATTTCTGGGAAATCCTCCATGTTTAACAGGAAAGTAAACTTTGGTTTTCATTCACAATAATCAGCTCCTCTATAATAATATGTACCTTATCAATATTTACTTTTTGAATAGGGATATATTCTAAGTTAAGTAAAAGTTATATAAATATTTATAATCTATGTGTATGTATATATACATATACTGGGAAGCATCAGAACAAATGCAATCTAGATGTGATAAACAGGAACTCAAACTTGGTTCAGATGACTTGTTCTCCATTTTTTATTGGAAAATGCTAATGAGGACTATCATTAAGAATAACCACTGTGTAGTCTGATGGAAGACCTTCATCCCACCCTGCCCCTTCAGACCCAGGCAGGAGCCATGGATGGCCCTATGCTTTCTTGCCTATACCAACAATGGAACCTCATTCTTCTCCCTCTGTCTACCTCCCAGCTCAGGACAGAAGCCCCATGTCATCAGTGATGAATCCTTGTTGCTCACCCTATTTGAGGCAGATATGAAATTATCCATGGGATCCCAAAAGTTCTACCACAAAATTTGTAGGGACAGTCGAGAATTTTAGCAAAGTGGCGTTTTATAAACGCCAACTTATAAAAGTCAGTAGCCCTTTTTGACATCAAGAGCAAACACTCTGAGAAAAAGAGATCATATTGCTTATAATAGCTTCAAAAAATATCTACAAAATTAACCCAGTCAATAGGGGAAAAGGAACCCAACCAATGAGGAGAAGGGGCTCCGCAATGAAAAGTTTAAGCCTCTGAAGGCAGAGATTGAGGAAGACACTGGAAGATATGAACTGCTGGTGCTTTATCTATCGGTTGGTAGAATATTGTGAAAGTGAACTTCCCCTCAAATCAGTTTAAATATTCAGTGCAACCCAAGTTAATACACACAGCATTCTTCAAGAAAGTACAAAGATATATTAGAATTCACAGGAAGAACAAAAGGCCGAGGAGAACTTAAGCATTCCTAGACAGAAAGAATGATGCTGGGGTGGTTACCACAGTGGATGACAGAGGAAAGTAAAAGAGTGGAAGAAAAAAAAATAGAAGGCTAAAATAGGAGTTCCCGAACTCCATCCTTTTCATTTTGGACAAAGATGCCAAAAATACACACTGTAGAAAAGGCAGCACCTTCAGCAGATCATACTGGGAAAACTGGATGTCCACTAGCAGAAGAATGAAATTAGATCTGTATCTATCACCTACAGAAAAATCACCTCCAAATAAATCAAAGACCTCAATGCTAAAACTTCTAGGACAAAAAAGGAGAAAAGGACTTTTTTTTTCAGGAAATAAGGACACAAATTGAGAAATGGAAAAATAAAACAAAAAAACCAAGCAAGTTAAGAGGAAGTCCATTGAATGCACTTAGTTATCTGATAGAGAATTAATGTCTATAAAGAACTAAAAAAAATATCAAGAGAAAAAAGTTGCTCGATTAAAAAAAATAGGTTATGGATCTCAATAGATAATTCAAAAATGAAGAAATAAAAATTATTGAAGATAATCTGAATGATATCGCTGACATTTTTAGCAATTAGGGAAATGGACATTAATTGAGATGTCATGTTTTGCTAGTGAAAATGTCTCCATTCAATAAAACAACTGATGATAAATGCTTGTGAGGGTACAGGGAAACGAGAGCCCTCATTCACTATTGGTGGAATTTCAGACTAATTCAGCTACTACAGAAATCAGTGTGGGGATTCTCAATAAGCTAACGATAGATCTATAGTATGACCCGCTGACACCTCTTTTTGGCATGTTCATAAAGGATTCAACATCCTAGTACAGAGACACTCGCTCTTTATGCAATGGCTAGAAAATAAAAACCCAGCTGCCTTTGACTGATGAATGGCTAATGAGACTGCGGTACTTATATATGATTAAGTTCTGTTCAATTGTAGAGAACACGAAAGGCTGACTTTTGCAGGTAAACGGATGGACCTGGAAGACAGTATATATAGTAAACCAGACCCAGAAAAACAAAGGCTGCATGCTCTCTCTTACATGTGAATCCTAGCTCTGAATCTTTAGAAGTACACCGATAACAGGAAGTAGGAAGCAGAGAGGGAGCATGTGGGGGAGGGGAGAGGAAGCTCAGGGGGAAATGGTTATAGCAGGAAGCTGGGGCTATGAAGACAGAAAGGAAGAAAACGAGGAGGGAGCTTAACTGGGGAAGAGGGAGGGAGGAGGGATAAGTTAACACCGAGGATGTTTGAAAATTCCACAGGGATACCTGTCAATCTGTGGCTAGGCGTGGTGCAGAGGCCCTGGTATATTTCACTAAACCCCTCGCAGCAGTGGTGTGTGGATGGCTCCGCACGGGTGGGTGTGCAGTAAGGCTGTGGACAGCGAGACTTTCACGGTGGTAAGTGCAGCCCTAACAGCAGTGGCACAGGCAAGGTGGTAAATCCCAAGAATCCAAGAGTCATATGTCCTAAAGATACTAGTGACCTGACTCACGGGCAAGGAGAGCTATTACGGACTGCGTGTGGGATCCATACATGATGAAGAGGTCATACGCGCGGTATCCTCCCGGGAGGAGGGTCATGAAGCTACACAGCAATGTCCATCATCTCTGTTCTACTTCTGCAGCCTCAGAGGTTTGGATGTTGCACTCTGCGGTGGTAACACTTCTCTGCACTGCTTCAGTTTCCCCGGGGCCTTGTGCACTCCCCTCCCTTCTCAGTTCCCGGGAATGATGGGGAATGCTTCCGCCACGCTGCCTGACAATAACTGGACAAGGGTGGTTGCCGGGACAGACTGGACTCTGCTTCACCGTTGCTTTTTATCAGCCGTGATGCTTAGCCTCCTCCTCTGATTCTACCTGTGACAGCAGCTAACCAACTTCCACCTCCCCAGCCAAAAGCCAAACAGCACCTTCACATTGTTGGAAAATAATAGGGTTCTGTGTGTCGGTCTTGCCGGGCCAAAGACACCACCTCTTTATTCTTTGTAACCTGTCCTTTCGCTCAGAACTGGGACAAAACTGCAGGGTATTGAACTGTTTCCCTCAGACACAGATGCCTCCTTCCTTTCTCCTTCATATTCCAAGGAGTGACATTTTCTTTTGTTGCTGTCTTTAGTAAACAAACTCCAATGATATGAGTAACATCTAATATCGTATAGAGAGTGCATATAGACATTTAAGGTATACTAAAGCTACGGCACAGGTTCAGAGAAAAAGGAAAGCCACTGACGTCTCGATCCAGCACTCTTCCGGTACTGTTCAGGAAAAGCATCTGTTTCACGGGGTCCAGCAGCACCCAGTAGTCCACGTTGTCCTTCAGGGAGAGTTCTATGGTGGGGTCCGGTCCTCCAGCAGTCCCCTTAATCAACATGTTGTCCACCACAATTGTACCTGCGAACCAAACACAGCCGTTTGTAAACATGCTCTCCTCAAATGCATTCTTCAGCGAGGATCATGCTCTCTAACCCAGGTGGCCCACACATCTCGGTTAAGTCAGAGCACATTCAGTATTGCACCGGGAAAGCTATTTTTTTCCTGTCCCCCCCACAGCCACACACATCCATCTTCATTACACTATTTGTTGACAGTATTTGGGGAAGATGCAGACCGGGGAGCAGGCTTTCAGATGCTTGCAAGGCACGGCCTTGCTTCTCTTCAGCAGCACTGAACATCCCCCACCCTCTGTCCATCACTCCTCTCAGGATTAATGATTGAATATATACATTTTTATCCTGAACAAAGGAGGCAACTGTAGCAGCAGAGTGGGATACCAAATGCACTCAGTGAGACTTCTGATATGAAAAGAGAGATCTTGAAAAGGAAAGAGAGGATGAAGTGGGGGTTTGGGGATGAAAGGAGCAGCAAGATTCCCTACAGTGAGAAGTGCATCCTGTTCTTGTGCAGCAAAGCAAATTCATAAAACACAAATCTTAATGCTAGCACGCAGACACACAGCAGCGCTCATCTCCGGACCACTCGACCGGAGCGACAAACTCTTCTGATTTTACATTTCAATGCTTACATTCTCATCTCATTTATGTAGTTCTTGAGCAAATGTGGAAGAGAGAGCGCATCTCTAGTGCGATGTCTTCTCTGCAAAAGATTTCATGTATTTTGCAAGTTGAAAGTAAATAGCAGTGATGCAACTCAAACTTATTTTTCCCCATGTAGTAAGGATCTTCCTGCCAGTCAGGAATGGGTTATGGCTTAGTGTAGCCACTTTCTGTTATATGCATTGCATGATTAGTGTATAGAAGAAACATGGCTATGAAAAGAAACATGAGCTCTTCTAAATGCCAGAAGGAAATGGGAAATATTCAGATAACTTCTTGCCTTAGGACAGGGCACAACTCACAGACAATCCACAAGTATGAAGCTGGGCTTGAAAAATTAAATGTCAAATTTATCAGTCACATTTTGGAGAGGCAGGAAATTGGCCTCTAAACGTCACAAAAACTTAGTTACAAAAACTAAGACTGCATCATTATTTGATTTCCCCCTGTACTTTGATGGTATTAAAGTGGGGATTACAATATTTTTCTAACAATATTCTATTGATGTGGTTTATCTGCCTAGTCAATTTTAAAAGGAACAATTTTTCTCTGTAAGCAAGCGTGCTATGGGGGTGCATAGATTCTTCACACATTTCCAAATTTCAGATATTATCTTCTTCTTCTTTTTCTTTTTTTTTTTTTTTCTATCTTATGTAGAATAATGACAGTAGCCGGACAGGAATTTCCACCCCTAAACTGTATGCTTATCTTTGGAGCAGATCTGTGGTTTTGCATCTGCATGCTGACAGCAACTGAAATGACCCCAACAGAAGCTCTCACACTGTTAAGATTGTAGTGATGTCAGCTCCCGGAATGCTGACAGGCAGGGCCATCTCTTTCAGCCTTCAATCCTGCGGTATGCACGTCTGCTTTAAGACATAGGTGTCCAGGACCTTTTGTCTTTAAACAGATGTATTTAATTTTTTAAACCAAATATGCATTTATTTTTTTCTCCCAAAAGTTAATGTTTTCAGCTGTTCTTAAAAGGACAGAATGTTTCCTAACAGATAACGGACTTGTGAGAAAAAAATCTTGAGGACAGAATGGCATTCTTCTCTTCTGGTCTTTGTTTTTGCCATATCCAAGTTGGATATGGCAAATGATTTTCTTTTTTGGGTAACATCTTTTTTAAAAATACATACTGCTATTTTGTATTACTGAAAATAGATTTTTTTTCATACAGTATATTCTAAATACTATTTCCTACCATCAAATCCTTCTCAATTTTCCCCACTTCTCTCACTCAGACTCACAACCTCTTTTCCTCTCCCTCTCTCCTTTGAAAACAAGCAGATGTCTGAATACAATGATAAAATTAAATGAAGCAAAACCAAATAAACTCGAATAGGATGATACAAACAAATGGAAGAAAAAGAGCCAAAGGGAAAGCACAAGAAACACACACAGACACAGAAATACACATGTTCACACCCATAGGAATCCCATCAAACACAAACAGGAAACCACAATATATACTCAAAAAAGCTGTAAAGTAAACAACAACAATAAAATATAATAATAATAACAATAATAATGCCTTTTAAAAGTTTTATGAAACAAAGAATCTCCAAAACTCAGTTCATTTTGTGTTAGCCATCTACCGTTAAGCATGGGTCCTGACTTTAAGAGTGTTTTGTATATGCAGTGAGAGATTCCAGTGAAGAAGACTAGTTTTTCCTTTGTGCGTGGTTATGATTTGGAGATAGTCTTGTCTTCACTTCCACTCTCTTCGCTGTAACCGCATCTGACTCAGAACCATGCAGGCCATGAGCGTGCTGCCACAGTCCGTGTGACTTCATATGAGCAATGGCCCTGCTGGGTTTAAAGGACTTGTTTCCTTGGTGCCCTCCATTCCCTTGGGCAGTTACAGTCTTTCCATCTCCTCCCCTGAGCCCCGAGGGGAGGGATTTGATGGAGATACCCCTTTTTCAGATGGAATGTTCCAAGGTCTCTCACGATCTGCACATTGCCCAGCTGAGGCTCTCTGTGTTTGTTGTCATCTGCTATAGCAGGATGCTTCTCTGGCGATGGCTGAGCAAGGCACTGATGAGTATAGCAGAATGTCACTAGGAGCCATTTCATTGCCACATCCCTGACCTATTCATTCTCAGGTTCTTGTCCACCCAAGCAAGGTTGGGTCTGGACTCCATTTCATGGTGTGGACATTAAATCAAATGAGATATTGGGTGGTTAGTACCGTAAACTTTGTGCCACGATTGCACCAGCCTGCCTTGCAGGGAGGTCACTGCTGTAGATAGAAGGGTTTGTAGCTGGGCTGGTGTTTGCCTTTCTCCTATTGTAGCATACATAGTACCTTGGAGTACAGTAAGTACTAGTCAGTAGGGATGAAGGCTGTAAGTAGGCACCAGCTCAACTTCTCCATATTCAGTGAATCACCTAGGTTTTGTCTTTGGCAGTAGGTCTTACCATCTGCTGCTTGTGGAGAAAAACCAACAGCCTTGTCAAGGGCCTGGAATGTTTGGGGTTCCCACAAGGCCCCTTTGACCAAGAGCTAGATCAGATGTAACTCATTGCAGACCTAGAGGCTTCATTTGATGACAAGACATGTTCACTTGGAACTCCACCTAGCCTTATCATTTAGTAATTCCATTTAGACCTCATTCAATTATGCCTATACTTTAGGGCATTCTATTGCTTAAGGTTTATGTAAAACCCCTTAAATGTCCCTTTGTTTCTGCTGTCCCTCCCCATATTCCTTCCCTTGTCTCACTTTGGGTTATGAATAAATATTACCTTCTCTGTACTTATCTCAAAACACCTCAAGCTGCCCCATTCACATGTACAGGTTTATACTGTTATGGACACCTTAAAAACTAATACACCTTAAATTTGGATTTTGAAAACTTTTAGTGAGGCCTTTTTCTTTCTCTTAATCTCTTTTGGCTTTTCAGGCAGTATCTTTCTATGTACCCTAGAATGCCTTCAAATTCACGACTTACTTGGTACAGGCTTCCCCACTGTGAGAGCACAGTTGTGTGTCACCACAGGAAGTCCAGGAACAACTTTGTACCTGACTTCTCTCCATTTTCAGGTGTGGCTTGTATTAGCATATTACCATATATTAGCATATTACCATGATAGGTGTTAAAGAGTTAATGATGTAAATTCTACTGGCAATAAGATGCAGCTCAAGAGATTTTCATTTTCTGTTACTTAGGCAAGGCAGTGCTTACATAGCTAAATTTCTTTTTAACTTGAAAGAGCACCCTCGGGTGCATCGGAACCTAAATCCACTGGATGGAAACTTAGACACCAATACAACTTCTTCATTACGTCAACTTCCTTCTTCTACTTACTTGCTCTGTTAAAAAAGTAAGTCCTATCAACCAAATCCAGTCCCCTGTCCCGAAAGTGCCCCAAGGACAAGGGTTTCGGTTACTTTTATGTTACTAACCCCATTTGGAAGTAAAGACACCAGAATCTTAAGCGAGATAATTCTCATAGGCGTCTCACAAACCAAGTTACTGTTCAAGTCCTAGGGCAAAGGTTTTCATGTTTGGTCAACCCTAAGTAGAGTAACCTGTCAGGACTTTCTACAGAATGAAAAGGTAGGAATTGGAAGTGACGAGGCAGGAGGGAATGCTCAGGGTAGAAAATAATGTAGAGACTGATGTCTAAATTTACATTATAGGTTACCTTTCTATGGGCTATTTCTAATCTTCACTACAGTTTGTGATTAGACTAAGACCCACACATCTACATAATATACACACACAAATGCAATATGGAGAGAGCGTGTTGGAAGGCATGGCACACAACTAGACAGCTCCTGTTTCTTGGTCATTTTATTTCCTTAAGTAGATGAAAGTAATGCAAAATCATCCCTCTCTAAAAATACTGAAAAAGCCTCAGCATGGAGGGGAGGAATTTTGTGTTTCTTTTTTTTTTCTTTTTTTTTTCAATGCAGTTTATTCAGGAACCTTGAACAATCCTCGGACCCTGGGGAAAGCCAGCCCACAGCTTAAATAGCCTCTGGGTAGCCAACCCAGGTATGCCACGTGGGCAATGCAGATAGGTCCACATACATGGAAGCAAGCCAGATCCTCAGCCTTAGCCAAATGTGGAATTGTTCGTGACAGAGAGCACTCACCATCGGGAAGGTGGAAGGCGGAAACCAGCTCCATCTTTAAGGCATAGCATTCCGCAGCTCTCTACAGTTCCCCCTTTTTGTTTTAGATGCATCAGGCAAGAGTAGAGGTCTGATCTCTGATATTAGAAATAAATTGGGACTTTGTACCGATGTTCATTTAGGTATCATCCACCCAAAGAGCATCAGACCCGTCCGAGGACATTCTCCCCAAGCATGGTTGGATACCACAAAAAGCTAAAATGATACGCTCAGGATGTGAGGCTAAGCACTGCACTCAGGGTCAGCCGCTTTCGACCCAGAGAAGAGCATGTCTGATTGCATGTGGGTTGATGCTCCAGGTCCCGCCTCTGAGAATTTTGTGTTTCTAATTAACCTAATTTTGTAAAGCTTGAAAAGTATATTGTACAAAGAGGGAATAATGCTATGACTGGAATAGTTCCATATCCTCTTCTTTCTCTAATATAATATAGATCTATTATGCAACATAATCATGTAGAGCCTCTCAGATGATGCCGTGATCAATTTAATTACATAAAAGTGTACAAACACTACAAATTCCTTCAGTTTGCTTTCTCTTGCATGTTATTCTATGTCACAAACAAAAACAAAGAAACAAGACCTGGGTTCCAAGAACACCAGACCAAAATAAGATTCCTCTTATGTACAAGTCTTTTGTCTTACATCTTTCTAGGATACCCACAGAAGCAGTTTCTCATCTGATTATCCTCTTTCTTAGTTTGGAAGCAAGTTCTATAGGTCAGTTAGGCACGTGCACTGATCATGTCTAGAAAAGAGACTGCTTTGTGGAAGGACGTATAACCTGTTTCTAGCAACTTTACAAAGAAGTTGTAACACAACTTGTAGTCGGATTGTGATTTAAATATTAGAAGGCTATTAGCGATCTTGTCATTTTTTTTCCCCCAAAGGGTGAATACTGGTGCCAACTAGTTAAAAAGTTGCTAGATGAAGCTCATATGTAAAAGCATGGTGTTTTGCAAAATTATGTGTTTTACTGAAACTTAAATTATTTATATATCATAAATGAGCAAAAAATCATGACAAAAATGGAATACTTCACTAAAACTTATATACTTCTTAGGAATAATGTTTTATTTACTTATTTTTGCTTTATGATATTTAATATTATAAAGTAAATGTGCCAAGAATTTTGTAAAATTCATCTATAAAACTTTAGAAATAGTGGATTTTTTTTCCTCTCATGAGCTCTTTCTTTAAAAACTAATACATACCTTTACACTTAGCAGATTCTACTTTAATTGTAAATTAAGTATCAAGTAAATGTATAGGGAATATGCATTTTCATGCAAAAATTATGCATACTTACTTAAGTTTCATTTATCTAATGAGAAACTTATTCATAAAAGTCTAGAACCAGGAAGAAACTCAGCCTGCCTTCAAGTGTGTGTGTGTGTGTGTGTGTGTGTGTGTGTGTTTGTGTGTTTGTGCATGTATGTATATCTGTGTATGCATGTGTATATCTGTGTATGTGTATCTGTGTATACATATCTCTGTGTGTGTGTGTGAGTGTGTGTGTGTTTATGTCTTAGGAGGGGAAAGACAGAAAAGAGAAAGAGAAGATTGATGGAACCAGCCTCTGCTATCTCAACATATCTCTGTCTTAAGAGATAAAATCTAAGTTGAGCCAAATAGGAGATAGAGATTTCACATCCCTTTTATTTTCATTATTATTATTGTTCTTATTAATTTCAATTCATTCAATTTGTATCCAGGCTGTGGCTCCCTCCCTTATCACCTCCCAATCCCACCCTCCCTCCCACTTTTCCCCCTAAGCTCCTCCCTTAGGCCACTGATAGTGGAGGTCCTCCTCCCCTTCCTTCTGACCCTAGCCTATCAGGTCTTATCAGGACTGGTTGAATTGTGTTCCTCTGTGTCCTGGCAAGGCTGCATTTCCCAGGGGAAGGTGATCAGAGAGCCAGCCACTGAGTTCATGCCAGAGACAGGCCCAGGTTCTCCTTACTAGGGAACCCACTTGGAGACTGAGTCTATGGGCTACATCTGAGCAGGGGTTTTAAGTCATCTCCATGCGTGGTCCTTGGTTGGGATATCAGTCTCTTCAGGGCTCCGAGGGCTCAGTATTATTTTGGCTCTGTTGGTCTCCTTTTGGAGCTCTTGTACTGTCCAGGTCATCCTTTCTCCCCCTTCTTTCATAAAATTCCATGCATTCTGCCCAAAGTTTAGCTATGAGTTAGCCTCTGCTTCCATACCTTGATCAGTAGCCCTCTGTGGTACTTATTCTTCACCATTTAGTCATTTTGTCCCTCTATGTTGCTACTGCCTTAGAAAAATATGAAATGACTCTTGAATAAAAAAAAAACAACCTTGGAACTTAGGTTTCAAGTTCTAGAGTATCTAGACAAAAATTATTGATACAGGATTTTCACAATATGCAATTCCATGGTCTGTCATTTTCTTAAAAAAAGTTAAAATGATTAAAATTAAAGTGACTCAGAAGCAAAATATTGAAGACTATTAGGATGTACTTATTAATGAGCTAACCCTAGGGCTAATTTTGCCCCATAAGCTGGTGAGCATCAAGGATGGTTTAAATGCTGAAATCAGCATGACAGTTTTGTATGAGAGTTTTCTCCATGGAGTTGTCTATGGAGCGACAGTGCTGCCTTCTTTTGCTGGCTAAAACCACGGATGTGTAACATAAAGCCAGTTGTATGTTCAGAGGAGCTGAAACATCTTTAAATTGTAATCACTTCAGTAGTCTCTGTGAGACCTTTCTCTCTTGCATTATGCTTGTCTGGTGCCCTGTAGTGTGGGTAGAGCCTGTCACTTGCCTCTAACAGAAAAACAGAGGTGTGAAAGTGATGGGAAGACACATTTACATGGAAGTATTTTTCTGGGGACATGCTATATAATCTTTGAGTGACCACTTTGTTGAGTTTCTGTCCCAGATGACTTTGATAGAGCAGCTTAGGCTCTGGGACACACATAGGCTGAGTGGTTGTGAGTAACTGTTAGGAACTATAAGTGGCCTGCAGCTGATAGCAATCAAGTCACTGAAGATTGTACATCCATTGCCACAAAGAATAAGTAGGTTCCTTCAATCCCAGTAAACTTGGCAGTGAATGTTTCCTTAATGCTGTGGTCTCGACCATTCCTTCATCACGGTCCTAGCAGACTTGGTAAAGGACCTGCCTCTGCTGAGTCTAGAGTGTGACAAAAAGAGCCACTAAGTTTTGAAAACAACATTGTGTTGTAACAGATTGTTACAGGCTTTAAAGGCAAAGGTCTATTTTAAAAACCTTCACTCCAGATCATACTAGCTCTGTGATTTTTGGCAAATTTCCCAGATTCTCATAATCAGCAATATGGGCTATTATGACACATAAGCAATGTGAGTCAAGGTACATAGCTATTTAGTAATACTTTTTCTTTTTTAAATCCAACTGCCATAAGCATTGCATGGAGATTTAAGCATATAAATGAGTTATTATTTTTCATTAACTTGTATCATGCATTCAATTTTTTGCATTTTACATAGGGATGTGCTGTTTTACAGCTGAGAATAAAGCATGAAATTTAAGCTGAAGAGATGGATCAGCAGTTAAAAAAATGCTCTGTAATCATAAAAAGCACAGTTCAGACTCCAGAATCCACCTAGCAGCTAGGAGTACTTGTATGCCTTCTACTTTAGGTCCAAGAGTGATAGAGACAAGAGGATTTCTATGGCTTTCTGGCTTCTAGCTCATCTAAGAAACCATTAGCTCCACGTTCTTTTAGAAACACTTCCTCAAATAATGTGCATAGGGTGACAGAGGAAATCACCTGATGCCATTTCTTGCCTTCCAGGTGCATATACACTCACAAAGAACAGATAATGAGAAGTAGATAGATAGATTAGATTAGATTAGATAGATAGATAGATAGAAACATACAAGCATATATACATAGTTACATAGACAGATACATAGATAAGTGACAGATAATAAATGTATATGAATGCCAAGAGGAAAAGTGCCATAGTCTTTCTATGTGAAAGACTAAAAGAAAAGAGGGACAGCCCATTTTCAGCTACTGCTAGAAATGTGTCAAAGGCAAAAGCAATTTCTTGCTGGTCAATGGGAAATGATAACGAGCTAGCAAGCAGTGGAGGCCATTTTACTGAGGTCAAATGAGGGCAGGATTTGTTTACTGGATCAAGTGGAGTAGGTGATGAAGCATAAAGACCAAGTGATTGCTAACGCCTCCAAACTGGCAGACATGATAGTGATAAAGGCTCACACCTTCATAACACTGCAAAACTATTATTATCAGACCATCAAACTGATGCAGTTTGAAATAAAGAATAACTAACATTTCAAAACTGGTGATTCTCAAATGCAATAGAAAAGTGGATCAAGGGCAATCTTACCCTGTCCTAGGCTTTCCCAACATGAGAAAGTATATGGAACTTAGTCAGTCAGTATAGTCAAAAGGGACACATATTCAGAGTGGGGACAGGAGAAGCCATGAGATGGGGAGGGAGCAGAGAGGAGACTTGGCTCACCAGCAAACTACCTCACATTTAATTCATTTTTCTTTTTTTGGAAGTTATACTTGCACCTCACTTTTCTCTCACTGAGACTGAGGCAAAGTCTAACGTTAGATGGTACCAGGAGGAGCCATGTCCATGCACCTTCTGACTGCTCTATAAGCATATGTAGTCCTGTGATCTGTTTCTCTCACTTGTATCACTCCAACTGCAGGCTTTGACAGGCTCCCAAGTATGGGGAGCAGCCAATTTATGTATAACTTACTGACTTCGTTATCATATTAATATAAAAAAGGCAACAGAAATGATGCTGGGTGGATCTTCTGTGAACATTCTTCCAATAACTTCATTTTCTTCCTAAAATTTTGAATTTCTGTTCGAACCCAAACAGTGCTTATATTGTAAACAGCATGATGGACACATTAAGGGTTTTCACCCATTTCTCTCACAGTTTCAGATATAATTTATAACATGATATAAAGTGTTTTAAGTCTTTAATGTCATTGATGGATTTGTAGAAAAAAGAAATGCTATTTTCTTTTCTAATAACTCTCAAAGAATTCTGAGTGAGAGTAGCACTAAAATTAAATCCATTTCTTACCTCTAAATTAATTTAAAGATTCAACAAGAAGCATGAGGTTCCTGTGACTATGCTAAATGACAATTAGAAAACATATTACATGGCAGGGTTTCATTTCACAGGTGAGTTGCCTCCAGAAACCAGTCACTGAAGGACATATTAAATAACCATTATATGTCAATTTACTATTCAAGTTCTAAGTATCCGTGTATTTAATAGTCAACTGTTAGTTTTCTATCAGAGTATCCATACTGAGAAAATAAATATGCCAAAGTATGACCGTTAGAGAGCCATGAAGTACAATGATAAAGAATAGCAAACATTTAGCTGTCACAGGAGAATCCAAGTAAGACAAACTGATTTACTGAATTCAATGAACTTTCTAACTACAACTAAAATTAACTATCTACATCTTTGTGGGTTTTCCGTATTAAGGATGAATACCAGTTTAAAAATCAAATTAAACTGAGTAATTTATTATTTTTTTATGTAAACTTTCACTTTCTCTGGTTGACTTAACCATTATATATATCTTGTTCATTGTTATGCTCTGATGCATGGAGAAGTCTTCTTGATTTTCTGTTGGGGATGATTCATTTTCATTTTGTATTGTCTTGATTTTGTAATCAGCTTCATTCAATTGTTTCTTTGTTCTACCAGTCTGAGTGGTTAATCAAGATTTTTATATTCCAGTATATTTTAAAGAGGAAGGTTGTTGAAATTTGTACAGTATCAACAGTGATATTCAACACCAATCCAATATTATTATAACACTACCAGAATGTAATTGTCTAATTTCTATAAATATATTAATCTCACCATAAATAAAGCAATAACAGCTAGAATATTTTGCTGCTCCTAGCACTCAACTGGAATAAAAAAGATTTGATTGAAATAATCGTAAAGGATATGCATAGACACTTCTCCAAAGAAGGCTGATAACAGAACCAAAACACCATGAAAAGTTCCTGAACTTTATACTCATAAGGAAAATGGCCCTTCCTACCCATTGGATTAGGTGTCAAAACCTACCCAGAACACAAAAGCAGACCATCTTGTGAAGTAGTGCTAAGGATGTGAAGAAGTTGCAATGTGGCCCGAGGAGATGGCACAAGGCCTTTTCATAGTACAAGCATGACAACCTAGTCCAAGAAAACACATACAAAGCTTGGTGTGGCCACATGTGTGGCCTGTAGCTCTAGAACTGTGGGGGCTGACACAGGAGAATGGCGGCAACTTGCTGGTGCCAGCCTAGTTCTAGGTTCTTTGGGAGACTCTGGCTAAGTTAGGCTTAGATATCTGTGAGGAGACACTATGACCACAGCAACTCTTATAAACGGAAACAATTAATTGGTACTAGCTTATAGTTTCAAAGGTTTAGTCCATTATCTTCATGGTGGGAAGCATGTCGGCATGCAGGAAGACGTGGTGTTGGAGAAGAAACTGAGACTTCTACATCTGGATCAGCAGGCAGAAAGAAGTAAATGTCACACTAGACCTGGTTTGAGCATTTGAGGCCTCAAAGCCCACCCCCTAGTGATGTACTTCCTGCAACAAAGCCACACCCACTCCAGCCAGGCCACACCTGCTAATAGTGCCACTCCCTATGAGCATATGGGGCCATTTTTTACTCAAACCGCCACACCCTGTATCAAAGAAATAAGATGGAAAGTGACAAAATAGAAGGGCTAATGTCCTTCAGCTTGGATTGTCCATTTGTACGTATACACAGATATATATGACACCCATAAGCTACACACACACACACACACACACACACACAAATTAATAGTGAAAAAGGAAATGGAACCCATGTGAGCAGCTGAATGTATAGTATTCATTTTATGTAGAACAGGTTTGTCCAGACAGAAGTTCTATAAATAGATTGTGGTTCCGAGCAAAACTGAATGAATGTAATTACTACCTCAGACTGACACAATATTTACAGTACTCAATAATATCATGTATTTATTGTCCTTCCATTGACTCCACATACATCTCTTTACTGGAAGAAGGATTGTGTGGCCTGCATGAAAAGGTGAAAAAATTCTTTGCAAGAGGATTCTCTGAACACAGATTGTTGAATCAACAAAGATATCTTATATGCATTACAAAACAATATCTACCCCTGGGAAGATAGGAACATGCTCCTACTAAGAAACAGTCTAAGGCCAAGCATTTTGGTGCACACCTTTAATGCTGTATGAATTCAAGGCCAACTGGTCTACCTAGCAAATGCCAGGCAAGCCAAGGCTACATAGTGAGACCCTGTATCCAAACAATACATAAAAAACAAACAAATAAAACAAACAAAAGGCATAAAAATAAAAAGTCTAAAGTGATGGAAAATGAGAAGCTAGTTGGCATAGTAGGGATGGAATATTTTGATTTCCAGGTGGCCTCAGCTCAGCCAGCTCAGACTCAGCAACACTATCTTGCTGAGCCCACACATGTGAGTTATTCCTTGCCGAGACACCATGGTCGACTTTTCCTAGGGTAATTTCTTAATTCCCATTGGGATCAGTGCAGCCGTTTCATCACAGCATCCCTTACGACCTTCCCTCCATCTTGGACAGTGCTATGAGCAACGAAGTGGATATCAGCCACTTCTCTTAACAGCATACTTGCTAAACCCCATTGCTATGCATCACTCCTGGTCAGGCTGGAAGAGGCTGATAAAGGGTGGCTTATCAGGTCATGCATAAACATGAATCGACTCCACATTTCAATCTCCCTGAAGCTTTTAACTTCTCTAAAGTAGCACTTCTGGACTGTAATGTGTCTATGACTCACTAGGAATCCTGTGAGAGTGACAAGCTCTGACTTTGTAAACATGACTGTGGCCTCTAGTTGATGGCTCTTACTTGTCTATAAATCTCAATTTGTAGAATCAGACCTTTCAGCATTTTTTCTCTGAGTGTCACCCCAGATAGAGGTCTCAGTTTCATACAGAAAGTTAATAGAAATGCTTATCTGTGGCTCTTTACACATAACACTATCACTGAGTTAGGGCCTCCGAGAGAGGGGTTCAGAATTCTGACTTAACAAGTCACCCACTTGATTCCGATTCTGCTGCTCCACTGAGAACCTGATTTTGCAATATGCTACAAAGAATGGAACATTTTTGAACTATTTAACTGTAGGCTGCCACGAAGAACTCTGAGCAGTAAACCACTTGGCTGCCAACAGACTATTAACACCACCTTCTAGAGTGTCGCCAGCATATTCCACACTGAATCCAAGTCAATAGACCCCAGGAAAGAATTAAGCATAATAAGCAAGTTTATAATCATGAGTTTGTGAGGAAATTACCAGAGTTCAGAGAGCATGAGAGTATTAATTATAGAAATCATGATCCAGTACTTGGGAGAAAAGGAGAGTCTGCCTTCACGGCCAGAGAAGTCCACGATATTCAGAGGTTCAAGCATGACTGTACCATTTCTCATCTTCTGTTTCAATACCTCACTTGTTCCTAGTTCTGTTTTTTTGGTTGTTGTTGTTGTTTTTATTGCCTTTGTTTCTAGCTTAAAAGACCAGAAAGGGTTTTGAGGACTTATGTGACCCTAAATCTGTCAAACATTTACAGATACACAAAGATGCAGACCTTATTCAGTGCTGTCAGGGAGATATTCAGGTTTCCCCACGCATATTCTCAGTGTTTGCTATAGACGTTAACTCTGTATAATCTTCTCTGTGTGTACGTTTTCTAGGGTTGTCAGAGAAAGCAAATACGATCGTAATTACTGCTGTTGTCATGGTGATTAAATACTTCAGCCACTTTATCGTCCGGTGTTCTACAGCTGAGCTTCATCTCACGCTACTGCAGGTGCTAATTTGGGTAATTGTGATGCTGTGTTCGGCGTGGATTAGCCACATGTCATGTAGATTACCCAACTATAAGAAAAAAAAACGTGTCTCCGGCTTTTCAAATACATGCACAATGCAATCCAAAAATGTTACTATGACCTTTTTTATTTATTTCTTATTTTGTCTCCCAGGGGAAGTCAAGTACCAACTACAGTATAGGTGTGTCAGCAGCAAGAAAACGTCGACTGCCAGTCACTGAAGCCAGTGTGGGTTCAGTAAAAGAATGCTGAACAGGGTCAGGTATGGGAAATTATATGTGATGAAGCCATGCACTGATAAAGGCAAGAGATATAGAAGAGAAACGTCATCGAGATAAAGAAACAATGACTATAACAGAATCCAAAACAACATCTCATGACAAGAACCCCCACCGCAAGGCAAAGCTTTCCCTTGTAAGAGGGGCTGTAATTTCAGCATCATCAGAACAAGCTTTTTAAAGTTACTGATTACTCAGTTATACTCTCAGCAATCAGTTTCCAACCATTACGATCAGCACCTTATCACAGTCAAGCCCTCCCTTCCCTCTGACCTCTTCTTGCTTCCAGAGCACCTCACCTCTGGCCCACTTCTGCCTCATGGGCGTTCCCCTGTGATCTTCTTGCTCAGATGTTACGTATCATCTCTCCTTCTACTCGCCTTATTTCGGTCCTCTGCGAAATTCCTCAACTTGAAGGCTTCATCCACACTACTTTCCTGCTCAAAAACTCATGTTCTGATCTTCACAGCACCACCAGTTAAGTGAATCCATCTGAGATCTGACTTAAAGGAGCTGGGCCGAGGGTCCTTCCATACATCTCTTTGTTATTTTTCTTGCGTCAGTTTAAGTGGTCATCATTTTCCAGGGGTAAAGTTTATTATTTATCATTACCCTCCTCCTATCAGACCTCATACCCACTCATTAGAAACATATATTTTATATTGAATATTACCAGGATTGGATGAATCTAAAAATTGTTTTAACTGCTTGGCCTGTGTCAACATTCTCGTGGACTTGGGTTACTGCAGACAGTAACCCAGACGGTCTTTATGTTGCAGACTCCACTCTGCCTTAGTCTATTTTCAACACACCTGCTAAAATTATCCTTCAGAAACACGCCACCTTGAAATTCTCTAATGACTTCTAATGCCCCAGAAAAGAGAAGCTAAACCCTTATGCTGCTCTAAAATGTCTAACATGATTCAGTCCTTTCAGTTTTTAGCTGGCTGCTATATTTTTTAATCAAACTAATCACCTCCTCTTCCTAGTCTTTTTGCATTTTGACCTATACCTAACTCTGCCAAGCTACTGACTTACATATCATGCTGTATATATTTTTAATTTTGTAATTTTCCACCCTATCTAGTTAATCTTTCATGGATTAAGGAAAAATTAGAGTTCTATTATTTAGTGAGTTTATATTAAACTTACAAACATTTTGAAACTTAGGGCTGGAAATATATTTGTTCCTGGTTGTTGTTATAAAGCTTAGATTTTTCCGCACATCTCACAGGGATGGGTAAATGATTGCTACAGCATTGATTTTAGAATTCAATACTTGGATTCAGATTAAATTTATATTTATTACTATGAAAAAATCATGTAAACATTGCTTTCAGATGCTCACTAATTAGTAGTGAGTATTACTAGTTAGTATTACTAGTATTAGTAGCATTAGTTCTTTGTTGGTATAATGAGTCAAACCTTTCAATACTTGAAAGGTTATTTTATGTAACTGTCCACTTGTAGTTAGTTAAGGGAAATGATTAACAAGTGAGAGAAGTTCACTTATTACATATTCATCTCTTAATTATTTTTATTTATAAGAGAAACTAAGACATGGAAGGGACAGGAGTTCCACAAGGAGAGCAACAGATCCAGAAAGTGTGGGCACAGGGTCTTTTCTGAAACTGATACTTCAGCCAAGGACCACTCATGGAGACGCCCTGGAACTCCTGCACAGAGGGAGCCTATGGCAGTTCAGTATCCAAGTGGCCTCCGGAGTAATGGGGATAGGAACTGTCTCTGACATGAACTGATTGGCCTGCTCTTTGATCACCTCCCCCTGAAGGGGGAGCAGCCTTGCCAGGCCACAGAAGAAGACAATGCAGCCACTCCTGATGAGACCTGATAGACTAGGATCAGAGGGAAGGGGAGGAGGACCTCCCTTATCAGTGGACTGGGAGAGGGACACGGGTGGGGAGGAGAGAGGGTTGAACTGTAAGTACTTTCTTCACCTCCTGTCTTCTTTTAATGTTTGAGATGTGTGAACATTCTTATTGCCACTGCTGAATGATAGTGTGTTCCCACCTCTCTGGCCTCTACTTTTATTCAATGCATCCTCACACCACCTGTCTTGTGTCTTCAAGCTGGGGAACATCACCCAGCAATGTGATCTGCAATATCAACATGCCTACTCTCTTCCCATCCACGCCCTAAGACCACACCCACATCACAGATACAGAGCATGGAGTGATAACCTGAAAAAGCTGCCCTGCACACAAGAAAACATACACTCAGAAATATGTACACACATGAACATGGAGAAGCAGAGACATGAAGAAGAAAGATTTTAAAAAACTAGGAAGCTTCCATTTGCTTTCACAGCACAGAGCTTTGATGTAATGTGAACATCAGCTTGGATGGCAAGAACAGGTCTTCCCTTCCTCAAAAGAACAGTGAATATGTACGAGCATGATGCTAATATCACGGAAAGATTTGACTAGGCTGAAAGATGTCTTCCTGTGGAAGGGAGGAAACAGCTGTGTGAAAATGAAGAGACCTTTTATTTTTCTCCCAAGGATTTAACAACTTAATAAAAGTGTTATCCGTTGTTGTTGTTGTTCATTTTCATGTGTTCTTCCAATCCACGTTTTTAGTAGAAAGACAGAAGATAACACGTAGTATTCTAAGATGCTTCCTTTATTCCCATGTCCTTCCACAATATAATGACCCACCTGTCAAGAACCATCTTGTAGAGTGGAAATGCTGCCGCCTCAAGCAGAGTATGGTAAAGGGAAGTGTGTGATAACTTTTTTTTATCATCAACATGTGATTAAAATTTCAATACAGCTTTTAAGATCTGAGAGGATTTTGTTTAATAATTTAAGCTTCTTGGTTCCTTCTCAATTTAATTTAGGAGCAAGAATTTTGCAAGCCTCCTTTCGCCTTGACTCAGAATCTATCTAAAAGCAGTCTCAGTAATGCAAACTGTCAGCAAACTTTGCCCTAAACTCCCTAGAACTCTGAATGGAGGATACTTGAGGTGAGAATCTATTAGCAAAGTTGTTGAATGGGCCATCCAACCATGACTCCTACAGTTATGCTAATGAAAATTCCTGAAATTTTTGAGATCTTTACTACTGATTTACTCATTTTGTGGCAAAAGCAACATGAAGAAGGGAAGGTTTATTTTGCCTCAAGGTTTGAGAATACTCTAAGAGCCAAAAATATCTGTAAACTCTACCTGCCCTATGACAAGGTAACTTCCTGGAATGCTGGGAGTTGTAGTCCTCGAACAATAACAGGCTCCTGAGAAGTAAGGTGGATGTGTGGGTTTGTCCTTAAAAAGTCCGTACAACATGTGTCTTGTGGCCACTCGCTGGGAAGTTCAGAGAGTGGACCTGACTTGAATCCATCCTGGTCAGTATTTAGTTAAAGTTTGTTTCAAATTTGTTTCAAAATTGGTTTTTCTACTGCAAATCTCCGGATTAAGAGTACAATCCATCATGAAACGGAAGGCAAGACTGCGGGTTACACAGCACCCACAGTCGCAAAGATGAATGAATTTCTCCTTTTCTTTCTTTCTTTTTTTTTTTCCTTTTTCTCGGTATACCAGCAGGTGAGGAAGTGTTACATTTAGGAGGGGTCCTCATTTTATGCTCTCTCCAAAGCTGTTTATTTTGCTAATATGCCAGGTATTTCATTTCCTAAAAAAAAATTAAAGATCAAGCCCACTTTTGCCAACCTGGTTCCCAAATACAATGTGCTGGCACTGCTGTATTGAGCGCTAAGGCTTTCATCCATAATAAGAATTCTAGTAAAATCTGCAAGCAGGAATGCCATCAAGTTCTTAGCACACACTAGCACAATATAGACTCAAAGTTTAATGGCCGCTACGAAAAGTAATGAAATAGTAATAACTAAAGAAATTTGAAGATAAAACCTGAATATCTGATTTGGAAGAAAATTGTGAGAGGATAAATTCAGAGAAACGGATGTGCTCATTTCATCCTTCATTTCCTTCATTTACAACCTGTTCAAAAGAAGCGGGGGAGTCTCATGAACTCTTTGGAAAAAATTCTACATCTCATTTTCAAAAGGTTTCGGAGCGCTTTCTGTCTACCAAGTCATCCATGTTAGTATCCCTTTCCTTACTCCACTCACATCAAATTCTCACTGTAGAAAGCTCCTTTGTTTGCCTAAAGAAAAGACATTACCAGTGTCTGATTCTGAATACTGTCACATGCAACCCTAGAGCGATTACTGTGCATGGAAGTCCCATCTCTACAGTTCTAGAATGTGCTTTATTGCCCTCCTTGTAGCTTCCTATTATATTGGGAAAAAAAGGACGTCTAATATGTTCTGTGATGGGGTAAAGTACAGAAATAGAATAAATGAGGAAGGAGGTACAGAAATAAAAACGAATAGGTATAAAATCATAGTTATAATAAATGAAGATATTATAAAGAAGCTTAAATTAGTCTGGTGCTTTAGAAGGGTGGCATAGCGATTGCTTCGCAAGAATAACACTATGGGTTCAGTTGGGCATACCACCATCACTACCACCACCAAAGGTTGAAATAGCTAATGATTTTGCATTAATTTTAGCATGTGTAGAAACTGGAAAGGCAGGGGCTGAGGCATGTTATGACTGAAGTGCACAAAATACTTTCACTTTTATGTTTGCATATGATAGCAAATTATAAGGTACTGTATTAAATATATAGACAGCTTAAAAATGTATACAAATAAGAAAAAAACAAGTTTATTCTAAATTGTTAGTGTCATTCTTTTCAGCATGTTTGTGTGTGCACATTATATACCTGCATATTCTATACATAATATAATTCTATGTGGTTTAAGTCCTGTGCATATATATACAGTGCCTTGTAGCATTAATAAGTACTAAATATATGGTTCTGAGCATTAATACATCATTGCATGAACCTGTGGGAGTCAAGACATGAGAAATTATTTGAAGACTCTACTGGCTCTAGGTGGGTAATGGTGGTTTCCTCAAAGCCTGAAGACCAAAGTTTGATCTGCCAGCTGTCCTCTGACTTCCATAAATAAGTTCTACTGATGGGAAGAAACTAAACAGCAAATGAAGGATATCTGCTCTCATTTGTGGAATCTGGTGGTGCTGGTGGTGTGCATGTGTTTGTGTGTGTGTGTGTGTGTGTGTGCTAAAGGATTCCAGCCAGAGGGATGTACTACGGGAGTGTCTGCATTCTAGCTGGACCTCAGAGACCTAGAAGATTTTTGGATCCATCAGAGCAGTCCTGGCCCATGGCTATCAAATGCCATTTTTGTCTTCAGGTTGCTGTTACTGATCTGTGCTGTCACACAACTGTGTTTTTGTATAAGATATTACAAAAACCAACTCCAACCCCCTCTTTGAGAATGATTCATTCACTGGGGGTCTCCTGTGTATACATGACATATTTACTTTACTATAACTCTGATTATTTTCTCTTATACTCTTTTTTTTCCCCTTACAGCTCATATGACCAAGGTCAGTATGACCAAGAGCTCAAGAGGACTGAAGACCTGCACTCACCGGATATGCTCGCGCCCATTGGCATTTCCAGGCTGAGAGATCAAAGGTCCCGACACAGGGCTGCCGCTGCCCTGTCCTTTAGCCCTTTAATTACAGCCTTTCGAAGTCAGTTTCACAGTTAAAAGGTGGCATGCCACCCACGGGGAAAGGCCATGTTTTCATTCCAGAGTTTAATGGGCTAATAAAGGCCATGGAAAGGAATAAAAGCCTGTCCCAATAGATATGTCATGTCAAACAGTAGTGTAACCCAACCAGACACAGGCATCAGGAGACTCAGCTGCTGCCATGAGAAGGGGCAGAGTTCAAATGAAAAACCGCTGATCGGAAGGGGGATTTGAGAGTACCAGATAGAAATGACGCATCTCTGTTCCACTCTATTCTTTCCAAGTGACTGGAAAATGTCCACATAATACTAGGAGAATTTATATCTGACTTTATTTCATTTCATTTCTATTCATTTATACTTTACTTTATTGTATAACACTGCACCTGTTTGGGGATTTCTCCAGAATTACTTCTGATTCACACTGAAAAATCAAAAGCACTGGGAGTGCAGTGTGTTCTCAGGTGCTAGACTTCAGACAAGTGTCTCGGCCTGCAGACTCCAACTTCCTCCAGAATATCTCTGCAAAACTTTGTACTAAAAACAATTTCTCTGATTTTTTTTTTTCAAGAAACATATTCTCTCAGTCTCCTTCCAGGTTTATAATTTAGGAATGCCTTTCTTGGGAACCGGACAGCCATCGGTTTGAGAAAACTAGAACAACTATTTTATTTCAAATCTGTGAGATTGTACAGGAGGGGTAGAAATTATTTCCACAAGCAATAATAAATGAAGGCAACCTCATCCAGGTACCTTCCATCACCTACCTATGATTTACTGCAGCCTAGAAAAAGCCTCTAGTCTGTTGTTCCAAAGACAGAAGCAGTTTCTTCCCATTATAGAAAAAGCCATAAGTAATGCCTTCCTTTCCTGCTTAATTTGTTCATTGAAATTGTTTTTGAAAGACCATCACTTAATCCAGTTGTGTTTTAGAAAAAGAATTTGATTTTAGCCCATTGTCATTTTATAAAATATTATTAAATACATAGAAAGAAAATGAAATATAAAAATACACTAGAAATGGTATTACATACATCAAAGTAGGCATTTATCAACAAGGTTTCTAAAATTGTGGCAATTTTGAATCAGTCACATTATTCTGTGTGTACTACGCAATCCTTCTAATACATTGTCTTGAAATAATTTCTGCAAGATAGGAATTTATTCATTATTTCTAAGACTTTAGACATTTCAAAACCAAAAGAGTCCAAGTAAAATCTATTACCCCACTTTTTGTCCCTTCAAAGGGCAACTTCATATTGTTCCCTCTGCTACAAATGCTCCATTAAGATTGGATTAAATTCAGAAAATTGATTTGTTTAATATCCCAGTTGAGTCCAAATTTGTGTGTGTGTGTGTGTGTGATTACTGAAAACAAATTTATTCTTAGTAAAAATACTTCTTAGCATTAGGTCTAAAGTTTTTGAAAGATTCTGAGTGTAATTTTATAAATATTACACTTAATTCCATATATTGTTTGAAATCAGGGAAAAACAAATCTGAGTGCCAATGTAAGTAAAGAATAAAAGATCTTTTATTAGGAGGTCTATTAACTAAGTACAGAAAAAAATAAAACAGGTTCTGCAAAAAAAAAAAAATCAAACAGAAACATTACCTTTATTCTAAAAAGTGTAAAAATAGAACAGTTCAAATAACTTATTTCAAAGGTCTTTCCCAAATTATAGAATTTTATAACAAACACCATGTGCGTCATGGTATACATAGCCATGCCTGTCTTTCAGCACTTGTATTTGAATATTTAAAGCATGACGGGAAAGCTGTGACATCAAACTTCACTCTGAGGAGTACCTGGCAAAGTTTTTAGAACATAAGGGAGAATGGCTACCACTCAGTGTACAGTGTTCTTGCTAGCAACTACAGCTGCTTAATGACTCAAAAAAAAAGACCAATAAATAAATAAATAATACAACAACAACAAAAATTCTGCAAAGTGACAATACCAGAGGCGAGTAAAGTAAGCGACCGGCCACCAAAGGCAACAGGTCAATGAACATTCTGCCGTGAGAGACACCAGGCTAGTGAGAACCTGGCCGCTAAAGGTACCAGAAAATTAAAGTAGCATCCGACCATCAGAGACAACAGGCTAGTGAGCATTTGTCCATGAGTGAGGCGGCAGCACAGTGCATTTCTCCATCAGCCTGATGCGAGGAATGTCAAGGGTATCTGACAGGAACTGCATGTGTTGAAGCGGACAATACGAAAGGGCAGAAATTCAGATGAAGGGTTTTTGTGGAAGATCCAATGCTGTTCTCAAGAAGTAAACACTTTGGGATTCCAGGGGGTCTTTCATGGCACCAGACACTAACCATGCCAGAGAATACCAAAGAAGAGACCTGTGTCTGGTGCAAGGGGCTCACCAAGTATAGCAAGGAATGTTCTACATGACACAGAGATGGTACACTTGTCCTCTTGACTACATGGAGAGAGCTGCATCAACCCTGAACCTGTGGGTGCCAGGTATCCAGAGATGTCAGTCATTGAAAACTCTGCCAAAGTGTCCAGTCATTTTACTCCAGGAATTTATACTTCCGGACCAGAGGGCACAGCAGTATGGCTTCTCTTTCTCATGTCTCCTATGTCCAGTAAGACAGAGTCAGCAAGTTGAAGAAAGGAAGTAACAAACAAAAAGAATAAGGTGTTGACAGAGTGAACTGTCAAACTCCAGATTCCAAACCAACAAAGTTAGGGTTCTCTAAAGGAAGAGAACTGCTGTGTGTGTGTGCACATATATACATACACATACATACATACAAATACATATGTGTATACATAAAAACACATATATAAGTATACATAAGCACTTATATATTTAAGTACACATACACATATATATGGACTATACATGTATAAATTGCATATATGTGTGTGTGTGTGTGTCTGCTGTCTCCTGTCCAAGGATTCAGTAGCTATTCAGTCTTGGAGACTGGATTTCTCAGCAGCCCCAACCTGGTGCTGGAGTCTCAGAAGGTCCTAGAGGCTCCACTCTTCAGTCTACGCTGGAATCCCCAAAAAGTAGGTTCCAACAGCAACGAAGGAACACATCAGTGGCACGATAGATGATAGATGAACTTTCCAGCAGGAATGAGGACAAATAGCCAAAAAGCAAAAGTTGCCTTCTTCCATGTTCTTTTATGTGAGCTGCCCCTGAAAGGTGTGGCCCAGATTTATGGGATGGTCTTCTGACCTCAAATGACCCAGTCAGGAATAGTTCCTCACAGGTGTTCCCAGCTGCTTGGATTTTAGTTGATTCCATATGTAATCAGGTCAACAACTAAAATTAGTCATTACTAGTTCAAGGGATGAGTGATCTCACAGGGGACAAATACATAGCCATTAAACCTTGCCAACATAAGAAGTTTATGTTGAATAAAGAGAAAATATGCATGAACTTTAAATCATTAGAAAGAAAATCTGTGAAAAAGAATGGAGGGACAAAAGAAATGTTCAAATGAAATGAATGCTGATCTGTCAATGATGTGTAGCGTGGACCTTTTCCACAGACACATTTTAAGATTAAAAGAATGGCTGAATAATACATTCTTGATTCAGCAACAAACCCAGGAGCAAAGCTGCTTTCCCTGGCTTTTAAATGTATTTTTCAATGTGTTAACCATAATAATTTCATTAAAAATTGATTACCAATTGTTACTTATTACATATTCAAATTTCCATCATGTATGCATTATACATTATAATAGATGGTTATATTATTCATTAATAATCAAATTTAAGGTGATATACAATTGTAGTAGACTATTAATATCTACCAGAAATTAATATCTTGACTCAAAAATTCTCTCCCACTTCACTAAATAAAGCTACAATGCTATAATATGTAATATTTACACAGTGAAATTAAAAAAATTGCTCGTTCTTCATTTATTTTTAATTCCCATGACAAAGAATGGGTATAAAACAATAAGAATAAGAAATAGTCTTTGAATTTAAATTTACTTCTCTGCCCACAAAAATATAAATCAGTAAGAACATAAGATAAAAGACAGTAAGAGATAGGGGGAGAGACAGAATTTTCTCTATAAACTATAGAGATTAGTTGAATTAGTTAATTTATAGACCAGTCATTTGATCATGATGAAGGGACAGTGAGAGCGCACCAGAACGTCCCAGTGATGGTAGCATGGTGCTCTCAGTGTAGACCATGCATTTCTGAAACTACTGTCAACAAAGGATCAAAAAGAATCTGGTCTCATTTTTAGGGAAAGGAGAGAAAACATTAAAGTGCATCTTCTTCTCAGAGATAATGTCAACAAAGCAAGACTAAAGACTTGTCATTCGCAGCACAGGAGGAAAATGTTCTTTTCAGTGGAAGAGTGTGGTCATGTCTGTAATCTCACCTATCTAAGCCATATGTGCATACGGAGTGTGTCTTAAGATGTACTTGAGATACGATCTACTCCAAATCCTGTAGATCATACATGTTAGCAATTAATGGCAACTTAGATCTCAATATTACATGGGACCTTTACAGCTACTACCAGTGATCTGGTAAATGGAAGGACAACCCCTGTATCCAAACTCTCTCTTATCTTTGCTCCAAGCCTTCTCTCTGTTCTTCCTGTTCCTCCACTAGGCTCCTTCTAGCTATGAAGTCTCAATCGGAAGAAACCTCCACTACCCTGGATCCTGCTAATGAACTCCCTCCTTACTTCCCCAACCTGTAGTTCCCTTTATTCCTCTGGCTTCTTCGTCTTCTTCTTCTCTCTCTCCAGCATTGGGCTGTTCTAACAGTCCTCCTCTGGCACCCACTTTCACTCCACCAGCAGCCTTCAGTCCTCCCTCTATTTGCTCTCCCTCCATCCCTCCCCACCTAGCCTAAACCAGCCTCAGTTCTCCCATGGTGGGAGGTTGCTGGGATGGACAGCCTGGTCAAGGAGCATGTCTCCTTCTCATTAAGCGAACTTTCTCAAATAGAAAAAATAAAAAGAAAAAACTCCTCTACTTTCATTAAAGAATTCCAACTTATTACCACAGGTGGCATTCTAGCCAGAGATTCGTTTACAACTTGCCTTCTGGCTGGACTCCATAACGCTGCCCTTAAACCAGTAAATGATGAGCAATTCCAAGAGGTCATCCAGGACAAACATGAAAACCTGTCTCAGTTCCTAGAATGCATCACAAAGGCCCTCTCATAATCTAGACCCTGAAAACCCAGAGGGTAAACAAGTCCTCATGACCTGTTTGTCTTCCCGGAATTTTTTCAACAATTCAGGGCTATGCTTAAGTACTTAGAGAGAGGACCCCTAACTCTACAGGCAGAAGTCTTAGTGCTGGCCTATAAGGTGGAGCATAGGAAAGATGAAAAATCCTGCAAACAAAAATACCAAATGCTGGCCAAGGCCATTCAACCAGCTTCAACAACTGCTCAGGCTCTCTTGCCTCCTAAGGCTCAAGGACCACAGGGTTCCTGCTTCCAATGTGGTTAGGAATATTATTGGGCCCAGGCCTGCCCTAATCCCTGCAAGCCACCCCAGTGTTGTCCAGAATGCCATCAAGAGGGATACTGAGCTGTTGAGTGTCTTCATGTCACTCATGGTGAGGGGACATCACTCCCAGATCACCTTCCAGTCAACCTCCTAGGTCTGGCTATGGAAGACTGAAGGGGTCCAGGCTCCCTTGGCCCTACCACTGTCAACTCTTCCAAGGAGCCTCAGGTGGTCATTATAGTACCAGGCAACTTATTTCCTTCCTCCTGGACACAGGGGTCACTTACTTGGACCTGACACACTTTTGGGGACCCGCCTCTCCTTTTTGTTTCCCTACTGTTGAGTTAGGGGAATAGCCTTACCAACCTTGTCAGACCTTACCACTCAATTGCATTTTCAGGGGTCTTCTTCTCACTCATTCTTTTCCAGTGGTGCCAACTTGTTCTGTTCTCTTATTGGGAAGGGATCTTCTAGTCAAAGTGGCAGCCTCTATTTCCTTTGCTCCCCGATTCTTCTGGCCCCAAGCTCACTGGCATCCCTCTCCTCCTTTTCCTAACCACCCAACCTACTGGTTCCAACACATCATTTTCTTTGCCAGCTTCCCAGGTGGACCCCAAGTCTGGGATGTCCAAAGCCTTCCTATTGCTAACCATCATTCCCCTGTTGTCACCCAGTTATAGGACCCTACTTGGTATATCATCCAAGCTCGGTACCCACTCTGTCTCTAGAGCCTGAGGGGACTTAATACTATCATCACCAATCTCCTAAGGGGGAAAAAATAAACTACTTCGCCAAACATCTTTCCTCTTTAATACCCCAATACTTGCAGTTAAGAAGGCCATTGAAACCTACTGCCTGGTTAAAGATATTGGGCTCCTCAATTCTGAAGTGGTCTCTCTGTCATAGTTAACCCTTATACATTACTTTTCATTATCCCCTCAGGTATCTCTCATTTCTTAGTCCTGGACCTCAAGGACATTTTCTTCTCAACCCCCCTTTGACACCCAGTCAGAAAATATTTTTCCTTTCACCTCGAATGATCTTGACACCTACTTCTCTACCCAACTCATCTGGACTGTCATACCTCAGGGGTTCCAGGACAGTGCAGACCTGTTTGGCTTCAGACTCTGACCTCAGGCTGCCTACTCCTTAATGTCACTCAGTCTGGCCACTAGGGAGATGGCTGGCTTTGTGTCCCTCCTGGGACTAGCTCACAACTGCTTCTCACAGCTTTTCCCGTGACCCTGTCAAATAACCTTCCCTCACTACTCATCAACTGCCTTGAGCCTGGGGTTGCCATGACTCCCTGCCTTTTTCTTTTAAATCATCCTCTTTGGCATGGCAAACTGTTTTAAGGCATCTGGGACATATTCTGTAGGGTTGTTATATCCTCTGGACTATAACAAAACCATAACCCTTGATACATCATCTCAGCCCCAGTACCCTACAATCTATAACACCTCAATTCCTTGTGGTATTCAAGCCTACCATCACCTACCTGCTAATTGGTCAGAAGTTTGCACGCCAGTATTTCTCTTTCCCACGTTGGAAGTGATACAAGGAGAAGAGCCCCTACTGATTCTGGCCGTGGACTCAATAATTGTCTGACATAATAAAAGGGGAGTTCAAATCTTGCCCATTGCAGGAAAAAACTGCAGTTGTCACTATCAGGGAAATAGGACTGACACTTCCCTAACCTTGTGTCAGGAGTTTTCTTTCCAGGTCATCCAGGACCTCCAGCAGATGGCCCCGACTGTACTCTCTTTTCAAGAACAAATTGACTCCCTGTTTGCTGTGGTACTGTAAAACCAACTAGATCTTTTTACAGCTGAAAAAGGCATCCTTTGCCTCGGCCTTCAAGATGAATGATGCTTCTATTCCAACCAAGTGGTGTAGTAAAAAACAAAATCAACAACTCCAAACAGACCTCCAAAAACAGAAGGGACAACTCAGTGCCTCCAACCTCTCAACCTTTGAAAACCCCACATGGAAGCCAATATTGCCCTTCTTCACCCCTCTTCTTTTCATTTTCCTTCTTTTACTAATCACATCCCGCTTTACCAATTTTGTCTCTGCATTTATCCTACAACAAATTTTTAAAAATTCTAATCAAACAATGAATCAGTTACTGTCACAGGATTACCAACCACTAGCCACCGACCCCGAGGCTCATGACTACAGAATATGCCTTGATGATGAGGGTTAACAGAGCTCTGATGAGGATAATACCCCCAGACAGCAGGAAGTGGTCTAAAGAGAACAATGTCCTCATTCCTGTTTTACCATCACTCCTAACTAGTTTCCCCTCTTTTATAACAAACAAAGGAGAAGAATGTTAGCAAGCAGACATCTCTACCACCTGTTCCAGGGACCCATCGACAACAGAATATGTCATCACTAGCTGCCAAGATGTGACATATTCCCGTCATCACCATGAGTCCCATATCCATGCCCTGCACATGAGCTACATTCCTCATAAAAGACCAGTCGCTGCTCTCTTCTTCCTTTTTCCCTCCACCCTTGCCCAGAGGCAGCCTCTGTATATCCCCTCCCCAACCTTCCAAGTGAGATCTGTTGCATGGTGTAGTTTGATATGTCCATAATTTGCATCATAACAACACACAGATCACACATGGAGAGATGACACAGTTCTTTGCCTCTCAGATACTTCCTTATTTTCTTGTCCTTTCTGATAACACTTAAAATACGCAAAACCTTTTATTAGTTTGCAGGACACACCAAATAGGCCAGAAATCATATGCTGGCAATCCATGAGCCACCTTCAGGAAACAAAGCTAGAACTTCCTTCCACAAAACTTCAAAGGAATTGCAGGGAGCAAGGAAAATCTCTTTAGCAGATGGAAATTCACGTGAAACACAAAATTTAACCCAGACTTCTACCTTATCACCTCCACAAAAATTAATACATGAGGGACCAGAGTCCTACATCAAACTCGCTATGAAGAGAGAGAAACAAATCAGAGTACCACAGCGAACATGGAATGACAATTTTTATTGTCAGGACACAACAGGCAAAAATAATAAAAGACAGTTTTGATAAATGTCTTTTCGTGGGATCAATCCCAAGGCCTCAGACATGAAGTCCAACACTGTAGTGCCAAACTTCTCCTCCCACCCTGAAATAAAAATCTCTGAACTTGTTTAATTAACACAACAGAAACTGATTGTGCAGGAAGGGCTAGCAAAGGAGGAACTGGAAACTCCTCAGAGTCATGGAACATTTTATACCACAAATGGGGCAGTAGTTTCTGTATGTACATTTGTTGAAACTACACCTCACTTTGGTGCCTTCCATCAGGACAAATGTGATTTATTCCAACCACCTCCTTCTTGTCACATGCTACTTCCTCAATTTTAGAACCTGGGAAGAGATGAAGAATCAGAAAGGGAAGCAAAAACTAGTTTGGAATTTGGTTACAGCTGGGATTCTATGCAAAATTGTGTTACAAAGACAAGAAAGAATTTGTAAGGCTAGAGATATGGATTAGTGATGAAAGGATTGCTGTTCTTCAAGACAATCTGAGTTCCATGTTCCAGAAGATCTGGGAACACACACACACACACACACACACACACACACACACACACACACACGACATCCACAAACACACATAAATAAAAAATAAATATTTTAGAAAGAAGCTTTTTGTAAGAGGCTGTGTTTACAGTGTACCACACAATCACTGTTTTCTACAAGATTTTCAACACTCCATTATCCAAGGAAGCTGCTTAAGTAGGAAGGTAAAGAATGAGAAAAGCTTCAGGAAGTCCCTGAAACTGACCAAGATTCACTAGGCCTCTTAGACTAGCACCAAAGAAGTTTCAGAGCATGCCGTTTGCTTGGAAGCAGTTTAGACGAACTGAATCACCTGGAAGAAACACTCTTCAGTCTGTTCAGCTGTCTACAGGCTGCACAGTATACTTCAAGTTCCCAGATTTGGGGAAGCTATCACCCATACTGAGGTGGGCTTTGGTGATGCAGCTGTCCTTGAGTCATTTCTGCTCTTTAAGTAAGCCTTCACCCATATTCCTTTAAGTAACCCCAATAAAACTCATTGGTTCACTAAGCTGGGTTTTGGCAGTACCTCTGCTTTGACCTGTCATGGGCTCCCTATCTGGAGTGAGTTGATGTCTGTATTACATCTCCCCAGGAGAATTCTTGTCACACACCAGGGGCACACTGATGTCAAGTGTCTGTGTTTTTCAAGAATGGATAGTACTGAATGTGCTAAGTGCCTTAGGTTAGAGATGGTAGAGAAATCTTTCTAATTCTTGTGGGCTGTAAGAAAAGCAGTGTTTCCTGTGTTGGTTCCTTGCATTGAAAATGTGTCCAGATAATCTCCTGCTTCAGCCCTTCCAACAACATCTGAACTATTTACTCTGCTTAAATAAACCAGAGTTGATTCTGTAGTTGTTTGATTGATTGTTTAAACTACAATGTCCCTGTTGCAGGCTTCACGTAAAATCCACCTGACTGAAGATAAGAACCGAGAAGTGAAAGATGCATTCCCCAGGAACACAGAAAAGGAAACACACCCATGATCTTGGCAAAGAACTTGATTCTGTAGCACAGTTCAATTGTATCATATGCCTCCTTGGCCTCTTGCTCAAAATATGAAGCAGCATCTATTTCTATAGCCAAATGCACCCAACTATTTCTTCTACAGTCTTTGGAAAACCAAACTCTCTCACACCCTTTGTTTGCTTGCTTGTTTGCCTATTTCCTAGACTTGGAATCCACAACCACCCCAATTGTGTGCAAACTGATTATCTGTCAAAATAAAAGCTATGCAGAAGTCCATCTTTAAAGTAGCAGAGTGCAGAGTGCAGAGCACAGAGGGTAGAGCTGGGCTAACAAGGGCAGCTTCTCAAGAGTTCAGGAGGGGCTGGCTGTGCGGGACTCAGCTCTTGCTTAACACCTAGCTCTTACAGGTACACACGCAAACAAAAAGGAAATTGGAATAATCTTCCTGAAAAGCATGGCCCCATCGCTTTCTTAACAATGCAAGTCAAGATGCAGAATGATTCTTGGCCTTGAGTTTTCATTTATTTCTTCAGCCTTTGCTTGAGAGTGAAGTTCTGGAAGCCAGAGTTCAAAGGCAATTGTGTGTTCATGAAATAGTCTCACCGAAACTAGCAGGCTTAATATTTCTTGTGGTTATTAAAAAGTTTTCACAATGTTAGCATTTTTTTGTAAATAATTGAAAGGGAACACTCTCCTGTTGGAATAAATTACTTGGAGGACTCCTTTTACTCTTTTTAAAATAATGCTGTTCACTTTCTTGATAAAACTCACAATACACAGACTTTCAGTGTAAAATTAAAACAGGAGACTCCCTAAAGATACATAAATAGTTGTATATTTTTTTTTTCAAACCTCAAATATGGGCTCCCACAAGTTGGGGGAAGATGTAAATTTTCACAGTTCCTATTTGAAATGCAAAGGCAGCAGTCATTTTCCCAAAAGGATAGACTCCATGTAAGGAAAGAGAAAGATGGCAAATCTGACTAAGCCAGCATTGTTGGGACAGGGCTCTGTCTGGTATGTTGCATCACAGTTCACTCTCCAGGCTTCAATCATAAGAATATCGGGAATGGTTTTCCTCTGCAGCCTTACTGAGAGCACTTTCAAGGAAATGACACACAGACTCTAAGCATGTCGGGGCGGGGCATTGCAGCGAAAGCACCTGCACTATGGAAATACATGCTAAATTGAGTCACACTGTTTATTTGCAGCATGGTAGTTAGAGCAATGGAGCATTTAACTACAGTCACTCTTGTATCCCAGGGTACAGTGTACCGGCAGCTCACTGTGACTCTGAGGGGTGCTGGACGCTGTCCTTGAGAGGGTTTGAAGAACCACTTCCCAAAAATGTGTGCAGAACCTTTCTAGTTATGTAATCGGAAACTGACAGAATAACAAATGGCAACAATGGTTTCAAGGTGATGATAGTTATTTACGTAAGTAAGCATTTTTTTTGAAGTGTACCAATGAACAGAAAAGGGTGGCTTACCCATCAAGAGATTTTCTGTTTGAAAAGGGAAGGAATCGGTGGGTTTTTTTTAAATTGTATTTTGGAAAGCCTATTTTGGAATCAGCATATGTCATCATGGTTCAAAAATGTGTAACTGTATTACATCCCAGCAATTTTTTTTATTAGAAAAAAAATCACAGAAGACTCCCAACTCTAATAGCAATCCCACATCTAACAAGTTGCGTTTATGAGATATAACAAGAAACAAAATCTAAATGGCACAAAAGGCAAAGAAAGGACATTTAGTAAAAGATGATGCATACTGCGTGGGTTGCTCTAAACACAACAAAAGATGAGTCGTGGTGTGGGATGAGAAGAGTAAGAATGTAGTTTATCCTAGGCAACAGTTTTAACAGCAATCTATGAATTTAACAAAACGCTAACAAAAAACATTGTGGGAGACACCAGACTTGTCACAGTAATACTTAGGTCAAGAGAGTCAAGAAGAAAAGACACTCAGCGATTTTAAGAATGAGAAGGATAGAGACAGACGTGTCCTGTTTTGAATGGCATGTCTGCTCGAACTATATGCTGTAGTCACATTTTAAGTGCTGAAGCCAGCATTTAAACACCGATTCATGAAGGAAGCCAACCCCCTCTCTCCTCCCCACAATACTGTAGAATGAACCAGGGCATTCTGTGCTAGGCAAATGCTCTGTACTGAGCCATGTTCCCTTTCTTTCATGAAGAAGTTTTGACAATGTCTACATTACAGCTTCACATTATATTTCAGGTAAAGTCAGTATTTCAAATTACAGGGTACTTGATATTTCACATAAAATAGGTGTAATGTGCTAAGTACGTACCAGCTTGTAGGAAGATCTTTGGAAATAGACCAGTGTTGTTTCATTGTGTCTTTTCAAATTTGAGTGTTCGCCTTTTGAAGTGTCTGCTCTTTTGATTTTCTATTTTATGAAGTAAGCTAGTCTCCTTTTTCTTTAAATTTATTCCCTCATTTCAAAGGAGGTAGCTGATGTATCCCTCTATGTAACACCATTTATGGTTATTTAAGTAAGTATTTTTGAAACTGGTATTTTGAATGCAAACTATTCAGTTAAATTTATCTCTTTCTTCTCTCTAGCAACAAAATGGTTACAGTTATGATTATCTTTTATTTTCACCACAAATCTCCACCAACAATCTCTATATAAAAGTACACATCTTCAAATGTTATTTTTAATTCACAAAAGATGAAGAATGAAAACCTTCAAGTCATTCAGTGTAAAATTTTCCCTTTGAATTGTACAAGTCATCTTGGCCATATCTTTAAGTTGCCTACGACATATGAAAAGGTAGAACATTAGTCATTAAGGCAACAAAAGATGATAACAGAGCAGAAAGCTTAGTATGACATATTAAGCATTCTCTGGAAACCAAGAAAATAAAGAACCACTGTGCCAGATGCCATGGCAGCCACCTGATCTCATTCCTCAGGAGAGCCAGCAGGTGACTGTACCCATGGCTCACCACACTTTGTCCTCAGGTAGCAGGGCAGTGGGAGGGAACGAGCCCATTAAAGTGCAGCTTCAGGGGTGCAGCCACTGGTCCTAAAGTATGTGATGTAGTTTGGTATCAACTCTGGTCCTTGCATCAGATTGAATCAGCTCTGTGGAGCTCCCGGCCTCTACCTGTATGTATGTCTGCTAAGCTAGATACATTCCCAGATAAATTCACATTTTTGTAGAAATATGTCTCGTGAAGTTCTTGATAATAACATATATTGAGCACCATTCATTATCTCATGATCAGATTTAGTTTGGCCTCCTGTACTGTCGCTAGCCAAACCTAGCAATCTTTTCTCAGCTGTAACTGCACTCCGCAAATGTCTGTCTTCTCAGAGATAGCATTCCAGCGAATACATGCCTATCTTCGACCCACATCTACAGAAGAAACCTCAGTAATACACTCAGATGAAGGCTCTTAGTGCGTTTATTGACATTTTGGTAGTCTCAGATCTTTTGTTTGTACATCAGAAGGACTCATTTTAGCTTAAAACACTGTAGCACAAAGGTTGATGTTTAAGTGTTACTTGTTATAATTAATATCTTAACAAAAGCAGACTGAGAATCAAACAGTTGAAAATTATGCTAGGTTTGGTTGCATATGTATCTTCCTAAGCCATGGGTATCAGACTTGGCTTTCAGAAGCTTATTTTTCTCTGACTTACACCCTCTGGCAGTCATGCTTGATCTCTTAATACTGTTGTAAGATATTGCCATCTACAAAACTCACACTGAAGCACCACACAATCAACTTGCAAAAACAACCAGACAAAAACCTTCAAAAGCCCACAAACACCTCTGAATATTCTGAGTTTCTTCTTGATTTTGTGTTGGACCAGATCTGTAGCTTTTCTGCAGTGCACAAGGACGGCAGGCTGTGAGCTGGACACCCAGCAAGAAAAAAAGTCAGAAAGGAAATTATTGAAAAAACAAAACAACAACAACAAAAAATCAATGATAACCAAAACAAAAATTTCAGAACTTCCTTGCACAGATTGGAACCACACTTCTTGATACTGATGGTGACTCTTTGGTACTAACTGGGAGGTAACTCATGGGATGTTTGAGAATTTACCCTGTAGAGTGGTTCAAAGGTAATGGAAGAGTTGAAAGTGACTGTTACAGGAGCAGAGACAACGGGAGTTTAATGGCTCTGGTGCCACCATTTATTCTGTCTCTCTCTTGGCTTTGTTAACGCATATATGAATACCTCCCTCTTTTGTACACTCCACAAAACCTCCCAATGATTTCAGCAGTAAGTCTGAAATCTCTTCTTTGAATTATTTATGAAGCTTCTCTTTTGTCCTTTTCTAACAACCGCAGCTTAACAACCCCTAAACCCCAGGCTCACTGACATTTATAATCTTGGGTTTTGCACCATCAAGCCTTTACTCCAAGATGTCTCGTTGCATGTGCCTCTCTCTACTGACTTTCTCCCTCTGTACAGTCACTAGTCATGTTTTAGATATTAACCAAAATCCTCTCTCTTCGGGGCATGTTGTAGGTTTGGTTGGCCTCACACTAACTCTGGGATTCCCTAATGTTGTAACTATGTAATGTCTGTGGTCTGATGCCTGTCCTTTATTGCAGGTGAGCTAGTAGGTGGTTCAGCACCTGTCTGCTGGAAGAAGGATGGAGTCTTCAGAGGAGTGCACCACCGGTGCTTGTCTTACTAATCTAACCCTAAATAATGGAAAATTTGTTAGTTTTTTTCCAGTGGATTCTCCAATGTCAGCTAAACCGAAGTAATCTTGATTTGGTGATGGTTTTCTTTTTCCTTGTCTTGTTTTCTTTTTATAAATTTAATTGACTGAACTGAAGCAATCAACTCATCTTGGCTTACAATAAACTCAGATATTAGAACAAAGCCGAGTCAGTGATATTTATAGGCAGTGTTGTTTGGTTTAATAGTCAGATAAATGTTTTCATTAATAAACAAAATCAAAAATTTGAGAGCACACAGGAACACTCTTAGCTGAACACTGTGGCTCTCTGAAATGTTAATGACTCAAGACATATCCATTATAGTAGGATGGTTTGACATGTTTTGCTTTGAGAGTCATTATGGTCTTAGAAATTCCTTAAAGGTTTGTTACAATTTTAAACATATAAACTAGGTTAAAAAGTTGATTTTTACGTGTGATTTTTTTTTTTTTGCTTAGCTCTGACTTCCTATAACCTATACATGACATTATACAAATGAAAAGGAATGCCCAATCTATATTCTGCTTTCAAAACAAAAGAATGATTATCCAAGCTCTAATTGGATGTATGATGCTTGTTCCTGGGGAGACAGAACAAATATCTATTCATCCCAGATAGTGAACCAATGATAGACAATAATAATCATTCCAATAAAGTTCAGTATGATGAACCAATGTTTTTTTGTTTTTAATTTCTTACAAGAATATTAGGGAGAAGTTACTTACAGGAGCAGAAATGATCAAATATAGGTTCATCGCCAAAGGCCAACAAGAATATAAGTGACAGTGTACTAGAATCCTAGGGCATACTGTACAATCTCAGAGAGCTTAGAACGTGTCTATGCGAGGTGGCTCGGTTGGCCTGAGCAGCTAGACTGTCTCTACTTCCAGGTAGCTCAGTTTAAACAGGAGGGTTTCTTAGCAGCCCTTACATGCTTGGGAAGGGCAAGATATAGGAAATCTATTCAGTCTCAGGAGCTTCCTAAAGCCTCTGAGTTGTTTCCTTCCTGAAATGATGGACAGTTTTATCTTGGAGGAAATTGCTACATGGCATACTTTTGTATCTTTACAATTAAACCAGCACTCTGTTACAAATATGACATTCAAAAATCTATTATCACTTATTAGAACACACAGTAATTTGATAATTTTGAGTTATCAGCCAAAATGTACCTACCACTTCTTCCATCACTATCCCCACCTCTGGTCTGCATTTAGAAACTAGGTTTGTTCTTGATTTAGAGAGGACGTTTATTATAATCAGATCAGGAAACTATTAGACCCCAATCCACAGAGTTATTATTTAAATCCTCAGAAAGTTGAAGGACATGTCCTTCTTTTACACGTTATGGTGGTTAATAGTGATTGTCAACTTCATATTACCAAAATAGACAAGCCCTTGAGCACTCCTGTGAGTATCTTGATTAAGTTGTCCCTTAACGTTGTGTTGAACTATCTCGATGTGGTTCACTAAGGTTGGAAGACATGTCCTCAATATGAGCAGCACAATTTCTTGGGCTCCTGTCCTGGACTGCATAGAAAGGAGGAAGGGAGGTGAGTACCAGCATTTAAGGTTACTGGCTTCCTAACTGTGAATACCGTGTGTTCAGCCATCCTTTGCCTGTGCTACTACAGCTACCCTGTCATGGTGGACTGTATCCCTGACACTAACAGACAAAATAAATCCTTCTCCTATGAGTTTTTTTGTCAGGGAATTTTACATGGAAATGAGACAAGTAACAAATTCAGAAAGCATGCATTCCTGCATTTCACATTAAAGAGGGGAACCCGGAAGAGGAGTTTTGTTGCATTTATAAAAAACTGATGTGTCTACCTTTGATCACAAATTTATATGATCTTCATTTCAGTGAGGTTCCTTTCTTCTTCACCAGGACAATAGGTAAACAAACAACGTCACAAGATACAGGTTTTAGTGATTGACATGAAGGTCAGCAAGCAGTGAATATCAATCGATACACAAGTTAGCTGTATGCTAAGTTATAGAAGCAAACTTTGAGTGTTTGCCAGCATTTCAGGAGAGGGGAAGGAGTAATGGGGGTTTCCATTGACAGCACCACTGCTTTAATATGCAATATCCTAATTCAGGAGCCTTGTTACATTTTCTTTTTTGTTGTTGGTAAATCTTTCACTGGTCTGTGAGATAATAGTTTTGTCTTATTTGAGATAAAAACAACTTTGAAAAGCCTACTATGGTTTGGCCACAGAATACAATAAACTAAAATTTGACAGTGTATCAGGTAGATGCAACCTAAAGACCTAACAAATTGCTTCTGCTTGAGATAAAAATAGAGGAAAAAGAAAAGAAAATATGCTTCAAAGTTGTAAACAACTAATAATGACTACTGTTTGCCTGTTATATAAATCTTCCCTTGTTCTGAGTATCTTATTTAACATTTATGGATGAATTCATCCTCAACCACTTCGGTCAAGAAGACATTATGAGACATAGTAGTGAAAATTGTTAGAACTAATGCAAATTTTCTTTTAATTTATATTAATTATCCCCATATAGATAGAGATCTATGGTCACAACAAGGGAATTTAATTGTGTGTACATACTATGCATTGCAAATTCTAGGCAACCTTACTCAGTTACTACTTAGACAATGATCTATCATTTCCTCAATTTTCAGTTAAAATTTTGAGACAGACAGGCTAAATGAAATGAAACAAAGACGATTTTAAGGAAATACGTATTTACTATATTTTTTTCTTATGTCTAGGGCTGCCTGGCATACAATCTATTCATGAAAGCTATTTTAACTTCATGTCACTCCTTCCAAAGATAAATCTATCATCATGGTTGTGCTAACTGTATATCAAAATCTTTATAGAGGTTTTCCAAACTCAAGACAATGGGGCTTACTATGAGACCTGAGTTCTGAAGGGAGTAGAAAAAAATTTTTTTTGGAAAATATTTCTGACAAATATAAAGATGTGCTTACAAGGCATCAGTTTGGTGAACGAGAATAAAAAGCAGTTGCCAACTTGTCACAAGGATACTTTTCTATGAATCATTAATGCCGACATCTACATTGTGCTGAATTTTTCTCTTCTATGCCATGCCTTACTTCTAACCTTGAAGAAAGATGTACAGTGCTAATCTTATTCTGGAGCTATCAGGAAACTTGGAGTACAGCTTGGGAGATACATTTAGATTGTGCCGTTTGTACATTTTCCACAATCATGTCTCCATTGTCCAAGACATAGCCATTAAGCCCACATCTTTAAAATTAAGTATATATATATCAAAAGAATGCTGTAGAGTAACCTCTCTGATACCAGCAAATGGCACCTTCATACAGCTGGTTCTTGAGAACTGCGACTTTCACATACATGGAGCCAATCAACTTTGAACTGAACATTATTGGCTTGCTTGCTAAACATGTACAGGTGTTCTTCAAATCCTCTTAGAATCAGTAGAGCATAATGGCTATTTGTAAAGCATCCACACTGAATTAGAAATGACAAATCATCTGTGAGTCACCTGAGGAATACAGGAGCTTCCCAGCACACAGGAGACAAGGTGCTGCTTCCCCTGGGGCTGAGCTTCCAGAAGTTAAGAATCCATGTGTACAGAGTTCAGCAATATCCTGATCCCCAGCACAAAGAACACTTCCCAGTAGATTTTGCAATAGTATATAATAATCTCCAACAGAAAATGTGTCATTTCATTATACGGACAACCCAAAATGAATATATTGCTTAGTAAATGAAGGAGTTTCCCCGTTCAGAAGTGCTGCCTGTTTATCATCAGGAACAATTCTGACCTCAGTGCTGAATCCTGTCTTCCTTCTCTGGGGAATACACACCTCCAGCCTTGCCAGCTGCAGAACTATTATCAGCCAGCAATGCATATAAGCCAGCTAAAAATGATTTTTTTTCCTTTATAAAAATAGCCTGTTTAAAAAAATATATTAAGATTGTGCGATACAGATTCAAAGTCTGAACCGAGGAGAGCACTGTTTGGGGGTTGTAGAAAGCATCAGTTCAGATATTGTTTTAGTTTCACTTTTGAGTTTCACTCCAGTATGCCTCATGCCAGGCTCTGGGATTGCAACTTGATGCTCATGCTCCCTTGCTGCTAAGTGACGCAGCTGGAGCCACAGCCAGTGTACCACAGTGGGCCTCGAAAAGGGTCGTTGTGAAAGGACTTCATCAAGTGAGGCTGTTCTGAGAGTGAAAAGTAAAGGACAAGAGTTTCATTTATGTTAATTTTGTAAGATTTTTTTTATTTGTTGTTGTGTATGAGCATCTGCCTGTGTGTGTATGTGTGTGTGCGTGTGTGTGTGTGAACCTGTGTGCATGCATGTGTGCATGCATGTGTGTGTGTGTTAGTTGGGGTTGCTATCATTGTGATGAAACACCATTATCAAAGAAATTTGGGGAGGAAAGGGTTTATTTGGCTGACACTTCCAAGTCTTAGTAATCTGTTATTGAAGGATGTCTGGGTAGGAACTCAAGAGGGGCAGGAACCTGGAGGCAGGAGCTGTTGCAGAGGCTATGGAGGTGCTGCTTAATGTTTTGTTCCCTGTGTTGGCTAGTTTAATGTAAACTTGACACAAGTTGTAGTCATCTGTAAGGAGGGAGCCTTGGTGGAGAAAATGCTTAAGAATTGGCTGTAAACAAGCCTATAGGGAATTTTCCTAAGTAATGATTGATGTAGGAGGGCCAAGCCCAGTGTGTGTGGACACCTGTGGGCTGATGGTCCTGGTTCTGTAAGAAAGTAGGCTAAACAAGCCAAGGAGACCAAGCCAGTAAGCAGCACTCTTTAATGGCCTGTGCATCAGATGAACTTCCAGATTCCTCCCCTGTTTGAGTTTCTGTCCTGACTTCCTTCAAGAATGAACGGCAACATGGAAGTAGAAAGCAAATAGATTATCTCATCTATTTTCAAAGCAAACCAAGTTGCTTTGTTCATGGTGTTTCTTCACAGCAGTAATCACCCTAAGAGACTCTTCATGGCTTTCCCACCCTGTTTTCTTATAAGAACACAGGACAATGGGCACAGGGATGGCCCCACCCACAATGGTCTGGACCCTTCACATTAATCACTAATTAAGAAAATGCTCTGCATACAGGCTTGCATTCAGTCCAGTCTTATGGGAGACATTTTCTCCATTAAAAGTCCCTCTTCTCTGATAAGCACAGTATGTATATGTGTACCACATGTATACCTGGTACTCATAGGAGCCAGAGAAGAGCATCAGATCCCCCGACAATGAAGTTACAAATGGTTGTAAACTATCGTGTGGGTGCTTGGAACGGAACTTCCAAACCTGGGTTCTCTGCAAGAGCAGAAAATAAGAGCTCTCAACAATGGAACCATCTCTTTAGCCTCATCCTGTAACTTTTGATTTTTGAAATCCTAGATGTATTCTTTTAATTAAAATCTTCAGTGACATTGACAGTCTAATAAGGAACATATTCCTATTCGTAGGTTAAGAAAAAACAAAAACAAAACAAAGTATATTAACTAAATCCTTTAGGATAATCCTAAAGGTGTAAAGACTTATGCCTTTAGGTTTATAGGAATAAAAAAAATATGGTTGTATATATTAGCCTTGATTTTCCTTTACTGAACTCAGGGAAGTTCCATTTAGGATTAAAATGTGTGACTCTGAGGAAGGTATGGTGGCACAGATTCCACAGTCTCAGTACTCCAGAAGCTGAGGCAGGAGGATGGTTAGATCTAGGCAAGCCTCTGTAACAAAGTGAGAGCCTGTCTAAAATTAAAGAAAAAAAAAAAAGAAGTGTGAGAACAAATACATGTGGCCTTACTATGTTTGGGTTGGGGATTGTTTTCACCTCGTCTTAGCAGAAAACAAAAACAAAGCAGTTAGCTCTTCCCTGTTGCTTTCTCTCCTGAGTCTCGGAAATTCTAATTTCCAGCCTTGCTGTACCTTCCACTCTCCAACCAGCTTTCTTCCCTACACACCCCAGGCTGCGCCAACCCCCACTGCGCAGCTCTCCTTCATGGTCATGCCTTAGTTATTTCATAAATAGACATCAGTAAATAATCTTGGCGTAAGTGGAGGGCAGCTACCAACGTCTCCGGCTACCATTAAGGGTTGGGAACGTGAAGGTTTTACCGCTGACTAGATCTATCAGATGCAGTGTAGACAACACCAGTGCAGACAGCCTTTGAACTCCACAGAGGGCATCTGTTAGTCATTACTTCTCTTCAATATTCTTGATGAAGCCACACTTTGTATCTACTGCATTTAAATTGACTGTCTTGTTTGTATGACAGGTAGGACAGGAAACAATTAAGATTTTTCACCAGTGCTGTTCTACATGATTCATAAAATTCATAATTTTTCTCTGAGTTTCTAAAAAAAAATAAGAAATCACATTAATGCAATTGCTAATTTATCCTTCCATGACTTTCTTAGGCCTGTAATAGCTTTTGGGTTTACATGGACAATTAGACAACGCACAGGATGTAGTTATGAACTAATAGATTTCTCATTAGATTATCTAATAAGTATTTTTCACTTTGCTTTGTAAAACATGATCTTCCTTTAAAGGCTTTGTTCCAAAAGATAAAATGCAACTTATACTGAATGTTAAATTGACTGGAGTAAAATTCCCTTCGTTTATTTTATTTTTACGTTTTACTCTTTCATGGAGAGTGGATGTTGGCAGTGGAATGCCTGCTGTTTATTCAAAGTGCGTGGATGAGCAGTGGACACGGAAAGTTGGCTGCTTCCCCACTTCCCACAAGCAGGATGCTGTGCTCTGTGAAGGGAGGTTTGTCATCTGCACAATGAGCAGTGGGGAGAAGAGGGCACTTGCACTTTATTCCCATGCAAATAAGCTATCTGCAGGTGGCCTGTGAAGAGGAGGTAAACTATCATCACAGGAAAAAAAAACAAAACAAAACAAAAAACAAACAAAACAAAACAAAACAACCCCCCCCCCAAAAAAAAAACTGGGTCAAATTCTCCTTTGTGCTCAAAATTTAACGTTTTCGGGAAGAGCATAAATTTTATTATGCTATTTCCTAAGTAAATTTGATATATTGCCACTTGTACTTTTATAATGTTAGTGCACCTGAAATATTTTCCTTGTTTAATACCGTAGGTAGATTAGAAAAGTCGACACAGTTTTGAATATGTCTTCAGCATCTGTTTCTGTAGTGTGGAATCAGATTTGGACAAAATGCTTAATACAGAGAATGAAAGTCTTAAAAATGTTACTGAGGACTCAACTTGAAATGCCCTTCCTTAAAAAAAAAAAATCCTTATAGTTAGAAGGGTTTATTTTACTTTATCCACATGACCATTTTGTCAGTATTTATGTCAATGCATTATGTGTGTGTCAGTTGTGAGCTGCCTAACATGGTTGCTGGGAAAAGGGGGCATCTGGAAGAGGGAAAAGACCTTGGAATATTTGATCCATCTCCTAGGCCCCAAAACACCCTACTTTGTTTTGTCTAAAATTTCCTGTGCTATTTATCATTGATCTGCCTATCTATCTCTCTGTCTATCTATCTTTCTTTCTATCTATCCATCATCTATCTGTCTAATTCCTATGGTGCTGGGCATTGAACATAAGGCCCATGCATGTTAGCTAAGCATTCTATTTTGTCTGTTTTTTTTTTTCCAGAGCTGAGGACCTAACCCAGGGTCTTGTGCTTGCTAGGCAAGTGCTCTACCACTGAGCTAAATCCCCAACCCTGGTAAGCATTCTAACAGTGAGTTTATTTCCACTCTTGAATTCTATTTTTTAAAATTCTCTCATTTTCAGACATTTATAATTATTATGATTTATACTTCTATTATCAAACTATACAATAGAAAATAAAGATATAAGATTATCCATTCCCTACCAACCTGTTAAACATTTTCTTTTTAATTCTCAAATACACAAATGAAGAGGTTTTTTTATTATTTAATAGAAGTGTTTGGTATGATGGCATGTGACTTTGATCAAAGAGCTATTGGTAGGCAGCGGCAGGCAGATCTCTGAATTTGAGCCCAGCATGGTCTCTATACACAATTCTTGGCCAATGAGATCTACCCAGTGAGACTGTCTCAAATCACTCACTCACTCACTCACTCACTCACTCACTCACTCACTCACTCACTCACTCAAACAAAAATATCCAGTAAGCTAAATTAGACAAAATAAAGTGAAAAAAAATCATTGAAGCATCATCAACCCCCTACTTGTGGCCTTTCAGTTGTGGCTACAGGTATTTATGCCTGTCTAGATGATCTACCAGTCAGAAACCTTCCAACTTTCCTTGGTTTAGCAAAACAGTTAAGCGTATAATTCTTTAAGTATGCTTGAGTTTCCCTGGAAAGTTTCAAAACATCTGTCTTTAAAATATGTAACACTTGACTATTTCCAAGTTGGTGTTCCCCATGTCTCCCCAAGATTCACACAGCACGATGTTTGGGAAGAATACTGCTGTGAAGTATGTCCAGCATTCTTATTCATTAATCACTCCATCAACAATTATCCTGTTATCATTTTAATAAAAAAGCAATGCGTTGAAACATTTCTCCCATTCTATCCCAATTAACTTCAAAAACCCACCCAAATCATGAGACTGCTTTTACTACTATGTTTTTGAAAGTGAAGATATGAGAACTACTATTAAACACAGTTTTTTTTCTCTGTAAAGTGAGACTGTTTGCTGTCGGATTTTCTGGAGTCACTGGTCCCACCATCCAGTAGAATTCCTTATCATTGTGCTCTATGATGTGTTAGCTGTAATATACACCACACGTGAACTCAGAATCATGGTCCAGAGTCAAGGGGATGAGCTAAGTCAAATGGCAGATATGGTTTGTTTCTAAAGATTAAAAAGCTTACGGACCACAAAGATGTGGAAACTCCCAGAAGGTCACTAATGTACTGATATGTTAAGAAACAGCCTTGGTCACTCTCCATGTTTCCTTACTTTCTGTCTGACCATGTTTCTCCTCACTCATATCTGCCTTAATCAATGCCAAAGCGATATGCTCCAGAGCTGAGCTGATGCTAGGAACACAAGTATCTCTGAGTGCTGGGGTCTCCAAACATGAAGAATCACTGAGCTCATCATCTCTCTATGATTTAAAAAAAAAACTTATCAAAGCAAAAATCTCTTAAATGTGTGAAATTTACACTTCTGAGCCAGCAAGTAAGGTCTGGTAAATTCTGTAAAGCCCTCCTGACATATTTCATATTACCTTGCAGGAAGAGAATTCAGTTTTTTAATTAATGGTGCTAATCTCTTTAATATACATTTTTTATGTTTGAATCTTGGCCTTTTCCCCGTGTTTCTTTTTTTCCTGGCCAAACTTCAGGATCAGCAAGTAGTAACAGTGTTTTAACCTGAAAAGCGGATTGTTTCTGTAAATGTCTTTAGCTACATTGATTACCTACCCCATCTCCTTTGTGGTGGTTTGGTTCAAAATGGCCCCCGTATGAAAAGATGGAAGCTCTCAGCTGCTGCTGCGGCGCTATGCCTGCCTGACTGTTGTCATGTTCTACACTATGCTGGTCGTTAACTCAAGCCATCGGAAACTGCAAGCACCAAATAAAGTCTTTCCCATGAGTTGCCTTTTCATGGTTTATTAGCATCATAATAAAAAGTAACTAAGACAATTCTCATGTGCAGGCTCCCAACAATCTGAAGATACTAGCAAAATATAGACAAGTTCCTTGCCACATATTTGCCCTCTAGAACAATATCCTGTTGAGCCCTTGCTTCAATCTAAAACATCATGACAAAGTCTTTCCTAGCCTAGTAACCATTAACATCTTCTAAGAGCTCTCTAGGGTATCACTATACCCCACCAAATTTTTCCAAATGCCCCCACAAGCCAGCTAAAGCCCCCTAGACTATTGTGGATAACCACAGCAATGATCCCACTTCCCTGGTACTAATTTTCTAGGTGGTCAGACTTGCTATGTTGCTATGACAAATATATGAGCTGTCTTGATCTCTCTTAATGATGGGCTGTAATCTGTAAGCCAGATAAGCCCTTTTAATTTTTTATTTTATTTGGCTCCTGGCTACTAAGTTCTTGGTTTAATATTACAGAGAGAGGGCTCAGTACAAGAACAGCCTTTATCACAGTGGCCTGGAAACAGTCACAGAGAATATTCACTCTAATGGGCTTCTTCCTCCTTCCATTTTAATTCTTTCTCTGCTTCCAGCCTATTGTCAAAGTAGACTTGTCTATTTTCAGGACTGATTCTTCTTTTAAATTAATCTTCCCTGAAAGTCACTTCATAGACAGACCCAGAACAGTGCTTATGGGAACTACTCTATCCAACCAAGTGGAAAATTAAGTTTAATATTTGCATGGGCAGCTAGCTATATGATTCATACAGCCCACACAAAGGAGTGAGCCACACAGCAAAGCAAAGAAAATTATTACACTCCTTTTCTGGAACTAGAAGCAAATCCAGAAAGAAGGATAAGCTAGCCTTGGATACAGAGAACACAAAAGTTAATAGTCTATTTGATTACAAAGGTACTTCTCTTTGTATAAGGAGACGATTTCTTTCTTCTAATTTTTCTAATCAAACTTTGCCCCCCCCCTTTTTTTTGTCATTGAGTCTGTGGCTGGCAATGACTTCCTGAGTTCCATTTAGGTAATCCCTTGGATTACATGTTTGTCTATTTTTGTTCAAGTGTTGAGAGTCCTAATTAGCCTGGATCATCTGCTTTTGTTCAGCTTACCATTCTCTCTTGCTCAGTTCAGAATTCCTTTTACAGAGCTCTAAGCTCTGTCACAGCCTCTTCTGATGAAGTGTCTTTGCCGGTCGAGTATACGAATATGTAAACCTTCCTCTTGAACCTGAACCCAAAGTCCCACCAGGTCCTCTTCTTGGAAACATTCCAAGAAACTCTTATTTTATAATGAATTCAAACCATCAAAAATCCAATAGCATTCTACAAAGATAAAGAGGGAGAACCTATATAATAATTATTTCAATGTCCTTTTTTTCTCTTTATACGAGACACCAGAATGAATTCTTGTCGTTGAAGTTCAATAAGACAAGACAAATTATAACAGAAAAAAAATCCAGTTGATATGATGATAAAATGTTTACTTTGCCAGGATATATATTACCTGTACTTTGACAGAAGACAGGTTGTTTTCATGAGTTCAGTGAGTGCTATACTGGGGGTCTGCGATATGGGTGCCACACGCACTGGCTAGTCATGGCCGCCTTTCTCTTGTTTATGTACATATAGAAGTTATTCCTGGCCCAGAAACTTACCAAGGACATCAACAGTATTAATTTAATACATTTACTCAAACTATTGTCAGGATATTCGCATTAAATAAATTCCTTCAGATCTAAATCCTCTGCTTGAAATCACACGAAAAACATACTTTCTAAAAAAATATTATTATTATTTTAATTTCCTATATTTTTAACTTTGAAAAGCACTCAAGACTGCTTGACTATCTTGGCACTGGAAAACGTTTTTTTTTTTTTTTTTTTTTTTCCTAGCTAGTTTGTTGTGATTTTGGCAGAGTTATCTGAGAAGAGGAGGAAACCGTAGTTGCGAGAAGGCCTCCGTAAGATTGGCCGGTAGGTGAGATGTGGAGCGTTTTCTGGATTAGTGATTGATGCTGGATAGAACAACCCAATGTGGGTGCTGCCGTACTTAGGTAACCGGTCCTGTGTTTTACAAGACAGCAGGCTAAGTCCTGGGGAGCATGCCAGTAAGCAGTACTTTTCATGGTCTGCTTTCTCCCATACCCTCAGGTTCCTGCCCTGCTTGAATTCCTGCATGAGTTTCCTCCAGACCAGTATCTGGAGTTGTAAGATGAAATAAACCCTTTCCTCCCCATGGTGCTATTGGTCATGGTGTTTTCTCAAAGTGATTGATATTCTACCTAAGACACATGCTAAAACCAGGAACAGATGTGTAAGGTGACTCATATCTGCTATCCTACCACTCAGGAGGCTAAACTAGGAGGATCACCATAACCTGAGGGCCAGCCTGGGCCACACAGCAAATACCACACTGTCCAGTGCTACATGGTGAATATCAGGTTAGCCAAGGCTACATGGCAGGACCCTGTCTTAAGACTGCAAGCAGAGAAACAAACAATAAGGGACAGAAGCTTTAACTATGACTACGTTGCTGTATGCTTGCTAAACCATGCAAATTCTTTTCCTTGGGTGTCCACAGTTCTTGAGTTTATTTGGGGAGACCCAGAGTTTACTGTAAATATTCTGCTTTATCTTGGTGCCAGGTATTTTGTCCAAACACTGTATCCCTCAACAGAGGCAGCAGGTTTAGAATTTTGCCCTATTCTCCATTGGCAAGGTCTTTTGTGGCTAGTCACATGGGAGGCCCTCCTTCGCATATTACATTACACTTTTTCATAAGACTACAGAAATTTGTACTTGATCTGACAAAATGCTTTTTTAACCCCCTGAGGTCAAGGAATGAATCTTTCTCAGCTGTTTCCATGGAGATTTTTTTTTTTCCTTTTCTCAACTGTCTATTGTATCCTCTGTACCCTGGCATTTATCCTTTCAAATCTCTTGAGGCATCTCACTCCAGCATTCATCTCCTCTGAATCGAGGTCCTTGGCTTTTCCCTTATGCATTGTTTGTTGGTGGGGATTTTTTGTGTTTGTGTTTTTATTGTCTTTCCTCTCTGCTTCCTACATGATGTGAGAGCCCAAGGGAGAATGAACCCCTCTATTATTCTATGTTTACTTTGCACTTTACTCATATTCATACACTAAGGGAAGGGCTACAAATCCAGAAGTCCACTAGGAAGAGGTGGGATGTGGAAACGAGAACAGTGAAATTCTGTCTCATGGACATGACACGGTTGTTGCAGTCATGAACTCACATCAGCTCTGGTTACTGACAAAAGACCCAAACAGTATCAAACCAGGAATGGGAGTCCATGATGCCCCACCTTGAGAATCTATTGGCAGTTGAAGCTGAGAGCTGCCAGGGAAGGAGAATTATTTGTATTTGTGGTGTGACCACAGGAATGTACCCATGCCCCAGTGGATGGCCCTACAGTTGGTGTACACACAGGCAACACTTAGTGGCTATTAAAGAAAATGAAGATAAAGATGTAAAGCGAGGAAGGGGACATGATAAGGGGATTAGGATTGGGAGCTGGAGGTGGAAAATGGGGGCAGACATGACTATATTTCATTGTATACATATATAGAATTCTCAAATACTGATTTTTTAAATATTTTTTTAACTTTTATTAATTACACTTTATTCATTTTGTATCCCCCCATAAGCCCCTCCCTCCTCCCCTCCCACTCCCACCTTCCCCCCCCTTTCTGCATGCATGCCCCTCCCCAAGTCCACTGATAGGGGAGGTCCTCTTCTCCTTCTTTCTGATCTTAGTCTATCAGTTCTCATCAGAAGTGGCTGCATTGTCAGGGTTCTAGGTTATCTCCATGAATAGTCCTTGGTTGGAGTATGAGTCTCTGGAAAGTTCCCTGTGTTCAAATTTTCTTGTTCTGTTGCTCTCCTTGTGGAGTTCCTGTCCTCTCCACCTCTTACTATTTCCCACTTCTTACATAATTTTCCATTCACTCTGCCTGTCAGTTGGCCATCAGGCTCAGTATCTGCTTTCACAGTCTGGATGACAGAGGCTTTCAGAGGCTCTCTGTGGCAGGTTCCTAGGTTGTTTCCTGTTTTCTTCTTCTGGCTTTCAGAGGCCCTCTGTAGTAGGTTCCTAGGTTGTTTCCTGTTTTCTTCTTCTTCGGATATCCATCCTCTTTGCCTTTCAGGATGGGTATTGAACATTTTAGTTAGGGTCCTCTCTTTTGCTTAGTATGTTAGATGTACAGATTTTAGTGGGTTTATTCTATGTTGTATGTTTATATGAGTGAGTATATACCGTGTGTCTTTTTGCTTCTAGGACAACTCACTCAGGATGATCCTTTCCAGGTCCCACCATTTACCTGCAAATTTCATGGTTTCCTTATTTTTCATTGCTGAGTAATACTCCATTGTATAGATGTACCACAGTTTCTGCATCCATTCTTCAGTTGAGGGGCATCTGGGCTGTTTCCAGCTTCTGGCTATTACAAATAAAGCTGCTTTTAAAATTTTATTTACTCTTTGGGAATTCCGTAGAGTATATTACTATCATGTTCTTTACCAGCCTTCAGCTCCTCTCAGACCCTTCACCTACTCCCACACTGCATCTTCTTTCTCTCTTAAAAATGTGCAAAGCCAAAAGAGTCTGATTTCTGTTCGTCAACTGCTTCTGAGAGTGAGCCTTACCCTGGGGTGTGGTTCATGTAACCAATGTCTCTCAATTGAATAAAAATGCTTTGTTCCTCCACCCATTATTTGTGAATAGTTTCTTGACTAAAAGTAGGATTTAGTGCCTGATTCCCCATCTCCATGCTGAGATTTTTTTTTTTTTTTTGGGGGGGGGTCTGGATTGAACCTGTGCATGTCATTATAATTTCTGTGTGTTCGTGTGTACATTAGTCCTGTTGTGTCTGGGAAAATGCTGTTTCCTCAAAGTTGTCCATCAGTTCTGGCTCTCACAACCTTCCCACCCCATCTTCATCATAGATCCCTGCACCTTGAAGAGAAGGGCAAGAATAACAACATCCCATTCAGTGCTGAGCGCGCCGGGATCTCTCACTGCACGCACACAGTCCAGTTGTCTCTGCGTTAGTTATCATCTTCTGTAAGAAGAAGCTTCAGTGATGAGGGCTGAGTGATGAATGATATATGGGCATAGCAGCATGTCACAGGGAGCCATTTTATCAATATGTCCATTTCATAGACTACCAGAGTTGCCTTTCAAAAACAACACATATTTTATATGAATTTTCAAATGAATTTTGATTTAACAACATGGTAAAGTTAAAACAAGTATACTTGAACAGTGTGATTCAAAAATAAGGTTTTTTTCTGAGACTGAAGAGGTTGTTCAGTGGTGAATTCACCACTCTTGCAGAAAACTTTAGTTCAGTTCCTAGCACCCATGTTGACTAGCTCACAACTGCCTATTAACATCAGCTCTAGGTGGATCCAAAGCCTCTGGCTTCTGTGGTACCTGTACCCGTATGTATATCTTCACACATTGGTACATACACATAATAAAGATTTATCCTCAAGTAGAAATCTCATGGATGTCTATTCTCCCTTTTTATATAACATTAATATAATACTAACTTGGACACATCATCATTTGAAATTAGAATTTAGATATGGGCATGGTGGCACAGTCTCACAATGCCAGCATTTGAGAGTCTGAGACAGGGAGGTTGTCAAGAATTCTAGGCCAGCCTGAGCTATGTTCATAATGTGTTCCAGGCAAACCTGAGCTGCAGTTTGAAGCCTTGTTTCAAAACAGATAAACAGAAGAAAAGACCACAAAATATCTATTATATAATACATATATGTACATATAATACAATATATTATGTATAACACAATTCACAAACACACACAGATACACATACACAATGTGAAAGAAGTGGAATTGTTCATACTCCTTGGGACACACGGAGAGTACAAATGATTAAAACATAACATTTCTTACTTCCCTTCATAAAAATAATGGTATCTACCCCAACCCCCAAAAATGAATAAAAAAAACCCAACAACACAGATTCCTACAATCAAATCCATTGAGATGACAGTGTAACCTCACTCCCAGTAACATAATTAATTAATTCCCCCATGGTCTAAGCTGGTCACGAGTTGAAGCACACAGGAAGTACTCAGAAGCAAAGTATTCAGCATCCGTTCACCATGGGCCTTAGGTAGTTGATGACTTTAGTACTCCCTTAAGCAAATTGAGCACTGCCAAAACCAAAGATTCATTCACAGGTCAAGATTGGAATACATAATTTTAAGATCTGGGTTGGGGAGAGATGCTTTGGAAGAGATTATTGGGATCCCCTCTACTCCTGCTATTGTCTGTGGTTAAAAACTTAATGCAAAGCACAAGATTCTAAGGCCAGCAGGAAGCAACCATTAGAACCTGAGGGATTCTTTCCTGGAGACTCAAGAGGAAATGGTAAAAATAGCATTTATTGTTGAGGCTAAGTTACATCAATATTATCTCTGCATGCTTACTGTAATCCTCTGTAATCTTCTAAAGCAAACAGGGATGGTAACAGTCTTTTTTATATACTCAGGTTTCTTCTCTGGGTGACTAAGATAGATTTTATATGCTGTACTCATTGTCATGTAAGAAATCAAACTTGAATTCTTTCACTTCTCAAGGAATGGATACTTATGCTTTAAGATCCCCTTTCCTTATACCATTTATCCAGCCTTACCTTAATCTCTCCTTAGAATGTCTTTTGTTGTTATTTAACAGCTGATGACTTTAACATCTTCCTTCTCCAATCTTGCTTCACCTTGGCCAGCAGGAGGGCACATAGAACCCCTCACCCACAAGGCAGATGGAGATTTCAAGCCATGTAAACCCTAGCCTTTAGTTTTCCTTTTCTTGGAAGCACAAACTCTCCTAGAGTCAACTAGATCCATCAAATACAAGAACGATGACACTACCTCACTTCGCACTGATTTCTTTCAGACCCCGGACCATTTTCATTGATGATCAAATGCCATCTACTGTGCCATAACACTATGTAAAAAAGTATTCAGTCCACTGGACTTTTCCCAGTCCACTGGAAAGGGAGGACTTCCTCCCCCTCCCTCCGACCCCAGTCTATCAAGTCTCATCAGGAGTGGCTGCATTGTCTTCTAGTCTTCTTCTGTGGCCTGGCAAGGCTGCTCCCCCCTCAGGTGGAGGTAATCAAAGACCAGGCCAATCAGTTCATGTCAGAGACAGTTCCTGTCTCTAGAAGAGGGAGGGTGGAATTGGGAGGGGAGGAGGGCGGGAAGTACAGGGGAGATGCAAGGTGAATGAACTATAATTAATAAAAATAAAAATAATTTAAAAATACCCTTTTATGTCCACTGTTTCTTATGAGTCTGGGTATCCATGCATTGGTGGGTATCAGGTAGACTGAAGGTGACTAATGTCCAGCAAATAAGACAAATGAGAGACATTTTGAGGAGTATGCCCTTTTTCTACATGACACTTTTTGCTTTCTCTAGTTATAAATGTATTTTCTCTATAACATACATTCCTTGCTTGATCTATTGTTGCTGATATAATGATTTCTCCTTTGTATGGAGAAACTTAGAAAGCACAGATCATACCCAAGTAAGGCAGGTGTTGAAAAAGTTAGACGCAAGAACCCAATAGGGATGAGGGAAGAAAATCACCAGGGACACAGGGTCTTATTTTTGGAGGCAAGCTTGAAGCAGCCAACAATAGTCCTTGTTTAAAGTATGCTTTAAAAGGACTATAGGGCAAGAGGGGTGGAAAGGGTAAGGATTGGAAGGAGTGCGGTGAAATGCTGTTCTCTCTCCATGACAGGGATGTTGCAAAATAAGCTCATGGCTGTAGTGGTTGCTCAGGTAAGGGCTACACAAGATCAAGCCAGTTAAGAATTCTAGCATGCAGTGAGGGAGGGGTTTCTGAGGTCTCAAGTTGGCAGAGGAATTATTGGCAGCTGATAAGAGATGGGAATAAAGAGTCACTTTCTTTAAAACTATGGATGCTGATAAGTTATCCATATTCCAGTAGGCAAGATACTTCCATGCTTATGTGGGTAGCACTAATTGGACTCAATGGCTTAAAATAAACAATAAATCAGCATCTATCTATCTATCTATCTATCTATCTATCTATCTATCTATCTATCGCAGAAGACAGTGGAGCATAGGAGGTTGGGAGATTAGATGTGGGGTCCTGAGGGTTAGGTACAGGTGTGGGGAGTAAGGGGACTATATGATTAAGATTCACACATGTATGACATTTTTAAAGAATCAAGTTTTTGAAATTCATTGTCAAGTAATGTGTGTTTCTGGAATGTTTTAGAGAGTAATCATGGCAAAATGTCATCATGAAAGCTTGTAGCTTTATCTTTGTTTTTATTTCTCTTTCTACTTTATTTTTGTTTTATTTTATTTTATTTTTTTTACCTAAATGGGATATCTTTCAAAGTGGAACATTAAACAGACTTTGTATGTAGCCCAATGTATCATAACTATGGCTCTTTCAACTGTACAAGATAATGAACTCTCTGAAGCTGACTGCTCCTCAGCTGCCTTAAATTAATATTACTTCTTTGTAGATTATAGCTATGAAAAACACGCAGGTAATCAAACTGGCCTAGAACACTGTGAGTAATATTACCAAGGGATAATGGCTCAGATCTATAGAGACAGCCATATATAAAGCAGTCATTCTTGACCCAGTAAAAAAGTTAAAGAAAAGCAAAGTGAAATTAGATCATCTGGATAATCAATCACTTGTTTATTTTACTGTCTCTCTGTAAACAAGGCATTTCTGAGATGGAGTTAACACATTATAAAAATGTAACAATACATATTTTTTAAAATGTACATTATTCTGGATTTGCTAATAATGAAAGGTGAACAATGAATGCAATCAATGTGTATCTTTCTTTCAGTGGGTATATAAACTCTCATCACATTCACAGTCAAATATGTTCAAATTTACCTAATACCTGCCAAAACTATAATATTGAAACTGTTATTTCTACATGCTCACAAACAAAACCATAATTTTCAATGTTATTTCTATGAAAGAAAATTTGTTCAGATCTATCCTTTTCATTTTAAAGACCCCTCTGGTTTTGTTGAAATATGAAAGAGTAATAACATTAAGTCAAGTGTGATAAATATCACCTTTTATGTTTATCTTCACCATTGGCATTTATTGGCACTTGGAATCTATTTATAACCTCATAGCTTCTTGCTAACAAAAACTATTATGCAAATAGTTGCAATTTTACAGGTTGTTTATAAATACTGCATGCAAATCTGTAGACTTTAACAGCTAGGAAATGGCATCTTTTGTGGCTTATAAATGCAGAATACAAAATAAGGTATAGCTTGGATCTGTCTGAACAACAGACGGGCCCTCCTTGCGGATTCTAGTGAGTTTGTTTGGAAAGGGTTTTATTTATACTATTAACATCTGCTCCTTGGAAAGTAAATCTAGAAATTATTCTCACTCCCCTAAAAACTTGAGAAGTAGGTAGCTCTAGTAAATTGACCTTAGATACCACTGAGAAGGTTCTGGTAATTTTCGCGTCAATACTGGAGAGTTTTCATGTAGTGGATGCTTAACTTGAATTCACCAATATCCAGTAGTTTTGAAGTTACCAGATGTTATAAACTAAGGGCAACTTCAGAGTTCTATTTACTCTTGATTCTCATCATCTAAAATCTGCAGGAAACAATCATAAAGGCTTAATAAAGGTTTCTATAAAATATCCCCATGGAGTAGTTTTTAAATGTGTATAGACACATTTCTGCACGTACAATGATATGCAATGCAGTGTTTATGACTACCTTTTTATCTTAAAAAATGAATGTGCATATTAATCCATAATAATGTGGAATGAATTTTCCCTTGCTTTCTAAAAAAGAAAATAAAGACAACGAGTCAATGTGCAAAAATAACAATTTCCAAATGTCTGCTTTCTTTTGTGTGCTGACCCTTTCACAGAATACCTTGCAAGGATATCTGGGTTACATTTCACTGGTTTAAAAATATTTCAGGATGTTTTGACAATTTTTGCTCATATCTTTTCAGCTTTTATTTCATATGGATGCAATTCAAGTCAAGGTAAGAATAATAAAGTATAAATCAGCCTTGCAAAGGCATATAAATCAGGAGTTTAGCAGCTAATTCAGATCTCAATATTGTGCACAGTACAAAACAATCTATTGCAGATGACTAATTTCAACTCCAACTGTCAAAGTGACAGGAAAACGAGCTATTAAAGTCAGCCTCAGTCACAAATGCATGTGGTATTTTACTGACAAACAGTAACAACTAAATAATGAGCAATATTAGGAAGATTGAGACCCATAATGTAATGGATGACAGCCAAGGGCATAATGATGTCCTCCATCCTCTAGTATGCCCGGATATTTATTCTTCAGCTAACTTTTGTGTCTTCCTTTTCCTCCGAAAGGACATGAAATACAGCTCTCCTTCTTCACATTCTCTTCATAGTCTAGAGCATTCAGAACTTCCTGGCTGGCAGCTGGAACGCTGTCAGATAGTCCCCAGTGTTTGGACCTCCTGCTATTGCTCTCAGTGTCTGTTGGGAGAAAAACGGTCTGTCTATTTTTTCCCCCCTTTCAATCTGGTAAATGAAAACTAATTTGCAATGTGTTCCAATGGAAAAATTCTAGGCATAAAAATTATACAACCACATCTAAAATATACTTAAAATTTAATGATAAATCTGAGTTATAAACGCGTAAAAAGGAGTTGTATGAAAATGATAATCATAAACAAAAAGTGCATGTTGCAGAGAAAAGAGCAGTGCAAAAGTTCTCAAACAGTCTGCAATATCTATAAAACCCACATGCTGGATTTGTAGTATGCATTTAGCACATTTTTATGCACTAGAATAATGCACTACACCAGCTTCAAAGATGGTTAGGAGTCTGGGTTGAGCATGGAATATTGTTGCCACATATCGCTAGCTACTGAATAACAATGGAACCCACATTGCTTTTCACAGGGGTAGGTTTAGAGTAGCTGTGACCAAATGAGGCTTTAATTTGAAAGTAGGATATGCTTCTTTATTGAGTAAATGATACTGCCTTCCTTTTCTTGTCAACAATTAATCTTTGTTGTTTATTCTATAGACTCTCTAGCTGTTACTTACTAATCAGTGTTAGATCTGACATCAGCACCAGTCCCAGCCTTAGTGAATATAGAATACGTAGCCATACTACATTAGTGATGGTCTTTGAAAAGGCTACATGTACGAATGAAGTGCTTAGAGAACTTGAAGGCTGATGTTGCCTTTAACATTAAAAAAATCAAAAAAATCAAATATTTGTCCTGATCTAAAAAGGTCTTTCATAATCTACCACGTTTCCTATTTATTCATTCTCAAAACAAATATTTTCTCCCCTTGGTTGGCTGAGTCATGATTTTAGGCATGGTACCCTAAAATCACAGAAGCAAACTGTACTCACAGAGAGACACATGGAGACACTAGCATGGCACAACATAAGCATTAGAAAGAAAGCTTATGTAAAGCTGGAGAAGGTCGTGGCGGGAATCAGGAATTTATTGTCCTTGTGTCTTAAGTGTGGGGAGTGAGGGAGAGAAACGCTTCTGAAGTGACAACCTTCTGTTGGCTTGTGGAACTCAGTGGGTGACAGTGACGTTTTGTGAGGTAAGCTGAAGGAAAATTCTTTCTTTCTCTCTTTCTCCTTTTCTTTCCCTTTCTTCCCTTCCCTTCCCTCTCCTCTCCTCTCTTCCTCCCTCCCTGTTTCTCTCTCCCTTCCACCAGAGGGAGATATTAAAGAAGAAAATGCCTTTTGAACATACAAATGTGAAGTGTGCTTGAGAAAAAGGTGGCTAGACTTTTAAATGAATTTTTCATACATTTTCAGCCAAATGTAATCAGTAACCTTTCTAGAAGGAAGAATGAAATGAAATTATAGGTGAGGGAGGACACAACTAATGCCAGTTATAACAGTGTCTGAATAACATGTAAAACATTAAAATGACTCCATTTTGTAAATTATTAATAAATTAACTAAATGACATCCTACATGGGCTTGCTACTCAGCATTGCCTGTTACGAAGGCAAAGATATGAGCTGGAGCATTCATGCCCAGCTCTACGTTTCGGTAGCAATATTGAGAAAATTTTCCTATTGTTCCTTCACTCCCTCCTCAACGAGGACATCCATAAACATGATGGCTGGCAGCATCTTCTAATAGTTTCTCTTCTAGAAAGGATACGCATATGCTTGAGCTATAACACTCCTAACTGCTGATTAGTTCAGAAAGAACTTACACGCACTAACTCGTGTTTTGGTCCTATGTCTTTTCTATATCTGTCTTAGAGAGCTTTAATTGTCAATTTGTCTGCAGTCATCAGAGAAGAGAGCTGAGACTGAAGGGTTGTCTGTCAGACTGGCTTGAGAGCTTATTTGTGGTTGGTTGTCTTGATTGTTATCTAGTTCATTAACTTAAAAAGGCTGAGCCCACTGAGGGCATCACAATTCCATGGGCAGGTGGTCCTTGGTGGAGTCTGTGAGGCAGTAAGGGGGGGATTTTTCTCCATGGATTGTGCTTCAAATTCCTGTGTGACTTCCTGCCCAATTCTCCTAATGATAGACCATGGCCTAGGAGTATAAGATGAAATATACCCTGTCCTCCCCTAAGGTGTTTTGGTCGGAGTGTTTCTGGCACAGCAACAAATGAAACTAAAATAGTGTTTTTTGTCTGCACAGTATTAGCAAAGGGAGGAGGGAGCAGTAATGCACAATTCCCTTGTCAGTCACATCCATGTTTGTGTTTCTCCACGTGGGCTTGACTTCTGAGCCCCATAGCCCTTGTGATCACATCAGCCACTGGCTTAATGAACTCTATACCTCAGTGTCCAACCTGTTGTACTTCGTTCTAAGCCCACATAGGAACAACTGTGCTGAATATGTGGTGCTCTCTCTGGACTATGCCCATGTGGGTACAGAACTAAACACCAGTTAAGGCTTCCACAAGTCCTTTAACTACACACAGATTTCCTTTGGTAAAAATCAAACCAACCTCCCTCAGAGGACTATGGTAAGAATTAAATAACACATTACATGCAAAGGCCACAGAACACAGGCCCATGAGAGCAACTTAAAACCCAACTCTCTCTCTTAGATGGTGCACGGCACATTCTCGCATGTATAAGCATGGCATGAGCTGAGCTCCTCCATTACACAAGTAAAATTAACTAGACTTGGATCACTATTGCCTTGTTTGACTCTCACGTTTACACAGTCACTTGAGGCAAATGCGGCTGTTAATTCTGAGGATCAGAGGAATGAGTGAAGCTCCATTTGGGATGTAAAACCTTTGAAGATACACACAGTGTGAGAGGAGCTACGTCAAGGTGAACTGGAGGCTGGAGGTGGATTTGGTGCTTGTTTGCATAGGTGGCAGCCATTGTCCTCTAGCTGAATTCTGATCTTTGATAAAATTCTTCCACCATAGTTCACCATTGTGTATTTTTGAGCATGGTGTGATTTGTTCTGGGTAAAGACATGTCTTTCACCCCCTCATCCTTCAACATGTGTTAGCGTCTTTCCACAAAGTACCAGAAGTTTTCTTGATCATTTCAAAATTTATATAAAACATGAAAGACAATGTTCTAAGGTGTTTCCACACATGAGACTATTGACAGAAATGGAAGCGTAATTGTTAGAGAGGATAGCTAAGAACGTCAGGACACATAGTGATACCCACTCTTCTAGACTGACAATAAGCCACACGCCACACTGAATGTATGCTCACAAAAGGAGTTCAGATGGGCGCTCAGCTCTGCTAACCTTGCCATGAAGTTTGTCATAACACATACCAGATGAAAACGATTGCTTCATAGACTAAAGGTTAGTAAGATGAATGCAGGCAACAAATGATAATGTCTAAATGCCTTAAAATACTTTTTTTAATCTTATTACTTCTATTATATAGTTTTCAATGGCTTCTATCTACCAAAGGTCAAAAATCAAACTATAGCATTGTATTAATTACTTTTACATGTCTGCAACTTAAATAGGAGTCACAAAGGAAGTAGAATTTCAGTTGGATTCATGATTCAAGGACACAGTCCAAGCAGGGAGAGCAAAGCAGATGGCTGGGGTAGACTGTCTACAGGGATCAAAGTTCAGACAGCTGCCTGCTGCAGCTGGATCAGAAAGCAGAATGAGCCGGTTTGTCTTAGGTTTGTCTTTTAGTTAGTTTGGCTAAAGGTTTGTCTATCTTGTTTATTTTCTCAAAGAATCAGTTTCATTGACTCTTTAAATTGTTCTCTTTGCTTCTAACTTATTGATTTCAACTCCGAGGATGATTATTTCTAGCCATCCACTCCTCTTCGGTATATTTGTTTGCTTTTTTCCCTAGATTTTTCAGGTGTGCTGTTAAGTTGGTTGTATGAGATGTCTCCAGTCTCTTTATGAAGGCATTTAGTGCTATTAACTTTCCTCTTAGCACTGCTTTTATTGTGTCACATAACTTTGTGTATGTTGTGCCTTCATTTTCACTGAATTTTGGAAATCCTTAATTTCTTTCTTCACTTCTTCTCTGACTCAGCTGTCATTGAGCAGTTTCCATGTGTAGGTAGGATTTTTGTTATTTCTGTTGTTGAGGTCTAGCTTTAGTCCATTGTGGTGTTATAGGATACAAGGCATTATTTCAATCTTCTTGTATCTGTTGAGGCGTGTTTTGTGACCCACTACATGGTCAATTTTGGAAAAGGTTTCATGAGTTGCTGAGAAGAAGATACGTTCTTTTTTGTTTAGATGAAAGATTCTGTAGATGTCTGTAGGTCCTTTTGTTTCATGACATCTGTTAGTGTCATTATTTCTTTGTTTAGTTTCTGTTTCGTTGATCTGTCCTTTAATGAGAGTGGCATGGTGAAGTCTCCCACTATTAATGTGTGGGGACTGATGTGTGGTTTAAGCTTTATTAGTGTTCTTTTACAAATGTGGATGCCCTTGTATTTGGGGCATAGATGTTCAGAGCTGAGATGTCATCTTGGCAGAATTTTTCTTTGATGAATATGAAGTGTCCTTTCTCATAGCTTTTGATCAATTTTGGTTGAAAGTATTTTATTAGCTATTAGAATGGCTACTCCTTGCATCTTCTTGCATGCTTCCAGCCCTGCACTCTTAGATAATGACTGTCTCTGTGGCTGAGGTGTGTTTCTTGTATGCAGCAAAATGTCGGATCCTGTTTCCTCATCCATGCTGTCAGTCTGTGTCTTTTTATTGGAAAGTTGAGTCCATTAATTTTGAGAGAGATTAATGACCAATGACTGACTGTTAGTTACTTTTATTTTGATATTGATTGTGGTAGTGTGGTTTGTGTGCTTGGCTACTTTTAGTTTTGCTTAGTGAAGTTATTTATTTCCTGTGTTTTCCTGAGTGTAGTTAGCCTTCTTGGGTTGGATTTTTCCTTCTAGTATTTTCTGGATTTGTAGATAGGTACTGTTAAAATTTGTTTTTGTCATGGGATATCTTGTTTTCTCCATCTATGATGATTGAGAGTTTTGCTGGGAAAATAGCCTGGGCTGACATTTGTGTTCTTTCAGGATCTGCATGACATCTGTCCAGGCTCTTTGAGTGTTCATACTCTCTGTTGAGAAGTCAGATGTGATTCTGATGGGTTCCCCATTATATGTTATTTGGTCTTTTATTCCCTTCCAGCTTTGAATATATACATATATTCAAATATATGTATATTTAAACATATATTAAACACACACGTGTGTGTGTGTTGTTGTTATTCTGAACATTTAGCGTTTTGATTATTATGTGGTGGGAGGATTTTTCTTTCCCTGTCTAATCTATTAGGTGAACTGTAGGCCTCTTCTATACTTATAGGCATCTCTTTCTTTAAATTGGATTTCTTTTTATGGTTTTGTTGAAAACATTTTGTCAATGGGGATCTTCTTTTTCCTCTATTCTTATGAAGAGGGAGGGTGGGTGGGAGTGGGAGGAGATGAGGGAAGGGGCTGCAGAGGGGATACAAAGTGAATAAATTATAATAAATAAATAAAATTAAAAAGTATTTTCTGGGCCTTGCAGATGGGAATCTTCTTTTTCCTCTACTCCTATTATTCTTAGGTTTCATCTATTCATGATGTCCTTGATTTCTGGGATGTTTTGTGTCAGGAATTTTCTTTGGTAGATGCATCAGTTTCTTCCATTGTATCTTCTGCACCTGAAATTCTTTCCTCCATCTCTTCTATTCTGTTGAAGATGCTTACCTCTGCAGTTTTTTTATTCCCTAAATTCTAGTAATATAGAATATAGGAACCTACTATAGAGGGTCTTCTGAAAGGTTCCGTGCAACAGGGGATCGAAGCAGATACTGTAATTCACTACCTAACATTGGGCAGAGCACAGGGAGTCTTATGGAAGAAGGGGGGATAGAAGGACATGGAGGGGACAGGAGACCAACAAAGCTAAAGAAATATGAGCCTAGGGTGTCCTGCAGAGACTGATGCACCAACCAAGGACCATGTGTGGAGAGGACCTAGACCTCTGCTCAGATGTAGCCAATTGGGAGGAGTTGGGGGAGGGAAAACCTTAATTAGAATATAATGTATGAAAAAATCCATTTTCAATAAAAGAAAAAAAAAAGAAATAAGCTAACTGACCAACTTCTTTAAAAATAAAAGTAAAAATTGTTTTTGAAGACATTTGAAACTTCAAACAAAATCTTGCCAACAAAGCATACTAAAAATCAGTGTATCTGAGATGAGAAATGTTTCCAAGGTGGCTTTAGAATCAAGAAGCATTTGGTTAAATGATGAAAGAACTGAAAACCTACCTCTCACTGCTTAAGATGAAAACAATCTGTCATTCTCTCTCTGTCTCTTTCTCTCTCTCTGTCTTTCTCTCTGATGGTATTTCTAAGATGCAGGATTTTCTTGCTGAGTTTTTGTTTTACTTTTCTTGTTGTTAACACTTCCATTTTTTCCCTAGTGCATTTGGTAAAATAAGTGCTTTAATTATTTAAGTGCACATTCAATATTTTAATATTTAATACTTCAGTACCATGCTGTCTTTAGTTTATTAGAAGATTTTTGGATTCTCAAGACAACGTAGGAAAAGAAATAGCAGCCCATTAAATGAGTATCTTTAAATATTTTGTCCTTGGAGTATTTGATCATTCCCATATCAACAAAAAGTGGAGACCATCAAGTATATGATATAACTACAGATCAATATATAAAATTTAGAAAAGTAAAAAGATCAAACTTGTCTTTGTATATATGAATATGATTATTTGGAATTGTATTGGATTTTTTAAGACATACTAATTTTAAGGTATGTATAAACTTCATTTTAATCAAAGAATTATACAGTAATAATAATTTGAAAGCTAGCTAGAGGCCTATTAATAAAGTACATGTTTTAAATTAAGCATAAAGTCACGCATGTGCATGTGTCAGGAGACACTCATTGTGGTGTGCCTGTGGAGGTCAGGGCACAGCTCGGAAGATGTGTGTTTTTCCTTCCACCATATGGGTCTCACAGATGAGCCCAGATTGTCAGGCGTGGCTACAACTGCTTTGGCTCAGTCCACTGGCCTCTAAACCTAAAAACTTAAGGGAAACTTTTAATGAAACCAGTTTCCTGTAAATAGAGATTAAAAAAGAAAGAAAGAAAGAAAGAAAGAAAGAAAGAAAGAAAGAAAGGAAGAAAGAAAGAAAGAAAGAGAAATGCGGTTCACAAGCCAATGCTCACAATGCAAGGAATGGGATAACAGGAGTAAAAGTTGCATGTAAGGGGAGAGATAAAGGTTAGATGCTTAGAAGTGAAGGAAAAACTAATTTTAAATTAATCCTAGTTTCACAGGTGAGGAAACCCTTGATCCAAAACATCACGTGGGAGTCATGAGTGTGCCTATCCTAGTTATCCTAATGAAACACTTCGTTTAGTTTCTATCACTGTGTAGAGAAGGCACAGCGATACATATCTGTAATCTGTGTACTGTGGTAGTGAAGACAGAGGATCAGATTTCAAACTCACCCTCAGCTACCTCCTAGGTAGAGGCCAGCCTAGGTAAGGTAAGCTCCTACTTCAAAAACATAAAAGATCTTCTGGAGGTATCTTCATCAGTGATCTTAAGTTGTTCTACAGAGCAACAGTTTTAAAAAACTGCATGGTACTGGCATAGAAACAGAATGGTGGATCAGTGGAACCGAACATAGGACCCAGAAATAAACCACACACTTATGGACACCTGATCTTTGACAAAGACGCCAAAACCATACAATGGAAAAAAGATAGCATCTTCAACAAATGGTGCTGGTCCAACTGGATGTCTACATGTAGAAAAATGAAAATAGATCCTTACTTATCACCCTGCACAAAACTGAAGTCCAAGTGGATCAAAGACCTCAACATAAAACCAGACACATTAAATCGGCTAGAAAAAAAAAGTGGGGAATACCCTAGAACTTATTGGTACAGGAGAAAACTTCTTGAACAGAACACCAACAGCACAGGCTCTAAGAGCAACAATCAATAAATTGGACCTCATGAAACTGAAAAGCTTCTGCAAAGCAAAGGACACTGTCATCAAAACAAAGCGACTGCCTACAGATTGGGAAAGAATCTTCACCAACCCTTTATCTGATAGAGGACTCATTCCAGTATATATAAAGAACTAAAGAAGCTAAAAAGCAGCAGACCAAGTAATCCACTTAAAAAATGGGGAAGAGAGCTAAACAGAAAATTCTCTGCAGAGGAATATGGAATGGCAGAGAAACACTTAAAGAAATGCTCAACCTCATTAGCCATTAGGGAAATGCAAATCAAAACAACCCTGAGATTTCACCTTACACCCATGAGAATGGCCAAGATCAAAAACTCAAGTGACAACACATGCTGGAGAGGGTGTGGAGAAAGGGGAACCCTTCTCCACTGCTGGTGGGAAGGTAAACTTGTACAAGTACTCTGGAAATCAATCTGGTGCTTTCTCAGACAACTAGGAATAGCGCTTCCCCAATATCCAGCCATACCACTCCTAGGCATATATCCAAAAGAGGCTCAAGTACACAAAAAGGACATTTGCTCAGCCATGTTTGTAGCAGCTTTATTTGTAATAGCCAGAAGTTGGAAACAGCCCAGATGCCCCTCAACTGAAGAATGGATGCAGAAACTGTGGTACATCTATACAATGGAGTATTACTCAGCAATGAAAAATAAGGAAACCATGAAATTTGCAGGTAAATGGTGGGACCTGGAAAGGATCATCCTGAGTGAGTTGTCCCAGAAGCAAAAAGACACACACACTCATATAGACATACAACATAGGACAAACCCACTAAAATCTGTGCATCTAAAGAAACTAAGCAAGAGAGAGGACCCTAACTAAAACAGAACCAGGAAGCTGTTTGGCATTCCCACTTCATTTCTTTCACATGAGCCCAGCTCTTTTCCATTCCAGCCTATCATTAATTCTTAAGGACGTATTGAATTCTCATAAATTTTCATATCCTTAAACATTATTCATCAAAATTCAGACATCATGTATTCTTTTCACTAGTTTCTTTTTTTTTTAAAGATGAAAATAGATTTTTTTTCTTACAGTGTATTCTAATTAGGGTCTCCCCTTCCCCAACTTCTCCCAGATTCTTCTCTCATCCCCTCTCACCTAAATCCACACTATTTTCTTTTCCTCTCTCGTGAGAAAACAAATAGGCATCTAATTATAATAAAATAAGACAAAATCAAAGTAAATATGACAAAAAAGCAGACGAAAAAGAGCCAAAGTGAAAGCACCAGAAACACATAGATGAACACAGAAATTCCATAAAATAAGAAACTATATACAATATATATTCAGAAGACCTGAAAGAATATTTTTTTTAAAAAAAAGCCCCAATAAGATTAAGAACCTGCCCTTAAGTTGGTTTGTATACCGAGTGAGATTCTAACGGAGAGCACTAATTTTTCCTTTCTGTGTGGGGATCAATTGCAGATAGCATCTGGGATAAAGACGGGCACTAGTTTCCTTAACAGGGTCTAATTGCCTTCCTTGCCTCCTGTCTGTCTCATTTAATCTCCTCTCCTTAGCAATGTCTGAGTGAGCCTCTCAGTTCTCAAACAAGATTTTGTTGTATCTCTGATGAGCTCTTTAAGAGGTCCTCATCACCTTCCCAATGAATGAGGTTCTTCACAGCCTATTTCAGTATTGCCAGTAGCCTTATTGTTAGGGATCTGTCCATTAAAATTCAGTGACCTTTGGGTATCAGAAAATCAGTCCTGAGGACTCAAAGGATACCCAAGACTTCAATATAAAATGGTGCATTGTTTTGCAGACAATGGATGTGGATAGCCCTGCACACTTCAGGTCACCCCTGAGCTGGTTACATCTATAAAATGTTAATGCTACATGATAGTATGCACATCCTGTTGGCTAGGGGATGATGGGAGAAGTTCATTGATGACACACTTGTAACGTTTAGTTTACTGGTTGAACTTATGGAGTACACTGTATACCTAGAGAAGGCTGACTGCCATGTGATACTTTCAAAACGTTTGCTGTCTTTGTCTCTCCCTCATATACATTTTTTTTTGGCCAGCTCCTTCCTTTATGCCCTTTGGTTCTCACCTGAGGAATTGCTTTGCCCATGCATCTTTCCAGGATTCCTCGGGAGCTGGGAGCTCCTTTCAAACTGTCTTTGTAAAAGCACTCATTACAATGTGTTAAAATCAATGCCGGACAAATGTGCACCCACCGCTGAACTTCAAGTTCTTTGAGCCAAATGACTGTAGACACCAGACACACTGTGTCTGAGAACAACATGAAGCCAACTGAAGAGAAAATGCTTGTAAAGCTCTAATGATGGATCGATAGAACAGAGAAAGAAGAGAGACGTGGAGATTGCACACTTCCTTCTATCTTAATGCTTGAAATCAATTTGGGATCATTACAGCTCATTTTCCTAGACCTTTATATTTTTATTACTATGATGTACCTTAGAGGTAGTCAAGGTCAAACGGTCTAAATATCTTTTTAAACTAATTGTATTTTTAGGATTTTCCAAAAGACTGCAGATAATGATCATTTCTTAACCACCATGTACTGCACAGACTAACAAAATACCCATTGTCAGAGTCTAATGAGAAACCTTATTGGCAGGTACCTTTATGTTTGATTTTTTGAATGAAAATAAAATATGATTATACTGTACCACTTTTAAAAGCAAAACCAATTAAAACATGTATTTAAGAGACTTTGAAATCAGGAACATTGAAAGCCTCAAGATCTCAGTTCCCTAAGAGGGATTTTACCCAAATTCAATCTGCTCTTGCCTCAGTTATTCACAGCCCATGTTTTCAAGAGAGAAAAGAAATGTTTAAAGTGTGCACTGGAGAGTCTAAAACACAATAACCGATCTCATTTCCTTAAGACAAATCTTCACAAGAAAAAATCTTGTTGTTAAAAGAAAAAAGTGACAGAGAGGCCACATATAACATAGAACTATTTGACCCATTTAAGCGGAGGGCTTACAATCCTGAATGTGGGTCATTCTCCCTCCACAGTCCCTCCCTCCTGACATTGCATGCCTTTCCCGGACCACACCAAACATCCCGTATTACAGTGATGGAGGCGTTGATTCCTCCTTTGCAGGATCATATCTCACCTTCCCCTCCAGTGTCCAACAGACTTATCTAGCAGTTACGTTATTTATAGCTGCTTTTGGGCCGATGCACGGACGGGGACGGATGCGGCAGAAAAGCGAATGCCGTGCAAATTGCATATTATAAAATTAAATGGTAGCATATTGTGTTGATTCGGATCACAGTCAAGTCTAGAGGCAAAATAGAAACAACAGATGCGATATAAATGCAGAGTTATCGTGTGTGTCCATGCTGGATTCCAAGCTCACAAAATTAGCACAATATGCTCTACCTGAGGGCAGACACCACAGAGAGAGAGAGAGAGAGAGAGAGAGAGAGAGAGAAAGAGAAAGAGAGAGAGAGAGACATTGAAGAGACAAGAATCTTTTAATTTTGGCTGATAATGACCTGTGAAAGGAAACTCTACCTTAATTGGATTTCTTATTTAAATATCTGTATTCACTGGCACCTCCGTGTTTTACATCACAAGATTTCTAACATGTCTTTTAATTCAGTCAATTTTACTAGTATGAATGGGCCTAATTAAATTCCATCCTGAAGCTAAGCACAGATAACTCCTTATCTTATTAGTCCCTTAGTAGTGTTACAGGTCTGGTTTTGGGGGGAAACACCTGAGGCAACTGGATTCTATTTGCGGTTGAAACCTGAGTGCACAGGTGGAGGTTATTGCACAAATAGCTCATTTACTATAGCCAGGGCTGCAGTTTATGGATTATCGGTGATACTCAGCAGTTGCCAGAATTCCTTTTGATTTATAATATAAATGGAATTCACTCTACAGGAAAAAAAATAAAAAAAGAAACAAACCTTACTTTGTAAGTGAAAATTTAATGATATTCTTTCTACAGGAAATGAAACTTGAAGAAAATTCTTCTATACCATGCATTTTTTTTTTGTGGTATATTTACTGGATCCCCTTCTTCACACTTCCACTCTTCTTGTCTTTTTGACATGTAAATTTACAATAGCATTTTTTCTCTTCTTTCCCCGAAAAACAAACAAACGAACAAACAAACAAACAAAAAAACCAGAGACCCTCACCTTTCACTAACTGAAAGAATTAAAAATACTATTGAATACTTTAAGCTTATAATGACCATTTTTTACACCTTGGGGGCTAATGGCCCTTTATTGCTGTTAATATTTGTAGCCTAATCTGCTACATTATCCTTCACAGCTTATAGAACCAACACTATTCTCTTCACAAAAGCCTTTCGTGGCTTTTTAATTTTTGTGTCTAATTCTTTTGGTTTAAGTGCACATAGGATTCTCTGACTCTAAAACTCACAGAGAAATACCCATAAGACTAGTTTAATAAAAAGCACTCATGAAATCATGAGTGATGGAGCTCAGGGCAAGAGTGTATGTTCTAGGTCCTTGGGTCCTAGGTTCAGCTCCTCAGGAGAGGAGAGGAACGTAGGAGAAAGTAGGGGAGGGGTGAGAAAGAGGAAAAGAAGACTGGCAAAAGGAAGAGTGAGAACAGATTTGCTAATTATGAATAAGAGAAAATTTTAAATTGATTCCATAATTAAACCCCCTACGGGTGACAGTGAGGTGTGCTGAGATTACTTACCCAGTAGATCGATTAATTTAAAAAAAAAAATGACTGGTGACCAGGAGGCAATTAGTGGTAGTAAGAATTGTTCTATACATCTGAAAATTGAATGTTGCATTACAGCTGGCTGCAACAGGCTATGAACTCTGGGAGCTTTATACATTAGCCCAATACAGGCTCTGGGTCTTTCCTAAACTAGTGATGATGAATAAGAAGGCTCTGCTAACATCATCCCAACATTCTTTTCAGAATACACAAAGCAATAGATCTTATCTTCTCCCAACATAATATATATCTAATCCTACTAGAGTCATGGATGGTCACATAGTGTGACTATTCTGCTCATATGCCATTCTTATTTTTTTTTCTAATAAAGGAAGAAATGATTGACGATATAAACATGAGGTTGTTATTTTTCTAAAAGTATTTCCCGAAGTTTCTGGGGAAAGCAATGGCTTAAACACTCCACAGATTAGATCAAGAACAGAGTTCTAGAACTACGAATGTTCTGATAGTTCTGATTCCTCATTCAGAGAAACACAAGACCCTTCACAAACAAGAAAAAACAAAACAGTGCGTGTCTTATTAGTAGCAAGGTGGGTAGAGGGACAGATTAGTAAAACCCCGGTCAAAAGGAAAGGAGGGATCCTTCTCATCTTTCAACTTCTAGATTTTAGTGTCTGAGAGACTGTCTCAAAGGAAAAAAAATAGCAGAAGAACTCCAGGCATAGTTAGCAGGAAGCTAATGCAGGTAATTTGGCAGGTGTTATGGACACAGAACAAGTTAGCCTTCAGTGGGGTTTTGAACAGTGAGTTATTCTCAATGGAACAAGCAAATAAATTTTAGCTGAGATTTTTTTATTTGCAGAAATTTATAGATATTGTCTTGTGAAGATTTCCTGCGTCTTTTCCCCTCCTAACAACATCCTTTATTTTGTAAATTTGTTTCTGAATTGAATTCCTAGGCAGGAAATAAAGTGCAGGGGATGCCAGCCCTGTACCTGGTTTCTATGAACAAGAAAGGAACCACTGTATAATGGTCATTCTTACAGGCTTCTATTACTGTGATAGAACCCTGATGAAAATCAACTCGGGAAAGAAAGGGTTTATTTCAGCTTAAGACTCTATGATTACACTCCCTCAAGGTGGGAAGTCAGGACAGAAACTCAAGACAGGAACCCAGAGGCAGGAAGTGAAGCAGAGGCCATGCAGAAATGCTTCTTATTGGATTACTCCTTGTGGCTTGTTCAGCCCTCTTTCTTTCTTCCTTCCTTTCTTTCTCTCTCTCTCTCTCTTTCTTTCTTATTTCTTAAATTTTTTATGTATTACAATTAATTCAGTTTGTATCCCAGCTGTAGACCCCTCCATCATCTCCTTCCAATCCCACCCTCAATGCCCCTCCCTAGTACACTGATAGGGAAAGTCCTCCTCCCCTCCTTTCTGGCCTTAGCTTATCAGGTCTCATCAGGACTGGCTGCAATGTCCTCCTCTGTGGGCTGGTAAGTCTGCTCCCCACTCAGGGAGAGGTGATCAAAGAGAAGGCCACTGAGTCCATGACAGAGACAGCTCCTGCTCCCCTTACCAACCTGCTTGGAGAGTGAGCTGCCTATGGGCTACATCTGAGCAGGGGGTCTAGGTCTTCTCCATGCAGGGCCCTTGGTTGGAGCATCAGTCTCTGCAGGTCACTTTCTAATATAACACAGGACATCTGCTTAGGAGCAGCATCCCCACAGTAGGCTGGGCCTTCCCACACCAGTTATTATTCAAGAAAATAACAGCCATAGTGTTACCTGTAGGCAATCTAATGGAGGCAATTCCTCATTTAAGCTTCTCCCTTTCCAAATAACTACTTTGTGTCAAGTTGTAAAACTACACACACACACACACACACACACACACAAAACAAAGAAAAAAAATCACCTTATAGACTATGCAGTTGAGACCCTAATTCTTACTAGTAAAAAGTCAATCAATCTCTAAAAAAAAATTACATCTTTACCAGAAAGAGATGACAGGTTTAAAGGAAAGGCAGTGTCTACAAATGAAAGAAAGGCAGCAACTGATCTCTAGTCAGATTCCTCATTCTTCATTTCCCCAGTTTCTCTTAAAAATAATTTCTATTGTATTTTTTTTTTTTTTTTTGTGTGTGTGTGTGTGTGTGTGTGTGGATGAAAGAGAGGGAAAGGGAGAGACACCACGGTCTATAGGTGGTATCAGAGGTCAGATGAAAACCTGCAGAAATTGAAATTGGTTCTTTCCTTCCACTGTGTGTATCTGTAGGGTGACACTCTCCTCATCAGACTTGATGGCATTTTTTTTTCTACCAACAGAGATATCTCACTGGCCCTCGACTTTCTTTTTTTAAAATCACCTTTGAAGTTCCAGAAACATGTGGAAGGACATATACTGTTATTTTTAGATGTTTTACAGTAGATAATTTCAGAACATTTTCCAATTTAATCCTGCTTTACTTTCCCAGGCAAACGTTATGAGTGCTTTTTAACTGGCAAGGTAAGTAAAGGAACTTGTCAAGTATACATAAACCTATTCTATTTCTAATTTAACCCGTTACTGGTGACTTCATTTCTGCCTAAAACATGTTAATTATTTTTATGATCTCTATCATCTTCAGAAGTATTTTGTTGCTTCTTTAAGGGCAAAAACTACCCAGATGCTACAAAATCCCATTTTGCTCTTGCAACAAAAAACAAGGATGTCAAGCATTGGTACTAAACAGAAAGATAGCAGATTTTCTCCTTTTTCTTTTCTTTTTTTCCTTTCCCTTCCTTCCTTCTTTTCTTCTTTCTTTCCTTTTCCCTTCTTCCTTCCTTCCCTCCTTCCCTCCATCCTTTCTTTCTTTTTAACACATGTGAACTATTTCTGCCTCCATCCTGTGGGCTGAACATGGCCAGTGGGAACTTTGCAAATTGCCTGCCTGATAGTAGGTGAATGGAGGTCATAAGTATCCTCTCCTAAGAATGAAGCTAGGGGATGACTTTTTCTTTTCACAATCCCAAAAGAGCCACTAAAATGCTTAAGAATCTCTTCTGTTCTTTAAAGGAAGTCACCAGTACAGAGTACTTTCAGGAGCTGGGGTGGAGGCTGCTGCTGTAGCCTCTACAGAATATAAAGCTGGCGTACTTCCAATGGGACTCATATAGGGAGCCATGAGGATGCAGGCAGCCATAGCCGTAAGTCAAATAAAAGCCAAGTTATGACATTTGATGGATGAGTGAGATAAGGAAATACTTTAATCTTTGAATGGATTTTTAAAAAATTTAAAAAAATGGATTAGAGCCAACTAAAAATACGTGGCAGTGCAGAGGATTAGAGAAAAGGTCAAAACAGAAGAAGAAAGTGCTGAGTTAGATTCATGAGTGGTCTCGATCTCCTAGATAAGCTATTTAACAGCAGTGATGGCTTCTGTAAAGCCCATGCCTGGGAGGCCCGTGAAACACCACAGTAGGAAACTGGCCCCCTTTCCTTGTTCTTTCTCACAGACTCTCTCTATAAGGTATTGGAATAAAGCAAAAGCAAGAGCCGCCGAGGATTCTCATAAAGTATCATAGCGTCTGAGTAATAACAGTCTCCAAGTTGCTGTACACCAGAAAGTTCCATTTTCTCTGTGACCTACAAAATCAGAAGAAGAAAAAAAAATTCTATTAACTGAGCCTGGCTTTCTAGAAAGGGTTTCTGAGATGCGTCCCGAGGGAATCTGCTCTTAAGCAGAACAGCTGAACCATGCTTTTTTTTTTTTTCCCCACAAGCTGCACATCAGGGTGCATATTGAGGAAATAGGATTCAGCACACCAAAATTATGAAAACAAATCAAATTACATGTTACCTGTCACATTCTGTACTTCCTCTGGGAAGAATCTTGCTTCTGCTTCATAAAAATAAAAACAGATGCCACTCAAGCCCATGTCTACGAAATTAGAGATTGGTTAGCCCATTGTTGGACTTCGACCATGTTATACTCTGCAAAGAGAAATCTGAAAACTTCACCCTGAAGTCGACTTATTGTTGAATCCTATAGAGCTTTAAGTATTACTTTTTCTATTTTGAGGCATTTTTATTATTATTTATTACAATTTATTCAATTTGTAACTCCCTTGTTTCCTCCTACTCTCCTCCTCTCTCCCCCTTCTCCCGAATGCACTCCTCCTCCAAGTCCACTGATAGGGGAGGTCCTCCTCCCCTTTCCTCTGACCTTAGCCTGTCATGTCTCATCAGGACTGGCTTCACTGCCTTCCTCTGTAGCCTGGCAAGGCTGCACCCCCCAGGGGGAGGTGATCAAAGAGCCAGCCACTGAGTTCATGTCAGAGACAGTTCTGTTCCTCTTACTAGGGAACCCACTTGGAAATTGAGCTACCTGTGGGGTATATCTGAGCAGGGGTATTAGGTCCTCTCCATGCTTGGTCCTTGTTTAGAGCATCAGAGCAGAAGACAGAGAACAGGACAGGAGCCTACCACAGAGTGCATCTAAAAGACTCTACTAATGAGGGTACTGAAGTAGAGGCTGAAACTCATAGCCAAACTTTGGGCAGAGTGCAGGAAATTTTATGGAAGATGGGGGATATAGAAAGACCTGGAGGGTACAAGAGTTTCACAAGAAGAACACAGCCAAAAAACCTGGGCCTGGGGAGTGGGGGAGGTTGCCTGCAGAGACTGATGCTCCAACCTAGAGCTTGAGTTTTTAAACATTTGTTTAAAAACAAAATCCAGTCAATCTCTTCTGCTTGGCACACCCACATGAAGGATTGCATTTCCAAAATAGTACTGTCTGTTTATAGAAGGAATATATTGTGTATTGTATAGATGTAGCACCTGTCAATAATAAAGCTGATGGCTTTTGTCTTAGGCAGGGAATAGAAGGTGGGACATCTGGTAGGTGGAGAGAATTCTGGGAGAGGGTCAGGAACCAGAGATTCAGCTGGCAAGAAGTGAGGAGGATGGATGCCTCATACCTGAGCACAGGTAACCAGGCACATGGCAAAATGTTGATTAGTAAAATGGATTATTTTAAGTTATGAGCTAGTTAGAGAAGAGCATAGCCATATGGCCTAGGTATTTGTAAATAATTATCTTGAGTTTCATGAGTCTTTATTTGAGGAGCTTGGGGCCAGGGAAAAACCCACTGCAACACTTGTGCACCTAAATGTGATTAAAAAATAATCTCCTGGTTACCAAGAGATTGGAATTCTTTTCAGCGCCATCATCTTAGGACTTTAGAGATGATGACAAAGACAACTGTAGAATTCGATGTTCCTGGTTGTATGAGAAAACAAGAAGCATCCTGTCACACCACTGCAGAATCCAGTCAGTGGTCTAAAGTGTGAGTGTGTTTGCTGACTCTGCTCTTCCCAGCCGTCGTGTAATGACACCCTACATCACATGTGGTCAGTGAGTCTCACCAAGGTTCACCCAGTCACCCCGGTTGGTGCCTGGCAGGTTCCTCAGAACTCCAGGGAGGAAGCTCACTGCTTAGGAAGATAAGAGGCACACAGACAAAGGGTTCCTTTCATTATTTCCATTCTGTGAATTGGAAATATGCAACAGTATACAGAAGAATATTTAAGATAAACATACCAAATGCTTGAAGTCTATCAACAATTTCTATTTCTACCTTTTTAAAAAATTAAAGAGAACTAAGGTTTTGAATCATTTCATTTGCAATGAATAGTTTACAGATTTGCTTTTACATTAGAATCTACTTGTGGCCACCAAATGTCAATTTTTTTTTTCCTTTTCCTTAGCTGTGAATATCTTGGCCTTTACTTTATTCTGTTCTCAAATCACTGGAGGATATTAGGACTAAGTTTAATTGAATCCGCCAAAAAAAAAATTCAGAGTAGATTTATAATTTGCATTTAAGGTCAGCTACATCCATATTTCTATATTTTATATGAAACCATCCAAAGATGATTCACATTTACTTTCTCATGTGAGGGTGAGCTGAAAACAGCCTCAGGCCATTGCCACTAATTTGTACCATATTTGAGTCTATTGTATACTCCAGGTTAGTTGGCCATGAACTTCCAGAGAGTATGCCATTTTAGAAGCACTGGATTAAATATTCCTGTTATTTGAAGTCCTATCCTCACTCTTACCTGAAAGCACTTATACTCATTGAGCTACTTCTCCAAGCCCTTATATTTTAAATAATAATTTTCTCATAAAATGATTGATTGAGTAATAAGAGAATTGCAGACCCCTTTATAAGCCCAAACTTCTACATCAGTCTTATTTTGCCAAGAAGCTGAGAATACACCTTGAAGAAAAGAGATCATCTTGAACATGCTACCACTCAAACTAGACTAATGAAATTATATCCTTATCAACTACTTTGTCCAAAACTAAAGTTGCAATGGCTCACTTAAAGATTTCAACACAAAACTTCATAGCATGCATATTTTATGGAAGAAATTTGGGAATATGCTTGAACTCATTGACACTGAAATGGACTTTCTGAACAGGACCCCAGTAGCACACACATTAAGACCAACAATTAACACATAAGACCTTGTAAAACTAAAATACATCTGTACATCAAAGGACACTGTTACTGAGGGAACAGGAAGCCTAAATAATGGAGAAGTATTTATCAGTTATAAATCTAACAGAAGGTCAGCATTTAGAATAGATTAAGACCTCAAATACAACAACAGCAAACAAACCTAAATGCAGAGCAAATAACTCAATTCAAAAAAATGGGTCATGGAATTAATTAGAGTTCACAAAAGCTAAAATACAAACATTGAGAAACATTTTTTTTAAAATGTCCACATCCTTAGGCATCACGGAAGTGAAAATTAAGACAACTTTGAGATTTCATTTAATCCCAGTCAAAATGACTAAGATAAAAAAAAAAAAGTCTAACAAATGACAACAAATGCTGGCATGTACATGGGAAAAGAGGAACACTTAACTGATTGTTGGTGATAATGCAAACTGGTATGGAAACTATGGAGATCAATGTAGAGGTTCCTCAAAAAGCTAGCAGTAGATTTACTACATTATATATCTGTGCCACTCATGGGCATATAGCCAAGGGATTCCAGGAATCCATGTTCATTGATGCACTAGTCATAATAGCCGGGGGATGGAAAGGGACTAGATGTCAATCAATTGATGAATGGAAAATGAAATCATGATCCATTTAAACAATGGAATTCTGTTAAACAAAATGCATTCACAGGTACATGGATAGAGCTAGAGACACATATTCTGAGTGAGGCAACCCAGACTGAAAAAGACAAATGACACTTTTTTTTCCTTTCATTTTTAGATGTTGGCATTGAATCTTCAGTTATATGCGTTTCATTTGGAATACCCACAAAGCTCAGTAAATTAGTAAGGGGCCATTGTGGTATGGTTTTCAAAAGAGGGGAAATAGAATGTGATGGCATAAAGAGTTAAAGGGGAATGACGGAACGAGATGAGTTAAATTGGCATGGCAGATGTATAAGAAGGGTAGAGGTAGAAACACAGGGAGGAAAGACATTTAAAGACATTTCAAAAAGTCATGTGGAAACACACTACTATAAAAACGTTCTTAAAATATGTACAGATACATGAATAAGAAGACATAGTCTATAGCCCCTGGTGGGCACTGTCGTCTTAAAAACAAAAAGCTCACTGCCAGCAGTCGGTTATCCCTTTAAAAGATGGGTTTGCCTTTGACCCACAAGACCCATAGACCCACAAACAATACAGGTAATTGCCAGTGAGTTCTCTTGCTTTCCCCTCCAGAACACGACAGCAAGACCTTATTGCTGAAGATACCACATACCACTTCTCTGAGGAGTCACAGAATACAGAAGGATCAAGCTGGTGTTGACCTGGAAGTTTCTTCCCCACTGGCTAGCTTTCACAGTGCTGAAAGGTGCTATGCCTGCTACCGGAGGAGAAAAGCAGCCCTCAGTCCTACCCAACTGTGAACCCTATGAGCTACAATAATGACTGGACCAGTAGCACAAATTGCACTTTATTCCCTAAAAAAATAAGAAAGAGGACATAGGGTAGGTAAGAGAGGAATGGGCTGGGGAGGGATTAAATATGATCAAAGCGTATTGTGTTAAATACTTAAACTACAACAAAATGAGAAAATATCCCACAAATTATAAAGAAATTCTTTGGTAATCCTATTTCATTAATTATTTGAAAAGCCAACACAGTGTGATTTGTTTTACAGTTTTTAAAATTAATTAAAATATAACATTACTTATCATCTTTGTCCTCCCTCCAGCTCCTTAAATGTCCTCTCCCTCCAACCTGTCCGGTGCTCCTCCATCACTCTCTATTATTTTGATTCTCTATTTTTGATTATTATTGTTGCACGTGTGCATAAATATATGAACACAATTTGCTGAATTCAGCGTGGATCGTGCAAATATGATTTCAGGACTTATCACCTTGCGTGGGATAACTAATTGGTGTTAATGTTAAAAACCCAAGTGAATAAAGAGTCTTTGGTTTTGAACCACAGATTTCAATACCTGAGGGTATTAATGAGTCAGGAACAAATGAGTCAGCCTAATGAGTCAGGGACAAAAGCAGCAAAATATTTTAAAACTTTCCCAGACTGGATCGGTTTTGCTTACTGCTCAGTTAAAAATAAAAACTATAAAATGTGGGATCTACTTTGCCTAATAGTAGAAAAACAGATCTAGTTGTTTTTTTTTTTTTAATGAAAATTATAAAATGACCTTGTTCTGTGCAGCGACAGAAGATGACTGCTAATTTTCACTGCACATATTCAGGTCAAATAGCTAGTCAGGGCAACAGCCTGTTTGTACTGGTATTTGTATCCTATGAAATTCTCTCATTTTTGAGAGAACATACCTTGTAATTATTCTGTTTCTTATATTTAAAGGTCAATCTACTTCTTATTATTGTTGTTTTGAATATACCATCTTCATCAAATGGATAAATCTCGGATCATACTTTTAGTGTTATTTTCCAAGACTAATCTTAAATATATAATTTGTAGAGTATTTTTGAGCACAATGATTCAATTACAGAGAAGATTACACAAAACTGTGCTTTTTACCCAGTAAGAATAGCAATACAAAAGTAATATTATATGTTTGTTTGAGCATCTCTACATTTCTTATAGGGCTTTAGCACTATTGTAAATAAGATGTTCTTAAGCAAAATACTTCCTCTAGGATTGTTTGGTTCATATAAACCAAACAATCTTTTCTTTTCTTAGGTCTATAGTGCATAACATCTCAGAAACATATAATATGCATATAAATATCTGATACAATGGAGGGGAAGAGGAAGGGGTTAGAGAGATAGAGATTTTAAGATTTCCCAGATTCTATGCTGTATGGGACTTTGAACCCCACCCTTGTGTTTTCCAAACCTCTGGAAAACATGACTAAGCTTTTTGAAGATCTTTGTGACTAGGAGTATTTCCTCCTAGTGGAAATTTGTGGAGAATGGTCCCTATAAAGTCACATATTTGAATGCTTGGTCCCTCGTTGGTGGAACTATTTTGGAAGGATTAGTAGGTGTAGCCTTGTTGGAGGAGGTGTGTTTGAGAAGGTTTTGAGGTTGCAATAACCCATGATAGCCCTGTTAACTTTCTTTTTTGTCTTATGCTTGTAGATCATATGCCAACTCTCATCAACTGCTCCCCTATTATACCTGCCTCTTTTCTACCATGTTTTCAGCTGTGATGGTTATAGACTTATTCTCTGAAATGTAAGCCAATAAGCTCTATTCTATGTTGCCTTGACCAGATTCATTTAGCACAGCAATAGAAAATTAAGGCATTCCTCTAGAGAAAATATGACGGTATTCTTGTAGGATGTGTTTGCTTCTACAATAAACTTAAGTCATCAAATCCTGCCTTGAACAGGTAAAATTTGCATTTATTTATTTCTTCATACTTAATAAAAATCCAAGGCAAAAGACTACAAAATAGGCTTTTAATAAACTAGATATTTTTAGGATTTCAGGAGAAAATTGTGTAGTGGAAAGTAGAAAGAAACATCTAAGAGCTCAATGTGAGAATACAGTTTTCATTTGGCTCCTGAAGAGAACTCAAGAATTGGAAAGAAGTGTAGAGGACTTCCCTGGGTTTCTTTTGTGTAGCCCTGTGTGAGATGTGAGCCTGGTCATCTTCTCAGCTCCCCTCTAGTAACAGACGAGGAAAGCAACAACGGCTGAATGCGAGCAGTGCTTGGTTTAATAACTGGGAAATGGTAGGGATTAAATAATTTACAAGTCTAAACCTTGAGATCAGGCTCAAAGTCATGGCGCACCAAGAACATGTCTCAGCTTCTGCAGTGTCTAATTTCAGAGGAACACAGAGTAGCTTAGAGAGGAGAAACTTGGCATTCAATATCAATGTTTTCTCCTGGTGCATCTTTCTAACTTAACATATGTATATGTAGGTGCATGTGTTTGTGCTGTGTATGTTTTTGTAGATCAGTATATGCAGCTGATGGGCAGCTCAGGCTTCATGTGCATTCTCAAGTAAGGGAAGCAGGGGCTGTGTCTGATATGGACTCTGTTGCCTGGGTTTTGATCACTTCTCCCAGAGGGGCTTCCTTACCAGGCCACAGGGAAGCGGAAGAATTCAGTCCTCATGCAACTTAATGAACTGGGGTGAATGGGTACAGGGACTTCCCTTTTCTGAGGAATAGGGGGATATAGTGAAGGGAGGGTAGGATTGGGAGGAGAGGAGGGAAGGGGCTATGGCTGGGATATAAAATGAATAAATACATAAATTAATTAAAAAACATCGGTAGATGCTTTGTCCTGAATTTTATGTTAAAGATGTGAAATTACAGATTTTTGAAAACAACTCTGACCTATAGTGGAATCTGTCAGCTAGTTGTTAAGCCAGATTTGCACCATCCTACTCTAAATCTGAAATGGATTACCTAAGGGAAAGCGTTTGACAAACATTTCCCAAAGAAAAGAATTGTAATCATATCTGAAGCTAATGACCAGTTGACCAGTTGCTAATGATTTCATATGAGCAGCTTCTTGCCATTCCAGGAGTTTTCTAGGTTTACTGAACACACCAGTTGGTAATAATATAAAATTAGAAAATAAGATTTTACTTAGATTCACTAACATCAATACTTTATATTGTAACACCGAATAGCTCTTTTTTTTTGAGATTTCAGATGGCTCGCTCTCAGCTGTGTTATATTTTTAGCTTCCTGAGGCCAGAGCACATTTTCTTAATGATGGTACTGCATAATCAGCAAAGTACAAACATTTGGAAGCATGCACACATATAAAAGGAAGGTAGCTTGTAGCTGTCAGTCTTTTCTGTAGGTAGCTATTGCAAAAATATTGCAGGCAATGAAATTGGAGATGGCGCACCTTTATGGGATAGTTCAAGTCATGAAAGAGAGAGAGTAAGACACTTTGTTGGATACCTTTGAAACTGAAGGACAGGAGTTTAATAATTGCTGTATGGTAAGTGGTGAGCATTTTGCACATTTTAAATTAAAAAAAAAAATCACTGGTGAAATATTGCCTACAATCTGCTAAAAAGGAAAATAAAAGAATTTTTTTACAGTTGGCACCATTAAAATTCCAGATGTAAGCATACAGTTTTCAAATTCCTTAAGGTTTTCTTCAATAGTCTGTGTATGCAATTTAAAGACATTTAAGAAGTGACATTTTTCCTGAATCCCATGAATAGAGTAGATACAAAATAAGCAACGAGTTCTTACGAGGTTGAGGAACAAAAAAAAAAAAAAACAAAACAAACAAACAAAAAAAAAAACACATTACATTTCTCTGCCATATAAGGAGAAAGACAACTTCCTTCAGTTGGAAAGAAACATGGTTCTATTTTCCAGTTCTCAACAGTAAAACTGATAATGTTCCCAAGCTGATAGCTTTTCACCACTTCAATATTCATTTTCATAAAGGAGAAGAGAAAAAAGTGGGAAAGAAAGAAGATGATGGTACAGGAATGAAGAGGAGGAGGGAGAGGATAGGAACAGGACAATGTTCTTTGAAGATGTCTAGGCAATTGGAAGAGTTAGAATCCTGCTTTTATTTTTAGAAATGTATATGCTTAAGATTTTTCTTTTGTTCAATACTAATTTGTGTACAAATAATTTAATTCCATTGGGGGGAAAAACAAACTTCTTTTACCTGGCTAAAACTCTAATTTACCTGTGTGAAAAAGTTAGTTATAAAACTGCATAACAGAAAGATCAGAAAGAAGGAGAGGAGGACCCCCTCATCAGTGGACTTGGGGAGGGGCATGCATGCAGAAGGGGGGGGAGGGTGGGACCGGGAGGGGAGGAGGGAGGGGCTTATGGGGGGGATACAAAGTGAATAAAGTGTAATTAATAAAAGTTAAATAAAAAATTTTAAAAAACTGCATAACGGAATTAATGCTCAACTAAAAGGAAGCTTGATGGTGTTCAATCAGAGGATTGACCTCTTGCAGGAGCAAATTGATACCCTATGGCAAATCGCTCAACCTGGCTGTCAATAAAAGTATGCTGGACTTTGTGTCACTAGCAAACAACATGAGAATTTTTCCTGTGCTGCAAATCTGTCTAAACAATTGTCGAGCTATATTTTAGGTAATTGGACTGGAGAATTCGATACTACGATGGAGCAGCTGAGAGTGGCCATTGTCACAGTAAATTCTACCGGAGTGGACGCAGGACTAGCCACAGGATTATCAACATGGATTGCTGCAGCCATGAATCATCTGAAGGAATGGGCGGGCATGGGAGCGTTAGCAGGACTTCTGGTGTTGGTCTCCTTGGTTTGCCTGTGGTATATATGCAAGATTAGAGTCTCACAACAGTGTGATGCAGCCATGATCATTCAGGCCTTTACAGCCATTGAAGCAGGACATTCTCCCCAAGCATGGTTGGATACCACAAAAAGCTAAAATGATACGCCCAGGATGCGAGGCTAAGCACTGCACTCAGGGTCAGCCGCTTTGGACCCAGAGAAGAGCATGTCTGATTGCATGCGGGTTGATGCCCCAGGTCCCGCCTCTGAGAAAAAGGTATCGGACGGGTCTGACGCTCTTTGGGTAGGTGACACCTAAATGAACATCTGTACAAAGTCCCAATTTATTTCTAATATCAGAGATCAGACCTCTACTCTTGCCTGATGTGTCTAAAACAAAAAGGGTGAACTGTAGAGAGTTGCGGAATGCTATGCCTTAAAGATGGAGCTGGTTTTCACCTTCCACCTTCCCGATGGTGAGTGCTCTCTGTCACGAACAACTCCACATTTGGCTAAGGCCGAGGATCTGGCTTGCTTCCATGTATGTGGACCTATCTGCATTGCCCCTGTGGCACGCCTGGGTTGGCTACCCAGAGGCTATTTAAGCTGTGGGCTGGCTTTCCCCGGGGTCCGAGGATTGTTCAATGTTCCTGAATAAACTGCATTGAAAAAAAAAAAAAAAACTGCATAACAGCTGTAGTTTACATTACATTTGCCCTGATTTAACGTAATAGACAATACTTCGCATTCTCTAATATTTAGGGTTTTTAATCAGTTTAATAAAACTATTTCTACTTCCTGCCTGGAAGTTGGAGTGAGACTCAAGACACATATCTTAAGTGCAAAAGGAACCTTTATCAGAGCACAGACACCTTGAGTGCCACTGAGGAGAGCTCTGTCCTGAACAAACATTCATCTCTATGCACAGATGTAAGAGACATGAGAGTGCAGAAGGGAGGTATGCTGGGACATTCAAACACAGTCAGCTGCTAGACGGAAGAGGGTGAGTTTCCACGTCTCAATAAATAGGTTTCTAAATACGCACTTTTTAAAGTAAAATTTCTAAATGAATCATAAACAAAGGGCAGTGTACTAAATAAAGCAGTAGCTACTGTCTCTTTATGACAGCCTAATTTATTCTTTTTCTAGCTAGGGTGATGTCTGTTTCACATAATATCTTTACTCTCACAATCGGGTACTAACAAACACATTCTCGTCGAGGGTTGATTTTAGCATTTAGCAAAATACATGTCACACATCAAACTGAGTATCAACCGTGGGAAAATCTCAGGAGGTCTCATCATGGAAGTAGAGTAAGAAACAAACTGTGGATTTCTCTACTTTTCATTCTAGTTCTTGAGGTTTCTGCATAGGTTGTTCTATTTGTTATTTCAATCAGGGAAAACGATGGTGCTCTTGGAAGGTTGGAAATACAGCTGCCCTTTTCTCTTTGTAAGGTATGATTTCTTGATTAAGGAAATTGTCTACAATGCCCCCGTGAAAAGTTAATCATATAGGGAAATGACTTCAGAATGCTTGATTTATAGGAGCTCAGTGGTGTGTCTTGTGTGGATTGTCGGTGAGCCTCTGTGTCTATGCCACCATGAAAACAATCGACTTGACTCATAAAGTGACACAGTTAATTTCTTTTCAGTTAACTGTGCATAAGAAAGTTGATGGAAGAATTTAAAACAATTATTAATCAGATCATAGAAATAATGTTCTTAAAATGTGTATGTTTTCCAACCCCTCCCCCCATTCTTGCAGCCATTTTCAAAGAGTGGAGTCATGGTGATAAAACAGATGAGCCTCTCTCAGGAGGCTCTTTCTGCTCTTAGTGTTCAAATTCACCCTTTATCAAGGCAGAAATGCACTTCCCCCAAAGTTAGCTTCTGTATGTTGGTAAACCAGCAGTTCACACAAGGAAGCCAGTAGCATGGTCAGGACAGTCAGGGAATGTAGTGATAGAATGTTTGCCTTGTTTCTGAATGTAACCCCTTCTCCTGTGTGTAATATGAAAAACTACCAATAACAGCTAAACAAAGTCTTGTCAGTTGCTGATTTTATTCTTCTCCTGTAAATGTTATCTTACCTTGCCATGTAAATTTAACTAAGATGCTTCAGAAAATTTTACTCATAATAAAAAAGGAATTTGATTTGAATTTCTGCATCATCTTTTAAGACAGTAGGGAATTAAACACAGAAAGTTGAGCTCATATAACTTCAAGGCAACTGAATTCTCAGTTTCCCTAGAAGGATCCTACTATTTTGGATGGTTATTCTAACATAATCCCAGTTTACTGGCGATAAAACATACTTAAAAAAAGAAAATCTGCATTGTTACTTGGCAGGACTTTTTCTGTCACTATTCTTCCATGGATCACTGTTATTTTCAGACTGACCCATTTTGCTTAGTCTTTTACACTATATGTATGTTTGGGGAAGAAAATCAGCCTATTCCTTCCCAGTAAATATTTACTTCTTGATATGAGAGCACACCATGAAGATTTATATGTCGGGTATTGTAGACCTAGGAGAATATTGGGATTTTTTTAAGTATGATTTTTTATTTTAATTTTTATTAATTAAACTTTATTCACTTTGTATTTCCCCTGTAACTCCCTCTCTCCTCCCCTCAGAATCCCACACATGCTCCACTTTCTCCATGTATGCCCCTTCCCAAGTCCACTGATAGGGGAGGTCCTCCTCTCCTTCCTTCTGATCTTAGTCTATCAGATCACATCAGGAGTGGCTGCATTGTCTTCCTTGGTGGTCTGGTAAGGCTGCTCCCCCCTCAGGGGGAGGTGGTCCAAGAGCAGGCCAATCAGTTCATGTCAGAAACAGTCCCTGTTCCCATTATTGTGGAACCCACTTGGACACTGAACTGCCATGAGCTACATCTGTGCAGGAGTTCTAGGTTATCTCCATGAATGGTCCTTGGTTGGAGTATCAGTCTCTGAAAAGACCCCTGTGACTTATAGCCAACCTTTGGGTAGAGGGCAGGGAATCTTATGAAAGAAGTGGAAATAGTAAGACCTGGAGAGGACAGGAGCTCCAAAAGGAGAGCAACAGATAAAAAAAAATCAGGAATACTGGGATTTTAATGTAATGATTTCCCTCATTCTAAATAAACCATATTAAAATATTTCATGCATCCACATGAAAACTTTTTTTTACTGTCAGGATATTGAGTAATTCAAAGAAATTACATCATATATAATACACTCAATAAAACTGAATTAGGAATAAAATACAGTGAAACTGCATATCAGGTTTATGGTAAAATTGGGTATCTACAAATTTATGAGAGAAAGTACTAATATTTGGGATACTAAGTATTGTAACAATGTGTTTTTAGGATAATGAATGCCTGATCTTATACTCAGTAATTCTAATTTTCATCAAGAAACTTGAATTCCATAATGTATGACCACTGATCTCTAAATTTTGAAAAACTGAAGGCTAGCTGCTTGGGTATAATAATCTAAGAAAGTAAAAACATTCCTCAGAAATTTTTTTTTTTTTTACATTTACTGTTCTGTAAGCTGCTGCTAAGTGCTTATAGAGTCAGAGCTAGAAGAGCATTGAAGCTTGTGAATAAAGTGCAAGCGAGATGCAGAGATAAGTCAGTAACACGCTGCATAGCACTTCCAGAGAGCAGAGAGAAAAGGGACATGGAAAAGAATGCCTTCTGCTTTATCCTGATGGTTATACACAGGTGTTTGGATGTTTGGAAACAAGTAAATATACAGAAGTAAGTTTAGGAGATAGAATTTTAAAGTCTAAAACACACTTATTCAGTTTGACAAACAAAACAAAACAAAAACCAAGCAGTGGTTATTTCTGGGGAGACATAGACCTTTTTCTACTAAGGGCATAATTCTAACTCATGATTTTAGGAATCCTTTAAAAATAACAGTATATAATAATAATGAGATCCTTAAGACAGTCCATGTATTAGTGGTGAATTTATTCTGTGTGTTGTGGTGGCAAAACATTCTCATGATTTCACACAGGTTGTTACTCTCATGTGTTTTCTTTTTTCACTTTACATGTTTCTCTTTTAATAAGTGTAACAGAACACTTTCATTTACATGAAGAACATGAAAACACCTGTGAATGTATACACAGGGTCTATGCAGACATATCATGAACATAAAACTTCCCATTTTACATTGTTTACTAATGGAATTATATACTATAATCTTTGGTTTCTCAGGGAATGCATTCATTCTGAGAGCAGGCTTCCTTCAATTAATAAGATATGGGGCATGGAATGGAAATCCTGTGCTGATATTCACTGACTCATTTCTATGTAGTATGATACATAACAAATTTATATGCATTTTGCCCAAATTATGCATGTCATGCACACATGAAGCTGATCATGGTCCCATGATACAGATGAGGTCAAAGAAGATAAGCTTCTAAAGGAGTAAGCAAGAAAAAACAAAACCCAATGTTGAAAACCCCGGGAGAACCTCTGGGGACTACTTTTCAGACAGGACATTGATCCATTTCCAGCACTAATTCGGGAATACATCCTCATCTAGACTCTCCTGGGTCTTTCCAACTCCGTCTCAACTTTATCATATGGAAATTAAGGGCACAGAGAGCTTAGGATTTTCAGACGGCATTCACTCTAGACAGGTAGCAGTTTTGCTAGTGGGAAAGGTGATGCCGAAAACAATATTTTATCACGGTGAAGCACATATTGTACACCAAGAGCACAGGGGACCTTCTATCCTCTAGACCTCACAGCAATTCCCCAGGGCACACTTGGAAGTTCCCATTTTATAGTTAGAATAATTCAGAGGAAGAGGTCATCAAGTCACTTTCCAACCTACACCACTAGTAACTTGGTTACCTGGCATTCGAAAATGCTTAACGAGGGCTTGCCATGATCATTACAGTTTATGAGTATATTTCTGGCAGGGTTCTTTAACAGGCCTCTTTGTTCAGAGCTTTTCCTCTATGTACCAGCACATTCCATAGTATTAACATGCATTGCTATTCTTTTCCAGGCCTAGACAGCTGCAGCCCAAACTAATGCTTAGATATTTGTAGCCAGTGTCTGTCATTCTAATTTTGTGAAAGAACTTCTGGCTTATGATTTGGACCCTAACACAAACATATATTTTTACCTCGAGCCACCAAGTTCCCATTAGAACTCAGTTTGTGATCAAACACTAAGCCTGTTTCACATATTATATCAGTTTTGTCATTGCCATGCTAGAATACCCAACAGAAAAAATGGAATGGGGAAAAGATTCCTTTGGCCCAGAGTTTTAATCTTTTTTGATGGGGAAGGCATAAAACATACAGAGAGTCCTGGCTAGAAACAATTCCTGATGATGATTCTCAGGGCCCATACGGCTGCTGTTTTCACCATATGTTACCAATATTCTATAGACTCCCCAAATAGCTCTACCAGATGGGGACCAAGTGTTTTAACACAGGAGCCTACGTGGGATGTCTCAGACCCAAGTGTGACATTCTGCCACCGCAGTCCCTCAGCTCATGGCTGTGTCATAATGCAAATAGTCAAACTGTCAGAGTCTCTGTCACCTCAGTAGTCTCAACATTAGCAAAAATTCCTAATAACTAGCTGTGAGCCCTTATTGTGATAAGAAAAATAGATACTTCAATATACAATGGTATGAAAAAATTTCTCATTCTAAATGATGGAGCAAGGGCACTGACCAAAAAAAAAAAAAAAAAAAAAAAGAACCCACCATGTTGTAGGTCTGTAGCGCATCATGGAGATCCCACACACAGGGTTTCTCTTCTCTCTGCAAGCCCTCTGTCTTCCCCTCAGGCTCAGCTCTCCCCAGGTCTGATCTCCACCCACATTTCTCACTATATTCCCTCTCCTACCCTGTTTCCTCTTCCACCACTTCTGCTATCCATTCTATTTCCCCTTCTGAATGACATTTAAGCATCCTTCCTCAGGTCCTCCTTGTTACTTATCTTCTTTGGGTCTGTCAATTGTAGTATGTTTGTCCTGAACTATATGGCTAAAATCTGCTTAGAAGTTGAGTAGAGATCGTGTGTGTCTTTCTGTGTCTGGGTTACCTCACTCAGGATGATCTTTTCTAGTTCCATCCATTTGCCTGCAAGTTTTATGATTTCCTTGTTTTTCATAGCTGAGTAGTATTCTGTTGTGTAAATGTACCACAATTTCTGTATCCATTCTTCAGTTGAGGGACATCTGGGTTGTTTCCAGATCCTGGCTATTACAAATAAAGTTGCTACAAATATGGTTGAACAAATGTCCTTGTTGTTTGGTGGAGCATCTTTTGGGTATATGCCCAGGAGTGGTATAGCTGGATCTTGAGGTAAAACTATTTTCAATTTTCTGAGAAACCACCAAATTGATTTCCAAAGTGGTTGTACAAGTTTGCACTCCTATCAGTAATGGAGGAGGGTTCCCCTTTCTCCACATCCTTGCCAGCATGTACTGTCACTTGAGTTTTTTGTGTTTTTTTTTCCACTTGAGTTTTGATCTTAGCTATTCTAAGGGGTATAAGATAATATCTCAGAGTTGTTTCGATTTGCATTTCTTTGAGGGCTAAGGACTTTGAGCATTTCTTTGTTTTTAGCCATCCAATATTCCTGTGTTGAAAATTTTCTGTTTAGCTCAGTACTCCATTTTTATTAGATTATTTGGCTTGTTGGTGTTTAATTTCTTTAGTTCTTTATATATTTTGGATATTAGCCCTTTGTCAGATATAAGATTGGTGAAGATCTTTTCCCAATCTGTAGGCTGCTATTTTGTTCTATTAACAGTGTCCTTTTCTTACAGATTTTTTTTAGTGTCATGAGGTCCTATTTATTAATTGTAGATCTTGGAGCCTGAGCTGTTGGTATTCTGTTCAGGAAGTTGCATTCAGTGCGAATGATTTCAAGGTTGATACCCACTTTCTCTTCTAATAGATTTAGTGTATGTTGTAAGTGGAGATTAATATTTACTATTGATATGTCTTCTGGCAAAGCTGCTGTTAGTCTTAAACAGCTGTATACCCAAATCACCACACAGAGACTGGGTTTATTTAGTTAACCTAGAACACAATGCTGGGCAAGAGTTACTCTCTCCTAAACCTCCATGCCCTCATAGTTTCCTAACATTTAGATTTCCCATATTATACTTGCTTTTAGTGATATATCATGTCTAGTCCATCTCCACCATGTCCCAAGATCTCTCCTCCAGCTCTGCTCCTAGTTCTCCTCTCTCCCCTTCTCCTTCCACTCATTTCCTGCCCTCTAGCTCTCCCCTCTTTCCTGTCCTCTGGCTTCCCCCATTGCACAACATTGTAACTAGTTGCTTTATTTTGGCCTGTTTACACACAGTTGAGACAGGATGCTTAGAATAAGTATCACAATGCACTATCCAGATTGAAACCAGAGAGTTGGGGGCAGGGGGAGAAATCAGCATCTGAATGAACAAGGGTAAGGTATATACATTTTAAAAGAACATTATACCAACAAGTGTATCTGGTTTTATGTTGAGGTCTTTGATTCATTTGGACTTGAGTTTTGTGCAAGGTGATAAATATGGATCTATTTGCAGTTTTCTACATGTAGACATCCAGTTAGATCAGCAATTCTTGAAAATGCTTTCTTTTTCCATTGTATGGTTTTGGCTCCTTTGTCAAAAATCAAGTATTTGTAGGTGTGTGGGTTTATTTCTGAGTCTTCACTTTGATTCCTAATATGGGGGTGGCTCTAGCTAAGATTCCTAGTAACAGGGATCATGGAAACTGAAGAGGACACCCTCAAACTGGACAACCTACCGACAAAAACTTTGACCCAAAATTTACCCTTCCTACAAGGTGTGCAGGAATAAAATAGCACAGAGACAGAAGAAATGGCTGACCAGTGCCTGCCCCAATCTGAGACCCACCCTATGGGGGAGAGCCAACCTCTGACATTATTAAAGGTACTCTGCTATGCTTGCAGAAGGGAGCCTAGCATAGCTGTCCTCTGAGAGTCTCCTCTTAGCAGTGGAGCAAAACAGATGAGATGCTGCGACTCACAGCCAAACATCGTGTGAAGCATAGGGAGTCTTATGGAAAACTGGAAAAACATGGTAGAGGGACCTGGAGTGGGTAGGAGCTCCACAAGAAGGCCAACAGAGCCAACTAACCAAGGCCCAGAGTGCCTTGCAGAAACTGAAGCACCAATGCATGCATGCAACTGAGGACCATGCATGGACTGGACCTAGGTCTCCTTCACAGTTGTAGCTGATGGATAGCTATGGATTCATGCGGAATCCCTAGTAAGGGGAACAGGGGCCTTTTCTGACATGGACTCTGTTGCCTGCTTTTTGATCAATTATCCTCAGTGGGGCTACCTGGCCAGGCCATAGGGGAAGAGGATGCACTCTAAGGTGACTCATGAAGAAAAGGGGAGTGGAGAGGGAGGGTGGGACCGGAAGGAGAGGAGGGATGTGGTATTATCGGTATTATCAGATGTAAAGTGAATAAATAAATTAACTAATTAATTTTAAAAAATGAAACAGCAGGACAAACACAAAATCCTGACTGTAATCTTGACTTGGCTAGCTCCACTCTTACATCTCTATTTTTTTGTAGGACTCCTGTTTTTCCTCAGGCCAGTTCCACATTAAAAATGTTCAATTTCTAAAAGCCATTCATTTACCAATAACTAAATTAATTAAATTAAATAAAGATTATATACATGAAATAGTGATTTTTTAAATCATGGAAATGCATAATGTCAGCAGCTTAATGTTACATGAAATGATAATAATTATCTATACATTCAAATTGTTGATATTTTAGTCTCCTCTAAATGTAGTCATAAATTTTAATTGATTTTTTCTGTAAAAGAAAAAGCAAAACATGTTGATGGCTAGTCAAAAGAAGAAGAAATATTCTGAGCTTTCTCAACATTTTGAAAATAGTCATAAGTGGTATAAATAATACATTTGATCTGGGGATTCATAGCAGATAAAAATAAACAGTATCAACTTACAGGAACCCACCCACTGTGGCACATTATTTAGAAGACAAAATTCAGAACATTAAAAAAACAAAACAAAACAAAAAAAAACAATGATCAAGTAAAACAAAAGTTTTTAATAGTCATTTATCATTTCAGGAGAGAAAGCCCAATAGAGGCATAAATTTATTAATTATATGCTATAAAACTCATTTACTACATAGAATTTGTCATGTACCCTTGAGATGAGCACTGAGACAATTCGTGGCAACATTTCAATTACCTGCCTCTGTTAGGTTATCTGCAGCCCAAGCCTAACTGTTGTCCGTGTCTTCGGATCCCTGACTGCATTGTTAAGGATATAAATGAAGTCTTTAGATCAGTGACTTGCCGAACTGCCTCACTGAAGTGAAGAAGCCCCACAGAATTGAGGCAAACCTCAGACTTAAGCACATCTGTGAAATGATCCTAAGATGATCATTTTACCAAGTGGAGCGAGAAAAAAAAAACAAAACAAAACATCAGGAAAAGCAAGGGACTAGCCGCCAAGACATCTTACAACAACGACAACAACAACAACAACAAAAGTGCAGTTCAGTGATCATCACCTCCCCACCTCATTTCTGGAGACTGAGGGCTAAATCTACCATAAAAGACATTAAAAGACAGAATTCAGGAAGCAAGAAAAAGAAAAAAAACTAACTAAACCCAACCAACTGAACCAAATAAGATACTCACCATCTTCATCTCCAAAATAATAAACCAAAAACAAAGAAAACAGATGCCCAACATTTCCATTCTTTAAAAATAAACAAAACTTATTTCTGATTACCAGAGGGAAGAAATTCTAATGGATTTAAGTAAAAGCCCTACCAATACCAAATAATCAGCCCTGAAAACATTCACACAAGTAAAATTACACAGATTGACCTGTTTATATATCACATAACAATAATTAATGAAAAAAAAGAGGGCATAAGTTTGAAAGAGAGAGAAAGAAGGAATATATGGGAAGGTTTGGAGGGAGAAAAGGAAAGGGGAGAAATGATGTGATTACATTAAAAATAAAATTTCAAAAATAAAAGAAAGAAAGAAAAAAAATCTGTTGGATACCATATAGTGATTTGTATTCATATGCTGCTTAAGAAGTCCATTTGTAAAGTTGAGAATACTTCAGCAATGCATCGGAAACAATATCCAAAAGCACTTTTTTTATCACTGAAAACTTTGTGAGTAGGAAATTCCTTAATTTGAAATTCCTACAAAGAGCAAGTATGCTTTTTTTTTTTTTTGCTTAAACTACACTGCCTGAAATTACGAAAAAGAAACACTATATTCAGTGGTTTTTCTAAAGCATCCATCGGTTGAATACTACTAGTTTAGTATTGCTTGATCCACATTAGAAAACTACATATGGTTGAAATACTACTGTCATTTTAAGTAGAATTACTTGGTATATAATAATTTGTTTTTAAAATTACTGTGGGAAGTGCTTTGAAAATCAAGCAAGTCATTGTGGGATTCTTGTTTTTGTCAAATAGACCCTAAGAACCTACATCATGCTGATTTCTACACTCTGTTCAAAGGTGAAGGCTTTGACCATTTCATATTCTCTCTGTCCTTACAAAAAAAAACACACTTCACTTTTCAGAGCAGCACAAATTATTTTTAATTAAATTTTTATTTTTTATATTAATTACAATCTATTCACCTTGTATCCCAGCTGTAGCTCTCTCCCTCCTCTCCTCCCACTCCTACCCTCTCTCCCTCATCTCCTCCTATGCCCCTCTTCAAGTCAGTCCAGGGATAGGGGAGGTCTTCCTCCCCTTCCATCTCACCCTGGCCTATCAGATCTCATCAGGACTGGCTGCATTGTTCTCCTCTGTGGCCTGACAAGGCTGCTTCCCCATCTGGGGGAGAGAGTCAAAGAGCCAGCTGCTGAGTTCATGTCAGAGACCTTCCCTGTTCCCCTTACTAGGAAACCCGCTTGGATCCTGAAGTGCCATTGGCTACAATCTGAACAGGAGGACCCTGGGTAAGATGATCAAACCTCACTCAGAATGGCAAACTGGACAGACATTGGAAGAAGGAGAAAACAGGGAACAGGACAGGAGCCTACCATGGAGGGCCTCTGAAAGACTCTACCCAGCAGTGTATCAAAGCAGATGCTGAGACTCATAAACAAACTGGGCAGAGTTCAGGGAATCTTAGGAAAGAAGGGGGAGATAGAAAGACCTGGAGAGGACAGGAGCTCCACAAGGAGAGTAACAGAACCAAAATATCTGGTCACAGGGTTCTTTTCTGAGACTGATACTCCAACCAAGGACCATTCACAGAGATAACCTAGAACCCCTGCAACATAAATTATTAACCCAGCATCTGATCACAGGGAAGCTCAAAAGCTTATGTGTAAAGGTAATTGGGAAGAGAAAGGATGTGGGTTGGGGGCAGGGAAGTGGAATCTAAAGCCTCAAGAACTCAGCATAAGGACAGGTACCCAGGAGAACCATGCTGAGCATGGTTCTTGGAAAGACCAGGTGCTGCACTTTAAAACAACTAAACACGGAGGCATCATCCACGCACCATTCCTAAATGATTTCCATCAGAACCCGCTCAGTAGGAGCTGCAAAGCAGCAACCACACCAAACCTAATCACTGTGGTGATGGCCAAGTGGGGAGAAGAATCCACATCAATTCCTTCCCATAACAACGCAGCCCTGAGTTTGCCCTTTTCTTCATATGTGAGGATCTCTGATTGCCCTGTTATTTTAATTGACCTCTTCCACCCTTCCAATGACTGTCAAGACTGGTGATGGAGCCATTCTGCCACCCAGGTGCATTTTGTTCTTCAAGGAATCAAGCATCAAATTGGGATGACCTGTTCATATAGAGCATTTCCTGTTTGGGTCACGGACATTGGTAGAACGCATTTTCAGACAGGTTCTTGACCAGCACCTCCGCTCTTATTTTGTATCATAGCACCCAGGCCATTCTTCTTACCACTGGTTTTATAGACCCACAGTTTATGGAAATGAAAATTTTACTCTATCCTAGCCATTGCCTTGATGGCCTTTGCCTTAAATTCTGCATTTATAAAAAGTCACTCACTAATATTTTCACCCAGGAGTAATGGTGTGTCTGTGCTACATGATTCAATTTGTCATAATTCAGGCTTATTTGTATAGTACACATAACTAACATAAACGTCAGCATGAAGAAGTGTGCACATATCATAACATGATGTTTCTTTCCTTAAATAAATGGATAACTTTTCATAATTAATCTTTTTTATCATTTTTAATAATTATAATAATACTAGGATCATGACAAAATGCTTCAGCTCCATGGTCATTTCCATATTTCAGCTGCTGCTCTTAGTATTGTGGTCAACCAATTATTTCCTGAAATCTTTTTATGTTTTGAATGTATATCCCAAACTGAGAATAGGATTAGTGTGAGAAAATATAGGCTGTCATAGAATTCTAATAACCTTAGAGACCATTTGATGAGGTAAGCAACGACTTATTTTGTGGAGGCTCAGAAAGCTTCCTCTTGTCACTGCAGTTACACATTCAGATGGATGTCACCACTGACCTTTCAGAAAGCCATCCTCCAGTACAAATGAAACAGGCTGAATGTGTTGCCCTATATACAGCTGGCTGGTGATGGACACAGCCAAATGGCTTTGCATAACAATATTTATCTTGCAGCAGCCGCCAGGAAAGGAGTAAAATATACGGGAAAGGCTGACAGGAGGGTACCTTTATAATTCACAGGAGAATGGCTCCCTCATCAGTGTGAGCCACTTCCACAGTAAACAAAATAATTCAGTGACTTGATGATGAGCTGAATAAGAAATAGAGCAATGGTGATGGGTAAGTTTGAAATCATGGTTTTAATATCATGTACATCTACATGTCATCTACAAGCAATAGCTAGAACGCTAACATTGTATAAAAGACTAGTTTTTCTGCAGCTAGAAACAAGTTAGGGAACTGCAGCACTATAGAATGAGATAAAATATTCCCCTGTGTTATCCAAATGTGAGAATTACCACATTACACCAAAGAGCAGTTATTTGACACCAACATACATGACTGTGTTATCTCCCAAGAAACATTTTACAGTTGGATCTATTTCAATACGTTGCAAGATGGTGCAATTACTGTGAAATAATCAAATGAAACAATTTTGAGACAGAGCCTTACTATGTAGACCAGGATGGCCTTAAACTTACTACGTAGCCAAGGCTTGAACTCACCAAGACCTGCCTCAGGATTAGAAGGGTGTGCCAGCACTCCTTCCTAGACAAATTTTAGTTTCTTCTATCATTACAATTGCTTTGTCTCCAAGTAAATAATCTGCTGTAGAAAATTCTAGTTTTTATTTAGTGAAAATTGCCTGTGATTTATTCTAATTTCAGTAGTAGCTAGTCTTTGATCAGGAATTATTCTGGAGTATTGTGTCAATACACTCAAGGAGTTTAACTGTTTCCAGTTGACAATAATCTTGCAGAGCAATGTGGCAAATGTGCCTGATGAGTTAGCAGAATACATGCTTAGTAGAAAAGAACAATCCTTCCAAAAGCATATGTAGTAAATACAAACTCCCTTTTATCTCCAAGAGAGATTTATATGCTTTTCCACATCTCCTTATCTAAGTAGTCTATCTTATGTAAATGTGGAAAACACATAAGTTACACAGATACTTTATTTGAAATAAGTGCATTAATACAGAAATATGAGAGTGGAGGAAAGAGGAGAGAGGGAAGGGGAGGAAGGGGAATACAGATCAGCAAGTTATATCTATCACTATTTCATATCACTGGTCCAGCTTTAAGTCATTGAAAGGGCCACAACCCAGGCCTGGTCCAAGTGAGAACCTCAGTTTTTATTAAGGTCTCTGAAATATTATAAAATTGGATCCTTGAAAACAGGATATTATTACTTTATTACTGCCACTGAAAATCTGGGCACAAGGGTCTTTTCTGAGACTGATACTCCAAACAAGGACTATGCATGGAGATAACCTAGAACCCCTGCACAGAAGTAGCCCATGGCAGCTCAGTCTCCAAGAGAGTTCCCCAGTAATAGGAACAGGGACCATCTCTGACATGAAATCATGGGCTAGCTCGTTGATCACCTCCACCTGAGGGGGGATCATCCTTACCAGTCCTCAGAGGAAGACAAAGAAGCCAGTCCTGATGAGGCCTGTTAGACTGTGGTCAGATGAAAGGGGAGGTTCATTGGACTGGGGGAGGGGCATAGGAGAAGAAGAGGGAGGGAAAGTGGGATTGGGAGGGGATGGGGAAGGGGCTACAGCTGGGACTTAAAGTGAATAAACTGTAATTAATAAAAAGAAAAAGAAAAAAGAAAATGGGCAGAAAAGGAGAAATTAACACATTGTTTAGTGTTAATTTGATTGGAAATACCCGGTTTAATGGGAAGCTTTTTGGGGTTCCCTAGATTACGAATGCCATCGTCCCGAGCTATTTCCAATTCTCACATTGAGGGCAATTGTGTACACTCCACAGTACCTGGCAGAGATCATTTTGATCTCCATAGTTTTAGAAATTTCATGTAAAATGAAAAGAGAAAATGGAAAACCTTTATTGTAGGTTGATATTTACATTGAGTGTTGATACTCAACTGGTTTTGGCAGCTTTCTGTGGAGTTGGCAGTTTTTGTAAAATGTGTCAAGAAAGAAGCACAGCATTTTGTGCAGATCTAGGCTGTCTTCAGAAGCCCTTGCAGCCTTGACAATGTCTTCCTGCACCCTTTAGAAAGGAGGGGCCAGGTGAGCACTAGAGGAGACAGACACCAGTGCTGCAGCAAGATCCACAAGCCCCACAGAGTCACATGCTTCCTTTAGTAAAAGTAACGATTTTATTTCAGCTCAGTTTTAAACACAAATAAATTGGCTAAAAATAAGGAAAGGGCTCGCACACACATCCTGGCACGCTCGTTGGCTTTACGCTTCTGCTTAAAAAGTCAGACTTGGATCTTAAAGAAATACAGGTTTGTCCTGAATAAAGATAGTTAATTATGAGTAAAGCATAAATCTGCCTGTGAAAAAGAGAGTCTTTTCCCAGTGTAGCACTTTAATGTATTTTATTCCCTTGTCTAGAATTACAATTTAGTTCCAACATGTTCGAGCTGGTCTAAATTATTCACTCTGTATGTTTTCATTGTAGACGAAATTAACTTTTAAATAATAAAAATACATTTTCATAATCGCCTAATACTTTAAAAAGTAGTGTTTGTTCTGAATTTTTTTTTAATGGAGGCTAGCAACACTATGGGCACTTTGGCTGCTCACAAAGAGCATGGACGGACGTGGGACTTGACAGTCCTTTCTCAAGTGAGTAAAAGGAGAAACCATCAAAATAAAGCCACAAATATTTCCGGGTCATTGTCAGAATGTTATCTTGTTAAAATGCTTGTTACTTTTCTCAGTGTAGGTCTAAGTAGGATGACAGGGGAGAACCGAAAAGCAGTTCTTCGGTGGGTGACCTGACATAATCCCTTTCCTTAAAGTGTAATTGCGGAACAAAACTCCCTTAAGTAAACTAGCAACAGCCCGGGAACGTCAGATAGACTCACAGTGGAGAAGATGCCTATAGAGCGCTCTTGCACAGGCTGGCTCCGAACATCACCATCTTCACAAGACCCAACAGAGGAGGGCGCTTTATGGCTATTTTAAAGTTTAAGCACATGAAGTTCCAGAACAAAATCTCATATATTTTTGATTTTGAGAAAGTAATTTTTTTTTTAAATATAACTCCGTATGGTTGGGTATTACATCTAATTACCGCAGACAGTCTGAATGGAGTGGAGTTCAGGCTTCTTCCCCGCTGTCAGCTGGAGCTGCGTGCTGTCTTTGAAGTCCATGAAGATGACCTGTTAGCCAAGCTCAACCGCTGTGTCACACCAGTTTTAAGCCTTAATCTGTACCAGATTCCCAGTGTGGTCCCTTCCTTGTGAGGAACCCATTTCACTTCAGCTAGGTGATTCTGTGCGTGATTGTCAGCTCAACCTACTTACAGAAACATCCCAGAACATATATGATTCATGCTTGCGATTACTCAGATCATTCACTACTCATACAGAGCTGAAGACTTATATCCACCGAAAGAGTCTTTTGCGACACAACCCCAATGAAGCATTTCTAGGAGCGATCTATTATAAAGTCTTGGACAGAAAATTAAAGATGAATCATTTATGGACTTTGAAAAGAGTCTCTGCTAATATCAAATCAAATGCTAAAATTAAAAAAAAACTTATTATAGAAAGTACTGGTAAACACAGAACTCGCTCACCATTCCGACTCTCTTCGTCAATGGCCACGATGGTAGCTGGTGGTCCTCCTCTAGCTAGTTTGCAATCTAGAGAAAAGATAAGGAGAGACTATAATTAACAAATGTAAGGGAACATACCCAAAACTAGACTCACATACACACACACATACACTGATCATAAAATCTTACTATAAAATGAATATACATTTTAAGGGTTTTACTATTGAAAGAAAACATTTTCTAAGGTGACATGTTTCTATGACATTATAGCCAAACACTGCTCAAACCTTACTGTGAAACCAGAGAAGATGGGTTCTGGGCAGAAATAATGAAATGCTAATTTAAAGCAGAGAAATAAAATAGAGGGATGATTAACAGGATAAACGATGAGAAAACTCCACAACAGAAACAAACATAATTGGAAATTAATTGTGAAAAAGGGCATAATTAAAGAGAGTGAACAGAATTTTAATAATGCTCTAAGAACAATAAAGTAAAATGGACAAACAAGGGATGCTCATGAGGTGCTAGGGAATATTTTAGTCACCTTACCCTCATATTGCCAGTCTGGAGTCAAAGTACAGAATCACCAATGGGAGCAGATCAGAAAACAGAAGAAAGAAAGGAAGAAAGGATACATGTATATATTTAGCAAGAGATTTATAGATACATGAAAGTCATTATACAGTAATAGAAGAATTACCTAACGATCTTTGAAAAGGGGACACATCAGATTCTATAATTTGAATATAATATTGACACCAAAATTAGATAATATATACAAACTCCATTATCATAGAACTACTTAACAGTATTTTTGATTAGTGTAACAATAACATAAAGTACAGAAAAATATATTTTAAAAATATAAATTGTTTTAAAGAGTGTTTAGTCCTACACTGAAATCTTCAGAATAGTGTCTGTCAATCAGAAGTGATAATGAATTCATATTTTAGATGCTCATCTTACCTTATTAAGTATTATTCAATAATGATTCTAAAAATAGCATTATAACATCCATAAATTGAAAGTGGCAGCTAAGCTTACACATGAACATTTCAGAATCAGAAGGCACTCCTTGGAGTTAAACAAAAGGTGATTTATATGTGTCTATATATGTGTTTATAACACACTTATATGCATGCTGGAAATTATCTTAATACCCATGAAGGTTATTTCAAGATTTGCTGATAAAAACATTTGCTGATTTTTATGTATGTCAGCATAGGTGATATCGTTTTTCTAGGCACAGCTCTGTGGGTGATTGTGCACTCTCTTCTAAAGGGGATAAGCTGAGAGGCCAGCAGTGTTCACCTTTGTCAGTGTTCAAGAGTTCGTCTTCATGGTTCACATCTATGGTAGCTCTGCACTCCTCTCTCTCCTTCCTGTATCTCCCAACACCTTGGCTCTCTGTCTATCCCCTCTGCTTTCACAGAGATTTCTATCATCAGCCTTACGGAGACCCCATTCCTGGGTGTATCTGTTCATTTCATGAGACCTACCTGCATACAATTCAACAAAGATAAAATAAGGACATTTATTTTGCCAAAACATGTTCTGGGTTCCCTTTGAAGTAAAGAGAAACTCCGAATAACCATCTCAGTTTTTTGTCCTCTGCCCCAGCTACCGTTTGAACCTGGCCTAAATGAGTCCCTAAGTGTTCCAGGGTTATCAGTTTGATTCATTATGTTTTTGTTTGTAAGCCTAGCCTTTAATAGTTGAGCCATCTCTCCAGCTCCAGTTTGGTCTTTTTATAGCAATGACAGGGAGTTGTATGCTTTCAGAGATGTGATACAGGTGTATTGGAAGCATAACCTCAGAAAGAAATAATGGAGCTCTTCTAGAACCTGACTGGTTCCCACAAGACAAAGTTGATTTGAAATGATGAACTTGGCTTTGTAACCCTGCCCCCCACATGCATAAACATCTTGCTGTGCTATCATGTGATCCTTTCCTGCTTCATATTGTTGCCATTGATGTTGCCTTTAATGAAGACTAAATGGAACACCAAGAAAGCGGGATGGACAATTTCTTGCGTCAGCCTTACAAACTATACCTAACAGAAAAACTTTTATAGTTTCCCCATCCTGAGGTGGTTTTTTGTTTGTTTTTTGTGACAACACCACTATGTATTTCATGAAAACAAAGGAATTAAGTAGAAAGGATTGACACCAGAGCCACAAAGGCAGAGCTCAGAGCTATGTTTGTGGACTCACTTATTTAAAAAAAAAATACTAATGACATATATAACAATCAACACAGTGACAGTTAATTTGTGGGAAGGGATGAAGGGACCATGAGAAGGCAAGGGTGACTGAGAAGAAGAGGAGTAAGATTTCTTGTTGGTCCTCGAGGAAGAGGATTCTAGATTGAACTTTTGTTATTTTCTCAGTTGCACAGGACACAGCAAATATTCTTCAGGACTTTCATCATCACCCATATATAGCAAGGGCTTAAAACTATCACTGATACAGAAAGCAGATACAACTGTCTCATTCCAGAATGAATACTGGTAGATGAAAAGATATTTAACTAATAGGTTTATGAGAAGGCAGAGTGAAGGAAGAGACAGGAAGAGATTAACACATGTAAATACTAATCTTTTACTAGTTCGTTAGTACAGAGAGTAGACCTTGCTCCCAGCAAAATGTCTCAGCTGCAATCTCTACCTGTGACACATGTCATAAAAGGAGAGAGCTGACTCCCACAAAGTTGTCCCATGACATCCATATACATGTGCTGACATGCATTGGGCCCACATGTAAAGGCAAAAAACTAAGTAAAAGTAAATAAAATTGTCATAAAAATTTTAAAGAAAGACTATATAGACTAAAACAAAACAAAAATAGAAAGGAGGAAAGGAGAGAAAGAGATAGAGGTAGCGATAGAGGTAGAGACACAGGTAGAGAGATAGATACATAGATAGATACACAGATAGATAGATAGATAGATAGATAGATAGATAGATAGATAGATAGATAGACAGATAGATAGTCAGATAGCTAGCTAAACAGACAGACTGACAGACAGACAGATAGACAGATAGATATTCTCATACCCAGTCCTAGTTGACCCACAGTTCCCAGTTTGTGGATAATTTTGAGACAGACATTAACATACCTGTCAATGTTTAACATTCTGAAAATCTACTTTCCCCTCTTCTTCCCGTCTAATGTTATTCTAAGTTAGGAGTTCGGAAGAGCATGACTTCTTGTAGGAATCTTGTACGTTTCATCCCATTGAATTCACTTCCCATTTGGGAAAGTATCGATTAACCTACATTTTCCAAACCTACATCTTCCAAGAAGAGCTGGTTCTCAGAGAATACTGTTGGGTTTCTGTGAACCCTGGTCTTCCCACCTGCCATCTCTTGCCTAGCATGCTTCCAATACAGATGCCATGACCTTGTGTGTCCTCTCACTCTTAGAAAAATCCACAAAGCAAAAGTTTAACTCAACTTCTCACAGTTAGATCCTTCATGGGGCTCCCATTTTCAATAAATAAGCATTATCACACCCAACCAATACTTCAGGATTGGCCTAAATCCTTTTTTATTTTATTACTTTTAAACAACGAACACTAATGAAGAGAAATTTGTCAGACACATAACCTATTAATAACATTATTCAAAGCAACTCAAGTGCTTTATTTGAAATGATGCATTTATGAAAGTATAATTAGCTCTGAAATGCAGGAAAACATTTTTAATAAGTTTATTTAGAATTGTCTTGAGAAGAAAGTAATTTCGGGTGGAGTAGGCAAGGATTTATTGAGCATAAAATTTCCTAATTAAAAACAAAGGGAACGATAGAATGCAATGTGGACTTTCCTGGTCCTGTTCTCTGTGGCCTGTGAAGAACTCACCTGCCATGGGAAGGGTGAATTAGCTGCTGGTGTGTGGACCTGGGAAATGGGCTTCTCAAATCTCTTTTACTCTTCATTTTCCTGGTTAAATGACATGTTTAACATTGGTCTTCCATGCTGAAAAATCCAACCTTTTAGGGCCTTACCTATTTCCAACATCTAATTTGTTACTAAGTGTGAGATACAAATGTTAGTACTGGAATGTCAAGGTAGCTTATTCTACAGATATGCCATCATGCTAAGGGCACAACCATGAGTTTATCAATGATCTCCGGTAACTCCTCGGACTGAGGATAAAGGAAGTCCTAAGATGACATACAACATTTCTGAGAAGCAAACCCTGAGCCATTATCCTTGGACTGTAGCCCGAGGACCACTCAGACTCAGCTGCTAACTGAAATAGTCCCCCGGAAGAGGAGGCAGCCAAAGAAGACCACCCAATTCTAAAAATTCCCTTTAATGTTAAGCAATATAGGTTCAATAAAGTTCATAGCTGTTTGTTTCTGTCACATAGTGACATGACAACTGTCACATGAGTGTCAATGACTGGCACATTAGTTTTGTTTTTTTTTTTTCTACCAGTTTTCTGGGAGTTCCACTGCCCAGGCAATATCCACACTAGTAATTTCAAAGCAGTCCAAAATAAAAAATCACTTGTTACTTAGTCCCAGGCCAAGCCCAGCCTCTTTCAATTACAATGGTGAAGTAAATGGCAATACTTTTGTGCCACCTCCTGAGTGAAGTTGCCTATGCCCACAGAGGTAGGACGAATATGCTCAAAATACATTGTGTGAAATATTCAAAGAATTAATAAAATATTGTTGAAATAATTAGTCATTTCATTCAAGTTAAAACTAAATATTTTATGGCCCAGAACTCAACATTACATAATGTTATTTTAGGGAAAAATATCAAAATAGGTTAAATGGTCCACCAGATGCTGCAACATAAAACCTCTCAGCTTTCAAACTCCTTCAGTGCATGTTCTAAGTGAAGGCAGATTCCACACACTTTCTTTTCCTTACTAGCTTCCCTTTCATCTAGAGCTATCCACAAGCCCTGTTAGTGGTTCATGACTTCCCATTTTTCAGGCCAGTCTGTCCTTCAGTTATATCTTTAGCACATGGTCCAACAGTAAGGCCTAACTTTTCCAGGGAAACCTCTTCTGGCTTGTGACTAGGTAGGAGTTCTCCAGGCACAGTCTTGTAACACCCTGTATCATTGTGGCAATTTTGAAGTGATCTGATTTGAAATGGTACACCTCGTGGTGTATCTCATGGATAAGACCATATTATAAATTAATGCTCCCCTTTCCTTTTTAATCTTTAAAATTTCCTTATGCACAAGAACCCGGGAAAGAATGGAAAACTCACTAGTTGTTTAAAGACAGACTAGTTACCATCTCCACTAACAAAGAGAGAGAGAGAGAGAGAGAGAGAGAGAGAGAGAGAGAGAGAAATGGAGAGAGAGAAAGAGAGAGAGACTCTAATTCAGTAAAAAGGGAAGAAAATGCTTACTTGCTACCAGTTATTCATAGTGTCACTATCCAGTTATCTGGACATAAGCAATGTTATGATGTAAGGTACCCAGTAGCAGTGAGGATATGTTTAAAAATGTAAAACAATTTTGCTAAACTGTATCTTAAGCAAATGTTGCATACAGGCTTCTGATGCTGGGACTTGGGAAACAGGGATGATGATACACACCTGTAACTCCAGACAGTTTAGAGTCCCAGTCCAGGATCACAGATCTTGTCACTTTGTAACTTGTCACATCCTTGTCAGTGTCATACAATTATCTGAGTCACTTTAGATCCACCAAAGTGTTTAACTTTTTGCAACTATTTGACACAGTTGTTCAATTAGTCAACTTTCATCTCCGAGGCAAACAAATGCAAAACTCAGTCATCCAATCTCTAGTTCAGTCATTGCAAATCAAAGTGAATATATTATGCTTTGACATTTGAATTCTCTTGTTTAACGATCTAATATGAAATAGATGGGGCATCCCTACTAAAGCTTTTCAGATCTTGCTTTTCTTCTAACATGTTCCCTGAAGACTAATTATATTGTTAAGTTTACTCAATCATGCTAATCAAATTGTCTTCATTCTTTGGTTTTATTTTGATTTTTTAAAGAGACCACTGCAGAAATCCACAGCCAGTCAAAATGCACAGTTGTGGGGCCCAGTCTGAATGGATAGATAGAGCTACCAAACAACCCTCACATCAATGCTTGGGGAACACTGGAGAAGGTGAGGTAGAAAGATTTTAAGAGCCAGAGGATCAGGGATTTTACTGTGAGATTTTGTCTCCTACTAATGTTGGAAACTACACCAATGAAGTCTCACCAACATGTCACCTAAACACAAGACAATGGTGGCAACAAGGACATTCCACAGCTGACAGGGAGACGCTCACAGGCCTCAAGGGTACACAGAGAAATACCAACAACTAAAGAATCACTGGAGTGGAGAAATAGGCTTCCCCAGGGAAGAGCACATCAATTGATTATCCAATAGCAAATTGTTGGCAGCAAAGTCAATACACAAGTAACATTATACATATTAAGGCTATATTTAGGAGTACGTGTGGGGGGGGGCACATTTGCAAGCACATTGTGATGACATCCACTCCCGATTCCCTTCCCTCCAAATTCTCCACTATCCCTTCAACATTACTGCTTCTCTATTTAATGTCTCCTGAAAAGGATAAAAAAACAAAATCCACTGAGTCCTCTTACATAAATAAAGTAAAAAACAAAAACAAAACAACAACAACAAAAACCATTCAAGTGACCAAGAGCAGCATGGTGTGTGTGTGGGGGGGGCACGTTATGAAAAGCCATAACAGTTTAGATCTGAGATGTTCCTAAAAGCAGTTTGTTCTTTTCTCTTCTAATTATCCTTAATGAGGTTATGTAAAAATGTTGGAGCACGGTTCACCTTACCCAAAGCCACTGCCCCACCTCTGGTATTTAAGATCACATTTTTTTCAAGCAGAAAGGGCCTCAGTCTTTGTTTAGATATACTTCGCTTGTTTAAATAGAATTATTTGTCACAAGCTAGTTATGTATATGCCTAAGCTTTTACATGTTTTTTTAAGCAAACTGCTGAATAAAAAAAGAAAAAACAAACCCCGTTAATCCTTTAATTACTCATAACACTCAAGATGTATACATTTTTAATTTAGCATCTGTTTTACAGGTGTGAAACATTTCAAGAACCTAATCTGCCAGATTTACCTGTTAGTGTGTTGTCATTTTATTTTTATTTAAATGGACAAATACTGATTTATTTTTACTTCTGTAGCCTTGCAAGAATGTGTTAATGTTTAACATTGTATTTACTATTTTTTTTATTTCTACATAGTCAGGGAGGCTGTTGGAGGGAGAAGAAATATATATTTCATGTGACTAGAAGGTGTATAGTTTGACTATACACAGGTAGCCAAAGTTAAGGAATGATTTTTTATTATGTTATGTAATAGTTTATTTTTGTTAATCAAAAAGTTTTATATGCATCTGCTTCATACTGAGTATTCTTACCTTCCATTTCCCTACCCCTGGTCACACTACCTCCCCACAAATCTCTCTCACACTTACATCTACTCTTTTTGCTTTTGTGACCCACTGGGTTTATCAGGGCTAGTGTCTTAGGGTTTCTGTTGCTGTAATAAATACAATGACTAAGAAGCAGCTTGGGGAGGAAAGGGTTTATTTGGTTTAGATTTCTCTACCACTGTTCCCCATCTTAGGGAGTCAGGACAGGAACTCAAGCAGGGCAGGGACCTGGAGGCAGGAGCTGATGCAGAGACCGTAGAGTGTTATTGCTTACTGACTTAGTCCAGATGGCTTGCTCATCCTGCTTTCTTATAGAACCCAAGACCACCAGCCCGGGGATGTCCCCACACACAATGGGCTGGATCCCCCATCAATCACTAATTAAGAAATTGCCCTACAGAGCTGTGTACAGAGTGAACTTTTGGACGCATTTGAAAAAATATTTTGAAAATAATTTATTCCCTTTACATCCCAATTGTAGCCCCCTCCCTCACCTCCTCCCCTCTTTTCCCAATTCCCTTCCTCTACTTCTCAGAAAAGGGGAGCCCTATCCCTTATCACCTGATTCCAGCCTATCAAGTCTCATTAGGACTGTTTGCATCCTCTTCTTCTGAGGCCTGGCAATGCCCACCCCCCCCCCCCCACCAGAGGGAAGTGATCAAAGAGCAGGCAACAGAGTCCATGCCAAGGGCAGCCTCTGATCCCCTTACTAAGAAACCCACATAAACACTGAGCTGCCTATGTGCTACATCTGAGCAGGGGGTCTAAGTCCTCTTCATGTGTGGTCCTTGATTGATACATCAGTCTCTGCAGGGCCCCATGGGGGCCAGATTTTTTTGCTCTGTTGGGCTTCTTAATGGAGCTCCTGTTTGCTTTGGGTCCTTCCATTTCTCCACTCCTACCTACAACTTCCTGCACTCTACCCAAAGTTTGGCAGTGCGTCTTAGCATCTGCTTTGATCCCCTCTTGGGTGGACTCTTTCAGAGGACATCTATGGTAAGCTCCCATCATGTTTTCTCTCTTCAACTGCTTCTGGTGTATATCCTTTCTGCCCTTCTGAATGAGAATTTAGCATCCTCCCTAGGGTCTTCCTTCTTATTTATCTTCTTTTGGTCTGTGGTTTGTAGTATGGTTATCTGGTATTATATGGCAAATAACTGCTTATAAGGGAATATATTCCCTGCATGTTTTTCTAGTTCTGTGTTAACTTACTCATACCACTCCTGGGCATATACCTGAAATATGATTCACCATACCACAAAGACATTTGCTCAACTATGTTCACAGCAGCTTTATTCATAATAGCCAGAATCTGGAAACAACCTTAATGTTCCTCAACTGAAAAATGGATACAGAAATTGAAGTATATATACAATGAAATACTACTCAGCAATTAAAAACAAGTAAATCATGAAAATTTCAGGCAAATGGATGAAAATGGGAAGGATCATCCTGAGTGGATTTTAATTGAGGTTCCTTCTCTTTGGATGACTTTAGCTTGTGTCAAGGTAACATGAATCTATCCAAAACAGCTGGCTATGTGAGAATGTGTTTGGAAGCACCCTTTCTAATCCAGTTGGATCAGCAATTTGTATAAAATGAAAGGTACTGGTTCCTTGTTTCAGAGAAACTATGAAAATCCCAGTGTTCAGAGGTAAAGGATAGGGCCCCATGAGCCTCTCCACGGCCTTGAAGACATCAGCAGGGCTGGTCTTGTGTGCATCCAGTGAGTAGGTATGGTTGTTCATTAACTATTGCAATGGTTGTGAGGTCTGGTATTTTGCAGTCTTTCACTCTATCTTCCAACTCTTATATACTTGCCTCTCCTCTCTTCTACAATATTTCCTGAGTCTCAAGTGGGGTGGTACAACATATTGTTTAGGGCTGTTGATGGTGTCTCATTGACTGGATCTTGGCCGGCCCTGAGTCTCTTCATTCTTTATGCATTAGAGACTTAACTTTGAGGTTGTAGTGTCAAGAAGGAAACATCGGGGGGATGGGGAATCACACAGAAACCGAAGTAGAAAGTTATGAAACAAGAAAACCCAGGAAAATGGTAAAATATCAATGAACACAAGATGGTTCAATGTTTCCCTATTCATTTCATCTTGACTTCTCAGAGCTTCCCTGGACACAGTAACTAGTAATGACCTGCTTAGGGTCATCAGAGCAGAAAGTCATTATATTCTCTCCATACGACACAAGAGAGGCAAAGTACTGGCAGTGTTTTTGTGTGTCACCAGCTTAAGCCTGATATTATGCCATTCGATGAATAATTTCTTCCTGCATCATAACCATCTCATACAGAACAATGGAAGTTGACTCCAATCAATGTTCTGATGCAGTCTTTTCTGAGCAGCAAGAAAATACCTTGGGTTGAAACATGCACATGTATATTAAAACAAACAAACAAACAAACAAAAAACAACAAACTGAAATGGCCCAAGCATAGAGCCATGATATTTTCAAGTGTCCCCCTTGCAAGCCTTTCCACCCCAGGCTCATCTAAAAACAAGAACCTCATAGATGTCTAAGACTTTAAAGATCTCCTGCTGTTTACAGGACATTGTAGGGTAAGATTCAGCACTTTATGTCATCATACTTGCATATTTCATATGTCACACACTGAGTAAAGCCCAACGAACACTTTACTAAAATTGTGTTGCCCCTGGTCTTTAAGCTTTGTGGTCCTTTGTATCGCTTTCATTCACAGTACTGTGTGATTAGAAAAGACAGCCACAGCACAGTGACTGAGAATGGACTTTCGTTGATATCTAAAACATCAGAAGTGTTAGTGGAGGTCTCTTCATTTCCTGTGCAGTTCCCTCTTTCCGTGTGGTGCCGACCTTGGTAAAGACCAAAAATGCTCCTTCTCTGGAATGTCCTGAGATATTAGCAGCATGGACGCTGACCTCCTCAGATCGCCTCACGTTCCTGTGCTGCTAGCCTTTGGTATCCTCTTGATTTATTTTCCTCATAAAGTCTGGGAATGTTTCCACTATTAATCGGGTATCTTTCGGAGAATATCAGCTGCCAGAATCAAAAGAATGCATCAGGACAGGAGTTCAATACAATGTCATGAACTCAAATATCTGTCCTGTCTCGACACTTAGAAAAAAACTAAGAAAAAATTAGAAAACACAGACAAAAGTAAAGAACATATGGATGAAAGGAAGGCTAAGAAAGCACACTTTCGGTGTGAGTTCTGGGAGGGACATTAAGAATTGAGTCACTAGCATATAACATGAGAATTTTTCCTGTGCTGCAAATCTGTCTAAACAATTGTCGAGCTATATTTTAGGTAATTGGACTGGAGAATTCGATACTATGATGGAGCAGCTGAGAGTGGCCATTGTCACAGTAAATTCTACCAGAGTGGACGCAGGACTAGCCACAGGATTATCATCATGGATTGCTGCAGCCATGAATCATCTGAAGGAATGGGCGGGCATGGGAGCGTTAGCAGGCCTTCTGGTGTTGGTCTCCTTGGTTTGCCTGTGGTATATATGCAAGATTAGAGTCTCACAACAGCGTAATGCAGCCATGACCATTCAGGCCTTTACAGCCATTGAAGCAGGACAGTCTCCCCAAGCATGGTTGGCTACCATAAAAAGCTAAAATGATACGTTCAGGATGCGAGGCTAAGCACTGCACTCAGGGTCAGCCCTTTGGACCCAGAGAAGAACATGTCTGATTGCATGCAGGTTGATGCCCCAGGTCCTGCCTCTGAGAAAAAGGTATCGGTCGGGTCTGATGCTCTTTGGGTAGGTGACACCTAAATGAACATCAGTACAAAGTCCCAATTTATTTCTAATATCAGAGATCAGACCTCTACTCTTGCCTGATGCATCTAAAACAAAAAGGGGGAACTGTAGAGAGCTGTGGAATGCTATGCCTTAAAGATGGAGCTGGTTTCCGCCTTCCACCTTCCCGATGGTGAGTGCTCTCTGTCAATTCCACATTTGGCTAAGGCTGAGGATCTGGCTTGCTTCCATGTATGTGGACCTATCTGCATTGCCCACCTGGCACGCTGGGGTTGGCTACCCAGAGGCTATTTAAGCTGTGGGCTGGCTTTCCCCAGGGTCAGATGATTGTTCAAGGTTCCTGAATAAACTGCATTGAAAAGAAAAAAAGAATTATCAAAGCATATAAAACTGAAAAGCATATTTTCAGGAGTGTGTCTCTGTTTTCTAGAATAGCTTTGCTACCTCATGGCAAGTTACACTAATTAACAGGTATAGCATTGACCTGAGCTTATCAGATAGTGTTTAATTTGTACCCACTCTATTAATAATAGAAAAGTATGAGATTTAGTTTAGAAATAATTTTATCTACAGCACTTACAATAAAAACAAATGTTATAAAATGACAATTCTATTTTTTCCTGCTTGTCAAGGACTTCAGCACAGAAAATGCTACATGCTTTTGATAGAGATTCAATGGTTTTTAAGAAGAAAGAAGAAATGAAAAAAAAGAAGAAAGTCATAAATCTATAAAGCAAAAAATGTAAGACAGAGCCTTTTGTGCTCTAAAATTTAACTTGAAAGATGATATCAGCACAGAAATAGTCACAGAAAAATTTGTTATTGTTGTGGGCACTGTGCATATTTGAATTTGCTAATTTAGTGGTATATTAGTTTCCAAAACACTGGTATCATTTTCATAGGTTAAGGCTATTTGAAGGCATCTTCTTCTTATAAAAAAGTATGGAATTTTTATCATTTTAAAGTTTTAAATGACATTTAATACTTTTAAATTAGCACTTTCCTTACTGCTTTACTATTTTGTATATTTAATGAGCATATGTTTCTGTGAAATATTTGTTCAATTTTACATTGAGTGATCTCTTTTGAAAAATATTTCCTAAAAGACAGCATCTTCAACAAATGGTGCTGGTCCAACTGGATGTCTACATGCAGAAAAAATGAAAATAGATCCATATTTATCACCCTGCACAAAACTAAAGTCCAAGTGGATCAAAGACCTCAACATAAAACCAGATACATTAGTCGGTTAGAAGAAAAAGTGGGGAAGTGCCTAGAACTTATTGGCACAGGAGACAACTTCCTGAACAGAACAACAACAGCACAGGCTCTAAGAGCAACAATCAATAAATGGGACCTCATGAAACTGAAATGCTTCTGTAAAGCAAGGGACACTGTCTTCAGAACAAAACAACATCCTACAGACTGGGAAAGGATCTTCACCAACCCTACATCTGACAGAAGGCTGACATCCAGAATATATAAAGGACTCAAGCAGTTAAACAGCAAGTAATCCAATTAAAAAATGGAGTTCATAGCTAAACAGAGAATTCTCAATAGAGGAATATCAAATATCCTCAGTCATTAGGGAAATGCAAATCAAAACAACCATGAGATTTTACCTTACACCCATCAGAATGGCTAAGATGAAAAGTTCAAGTGACAATACATGCTGGAGAGGATGTGGAGAAAGAGGAACCCTCCTCCACTGCTAGTGGGAATCTAAACTTATACAACCACTTTGGAAATCAATCTGGTGCTTTCTCAGACAATTAGGAATGGCACTTCTTCAAGATCCAGCTATATCTTTCCTAGGCATATATCCAAAAGACACTCAAGTATGCAACAAGGACATCTGCTCAGCCATGTTTGTAGCAGCTTTACTTGTAATAGCCAGAACCTGGAAACAACCCAGATGTCCATGAGTGGAGGAATGGATACAGAAATTGTGGTACTTTTACACAATGGAATACTACTCAGCAATTAAAAACAAGGAAATCATGAATTTTGCAGGCAAACGGTGGGAACTAGAAAATATCATCCTGAGTGAGGTATTCCAGGAGCAGAAAGACACTCACGGTATATACTCACTTATATGTGGGTACCAGACCTATAAGATAGGATAAACATACTCAAGTCTATACACCTAAAGAAATAAACAAGAAAGAGGACTCAGGGTAAGATGATCAATCCTCACTTAGAAAGAGAAATGGGATGGACATTGGAAGTAGAAGAAAACAAGTAGCAGGACAGGAGCTTACCTCAGAAGGCCTCTGAAAGACTCTACCTAGCAGTGTATCAAAGCAGATGCTGAAACTCATAACCAAACCTTTAGCAGAGTGCAGGGAATCATATGAAAGAAGGGGGAATTTGTATAACCTAGAGAGGACAGGAGCTCCACAAGGACCAAATATATCTGGGCACAGGGGTCTTCTATGAGACTGTTTCTCTAACCAAGGACCATGTATGGATATAACCTAGAACCCCTGCTCAGATGTAGCCCATGGTAGCTCATTATCCAAGTTGGTTTCCTAGTAAGGGGAACAGGCACTGTTTCTGACATGAACTCAATGACTGGCTCTTTGACCTCCCCTCACCCCCCAGCCTTGGAAGGCCACAGATAAGGACATTGCAGCCAGTCCTGAAGATAACTGATAAGCTAGGGTCAGATGGAAGGGAAGGAGGACCTCCCCTATCAGTGGAAGGGGGCAGGGAGGAGATGAGGGAGGGAGGGTGGGATTGGGAGGGAAAAAAGGAGGGGGCTACAGCTGGGATACAAAGTGAATGACCTTTGATTAAAATAAAAAAAAATATATATATATAAAAGAAAAAGAAAAAAGATGTTTCCCAACAGCTAGGCACTTGTTAACTGTGTGTGTTGAAAAGTCTTTCACAATGTGTGGAATGCACCCTCGTTTTCATTTGTTTCTTTTGACAAGAATACTGCTTGCTGCTGGTGTGATATTTTCATGCACTATCTGTTTGCTTTTTGACAGCATTTCACACTTTAGCCCAGGCTAGCCTTCACCACTTTACACCTAGCTTCATGGGTGTTGGATTATAATCATGTTCTATGTACCATGCGTTCTGCACACAGGATTTCTCAAGTGACACTTTTTAAAATTCCCCAGGACATAAAGACATAAAGGTATTTCTACGGAGAGGCTTCTACCAGGCTGAGTTTTTTTTTGTCTCATTTGGGGACAATCTAATATTGCTCTTCAATAACCATTGTTATTTATTTAATTGACTTTGTAGTGTTTTGCAACAAGTCTAGAGCTTCATGAGATTCTGTATTACTGAGCTACATCATCAAGGAAAGTGATTGCTTTTAATGGGACAAATTAGTAAGTATTAAATTTGTCTGAGTGCTCAAGGGAAGCTACAGTCCCACACCACATGAGCAGGAAACATGAACAGATTTTTACCAGAGTGGAACCACAACATTGATGCCACCTCATCCCTAAATAAAAGAGACATTAACCTAGAAACTAAATGTATCATATCAGCTGCTTTTAATATATGGCTGCTTTGGGCATTATGGAATAAAATGAACATTTATGGCTCAGAAGAGGAAAGCAGCTTATTAAAGTGAAATAAACTAATTCAATTGGAAAATGAGTTAGAAAAATAATTCAGGGGCAAATTTAGTAAAATAATTATCTTCATATAAAAAAGTGTAGTCACCAAAATTCAATTTTTACTTTGACATCCTATATTTCTCTGGCTTCCTGAATAACATAGTTTTCTCTCTTTTTTTTTTTTGAAAATATGCCTGAACTAAGCAATTTTAACACACATCAGGCCATCATTTCCACCACTGTCTTCAACCGTGTTTTTAAATTGTATTAACCTTGTTAGAAATCTTTTTTTTTCACTCATACTTACTTTCAGTGATATGTTTCTGAAGGAGAACAGTCAATCTTTTTTTTTTAATCTCAAAAGAATTTTAGCTGAACTAAAGCTCACAAATGGAAATTAAAATCTCATTCATTTTACTACCTCCAAGCCTTTCTTATGTTTATATAGCGCATTGTTAAACATGAATGTGACTATGTTAATTTAGTTGGAATTTGATGAGAATACCATTAAAACTCTCCTTTTTGTTATCATTAATTATATATTCTATTAAACAACACCAGTGTATTCTTATAATTGGAATCCACTGATCACCAAAATGAATAGCAGTTGCTTTATTTGACTCATTAGATAAACGTTTAGAATCCTTTCAAGACTGTGCTGTTCGTCCCTCATTGCTCCACTGATTGCAGGCTGCAGAGTAAGCAGTGACCCCTTCCTTTGGAGCTCAGTGTCAATGCCACTCTTAAAAGCGCTACCAATGTGTTAGTGTCATCCTTGCAGAGCCATGGAGAACCCAGCATCTGGCTGGGAACATGGTTCAGTTGGTAAAGTGCTTTCCATGCAAGCATGGCAAGCTTAGTTCAGACTTCCAGAGCCCGTGTAAAAAGACAGGCATAATAGTTCACGTCTGCAATTCAAGACAGGGCAAAGGGAGCAAGACTTGTGGAGACCTGAACATTGCTAGCCAGCTTGTCAACCTTGGCGAACTCTGACTCCAGGTGTTAACTTCTGTTCTCCAAAGACTTGTGTACAAACACAGGAACACAGCTGTGCATACAACACACACACACACACACAACAACTAAAGTAACAATAAGAAGCTTTACTTCATAGCACAGCCCTCTCACAGAATTGCTACAATGTTTTGAACCATATATTAATAAAACATAGGAAGCAATATCTAGGGAGTACTTTGTGTTCAGTGGGTATTATGTAGAGTGAAGAGGATGCAGATCAGCTGTTTGCTGTATACTCAGATGAAAGTTCTTGACCAAACCTATGGACCCCAGAAAACTATCAATGGCTTAGTGTATAACAAGTGACAAAGATCTTCATTATTTGTGTTTCTTTCCCCAGGAGAAACCTATAGATAAATTCACCTAGGACAATAGTCTGTTCATCTAACAAAATAGTTCAATTGTTAATAGTCTATTTCCTTAGGGTCCCATCATCAACCCTATACTCCCAAAATACCAATAAGTCCTTGCAACATAAGCTCTACTTTAAACCTCTTGAGTTCAGTTCTTGAGGCATTATGAAATGTCCCACTGAAATATGGCTAAAGTTCTGTCAAGGCAACGGCCTCTCTTATGACACCTTCCAATGGATATAGCTGTGTATCACTGCCAATAGACCGGGGGCGGGGGTCTATAGATATTTAGCACTACTGTGTTCAACTTAAAAATCCCATCTCTTATATATCTCCAACTGGTTGACTTGGAGATGTTCCCATCATCTACTGGATCCTTAGGGTGAATCTGCAGCTGCAATGGCAAGTTCTGATGATGAACCTGAGCGCAGAGGAGCCAAGCTTCCAAATGCAAATTACTCTCTGTATACTAGGCAGTGAGAAATACTCCAGAACAATGTGATCTGATCACAGTAGAAAGTTTCAATGTTTGATTGAAGTTTGTATAACAAATGAGTGCCATCACGATGTGCCCTGCACTAAGTGACTTCATATTATATAGTAATTACATAGTACTGTAATTTTCAGGGAGTCCCTTGCCATGAATGAATCTATCTTATGGAACAGCAGTTTGCTCCATTTTGTAAGCCTGGGTCTTCTTTGCACAGGTAAAGCAAACACCACCTGTCCAGCACAAGCCATGAGAGGCTGACTGCCAGAAAGTTATTTATACAAATAAATATTACCATCTGTGAACCTAACAAATTAAACTAGGAACACATGGATACAAGAGTATATCAGAAACATGGCAGAAAAACAAAACAAAACAAAACAGTAAGCCTAACAAATGATGTGACACCTTCAGCTAAGAGTATAAAAGGGTCATCCTAAGAGGCATTCCATCATCTAGTCATTCTTCATGGACTTTACCCAGAAAAAAAAAAAAAAAAAACTACACATAAAGACTGCTTCTTCTGTTCTGAGGCTCAGATACAAGTGTAGTTTTATTGCTGTATTCTTTTAGCAGAATAAGAATATTCCCCCCAGGGCCAAATTCTATCTAGTCTCAGGTTCTTGGTCACTTTAAGGGTTAGGTATGGCTTTCGTCTCATGGAATGGGGCTTAAATTCAGCCAGGAACTGGTTGGTGACTCCAATAACATTTGTGCTATGATTGTATCAGTATCTCTTCAAGGTAGGTGACTGTTGTAAGTGGCAGGGTTTGTAGCTGGTTGGTACTGATGACTACTTTTCTGCTCCAGAAGTGTACATAGTACCTTCCAGAACCATGAAGGTCCAAGTGAAGCATCTAATTAGGTACCAGCTTGACTTCTCTGGTGATGTAATTGTTGTCTTCATCAATATGACCTTATTATCAGGTAGGCAATAGGCTTCGATGTTTGGAGAGGTTTCTATGTGACCCCTTTCACCAAAATCTCAGCAGGATGTATCCATTCCATAAAATGGCTCCTAATGATGTGCTGCTTTATTCATAGATCAGTACCTCTCTCACCGGTTATCAGAGAACCTTCTTGCAGCACAGGAGAACAAATTCAGAGACCCACAACTGGACGGTGCACAGAGAGTGAAACACTTCAGAGCATTCAGTCCTAAATGAGCTATCTTCGTTAAACCTCTCCCCTCAGGGCTCAAGGATCTATACAAAAGATATAGCAGAGAGTCTGTAAGAGACAGAGGTGGTAGATGACTCTAAAGAAACAGGGATGAAACAGATGGGAACTTACAGAAACTGTGTCAACATGCATAGGACATGCACTTGTTCAAACCAGACAAAAATCCCAGCACAGAGAGAAGGAAGTAGTCGCAAAGTCCCACCGCTAACCAAGAAGCTGTTTGCAACTGATGCTTGCTGAGAAAAGTAAAGTATTTTTCCTCCAATGGAGTCTCACTGGGTATATTTACCACACTCCAGGTTGGGTCCAATATGCAAGAATAATTGGCCAAAACAAAATTCATGGTGTCTTGTTTGTTTTATTATTTCTAATTAGTCTTGTTTTAATTTGATTTTTCTTTTTTGTTCCCTCATATATTGCACCACAACCACAGTTTCCATTCCCTCCTCGACTTGCAGACCCTTGCCCCATCTCCCATCTCCCCTCTCCCTGAGATCCCCTCTTCCTTTGTTTCCATTCAGAAAAGAGCAGGCCTCCCAGGAATATCAACTGAACATGGCATAAAAAGCTACAGTTATACTAGGCACATGCCCTCATATTAAGGCTAGACAACTCAGTAGGAGAAAAAGGGTCCCAAAAGCAGGCAAGAAGAATCAGAGGCAGCATTGTTCCCACTATTAAGAGTCCCATAAGAACACCAAGCTATACAACCAGAACATACTTGCGGAGGACCTAGATGAGACCTTTACAGGCTCTCTGACCTCAGTTTTCATGAGCCTTATGATCCTTGGTTAGCTGATTCTATGGGCTATGTTTTTTTCAGTGTCTTGGGCCCCTCTTTTTCCTATAGTCCTTCTTCCCCCTCCTCTTAGGGATTCCCAGAGTTATCTATAATGTTTGTCTGAGGGTCTCTGTATATACTCCTATTAGTTACGGGATGGATAAAGCCCCTCTGATGACAATTATGCTAGACTCCAGTCAGCAGAAGATCATTGGGAATCATTTCATTGGCTTTTTTTGTTCCTTGTTGGTCATTCAAGTTTGGTGCTATCCTAGGTCTCTGAGCTATTTAGGCTCTGTTTCCTCCTTAACCAGGTAGCGTCAGGTGTGGTCTTACTCTGAGGGCATTGGCCTCAGGTTAGACCAGTTATTGGTTGGCTACTCCCATAAGTTCTACACCGCTGTTACCCCAGCACATCTTGTTGTCAGGAAAATAAAGGTTTTGTTCCTGAGTTGATGGTTCATTCTCACACTTGAAAACCTTGCCTGGTTCCAGAAATCTAGTTCAGGCCCCACATCCTCCATTCCTAGGAGGCTTTGCTAGGGTCACCCACATAGATTCCAGAAAGTTTCAATTGCATTAGGTTTCTACTCCCCCCTTAAAGTGCTCCCCAATTCTAGCGCTCTCTTGCTTTCCATCCCCTCCAACCCCTTCTGGTCATACCCCCACTCATACCCAGTCTATGCACTGGCACAGGAGACAATTACCTGAACAGAACACCAGTCTCCAAAGCACTAAGGTGGACAATTAGTGAATGTGAACTCACAAAACTGAAAGGCTTCTCTAAGGCCAAGGCTATTGTCAACAGGACAAAACAGCAGCCTACACAATGGGAAAACATTCTCACTAACTCCACAACTGACAGAGGGCTAATACTAAAAGTTTATAAAGAGCTCAAGAAAACAAACACCAGCAAACCAAATAATCCAATTAAAAAATGGGGGTACCAATGTAAACAGAATTCTCAAAGGAGGAATCTCACAAGGCCAAGAAACACTTACAGAAATGTTCAGCATCTTTATCCATCAGGGAAATTCAAATCAAAATGATTTTGAGATTCCATCTTACATGTCTCAGAATGGTGAAGATCAAAACCACAAGTGACAGTGAGGATATGGAGCAGGGTGACTATTCCTCTGCTACTGGTGGTAGCACAAACTTGCACATCCACTTTGGAAGTCAATATGGTGGTTTCTCCAAAAATTGGGAATCAATCTACCTCAAGACCCACCTAAATCACTCTTGGGCATAGACCCAAAGGATGCTCCATCCTACCATAAGGATGCATGCTCAACTATGTTTATAACAGCTTCATTAATAATAGCCAGAAGCTGGAAACAAAACAGATAGCCTCCAGCCAAAAAAAAAGAAAAAATGGATAAAGAAAATGTAGATTTACACAACAGAATAGTACTCAGCTGTTAAAAACAATGACATCATGAAATTTGCATGTGCAAATGGATGGAACTAGAAAATATCATCCCAAGCAAGGTAACCCAGACCCAGAAAGACAAATCTGGTATGTACTTACTTAGAAATGGATATTAGCTGTAACATAAAGATTATCCAATCTACAATCCACAGACCTAGAGGGCCAAGTAACAAGGAGGCTTCTGGAGGTGTGGGAGATGGAAGGATCTCCCTGTAAAGAGGAAATAGAATAGCTTTTCTTTCTTTCTTTCTTTCTTTCTTTCTTTCTTTCTTTCTTTCTTTCTTTCTTTCTTTCTTTCTTTCTTTCTTCCTTCCTTTCTTTCTTTCTTTCTTTCTTTCTTTCTTTCTTTCTTTCTTTCTTTCATGAAAGAGAGAGTCTGCACATAAATTAGAGTGACTAGCAGGCGGGGAGTATTTAGAAGAAATTAGGAGAGGAAAAAACATGATCAAAATCTATTATAGGGAAAAACAAAACAAGTGTAATCTCTCTTGCCTAGAATAGACAACCCACAAAAACTGACCCTCAAAACTGCATGCCCTCCATGTATCTGAACATCAGCACCAGCAAATAAATGTATGCACCAAAACTAAAAAATAAAAAAATGGTGGAAACATTTATAGCAAACACTGAAACATTGTTAAATGACCTGACTGAGAAAGGAAAGGAAAATAAGAAAGAAAGTTGTGATATCAGGGACATTTACAATGATCAATAGGGTAATTACATGCCTGGTTTTCTATTTTCTCTGTAAAGTACAAAGAACAGATTTCTCTAAATATTAAGGGACGAAGTTGATGCTTTTGGTTAACTTAGATATACTAACACGAGATCCAAGAAGGTGGTGCTGGGAGGACACTGTCTGAAGAGCAGGACAGCAGTGTTGGCACAATGACCAAGAGACTGAACTCTAGGCACTAAAGCACCTGCGACTGTGTTTCTGAAGAAATCAATTGTGTCCATTCTCAGGTCACCCCGCTAAAACCCAGAAGAGATCCTGGGTCCTGCAGGTACTAGATCACGAGACCAGAGCCACACGACTGCATGTCCTGATCACCTTCCCAGGCTGAACTGTGGGCACCAAAACACCAACGACTGGGAGTCCCAGTTGCGAAAAAACACCACAGGGAAGGAAGCAAATGGGACTGAACTCAGGTCACTCAGTCTTTCCCTGGAAAAGGTCTTGGGGACCGGTGGGCACACAGCTGCCAACCCAGAGACCTGCTGGCGCTCGACTTTCCATCACAGATAGAACTGTGCACCCCAAGACACCAGAGAACGGGTTTCCCTGTCGGGTGAAAACCCCACAGTGAGGGAAACAGCAGGGCCAACCTTAGAGCACTCAGCTGACTCCACATCACACACAGAAAAGTTCTCGGGAAAAGTTCCTAGGTTCTTGCCCAGTCACCAGCTTGAAGCCACCACCCACCAGCCCTATGTGATCTATGCACCACCCCAAGCACCACAGACTGGGTCTCCCTGTTGGGAAAAATCCCCTGGTGGGGGAAACATCTGGCTCTACCTCAGGACATCCAGCTCTGGAAAAGTTTCTGGGTGTCCTCAGGTTCCAGGCTATAGCCTCCTGCTGCATGCATAAGAGTTGTGTTCACCTACCACTGATTATCATTTGGGTACTGGGGCACAGAGCTCCAACCTCATATCTACAGGACCCTGGGATCCCCGAGATCAGCCCCCAGATACTGCTCCAAGGGGCAATCAGTTATCCCTAACTAAACTGACCAACTTGCCAGCACCCAGGTTACAGCAGCAGCTCACTAAATATACAGCAAGAAACCCAGAAGCAGGGCAGATGTCTCCAGGACTTCTCCAGGTGAGAGGAGAGCCTCCTGAACTAACAAAGACCACAGTTACCACTCAAGTCTCTATGCCTGAGGTGAGCTGTGGCCTTTCCTGAAAAACATCAGCCATTCAATGACTATACACAAAAAGGTGAGGAGGCCTCATTCAGGAAAAATCGTCTTCCTGCCAAGGGGATTCCCCCCACCACAGGATTTCAGGAAGCACTAGAAATTAACACCCCAAATTTAACCTAGCCCAATGGGTAGAGGCCAGCATAAAAGCTCAACCAACAAAAGTCAGAGCAATATAATATCTTCAGGAACCAGTTATCCATGGGCAAGCAGCTCTGGACACCCCAGCATAAATGAAATTCAAGAAGATGACCTTACATCTATGATTCTGAAGAGGATATAGAGGAAACAAATAAAATGCATAAAGAACTAGAGGAAGATAAAGTCCAAAAGATTATGGCTATCCATAAAGAAATGGAGGAAGATAAAGACAGATTATGACCATCCATAAAGATATATAGGAAGATGCAGCCAAACAGTTTGTGGCCTTTAGAGAAGAAATACTTAAATCACTGAAAGAAATAAAAGAAACAGGATTGTTCAAACAAATAGCTGAAGGAATTAAAGGAAAATACAGTCAGACAGGTGAAGGAAATCAACAAAATGGCTCAAGGTCTCATGATAGAATTGGAAAAAATTAAAGAAAACACAAATGGAGGAAATTGTGGTGAGAAAGAACTTAGGGAAGAAAACAGGAACTACAGAGGTAAGCATAACCAACAGACTACAAGAGATAGAAGAAAGAATCTCAGGGTGGAAGATACAATGGAAGAAATTGATGTATCCATCAAAAAAAATCTTAAATCTAAAAAATTCCTGACACAGACCATCCAAGAAATCCAAGATAACATGAAAAGACAAAGCCTAAGAATAATAGGAATAGAGGAAAAAGAAGATTCCTTTCTCCAAGGCCCAGAAAATATTTTCAACACAAACATAGAAGAAAGTTTCCCCAACTTAAAGGAGAGGCTCATAAGAATACAGGAGACCTACAGAACACCCAATAAATCAGACCAGAAAAGAAAATCCTCCCACCACATAATAAGCAAAATAGTAAGTATACAGAACAACAACAACAAAAAAAATACTAAAAGCTGCAAGGGAAAAAGGCCAAGTAACATATAATGGCAAACCCATCAGAATCACACTTGACTTCTTAACAGAGACTATGAAAATCAGAAGGCCCTGGACAGATATCATGCAGACTCTAAGAGAACACAGATGTCAGCCCAGGCTACTAAAATCAGCAAAACTCTCAGTCCTCATAGACCAAGAAAACAAGATATTCAACAACGAAACAAATTTCAACCATACCTATACACAAATCTCGCATTACAGAAGATACTAGAAGGAAAAATACAACCCAAGAAAATGAACTACTTTCAAGAAAACACAGGAAATAAATAATCTCACTATAGAAAAACAAAAAGCAAGCAAGCACACAACCTTATGACCACAGCCAACATCAAAATCAAAGGATCTAACAGCCACTGGTCATTAATCTCTCTCAACATCAATGGACTAAATTCTCCAATAAAAAGACACAGATTAACAGAATGGATGCATAAACAAGACCCAGCAATCTGTTGCATACAAGAAGCACACCTAAGTCACAAAGATAGACATTAGCAGAGGGTAAAGGGATGGAAGACAGTTTTCGAAGCAAATGGACCCAAGAAGCAAGCAGGAGTAGCCATTCTAATATCTAATGAATTTCACTTTCAACCATAATTAATAAAAAGAGATGAGGAAGGACACTTCATACTCATCAAAGAGAAAATTCCACCAGGAAGACATCACAATCCTGAATCCTGACTATCTATGCCCCAAATACAAGGGCACCCACATTTGTAAAAGAAACATTAATACATTAATAAAACTTAAACCACATATAGATCCCCACATATTAATAGAGGGAGACTTCAATACCCCACTCTCAACAAAGGACAGGTCAGCAAAACAGAAATTAAACAAAGAAACAATATCTCTAACAGAGGCCATGAACCAAATGGACCTAACAGACATCCACAGAACCTTACACCCAAACACAAAAGAATTTATCTTCTTCTCAGCACCTCATGGAACCTTCTCCAAAATAGACCATATAGTCGGTCACAAAGTGAGCCTCAACAGATACAAGATGATTGAAATAATCCTTTGTATCCTATCTGATCACCATGAACCTCAACAACAGAAATAGCGGAAAGCCTATACACACATAGAAACTGAACAACTCATTAATCAAAGACAGCTGGGTCAGGGAAGAAATAAAGAAATTAAAATCTTCTTAGAATTCAATGAAAATGAAGGCACAACATACCCAAACTTACAGGACACAATAAAAGCAGTGCAAAGAGGAAAGTTCATAGCACTAAGTGCCTTCAAGAAGAAATTCAAAACATCTCATTCAAGCAACTTAATGGCTCACCTAAAAGCCCTAGAGAAAAAAAAGAGGCAGACAGACCAAAGGGAGTAGTGGGTTGGAAAAAATCAGACTCAGGGCTGCAATCAATAAATTAGAAACAAATAAAACAATTTAAAAAATCAATGAAACCAAGAGCTGGTTCTTTGAGAAAATCAACAAGATAGACAAACCCTTAGCCAAGGTAACTAAAAGGCAGAGAGACACCATCCAAATCAACAAAATCAGAAATGAAAAGTGGGACATAATGACAGACACTGAGGAAATTCAAACAATCATTAGGACTTACTTCAAAAGCCTATACACCACAAAATTTGAAATGGATGATTTTCTTGATCGATTCCACTTGCCAAAGCTGAATCAAGACCAGGTAAATCAATTAAGTATTCCTATATCCCCTAAATAGAAGCAGTCATTAGAAGACTCCCATGCAAAAAAGCCCAGGGCCAGATGGTTTCAGCATAGAATTCTACCAGACCTTCAAAGAAGAGGTAACACCAATACTCTTCAAAGTGTTCCACAAAATAGAAACAGAAGGAACATTACCAAACTCATTTTATGAAGCCACAGTCACCTTGGTACACAAACCTCACAAAGACCCAACAAAGAAAAAGAATTTCAGGCCAATCTCCTTTATGAATGTTGATGAAAAAATATTCAACAAAATACCTGCAAACTGAATACAAGGACACAACAAATATATCATCCGCTAAGAACAAATAGGCTTCATTCCAGACATGCAGGGATGGTTCAATATATGGAAATATATCAATGTGATCCACCATATAAACAAACTGAAGGAGAAAAAAACACATGATGATCTCCGTTGATGCTTAAAAAGCTTTTGACAAAATCCAACATCCATTCATGTTTAAAGTCTTAGAGAGTTCAGGGATACAAGGCACATACATAAACACAGTTAGGGCAATATACAGCAATCCTATAGCTAATATCAAACTAAACAGAGAGAAACTTAAAGCAATCCCACTGAAATAAGGAACAAGGCAAAGCTGCCCACTCTCTCTATATATCTCTTCAACATAGTCCTCGAAGTTCTTGCTAGAACAATAAGACAATTAAAGGAGACCAAGGAGATACAAATTGGAAAGGAAGAAGTCAAAGTAACAGTATTTGCAGATGATATGATAGTATATCTGAGTGACCCCAAAAATTCTACCAGAAAAACTCCTACAGCTGATAAACACCTTCAGCAAAGTGGTTGGATACAAAATTAACTAAAAAAAAAAAAAAAAAAAAAAAAAAAAAAATCAGTACCCCTCCTGAATACAAAAGACAAAAGGGCTGAGAAAGTAATTAGGGAAACAACACCCTTCACAACAGCCACAAAGGATATAAAGTACCTTGGTGTGACCATAAGGAAGCAAGTCAAAAGCTTGTATGAAAAAAATTTCAAGTCTCTGAAGAAAGAATTAGAAGAAGATATGAGAAGATGGAAAGATCTCCCATGCCCATGGCTTGGCAGGATTAACATAGTAAAAATGGCCCTCTTATCAAAAGCAATCTAAAGATTCAATGCAATTCACATCAAATTGCCAACACAATTCTTTACAGACCTTGAAGGAAAACTTCTCAACTTCATATGGAATAACAAGAAACCCAGAATTGCTAAAACAATGCTCTACAATAAAAGATCTTCTGGAGGTATATCCATCCCTGATCTCAAGCAATACTATAGAGCAATAGTAATAAAAACTGCATGGTACTAGCATAGAAACAGACTGATGGACCAATGGAATCATATAGAAGACTCCGAAATAAACCTACACACTTATGGACACCTGATGTTTGCCAAAGATGCCAAAACCATACAATGGAAAAAGATAGCATCTTCAACAAATGGTACTGGTCTAACTGGTCTATATGTAGAAAAATGCAAATAGATCCATACTTATCACCCTGCACCAAACTAAATTCCACATGAATCAAAGACCTCAATATAAAACCAGACACACTAAACCTATTAGAAGAAAAAGTGGGCAAGAGCCTGGAACTCATTGGCACAGGAGACAACTTCCAGAACAGAACACCAACAGCACAGGCTCTAAGAGCAACAATCAATAAATGGGACCTCATGAAACTGAAAAGCTTCTGTAAAGCAAGGGACACTGTCATCAAAACAAAATGACTGCCTACACACTGGGAAAGGATCTTCACCATCCCTATATCTGACAGAGGGCTAATATCCAGAATATATAAAGAACTAAAGAAGTTAAACAGCAACAAATCAAGTAATCCAGTTAAAAATGGGGTACAGAGCTAAACAGAGAATTCTCAATAGAGGAATATCGAATAGCAGAGAAACACTTAAAGAAATGGCTAAGATCAAAAATTCAAGTGACAACACATGCTGGAGAGGATGTGAGAAAGGGGAACCCTCCTCCACTGCTGGTGGGAATGTAAACTTGAACAACCACTCTGGAAATCAATCTGGTGCTTTCTCAGACAATTAGGAATAGCGCGTCCTTAAGATCCAGCTATACCACTCCTTAGGCCTATATTCAAAAGATGTTCAAGTACACAACAAGGACATCTGCTCAACCATGTTTATAGCAGCTTTACTTGTAATATCCAGAAGCAGGAAACAACCCAGATGCCCCTCAGTTGAGAAATGGATACAGAAATTGTGGTACATTTATACAATGGAATACTATTCAGTAATAAAAAACAAGGAAACCATGAAATTTGCAGGTAACTGGTGGGAACTGGAAAAGATCATCCTGAGTGAAGTATCTCAGAAGCAGAAAGACACACAGGGTATATAATCAGTCATAAGTAGATATTAGACATATAATATAGGATAAACATACTAAAATCTGTACACCTAAAGAAGCTAATCAATAAAGAGGATTCTGGCTAAGATGCTCAATCCTCATTTAGAAAGGCAAAGAGGATGGACATCGGAGGAGGGAGAAAACAGGAAACAGGACAGGAGCCTGCCACAGAGGGCCTCTGAAAGGCTCTACCCTGCAGGGTATCGAGACAGATGCTGAGACTCATAGCCAAACATTGGGCAGAGTGCAAGGAATCTTATGAAAGAAGGGGAAGATAGAAAGATCTGGAGGAAACGGAAGCTCCACAAGGAGAGCAAAAGTTCCAAAAAGTCTGGGCCCAGGGGTCTTTTCTGAGACTGATACTCCAACCGAGGACTATGCATGGAGATAACTTAAACCCCCTGCACAGAGGTAGCCCATGGCAGTTCAGTGTCTAAGTGAGTTCATAGTAATGGGGAACAGGGACTGTCTCTGACATGAACTGATTGGCCTGCTCTTTGATCACCTCCCCCTGAGTGGGGAGCAGTCTTACCAGGCCACAGAGGAAGACCATGCAGCCACTCCAGATGAGACCTGATAGACTAGGATCAGAGGGAAGGGGGGTAGGACCTCCCCTATCAGTGGACTCGGGGAGGGGCACAGAGAGCAAAGGGTAGGGAAGGGGGGATTGAGAGGGGAGGAGGGGGGATATAAAGTGAATAAACTGTAATTAATAAAAATAAAAATAATTAAAAAAGATATACTAACATACTCTCTAGTCCCTCAATGAATCCTTTCCCCAGAAACAACTAATTGCTTTGAAGATGTTATCTACAATATAATTCAGAGACAATAGTGTCAGGGTGGCTGTTACTCCTGGAATTTAACTTTCCTTTTTTTCTGAGATAGTTACAGGGTCCTATAATAGATAAGAAGAGTGAAGGTATAGAAATAGAACTGCCTATGTGAAATGCTCCCTCTGTGCCTTTCTGTTACCCTAACCCTACTGTTCACAGCTATATTGCAACTAATTTGGACAGTGGGTTACCTATAGCCCCAAGTGAAAAACCTAAATAGAAGATCTCTAGAAGATGTCAATAATTCATTGGGAAAGTTATCAGAAGAACGTTGTGCATAGTGCATCATATTTCTGATTGGCCCATTTAAATATCCATTTCTAAGTTGCCTTCTATAACAAAATAAAATCAGGAGTCAAAATGCTATTGGGAATCTTAAGGTTCAAGCCTGAAGGGCTCTGGCAACCTGGCTAATATAAATGTGGTCACTTATCCTCGTTCATCCTTAGAAAGAGACAATAGTAGTGGAAAATAAAGAAAGAAATGTGATTTATTCACTGAAGCCACACTGGATAGAGAAAAATAAAGAATTCTAGCTATATCAACCTGTGGGTGGCAAAGCGAAGAGGATTGGATCTGGGAAGAGGGAAAGAGGTAAGCCAGACTGGGAAGAGAAGAGGGAAGGGAAACTGAAGTCAGAATTAATATATGAGATAAGAATAAATAAATTTTTAAAAAAGTGTTATAGCAAGCTCATGCCCTGTGGCTAAGAGTTTTAGGGTTAAACATAAGGTAGGACACCTTCAAAGCTAAGCAGCCACAGTCAAGTGGTGGTCCTTGGGGACTCTGCCCCCAGCTTTTCTACAATATAATCAGCAGGTTTTTAGACTCATGTGTAATCTTTACCTGTGAGTGAATTTCCCCTCTAGCCAGTACCAGGTCTCAGCCTTCCCCTTCTGTCAGCACAGGATTTCCTTGGAAATTCCAATTCTTTGGGTGCCATTGTTTTAATAGTCAGGGAACCAATAGGAAGGCACACGTGTCTCAACTTAGGATATATTCATTCATGCCAGATCAGTTACAGAAACACTAATGAGAAAGTGAAAATTGTACATTACAAATGTTTTTATGCTCTCAGTCACAAGATCCAGTGGACAGGGCACACATCACTTCTGAATCATGGATCATGAATGAAATATTATTTATGATTTTCTGGATTGTAAATAAAAGGTTTTCTTGTGGTCTCAATTCTCTATTCCATTTGACTTTGCGCATCACCTGAGATTGTGTTTTGATACTCAACACCCACATTCTGCTTTTCAGTTGCTCACTGTAGATCTAGACAGCACATACCCAGTGAGCTCTTTCCTGGGAAATCAACAGCAAGCTTAGCCAGTTTCACTCAAGACTCGCACAGAAGCGCACATTTGCTCTCACAGTTCCTAAACTAGAATCAGAAAGACTTTGAATCCCCACATAATTCTTATTCTTATATATGTAAAGCCAATCATTTGCTCTTCTAAACATGTCATGAAATTTGGAATTAGCTCCTGAAAGATTAAGCCAGAAAGCATATGAAACATCCATGAAAAATGTAATATTATAGAAAGAAAATGCTACAGTTGTGGCATGGTTTATCTAAAGGAATATATTTATTGCTCAGAGAAAGTGTTAGCCACTGATAACTTTCCTTAGGATGTTCAAAAGGAGATTATTATGAAATGTTCTTGTTTCTTTCGGGGATTTCATCGGTTATTGCATGTAATGGACTTCCAAAGATTCTGAAAGGACAGCTTCTCTAAGAATTAAGTTGAACCTCACCAACTAAATACCTTCTATGGATCCCTAAACAGATTTACATCAGTTGTGCATTTGATTTCAATTTAATTACCTGACCTTCATAATTATTTATTAGTTTTCATGTGAACAATTTGGGCAGGCTCTTAATAATAATATTCTAAATTAATATTATCAGAATCTTTAAAGTTCAATAGTCATTACTGAGATGTTCTAAATCCTGATATTCTCTTTAAAGAATGGCTGGATTGTCTATTCCCTACCCAACGACTTTGTCTTCATTTGATAGAATCCCTCCCTTTGAAATTCCAGGTTTAGCCTTTGTTGACACCTTTTGAGACTGGTGGCAGAAAGTGACAATTTATCTATCACCTAATGGGTACCGGTTTGATCTCAGAATGTCTTCTAATGGGGGCAGAGTTTATCATTCTCTTGTGAACTTGCCAACTCGAGAGGGCAAGTCATTACACAAGATCGTTGGTGCCTTTGGAGTAGATGGGAGCAAGACAAACTCTGAATCCAGCAGAAACCCGGAGAGAAAAGCAGCAAACACTTGCTGAACTTCCCAAGGAGAGATGGGTATCTGACAGGTGGCATCCCATCAGACACGAGATAAATGACGGTGGAAGGAAATGTCCTAATTGATGCTGCTGATGAGCAGGTACTCTCTGCTGAGTAGGAGCATAGTGATATAGCTATAAAAGTGAAAATTAAGCCAACGTACGCACGTACCATTCATTTGAATACATCCCATTAGCTTGTAGGATCTGGGGCATAATCTGGGTTTGCAATGTCATCAGCTATTCTTCAAACAAAGAGAAATTTCTCTTGATGGAAATCTACGTATGGCTCTTACGACAGGAAATATATTTTTTAAAATTTTTCTCAATTTTGAAAGTTTCCATTAATACCAGTAATCACTTTTGTTATGTCTCATATAATATATCTTAAGTTACTTTATTATAATTCAGTGATTTGTGAATCCAGATGTCAGAAAGAGGGTGTAGAAACTCCTAGTGCTGGGTTAGAGGTAGTTGTGCCCCCCTCACCATGAATTTTAGAACTTAACTTAGGTCTTCTGTGAGGCACATATACACTACGCCTGATCCACTTCTCCAGTGCCTCCAATGAAAGATTTGGACATGCCTCTCTAGTTCTTTGTCCCTATGTCTTCAATCCTTTGGAAAAAGAAAAAGAGCCACTGGATTTTTTTAATCAAACGGTGTCAAATTGTCTTGAACACTTTGTGTAAGAACATTTCTTTCGGTTCCCTTGTGTGTCAGTTCTATACTTTGGGCTTCAACTATGGACCTACGTAACTGCACATGACATCTGTACTTGTCTCCTTCAGTTTTTGTGCCTATTTTATATAGTGAACATGAGAATGCACTGCTGTGCATGTCTTAAGCAGTATACTGATGAGAAATGCTTTTTTTTTTTAAATATCTACCCCAGCAACCTCTTCATGCTCTTCATCACGGGGAAAAATGTTAAATATGTAACCATGGGAAGACTTCATCTTTTAAAAATGTTTTTTGAGTCAGGATTTCTCTGTATAGCCTTGGCTGTTCTGGAACTCACTCTGTAGACCAGACTGGCCTTGAGCTCACAGAGATCCATCTGCCTCTGCCTCCAGAGTGCTGGGATTAAAGACGGGCGCCGCCGCTGTCCAGCGGAAGACTTCTCTTAGGCATATTTGATCAGTACGTAAAGAGGTAAGCTCCAGAAGATGTGGTAGGATCCAAAATGTCTAGCTGGAAGAATGTATCTGCCTGCTACAATTGCAGGACTCTGGCTCAGCCAGGAACCATACAGCACTGTATTCTAGAATAACTAAAGACGTCAACAGCCTTGACAAATCACTGCCCGAGAGCTTTAGATTGGAATCAGGCCTGCACACCACAGAACCTTTCCACTCAAGGCTGAGGAACACAACGCATAATTGACCAGAGCATCGATTTACATACTTTAACGTCTATTATTTTCTTTTTCTTGATTGTCCTATTATCTTAAATTTCACACATTTACATCAAGCTGCTATTATCATTTATTAGCCATTGCAAAGGTTGATCTTCACAGCTGCACATAGAATCATCTCAGTACACCTCTCTGGGCTGTCCTGTGTGGATATTTCTAGACATGAACAGGTGAGGAGTTGAGAGCCACCCTGAGTGTGGACTGGGGTTCTTGGCTGGATAAAAAAATAGAAAGGAAGGAGGCATGAGCAACAGCGTTCATCTCTGTGCTTTTTTGCCTGAACACATGGGGCCCTCTAATCTCATAGCCCAGCCAACAAGATGAACTCTATCCTCCCAAAACATGAGCTGAAACACATGCTTCATTCTTTAAGTTATTTGAGTCAAGTATTTTGTCAAAGCAGAAAAACTGAAAAAAAAATAACTACCATAGCCTTCTATTTACAAATTCCTTATCCTGAGCTTTTTTTTTTCCTCATAAGAGCATACTATCCTAACTTTGGTATTTGCTTGACAAAAATCCCATAGTTCACTTCTTAGAGAACACTGCATTCACACATCACATACAAAGACTTTCTTCAAGATCCTTTTGTTTGTTTGTTTGTTTGTTTGTTTACTGTGACCATCAGTCTTCAACCATGCTACCAAAATTCAGTTAATTCACTGACTCAAGTTGCTGGACTTAATCTTATTTCCCCAGTCCATAAAGCCCTTACTCATCAGAGTGCTGACTTTCTCTCCTTGAAACATTGCTAATGCACATCCAGGCTGCTGTTCTTTCTAAATTATGGTTGTAAATGCCAGTACATTGAGATGCTTTAGCATGGTATTTGCTTAGGTCAACCACTTAAACAGATGTGATTGTACTTATATTATTATTATTTTTTACTTTTTTATTTTAGTGTCTCTCGTTAAATTGGTATAATAAGAAAATGAGAGAAGAGTACCTTATTACTGCTTATAAAAACAAAAATGTGTGCTCTCTTAAGCCTAGTTTCCTTGACATACTTATTTTCTGTTCAACTGTTTTATACTATTTTCTATTGCTGCGTTCTAATTTCATTCATTTTAAACTTTAAGCTCACTTAATACTAAACTAAAGTAATATGAATGATGAGGTCAGGTTCTACAATGCTGAAATAAAGAGAATTATTGCCTCGTAGGAGTTGGTTCAGCGTTAAGTTCTCTTCCTGTCTGTCATCACTCTGTGTAAGTGAGACTTAAAATATAAAGAAAGAATAATGCAGTGCTCTTGTCAAGCTGAAAGACTGTTTTAATCTCACAGAGTTAGTGTGTGTGTGTGTGTGTGTGTGTGTGTGTGAAATGAACTAAAATCAGCACAAAATGAATGAAACCTAAATATAAGCTCAGTGGCTCTAAACATTTCCGACACAGCAGACAGGGAAGTAGCCTGAATGTGGGCTGGAGGGACAGTGGTTAGACATTACACAAAAATCTCATACAGCAAACTCAGAATTAACTGAATGGGAATATCGAAACTAACAAGTATTTTGCATAGCGAAAGTAACAAATGACAGAGTGAAATCACAGCCTACACATTTGAATGAAACATTTTCAAACGTTATATGTGAAAAGACGGTGTTATTATTTATGAAGACACGAGGCAACTGAGTAATTAAAATGTAGAACCCTGAGAAGTAAATAGGGAGAAGGCATGAAAGGACATTTCTCTAAAGAAGAAACAAAAGTAGGTCACAGCAACATCTTTCTTTTGCTGTCTATTGAAAAAAGAATCCATTAATGTGACCCAATTTACCTCTCTAACAGTGCCCTGTGGTACTGTAGCTAGGCATTGGTTACCATGAGCTTTTGGAATCGGGGCTGACTCGTTAGGTGGTCCTGCTGTGGAAATGACCTCCTCTGAACATCTGTGAGGGTTTCCTGCCAATGGTCCTCATGTCTGCTCATGAAAAGGGCTTTGTACAAGATAACCCTGGGGTTGATTTACTTCAGAAAACAAACTGCCATAATGATCATTTCCCCAAATTCTTAAGAATTATTAATAATTTTTTTTTACATCTGTTACTTTAGATTGGGATTTTTGACCCCATGTTTTCTCAAGAGTACTTTGGACACATAGGTTCTGCTTCAAGAACATTGTGTTGCAGTGCGCTAGTATTAACATATTTTCCTTTTGATGGCATTAGGGTTGCGTCCCTTCAGTATCCAAGGGATGCTGAACAGAAGGTATTCACTGCGTGACTTGATGCAGGTACATGCTAGAAGTAGATTTTTATATCAGAGACAAACATATAAAATTTAACATGCCAAAGAATGCCCTTATTTACTTTTGACACTGTGTGTGAAGACACAGGCTATATTTTCCTATGTTTAAACGATAGTAATTTCTTGCTCCATGGTCACTTCTCTATGGTAAAAAAAAGTCTCCTAGCATTGTGAGAAATAGCATACTCACACAGTTCCTCAAATGTCCGCATCTTAGAAGATTATTAAAATCACTCTCCATTCTTTTTCACTATTTTATTTTTTAATGAAAAATATTTTCATAAAATATATTTCCAGTATTTTCCCCAACCCAGTTTCTCCCAGATCCCACCGAAATTGCTATCTATACAATTTCATACTCTTTCTAAAAACAAAAACAAAAAAAAGAGAAGTAAAAACAAGAAACAAACACATCAAGAAATTCCCCATAAAATTAAGAATCAAAATGAATAAGCAAAAGAACAATAAAAAAACATGTCAAACAATACAAAAGGAAACATAAAGTCCTCAAAGGTAGCCTTGAGCTCGTTTTGGGTTGGCTAGCTCCTCTTGTGTATGGCACTTGACCCAAATTGTGGGTGGCATACCCAGTGAGACTCCGTGAGCAAAAACTGATTTTCCTTTTTCCAGCAGGTCTATTGCAAATAGATTCTGGGTTAGAGGTGGGACATTGTGTCCACTTCCAATTTTCCTCCTGCAGGGATGCTGTTTGGTTTAAACCTGTGCAGTTCTTGTACACCCTGTCACAGTCTCTGCCAGTTCATATGTTTATCTGCGCTGTTTCATCTGGAAGAGAGATACTTCCTCAGAGACATCCATTACCTCTCCCTCTTACACTCTTTTTGCTTCCTCTTCTACATAGTTCACAGAGCCTTGAGGGGAGGGGTTTAGTGAAGAAACCCCACTGAAGGCTGAGTGTTTCAAAGTCTCTGATTCTTCTTCACACTACTACACACTTGCATTAATGAATTGCAAGAAGCAGCTTCTCTAATATGGACTGAGTGAGGCATCTGTCTACTGTTATAGCAGAATGTCAGTAGAAGTCATTTTATTGCTATCTTCCTTTTTTTTTAAGAGAGGGTTTCTCTGTGTAGCCCTTAAACTCACAGAGATCCACCTGCCAACATCAAACTAAGTGGAGATAAACTTAAATCAATCCTACAGAAATGAGGGACAAGGCAGGGCTGCCCACTCTCATCATATCTCTTCAACATAGTATTTGAAGTTCTTACTGGAGCAATAAGAAAAACTACTAAAGGATACCAAGTGGTATACAAATTGGGAACAGCACTACCTCAAGATCCAGCTATTCCACTCCAGGGCACATACCCAAAAGATGCCCAAACCGTTCAATAAGGACATTTGCCCAATTATGTTCATAGCACTTTTATTTGTAATAATCAGAATCTGAAAACAACTTAGATGTCCCTCAATGAAGGAATGGATACAAAAATTGTGGTACATTTACACAATGGAATACTACTCAACTATTGAAAACAAGAAGATCATGAAATGGTGGGAACTGGAAAAGCTCATCCGAAATGAGATAACCCAGAAACAGAAAGACACACATGGTATATACTTATTTACAAGTAGATATTAGTCATATAATATAGGATAAACATACCAAAATCTATAGTCCCAAAGAAGCTAAACAACAAGGAGGATGCTAGTGAAGATGCTTAATCCTCATTCAGAAGGGCAAACAGGATAGACATCTGAAGTAGAAAACAAGGAACAGGATTGGAGCCTTCCATAGAGGACCTCTGAAAGACTCTACCTACCAGGGTATCAAAGGTGATACTGAGACTCATAGCCAATTTTTGGGCAGGATACCAGAATCCTTATGGAAGAAGGGGGTAGGTAGACAAGAACTCCACAAGAAGAACAATAGGGCCCAAATACCTGGGCCCAGGGGAGCCTGCAGCGATGGCTACTCCAACCAAGAACCATGCATAGAGAGGACCTAGACCCCTGTTCACAGGAAGCCTATTAGCTGTTCAGTTTCCAAGTGGGTTCCCTAGTAAGGGGAGCAGGGGCTGTCTCTGACATGAACTCAATGGCAAGCTCTTTGATCACCTCTACCTGGGTGGGTGGGGGGTGTATCTTTACCAGGCCACAGAGGAAGATGATGCAGCCAGCCTTGATGAGATCTGATAAGCTAGGGTCAGATAGAAGGGGAGGAGGTCCTAGCCTATCAGGGGACTAGTGAAAGGACATAGAGGGAGAAGAGGGAGTGTAGATTGGACTGGGAGGAGACCAGGAAGGGGGCTGCAGTGGGAATACAAACTGAATTGTAATAAATAAATAATTAAATTTTAAAAAGGTGTGCACCACCAGCTCTGCTATCTTTCTTTCTTTCTTTCTTTCTTTCTTTCTTTCTTTCTTTCTTTCTTTCTTTCTTTCTTTCTTTCTTTCTTTCTTTTTCAAGACAGGATTTCTCTGTATAGCACAGGCTATCTTGAACTTACTTTGTAGACCAGGCTGGCCTTGAACTCACAGAGATCTACCTGCCTCTACTTCCCAAGTGTGAGCATTAAAGGTGTGTATCACCACCACCCAGCTACTACTTTTCTTTAACAGAACAATAGAAGTAGGGTTTCTTCTAGACTCACATTCTGTCTAGTCTCAGGTTCTCAGACACTTCAGCAGTGTCAGGCATGGGTTCTATTTCATTGAATTGGCCTTAAGCCTAATTTAACAAAAAAGTAGTAGGTAAAAGCAGGGCAGAAAGCTCAGGTTTGGGGTCAAGAGAATCACCAGAAGGAAACAGGAAGATGGGAAGAGAGGAGAGAAGAGGAAAAGGGAAAAGGGCCTGATGGGAAAAAGCCCTGATGGAAAAGGAACCACTTGGGCCAGGAGGAAGGACTCTGAGAGTGGTGTGAAAAGGAGTGATCCAGTTGAAGGATAAGCGAGTATTTATAAGATGATGAATGAGGGATAGGCCAGACAGGAATGATTAAGGCAGCTGGCAATGGACGGGGAGGTTATTGAGATAGCATAGGTAGAAATGGATAGGGAGGTTATTGAGATAGCATAGGTAGAATAATCTTTCCAGTCCAAGGAGTTATAAGGAAATTATAAAATCTAGCAGGGATAGACACCTGCTTATTGATTGTGATAATGGGTTAAATAATAATGCTGTAACAATTGCAGGCAAATAATAAACAGTATTTAGCCCAACATCATTTATTTACAAGAATAGTTGATCTTAGAGTCAGAGCTGTTGGTGTTCTGTGTTCAGGAAATTGCTTCCTGTGCCAGTGAGTTAAGGCTCTTCCCCACTTTTTTCCCTAATAGATTTAGGGTGTCTGGTTTTATGTTGAAGTCTTTGACCCGCTTGGATTTAGTTTATTGCAGAGTGATAAGTATGGATCTATTTGCATTGTTATATATGCAGATGTCAAGTTATATCAATACCATTTCTTGAAGATGCTGTCTTTTTTCCATTGTATAGTTTTGGCTTCTTTGTCAAAAATCAAGTGTCCCTAGTTGTGTGGGTCTTCAATTTGACTCCATTGATCCATCAGTCTGTTTCTATGCCAGAATCATGCAATTTTTATTACTGTTGCTCTATAGTACAGCTTGAGATAAGGGATAGAGATACCTCCAAAAGATCTTCTATTGTACATGACTGATTTAGTTATTCTGTTGGGTTTTTTTTTTTTCCATATGAAGTTGAGAATTGTTCTTTCAAGGTCTGTAAAGAATTGTGTTGGTATTTTGATGGGAATTTCATTGAATCTGTAGATTGCTTTGGTAAGATGACCATTTTCACTGTTTATCCTACTGATCCATAAGCATGGGAGAGCTTTCCATCTTCTGATGTCATCTTCAGTTTCTTTCTTCAGAGACTTGAAGGATTCATGCAAGTCTTTCACCTGCTTAGTTAGAGTTAAACCAAGAAACTTTATGTTTTCCTGTGGCCATTGTGTGGGGGGGTTGTTTCCATAATTTCTCTTTTATCTGGCTTTTGTATGCAGGATGGTTATTAAATTTTTTTAATTAATTTTTTTATCCAGTTACTTTGCTGAAGTTGTTTCTCAGCTATAGGAGTTCCCTGGTAGAATTTTTCGGGTCACTTATATATACTATTATATCATCTTCAAATAGCACTACTTTAACTTCTTTCTTTCCAGTTGCATTCCCTTGATCTCCTTTAGTTTTCTTATTGCTCTAGCTAGTACTCTATGTACTATATTGAATAGATATGGAAAGAGTGAGCGGCCTTGCCTTGTCCCTGATTTCAGTGGAACCAATTTGAGTTTCTCTGTTTAGTTGGCGATAGGCTTGCTATATATTTCCTTTACTATGTTTAGGCATGTGCTTTGTATCCCTGATCTCTCCAAGACTTTTAACATGAACAGGTATTCAATTTTGTTAAATGCTTTTTCAGCATCTAAGGAGACGATAAAGTGTTTTGTTTTTTTTTTTCCTTTCAGTTTATTTACGTAGTGTATTACATTGATGGATTTACATGTATTGAAACACCCTTGCATGCCTGGGATGAAGCCTACTTGGTCATGTTGGATGATATTTTTGATGTGTTCTTGAATTCAGTTTGGCAGTATTTTATTGAGTAAATTTTTTGCCTCAATGTTCAAAAGGGAAATTGGTCAGAAATTCTCTCTTTGTTGGGTCTTTGTGTGCTTTGGGTATCAAGGTGACTGTGGCCTCATAGAATGGGTTTGGTAATGTTCCTTCTGCTTCTATTTTGTAGAATAATTTGAATAGTATTGATATTAGCTCTTCTTTGAAGTTCTGGTAGAATTCTGTGCTGAAAACATCAGCCTTTGGATTTTTGGTTTGTTTTTTTTTGGGGGGGAAACTTTTGATGACTGATTCTATTTTCTTAGAGGATATAGGACTATTTATTTTATTTGCCTGATCTTGATTCAACTTTGGTAAGTGGACTCTATCAAGAAAATTCTCCATTTTACTTAGATTTTCAAATTTTGTGGCATATAGGCTTTTGAAGTAAGACTTAATTATTCTTTGGATTTCCTTAGTGTCTGTTGTTTTGTCCCCCTTTTCATTTCTGATTTTGTTGATTTGGATAGTGTCTCTCTTCCTTTTACTTAGTTTGGCTAAGAGTTTGAATACCTTGTTGATTTTTTTTTAAAGAACTAGCTTCTGGTTTTGTTGATTCTTTAAACTGTTCTCTTAGCTTCTAATTTATTGATTTCAGCCCTGAGTTTAATTACTTCCAGCCATCTACTCCTCTTGGGTGTGTCTTCTTCCTCTCCTCCTCCTCCTTCTTTTTCTTCTTTTTTTCCATAGGGCATTCAGGTGTGCCATTAAGTTTCTTGTATGAGATGTTTTATATTTCTTTATAAAGGCACTTAGTGCTATCAACTTTCCTCTTAGCACTGCTTTCATTGTGTCCCATAGGTTTGGATATATTGTGCCTTCATTTTCATTGAATTTTAGGAAGTCTTTAATTGCTTTCTTTATTTCTTCCCTTTACCAGTTGTTGAGTAAAGAGTTGTTCCATTTCCATGTGTATGGATTTTCATATGTGTTCTGTAAGGTGCTGAGAAGGTATATTCTTTTGTGTGTGGGTGAAAAGTTTTGTAGATGTCTGTTATGTCCATTTGATTCATGACATCTGTTAGTGCCATTGGGTCTGTTTGCTTGGAAAACCATTTTCATGCCATTTACTCTCAGGTAATGTCTATCTTTGTGGCTGATGTGTGTTTCTTTCACGCAGCAGAATGATGGGTCCTGTTTCTGCAACCCTTCTGTTAGTCTGTTTCTTTTTATTGGAGAATTGAGTCCACTGATGTTGAGATATATTAATGACCAATTATGGTTAGTTCCTTTAATTTTGGTATTTGCTATGGTAGTGTGTTTGTATGCTTGTTTACTTTTGATTTTGCTGTAGTGAAGTTATTTATATCCTATCTTTTTGAGGGTGTACTTAATCTGTTCAAGTGGGATCTTTTATTCTATTATCTTTTGTAGGGATGGGTTAGTGTATAGATACTGTTTAAATTTATTTCTGTCATGGAATATCTTGTTTTGTTTTTTTCCATGTGTGATGATTGAGAGTTTATCTGTGTTGGTATTTTAATTAATATTTCATTTTTATTATAGAATACTTTGGTAAGATAGCCAGCTTCATAGTATTGATTCTTCTAACTCATGAGAGTGGGAAATCTTTCTTTTGATGTCTTAATTCAATTTCTTTCTTAAATGTCTTAAAGTTTTTGTTACACAGGTATTTCTCTTACTTGGTTTGTGTTCTCATTATATTTAAATTTTGGGGGTTATTGTGGTTGTTACTGGTTTCTTGATTTCTTTCCCAAGCTAGATGTCATTTGTCTATGGGAATACTTCTCATTTTTGATTGATAAATTTGTAATCTGATAGTTTGCTGCAATTAACAACTATACATTGGTCTGTGGATTTCCATTTGAAAAGGGGATAAATGGTTATGAGAAAGACTTTCCCAAAGAGGGGCTGAAACTTGAAAATATTCATAAATGTTTTAGTAATTATAGAAATGCAATGGACAGAAGTTAAAGAATCTTGAAGAAAACCAATTTTGGGGATAAAAAAGTGCATCATATTGATGGTTTTTAGAGAGGAGACTTATAGTGAGAATTTTGGTTTTTAAAATACCCAGTTACGAGCTGGGCATGCCTGTAATCCCTGCAGTAGGGAAGGCAGCAGCAGGTGGATCTCTGTGAGTTAAAGACCAGTCTGGTCTACAAAGCAATGCTAGGACAGTCAAGGCTACACAGAGAATCACTGTCTCAACCCAAAACAAACAAACAAAAACCCAGTTAATGTAATGTGAATTTTATTTTTGTTTTAATGCCATGTGTGGGCTATGGGCCTGCTTTGGATCGTCTACAGTAGCTAACCATAATGTGTCTTGTGCTCTGGCAGGGGGATGATTTGTGCCAGCTGCAGACAGTTTAATTCTGGGAACTCTTCTGAAAGTATAAATGGGAGAGGCCCAGGATGGTCTGTGGCAACTGCTGCTCCCCCTCCTGCTGCCCTTGCTGCTGCTGGTCTCTGCTGTTGGTTCCTGCTGCTACTTTGGTATTGCTGGATTCCTGCCTTGCTAGTTTGCTGAGTATTTTGACTAAGAAGATTGTACTTGCCCCTAGAAACCTGAGGACCCTAATCATCAGAAAGTAGTCTAAAGAGGTCTACATCCCCTTTTTCCTCTAACCTTTCTTGCCTACCTAGTATGGGGTGGTGGTGAAGGGATTGGGGTGGAGAAGGGTGGTAGACAGAAGAACACAATAAGTTGGCTAAAACCAAATGCCTACAAAGACTGTGTGTAAAAAAATATAGCAAAACTTGAGCAGAGAAAGCATTAAGTAGACTATATAATAATAATGGGAATTGAAAAGGGCTGTTCTCTTTGATTCCCTTAGACACATTCAATATTCATAAGCAACTATGCTAGCATCTTTAGAAAGAGGAATTGAGTCTCAGGTAGAGTCACCCTATATCCTTCCTGGAGCCTACCCTGTGGTAAGTCCTCAGCTTGTCTCAGAAACGCCCCCCAACAGTTTCTCCTTTCTCTGCAAGCCCTCTGTCCTCCAGTCATTGTTCTTCCCATATCTGCTCTCTACTCTTGTTTCCCCACACTTGATTTCCTCTGTACTCCCTCTCCTATCCTGTTCTGTCTCTTTAACTACTTCTGCTGCCTATTCTACTTCCCCTTCTGAGTGAAATTCAAGCATTACTCTAGCTGAGATCCTTGGTAGTGGGGGTCATGGTGACTGGAGAGGTCACCTTCCAACTAGAAAGTTCTCCTACCACTCACAAAAACTTCCACCCAAAATTTACCTTGCCCACAAGATGTGCAGGAGTAAAAACAGAGCAGGAATGGAGGGAATGTCCAGCCAATCCCTAGCCCAATGTGAGCCCCACCCACGGGAGAAAGACATCCTCTGACACTAACAATGACACTCTGCTATGTTTGCAGACTGGAGCCTAACATAGCTGTCTTCTGAGAGGCTCCACCCAGCGCAGAATGGAAACAGATGCCGAGACTCACAGCCAAAGGTTGGGCACACTGCAGAGCCTTGTGGAAGAGTTGGGGAAAGGATAGAAAGACCTAGAGTGGACAGGAGCTTCAGAGGAAGACAAACAGAGCCAACTAACCTAGACACAGAGGGTGCTGCAGAGACTGAAATACCAACTGGAGGGCCATGCATGGACTGAATCTAGGCTCCCTACACATATATATCCAATGGTCTTCTTATATATACCCAACTTGGTCTTTTTGTGGGTAAGCAGAGAGGGTCCTGTTTCTGACATGGACTCTGTTGCATGCTTTTCAATCTCTTTCCCCTGGAGGGGCTGCCTTGCTAGGACTCATTTTTTTGTTTGTTTTAAAGTGTTTTTCAAATTGAAAATTAATGTAATAAAAATATGCTAGCAAGGTGAATTTTAAGACAATTTGTATTTTACTACTATTTTGATCTACATATTATATTTTATTTACACATTTAGTTTAAAAATATATAATAAATATGCACTATTGCCCAGGTTGAGAAGTGAGTATGTTTATTGCTAATGCTATCAGCCTGAGGCTAGGTCTACTGTGGCCACCAGTCTGTGACTCAGCAGGTGGTAATGTATTTTGGAGTTTGTGGATCTCTCCCTCTGTCAGGGTATGTTTTCCATTTGCACAAAGCTATGGATTTAGTGGATTGTATTAGCATCTGGATTATCCAGGGATCACTGGCAAGCATTGCAAAGGTAAACCCACTCAAAATACAGTGATACTTTCAGCCAAATAGGATACTTGGCTGTCAAGTATAGATTCCAAATTGCTTGTCCAGTTGACAAAAGAGAAACGTTTACTAAAGAAGAAAAGTCAAAGACAAAGGATTTCTGTAAACAACTGTGACAGGACATCATTCCATTAGTGGAAGGTCAGCTGATTAGTAGAACACTTTGCTAACAGTCAAGTGGCCCTGAAGCTCAGCCCCAGCACTAAAAAAATAAGACAGAAGGAGAATCATTTATTCTCTACTGTTCCACTTCCTCCTCCTTGAAGTTATAGGAGAAGCTGGAACCGATAGGCAGTATTATGAAGTCTTTAAGGTATTGAAGCAGAGGCTGAGACTCATAGCCAAACTTTGCTCACAGGGCATGGAATTTTATGAAAGAAGAAGGAGATAGAAAGACCGGAAGGGGACAGGAGCTCCCAAAGAAGACCAACAGAGACAAAACAAAACAAAACAAAACAAAACAAAACAAAACAAAAAAACCTGGGCCCTGGGGGCTATGAGGAGACTGACACCCCAACCAAGGCCCATGCATGGAGAGGGTCTAAAACCCCTGCACAGAGGTAGTGCATAGACTCAGTCTCCAAGTGGATTTCGTAGTAAGGGGAACAGGGGTGTCCTGACATGAACTCAGTGGCAGGCTCTCTGATAATCTTCCCCTGGGGGGGTGCAACCTTGCCAGGCCACAGAGGAAGACAATGCAGCCAATCCTGATGAGACCTGGTAGGTCAGATGGAAGGGGAGGAGGACCTCTCCTATCAGTGGACTAGGGGAGGGGCATAGGAGGATAAGAGGGAAGGAGGGAGGGTTTGGGAGGAGACAAGGGAGGGGGCCAGAGCTGAGCTACAAAGTGAATAAATTGTAATGAATAATAATAATTTAAAAAAGTATCACCAACAGAAGAAGAAGGAGAAGGACTGGCATAGATTGCTCCACCTTTAAACCAGTGATTTTCAACCTCCCTAAGGCTGCAATTCTTCAATACAGTTCCTCATGTTGTGGTGACCTCCAACTATAAAATTATTTTGTTGCTACTTCACAACTGTGTTTTTGCTATTGTTGTGAATTGTAATGTAAATATTCGTACTTTCTGATGGTATTAGGTGACCCTTGGGAAAGGATAGTTTGACCTCCAAGAGGTCATGACCCACAGGTTAAGAATCACTGCTTTAAAACCACAAACACAAATAGGAAGTAACTGTCCAAATACTTGAGAAAAACTAGTAATATTTAGCTTGCTAAAACACCCAGGACAGATCTTGACACATCAGGAAAATCCTAGTAAATATTTATGAGACATTTTTCCATAATGCTTAGGTACAAATCTGTAATTACTATGTATAGTGAAATTAACTTTTATCTCAAAATTGTCAATAAAATGTATATTTACCTACTTAAAAACAAAACAAACTCAAAGGAACATGCAAAACCATAGATCATAGATATGTTCCTTTAAGGGACAATGTCTGTCAGACAGGTGATCCAGCCTGAGGTTTAATAGCTTGGCTGGGACAGGACCCAGCTGTGGTTGGTTGTACATATTGCTAGACAAGACAATGCCTTCCAAGCTGACATCTACCACTACAGGCTCCGTGAACTCTTGGTTCCCAGCTCCTGGTGTAGATCTTAGAAGTGGTGACAATTTCTAAGTTTAGTTGGAGGAAGGGAGTCTTGACATGAACTCAGTGGCAGGCTCTCTGATCATCTTCCCCTGGGGGATGCAACCTTGCCAGGCCACAAAGGAAGACAATGCAGCCAATCCTGATGAGACCTGGTAGGTCAGATGGAAAGGGAGGAGGACCTCTCCTATCAGTGGTCCTTTGTATGTCTGTCTGCTTTCAGGCACAAAGCTGAGCAGGTGTCCACCACTGCCTTTTGACCATCATGGTCCCCACCACAGAAATAGAGAAACAAACCCAGTAATGTAGACTGAGAATACAAAGCAGAGTAAACTTCCTTAAAAAAAATTTTCCTCTCAGCTATTTGTCTCAGCATCAGAAAAGCTAACATACACCCAATACTGAAAAAAAAGTCAATACCCTCAGAAATTACAAGAGTTCCTACCATTTGCCTGCAAATTTAATGATTTCCTTGTTTTTATTTGCTGAGTAGATTCCATTGTGTATATGTACCACAATTTCTGTATCCATTCCTCCATTGGTGGACATTTGGGTTGTTTCCAGATTCTGGCTATTAGACATAAAGCTGTTACAAACATGGTTGAGCAAATGTCCTTGTTATGTACTTGAGCATATTTTGGATATATGCCTAGGAGTGATATAGCTGGATCTTGAGGAAGCGCTATTCCTAATTGTCTGAGAAAGTGTCAGATTGATTTCCAAAGTGGTTGTACAAGTTTACATTCCCACCAGCAGTGGATTAGTGTTCCCCTTTCTCCACAACCTCTCCAGCATGTGTTGTCACTTGAGTTTTGATTTTAGCTGCTCTGATTGATATAAGGTGAAATCTCAGGGTTGTTTTGATTTGCATTTCTCTGATGGCTAAGGAAGTTGAGCATCTCTTTAAGTGTTTCTCTGCTATTCTATATTCCTCTAAAGAGAATTCTGTTTATCTCTGTACCCTATTTTTTAATTGGATTGCTTGATTTACTGCTTTTTAACTTCTTTAGCTCTTTATATATTCTGGATATCAGCACTCTGTCAATCCTCACTTAGAAAGACAAATAGGATGGACATTGGAAGTAGGAAAAAACAAGTAACAGGACAGGAACCTACCACAGAGGGCCTCTGAAAGTGTATCAAAGCAGATGCTGAGACTCATAACCAAACCTTCGGCAGAGTGTAGGAAATCATATGAAAGAAGGGAGAGTTAGTATGACCTGGAGAGGACAGGAGCTCCTCAAGACCAAATATATCATGGCACAGGGGTCTTTTATGAGACTATTTTTCCAACCAAGGACCATGTATGGATATAACCTAGAACTTATGCTCAGATGTAGCCCATGGTAGCTCAGTATCTAAGTGGGTTCTCTAGTAAGGGGAACAGGGACTGTTTCTGACATGAACTCAATGGCTGGCTCTTTGACTTCCCCCTCACCTCTGAGGGAGGAGCAGCCTTGCTAGGCCACAGAGGAGGACTTTGCAGCCAGTCCTGAAGATACCTGGTAAGCTAGGGTCAGATGAAAGGGGAGGAGGACCTCCCCTATCAGTGGACTTGGAAAGGGGCAGGGAGGAGATGAGGGAGGGAGGGTGGAATTGGAAAGGAATGAAGGAGGGGGCTATGGCTGGGATACAAAGTAAATAACCTGTGATTAATATAAAAAATGAACATTATTAAAAAATAAAATTACAAGAGTGATTGTTCTCTCATCAGTGTTGAGGGAGAAAAAATAAAAAAGAAAACAAAACGAACAAATTTTGGACTAGTTACTAACTCACAGAGAGGAACAAAATCCAAAGACAAACCTCCAAGAGGATCACTGATTTATCCTCAAACTCACAAGAGATGAAATAGGAGAGAGGACTAGAGTGCAGTTGATTAATTCCAGATTAATTAACTAAAACTGAGTCACTCACAGAGAGTGATAGCGAATGATCTAATAGCATTTCATCAATTTATCTTTTCCGTAGGCTGATGAACTCACTAGCATCTAAAGCTGGAACTTGGCCTCGTCTACTCTTTCTACATTATCTTAACAAGAGGTTCTATTTGTGTGATAAAACAATGACAGAAGGCAGCTCAGTGTGGAAAGGGTTTATTTCAGCATATAGTTCATAGTCCATCACCCAGAGAAGTCAGGGCAGGAACCCAAGGCAGGATGTAGAGCTGAGAGCTTATGTGAAGGGCACGGGGAAGTGCTACTCCCTGGCTTGCTCCTCGTGGTGTACTCAGCCTGAATTTTTATATTACCCCAGGGCCATTAAGCAGGAGTTGTACCATCCATAATGGACTGAGCCATCACACACCATCAATCAAGAAAATACCCCACAGGCCGGCCTACAAGTCAGTTTTGTGGAAGTATTTTTCTCAGCAGGGGTTTACTTTTCTTGAAGAACACTGGCTTGGGACAAGTTGGCATAAAACTACCCAGCGTACACATCATTACATAATCAAGAATACTGCCAGGATTAACAAATGTGAATTATTCCCACCATTAAATAAGGACATTTGCTCAACTATGTTGGTAGCAGCTTTATTCGTAATAGCCAGAATCTGGAAACAACCTAGATGACCATCAATGGAGAAATGGATACAGAAATTGTGGTATATCTACACAATGGAATACTATTCAGCAATTAAAAACAACAAAATCATGATGTTTGCAGGCAAATGGTGAGAAATAGAAAAGCTCATCCTGAATGAGATAACCCAGAAGCAGAAAGACACACATGGTACATACTCACTTATAAGTGGATATTAGCCATATAATATAGGATAAATATACTAAAATCTGTAGTCCTAAAGAAGCTAAACAACAAGGAGGACCCTAGGGAAGATGCTTAATCCGAATTCAGAAGGGCAAACAGGATAGACATCGGAAATAGGAGACAAGGAACAGGACAGGAGCTTTCCACAGGGGGACCTCTGAAAGACTCTACCCACCAGGATATTGAAGGAGATACTGAGACTCATAGCCAAACTTTGGGCAGAGTGCCAGAATCCTTATGAAAGAAGGGGAGATACAAAGACCTGGTGAGGACAGGAACTGTAAAAGGAGACCAACAGAGCCAAAAATCCTGAGGCCAGGGAGACCTGCAGAAACTGATACTCCAACCAAGGACCATGCATGGAGAGGACCTAGATCCCCTGTTCAAGGGAAGCCTGTTGAATGCTCACTCTCCAAGTGGGTTCCTTAGTAAGGAGTAGAGAGGCTGTCTCTGACATGAACACAGTGGCTGGCTCTCTGATCACCTACTCCTGGGAGGATCAGCTTTGCCAGGCCACAGAGGAAGATGATGCAGCCAGCCTTGATAAGACATGATAGGCTATGGTCAGATAGAAGGGGAGGAGGACCTCCCCTATCAGGGGACTAGGGAAAGGGTATAGGGGGAGAAGAGGGAAGGTGGGAGCGACTGGAAGGAGATGAGGGAGCAGGCTACAGAAGGGATACAAATTGAATAAATTGTAATAAATAAGTAAATAAATAGAATAATAATGAAAACACAAAAAGTGAATTGTTATTTATTTCTGAAAGAATGAAAAATCTAAGGGAGAGCTACAGCTTGTTTCTCTTAACTGAAAATGTTCAGAAATGGTGAAATTCAGGGCAAAGTTGGTATAATCTTTATATTAATAAAATTATTGTATTATGACTATGTTAAAATAGCTAAAGGCATTCTCTAAGTACTGTTTCTAAATTTATCTTTAAAAATTTGTTATTTTTATTATTTTTATGTAGTGTGTGTGTATGTGTATGTGTATGTGTGTGTGTGTGTGTGCGCGTGCCATTTGTGTTCAGACACTTGTGGAATTCTGAGGTGGTCATTGAATCTCCAGAATTTATAGTTGTATATAGCCTACAATGGACCACACTCTTAGCCCCTGTAAGGGTGGTTTGTGCTCTTTAATCCTAAGACAACATTACAGTCCCTTCAGATTTATCTTTAGTACAGAGAGTGCACACTTTAGGCCACTTTATGTTCAAGCTAAAATGACAGTAAAATTTACCACAATTAACTTTAGAAAAGTCAGCAATTTGATTTTCTACCTGAATTTATTCTGTGGCATATTATGGATATGACTCCACGCAATTTAAATGACAAATTAGAAAAAAAAATTATTTTAGTTGGTTGCTTGCTTTTATTTTTGTTAACAATTAGGAAAAAATTGTATTTTTGTTGGTTAGTTGAGTTCATTTTTTTAATATTTGTATTTATTATTTGCAATTCCCATATGGGTATAAATGTATTTGGCCATAATCACCCTCTACCTCTACCCTTTCAATTACCCACAACCCCCATTACACATCCCCCTGAACTTCATGTTTGGTTTATTACAGTGAAAACTGTACAGGCTTACATAACCTAGAGAAATGAACATTTAGTACATCTCCAGGGGAGTGGCAAGTACTGTCTTCTTTCTTCAAAAAGATAAGAATCTGTGCACCTCTTTGTTTTCGGTCTTCAGAATTCATGAGATTTCTCTTGGAATTGATGGCAAAGTAACCCGTCTACAACTTGTTTATTCTATATTTTAGATTCATTCATCAATGCATACATCTTAAAAATGTGGATATTAGTAGCCAAAATACCTTCATAGTTAGGATAAAACTATGAAAACATAAGCACAAGAAAAAGTGAATGCTTTGAACAAAAATATAGGATACATGCCTATGTATTCTTACCATGTAACTACAGGAAATGGTTGATCTCAAACTGTTCCTCTCTAAATAGCCCTGCTTATTTGAAATCAAATGTCACTGTTTGAACTGAAATTTTGCTTTCTGTGCCTGTTTTCCTACAGAAAGGAAGAACAGTTCCTAAAGGTTCAGACACTTCCTGCTGTTTTCCAGTTACGTTTCTTACTGTAAATGAACACAAGTGAATATTGTCACGTGGTCTTGTCTATAGTGTGATGGCTATTTTTGGCTGTCGATTTGACTACATATGGACTTAACTAAAACTTAAAAAATGGGGGTACATTAGTGAGGTATTTTGGCTTTATTTGAAGTGGAATGATGCACTTCTTAGATGGATTTTTGAGGTGGGAAGACATACCTTTAGGCAAGAGCTGGGCCGCACTTTTTACTAGAAGCTTATATAAAGACACAGAAGAAGGAAGTTTTTGCTCTTTGCTTGCTTGAATTAGCCTTACTAGCAAGTCCACTCTTTCACTAGCATTAGAACCTATTTATTCAGGATTCTGGCAGATCCTGAAGACTACCTCGGACATCTACCACTGTGGACTAAAAACTAATGGATTCTAGGTCTTTCCATTGGTTGGCTATGGTTGGATTAGCTGGACCACAGCCTGTAAATCATTTTAATAAACCCCTTCTACATATAGATAGAGTCATTCTTTAAGATCTGTTATTCTAGAGAACCCTGACTAATACATACTGCTATTGCAGACTTTTCTCCTATACTCCATCACATCCATGCTTACCATTTAGAAGCCGTGCTTCTAAATTTGTAGGCTAGTCTCTGTACCTGGACTAGGTCATTCTATCCACTGAAGCTGGGCTTAACTTAGATCTCTCTGGAAACCAGCAATAGTCAGTTATTGTCTATTTATAGCACCTCTTAACAGTTCAATACTCAAACCCAAATGTGGCTATATCTGAATTATGATAATGGTAGTGGTTGTTGTGAGGATAAACAGTAGGAGAGATAATTGACTGGAAGGTATACAATGTTACTTTCTGATTTGATGATAATGTTTCATTACACGTATAGGTTCATGCCACTGTCAAAACTCATGAAACTCAAAATATAATTCTTGCATTTTCTATTTCATAGAAATACACTTCAGTGTATTCATCTGGACAAAAAGATACTCATACAATTTTCTGTGTGTAGATAATAAAGGTTTGATTAAATGTTATGTAAATGTGACAACTGTTTATGTTTAAAGATTTTTGGTTTCATTGTTTTGAGACAGGGTCTTTTTCTTATGGAGTTCTGGCTGTCTTGGAACTCACTATGTAGATAAGGCTGGCCTCTAAGTCACATAGATTCACTTACCTATGCCACCTGAGTGACAGGGTTAAAGGTGTGTGCAACCTGGCTCAGTTGTAGCACAAAGGCTGTAAGTTTTTAAGGTTGTTTCAGTTCCACCGCAACATTAAAAGGTGTGGCCGTCTTCTTTCGCAAATCCCTTCCATACTCATACAAACATTCCCCATCATAAAGTCCCACTCAGAGCTCTGCATCTGTTACCCAAAGCCCTCATCACCAAGAACCACAGTTTATTCATTCTGTATTTTACCTTCTTCAGCTAGTTATAAATACACAGCAATCTGTGTCCATCATCAGCACAGCATAAGAGGTATTTTTACTGTCTTAAATAGTCTCTGTCTTCTACCAATTTGGCCACTCTGCCTTCAGGCCCCTATGGAGCACTGGCTTTTCTTTAAACATTTTTTATAATTTTCACCATCTTATAATGTGAGATTATGAGAATGTAGACTATGGGACTGTCACAGATTATTTTGTTCTCTTAGTAGCATACATCTAAGATTCCAGTCTTTTTATAGACTGGAAATTCATTTGTATTTTAGTGACAAACCACATTCCATTGCTTGGATGTAAGCACTGTAGTTTATTTGTCCATCTACCTTTTGAAATGATGTTTTCCCTTAAATGGAAATTTAAGTGCCATAAGCTCATAAGTAGAATTTTGGGGAAAGGATCTGTACTTTTACCACGTTGAAGCAAATACTAAGGACTATGATTGCTAAATCATATTTAGTCTTCCCCTTGGCTGCATGGTCTGTGTCCCTGCCAGCACTGAAAGTCCTTCCCTCTGCTGCACAGTCTTACCAGGAAAAGCATCCCTGATTTTTGTCTAGAATCTGACAGGTGTTTAGTGAGAGCTCATTGTCTTAATGTGGATTTTCCTTGCATCTTGTATGGTACATCTTTTCACGCTTGTTTTACATTTACATGTCTCTTAGTTTTTTTCTTTGCATTTTGTGATTGTTAAAGTTTTGGGCCATGATTTAAGTTGGTTTGTTCTTACTAATTATCTTTTAAGCGTAAATTGCTCTTTTAGATGACCCTAACTTAGCCCTTTGTGTTTTTGCAAATATTTTATCTTAGTCTGTCCCATTTCCCCATTATCTCCCAATCATCTTATCTCCCCATTCTCAATTCAGTCTCATTATTTTCTCTTTCTGATCTCAATACCTCACTTCCTCATTCTTTCTCTCTAATCCATTACCCTCTTTTCTCCTTGGCCCTTCACCTTCTACCTTCTCAATGACTTTCAGAATTCTTTATTTTAATGAATGAACACCTGTTTGCCCCTCTGATCATACTCTGAAGCTTTGTCTGAGAGGAGGTTGTCATAGGAATGGCCACAAGGCTCATCTGTGTAACATCTTCAAAAGATCTCTGAAATAGAAATAGAACTAACTTATATTTAGTATTATACAACTTCACACTTTCCGTAATTAATCCATACAGTAATAAAGAGAGCATCCTTTCATTGCGTTATGAAACAAATGCAGAGTTATCTTTTTACACTGGCAAGACCATAAACTTCTGCAACCAAGCTGCATAACCTTTTAAGATCTGCTTTAGCAGTTCAAGGAGTCTACACTGTGCTGTGTGAGAACTGTTCTTCTATCCTGTCTCCGGAATTTCCTAATCACCTCAGAGACCCGGTAATTACCTATCCATACACCTCTAGAGGCAGCAAGTCAAAGTGGGTCACAAGGTCAAGCGATTTCGTTACTATGTCAAGAGGCACACAGCAAGGATGAGTAGAAGCGGAGCCCTGTCGGGCATGGTTTCTCTCCAGCTGAGCTTCCTGTCCCATCCCTGAGGCTCCCCCGTGGCTCTAGAGTGTAAAAGTCATCTTCCAACCCAGCACTTATCTGATCACACAAGTGCACTTATTAGAAAAAGTGTCTGGTACCCACTTAGCATGCTAAATTATGCTTAATAAGGAGATAGCTAATTTTGTGCACTTTGATATGATACCATATTGCAATATATTTGAAAACATATTTTCAAAACTTAGTTCTTCTTTATGTCACCACTAGTTTCAGCCAATTTTGCTGTAATGTATAATGTAAACATTTTATGATTTTTTCTTTTTTTTTTTTTTTTTTACTATTAGTTGTATTTTGAATTTCCTTCTGCCTATAGGTCTCAGGGCTACATTTCCTTCCCAACTTTACTCTCCAACTCTGCCTACAATAGTTTGCTTCCTCTTTACCCAGTTAAACAAGTTCTGAAAATAATATGTATAAAGATCTGATTTATTGAATTTCTGTTTGCTTACTCAAACGTCGCCTTCGGTAGACCTAAAAAATACTAATAAATATAGTCTTTCATGAGGAGTATATCTTACTGGGAGGAGGATTTTCTTGGACTTAAGTATTTTGGTTTGATGGTCTTGATATACATAAACCCTTGGTATTTGAAAGACAGAGCACAGTCACTGTTTCAGAAAGCTCACTTCGGCCTCTCCCCAACTGAGAAAAGACACCCTATCCTATTAATTACACTTTATTCACTTTGTATCCCCCCCCCTGTGGTTCCCTCCCTCCTTCGGTCTAAATCCCTCCCTTCCTCCACCCTCTGCATGCATGCCCCTCCCCAAGTCCACTGATAGGGGAGGTCTTCTTTTCCTTCCTTCTGACCCAAGTCAATTAGGTCTCATCGGGACTGGCTGCATTGTCTTCTTCTGTGGCCTGGTAATGCTGCTTCCCTCTCAGGGGGAGGTAATTAAAGAGCAGGCCAAACAGTTCATGTCAGAGACAGTCCCTATCCCTATTACAATGGAACCCACTTGGATACTGAACTGCCGTGGGTTACATCTGTGCAGGGGGTCTTATGTTATCTCCATGCATGGTCCTTAGTTGGATATCGGTCTCAGGAAAAACCCCTGTGCTCAGAACTTTTGGTTCTGTTGCTCTCCTTGTGGAGTCCCTTTTAGAGGCTTAAGGGCTTTTTTTTTTTTTTTTCTGCAGTAGGATTTCCAGTCATTGGGATTTTCCACTATGCTCACATATCAGCTTATACCATATATTTATTCCCCAGTAGGTTTACTGTGCTACTTTGAGAGATGTGGAAAACCAAGAACAAAAATATTTTTAAAATCTATTCATGATTTAATTAGATGTAAGCCCAGCTGCCAGTGAAGTGTGGACTTTAGAGAACTTCAAACCGTATTTTACAGCTTTCCCCTGTCCTATGATGTTATTTCTTCTTCCTGTGAAACCATGATTCGAAACAACCTGCGAGAAACAGTCCAATGATTTTAAATTTCTTTTCAAACTGGTGTGTTCACAATGCTTTTAAAAGAAACAAATATTTTATTCGGATACTCTAAAATTTTAAAAGAAAAACTCATCCTGCCAAAAAACAGAAGCCAGACAACTCGTCACAAGTGGCATTGTTTTATGACATTAAAGTGTGTATTTAAAAACTAGGAAATACACTAAAATTATATTTTTAAAAAGCTGTAGAGCAGTAGTCATAAACTAACAATCTGTCTAATTGATTTTTCGTTGGGTCATAGAAATTCTGTCTGAGAGATTCTGTGCCTAGACATTCCCTCTGTAAGTAAGGCTCACATATTTGTAAAGAGAGAAATGATATCTTTACAAGACACTGTCAACTGTGCAAGACTGGTTACTTACTTGGCGAATTTATTTTGAAGTGTTCAGTCCAGCTAGAAGATACTGAAGAAGCTAAGATTAGACTAACACTGTGAAAATAAATTCTCAGGGGAGTTCGTACAAATCAGGAAGCATAACAACTACTTCTAAGGGGGTTTCAGATGAAGTCAGATGTCAAGGCTTCTGCCAGTAGATGTGACCTGGAATAATGCATCTGCTCTGGGAAACATTACTGTGGGGCATGCAGGAATGAGGATGTGAGGAACAGAAATCGAAGGACTTGCATTGTGTAATACTGTCTGCCACCCACCTCAGTTTTCTTTTATAATTGTCTGCCCAAGACTTTAACACTGTCAAAAAACAATTTTTTTTAAGAAAATATTGTAGTGGATAGTTTCAATTCACACCAGAGCCCAGGGATTTGATTGGAGTCCAGCCCTCAGGGTTTTTAGAATGAGTCTATAGTTCAAACAAACATTGCTATGCAGTCTTGTAGGTGAAGGCCTCACCAGTCTAATTTTTGCAACAAATACAATTCCCTTCTTACTGTGCAACAGTGAGAAGTCCATCGAAAAGGAAGATATGTAAACATACAGTAATCAGGAACAGTTTGTGCACAACTATTTAAGTACCTGCTATGTATTGTTATGTGATACAGAATTCAAAAACCAGATCAAACACTTGCTAGTTTGGGCCCTCTCATTGCAGTGGGTTTTGAGTATAATTTCCAATACAGTTATCATCAAATGGTAGGAGAGTCAGGAAGGGCTGAGCTCATGGCACAATCGCCTTTCAGAAATAGAAGAGCAGCGTGCCCCTAATTTCTTTAGAGAAGATGAACAGATTCACTTGCTGCTTTTAGAACTTTCAAAACAAAATAAAACAAAACAAAAAGATAATTTGAAAGGGAAGCAAAGAAAAGAGATTTAAGTGAAGGTTTAAAAATTATCTTCAAAGGTGAAGAGAGGCAGATAACTACAGTTGAACCCGCTGTCTATCAAAATGTGTGTGCTTAGGAAGTTGTGGTGATCTAGCAGGCACTTCCCAGTAAATCCAATGTGCTCATAAACACAGTGTCACAGGGATAAATTCTGGCTCTTTCATTGTTTAATACATTATGGGCCAAGGCCAACATAAGATGACCTACAGAGTAAAGTAACCCAGGCCCATGGGTGCTCACAGAGACTGAACCACCAACCAAAGAGCATCCATGGGCTGGTCCTAGATCCCCTACACATAAGTAGCAGGTGTGCATCATGTTCTTCATGTGGGCCTGCTAACAGCTGGAGTGGCAAGCAGTCTCTGACTCTGTTGCCTGCCTTTAGATCCTGTTCCCACAGCTGCGCTGACTTGTCTGGCCTCAGTGAAAGAGGGTTGCTTAGTCCTGCTGAGACTTGATGTGCCAGGGTGGGTTGGTACCCTTGGGAGGGCTACCCCTTCTCTGAAGAGAAGGAGGTGAGCAGATAAGGGATGGTGTGTGAGGGTGGGGCTGGGAGGAGAGGAGGAAGGGGGTTGCAATCAGGCTGTAAAGTGACTAAATAAAAAATTAATAAAAAATATGTTAGCAAACTTTATTCTCCTGCCCATGGGTACCATGTTGAAACTTACAGTGAAGAAAATACAAGTTCAAACAGACAACCAGAGAAACAAAAAGTAAAATAATGAACCACATACTGCAGTGGTTGTATGTGGGTGGTTTGAATGAACACTCTTCCTCAAAGGCTCGTGCCTTTGATCACTTGGTCTCCAGTGCATGTTGCATTTTGGGGTGGTTACAGAACCTTTAGAAAGAACAGCCTTGATCGAGGAATTATCACGTTGGAGGAGGGCTCTGATAGTCTATAGCCTGGCCCCACTTCCTATTCTTGCTTTCTGTTTACTTTAAGCCAATAAGTTGTGACCTCTTTGCTCCCTGTGTGTGAATGAGAACGTGATCATCTAGCTTCCTGCTGCTGTCACGAAGCCTTTCCATCATGATGGACTTCGTCCCCTTTGGGGGTAAAATGTAAGTCATAATAAACCCTTCTCCCTTTACCCTAGACAGGATTATTTTATTATGGCGAGAGGACAAGTTCCTAATACACACCTTTTCTATATAGGACTAAATTCAGCAGAGTATGATGAGGTAAAAAGTTCAATATAGAGTTGATTTTGTATCCTTAAGGAGATTAAAAAAAATACCCAAGGGGTTGGAGTAATTGTTCAGTGGTTAGGAGCCCTGGCTGCTATTTCAAAGAAGCTAGTCTGAGTCTCAGCACCCACATAGAGGACCATCACCATTGGCAACCCCAGTTTCAGGAGATTTCTCATCCTCTTTTGATCTCCGAAGTCACCAGGCATGTTTGTGCCATATATGTGTGTGTGCGTGTGTGTGTATACACACATATATATACCATATATATGAGTGTGTATATATATATATATATATATATATATGTCAAAACACTAAAATACATGTAAATGAATATATACACCTTTACAGAACTTTTAAAATTTGAATGTTTATCTGTAAATGAGAAACACATGATTTTACATTTTAGTTTTCTGTATTTCTATTTTATATTTTATACCTTTACTTTCTCATCAAATCAGATTATGGCTTTCTTCCCCTGGAGCTATATAAATATTCACACTCATCATATATATGTATATATATATTCATTCAAATTTATATAAGTCCATGAATTTGTGCATGTATGTACATAATTTTGCTACTAACTTGAGGATAATTGGGGTTACGAACCATATTCATTGCCAATCACCTTCTTGATCGATATTCATACCTCCCATATATTCACAGTGTAGAAGTGAAGCATTAATGTAATGAAAAATGTCTTGTTTCTTCTTGGTTTCCCTTTATTTATTCTTTACTTTTAAAGGGATATTTTATGTATAGAGAGCTGGAAGCACAATAATCTATTCTTTTTTTTACCTTCCTTCTACCACCACATACATGATAGATAATATAGAAGAAAAATATGTAACATGGCAACAACTTGGTGTTCAGTGTAAACGGTTTTTAAATATAAGAAAACATAAAACGTTTTAAAGCTGTGCACATATTTATGAGATATTTCGTGATGATTTGATTCCTGTCTGTTTTGCATAATGAGCAGCAGAGGAGAAACGGGATATCCATCATCTTAAATATTTATCATTCTTTATTTCAACCACAGTCAAAATCCCCTTTCATCTGTTTTGAATGTGCAATAAATATAGTCCCCATGCTATCACATGCCAGAGGCTATTATCCTCAGCCACTGAACTGTGCCCTTTGACTCCTGTGCCCCTATCTATCTTCCTTCTTCCCTTTTCCCCTTCTCAGTCTTTGTCACTCAACACTCTAATCTAAAAAGCTATGTAATCAATTTTTCCAATATTTTCTGTATGAGTGAGATTAAACCTTGTTCCTTGTTGCCTATCTTGTTTTAAACAATTTTAAGTGACTGATTTTTGAGCCTTTTGCTTTATAATAATTGAATTCAAATAATAAATACAAACTATATTATTTAAAATACACAGCCTTTATTAGCATAAAGGACAATGCTTTGTGTATAGCTGTTAGGGTAGGGCTTACTAGCAAACAATTCTCTTATCAAAATGAACCAAGGTAGCCTGTTTTACTGTCTTAGCTTTGCCTTGTCAAGACATTGTGAACTACACCAAAACCTAGATCAAATCTTATTATAACTCATTCCTCAACATCCACCAATTTAATAATTAGGAATATTTACAACCATATGTTGGCCGTAGTTATATAACACATATTATAAAGAAATTTTATCATATCCGTGCTTATGATAATGTGATTCAACAGTAAGTGAAGTTTTCCATCTACATCTCAATATATAGATTTTCATACTTATTGTCCTCTTTCTACATTCCCCCCCAGTGTCTTCCTGCATTGTGATTACTCTCCTGTGCCAATATTCCTATTTGTTATCCCTATATACTTAAGATACTGAAAAGAAAAGGAGAGAGCGTTCAATGAGTAACAGTCTAGTCCTTCCAGCAGAACTGAGTTCAGATCTGAGCCTCTACATTGGATGGCTCACTACCACTTGTAACTCCAGCTCCAGGGAATCTGAAACAATCTTCTGGTCTTCATGGGCACACACACACAGACACACACACACACACAGAGAGACACACACACACACAAATACACAATACTATGCATGAAAACAAAATAAATTATGAAATGGAAATTGGAGGAAAAATACCAAAGAGGGAACAACAAGTACATGAAAGATATTCTTAGAGCTAGATTCTGATTTTTACTTTCATGCGAGAGTCATATGAATGAGAATTTAAGGGATATCAGACCCTCATCAGTGCCACACTTAATTCTATGCAGCATCTATTGTGCTGGGAATTCCTAAAGGAGAGCTTTGCCAATGCTCACTGAAGGCAATGGAGTATTTCTGCCAGAGTTAAAGTGGCAAATCGAGCCATCACTCTTTCCAACATTTTCTAGTCAGATGATTTTATAGCGTATTATTAATTCTCCAACCAAGGACCATGTATGGAGATAGCCTAGAACCTCTGCACAGACGTAGCCCATGGCAGCTCAATATCCAAGTGGGTTCCCTAGTAAGGGGAACAAGGACTATCTCTGACATGAATTCAGTAGCTGATTCTTTGATCACCTCCCCCTGAAGGGTATGCAGCCTTACCAGGCCACAGAGGAAGACAATGTAGAGAGTTCTGATGAGACCCAATAAGCTAGGGTCAGATGGAGGGGGAGAAGGACCTCCCCTATCAGTGCACTAGGGGAGGGGCATGGAGTAGAAGAGGGAGGGAGGGTGGAATTGGGAGGGGATGAGGGAGGGGGCTACAGCTGGGATACAAAGAGAACAAACTATAATTTATAAAAAAATAAATAAATTTAAAAAGTAAAATAGGAAACACACACGAACAACTCTAATTCTTAGTCTGCTAGTTTAAATGTATGTATCTATCATTTATTTGGTCATTTAACATATCAACATTTCACTGATTTAGAATGGATCTCCATTGTTGCCCAAGACATGTGGCTATCAGTATAATGACCTCTTTTAAGCAGCTATTGGTTTAAAATATTCTATAAAAAGGTGCATTAGAGGATTAGCCTACTTGAAGAAGGGATTACTCAGTTGAATTGTGAAACATGGGGGTGTTAATATTGTGCTGGCAGTGATCTCTGTGACGGGCATCTTCCATAAAAACAAGACTGCTGAAACACTGATAATTGGTCATTAAAGATAACTTGTTTGGAGTGAGAGAGGAAGTGGAAAGGAGTGTACATTGCCACTCTCTGAGGATGATCTTCAGCAGTTACATCTTAAATTTCCGAAGGAATTTATCTTTTATTAACAACAGGATATTATCAAGTAGAAGAATGAGTAAAATATCTCCCATACAGAGCCTTTCTTTGGAGATTTTTTTTTTTAATGTTGAATATGTGGCAGCTGGATCCAGACGAGTGTGGACACTGATTTGTTTTCTGTGGCCCATTTCATTGGCTCTTGAAATGGGAAGGTGGCCTCTGAGTGTTTACTAGAAATGTTCCATGATTTTACTTCTTTCAGTGATCAAAGCCATAAGCCAGCCTCCTTCCCAACTTCCATTCCCTGACATCAAAATCTTAAGATAAGATTCCCATCAGAAGAAAAAGAAAACAGGAAACAACCTAGGAGCCTGCCACAGAGGGCCTCTGAAAGCCTCTGCTGTGCAGACTGTCAAAGCAGATGCTGAGCTTGATGGTCAACTGTCGGGCAGAGTGAATGGAATTTTATGTAAGAAGTGGGAAATAGTAAGAGCTGGAGAGGACAGGAACTCCACAAGGAGAGCAACAGAACAAGAAAATTTGAACACAGGGAACTTCCCAGAGACTCATTCTCCAACCAAGGACTATTCATGGAGATAACCTAGAACCCCTGCACAGATGTAGCCCATGGCAGCTCAGTCTCCAAGTGGGTTACATAGTAATGTGAAGAGGAACTGCCTCTGACATAATCTGATTGGCCTGCTCTTTGATCACCCATCCCTGGGGGGAAGCAGCCTTACCAGGCCATAGTAGAGGACAATGCAGCCACTTTTGATGTGAACTGATCGACTAAGATCAGAAAGGAGAGGAGAACCTCCCCTATCAATGGACTTGGGGAGTGGCATGCATGCAGAAAGGAAAGGGAGGGTGGGATCGGGAGGGGAGGAAGGAAGGGCTTATGGGGGGATGCAGAATGAATAAAGTGTAATTGATGAAAAATTAAAAAAAAAGAAAAGAAAGAAAAGATAATTTAAGAACCTTAAATGACTTTCAAAAGTGGAGGAAAACATGGATTTAGTCAATTTACATGGATCAAGTCTCACCCCTGGGGGCAATGGTCTCTTGAACCTACTCAGACCTCGGACACCACCACTGCTAGTTCTAGAACTGATGCAGGATGTTCCAACGAGGGGGTTAAGGCTTCTCATAATATTTCTTATAAGTCCACACCTGTTTGTTTATAACCCCCATTTTTATTCATCATTAGCCAGATAGAGCCAAGTAATTGTGGTAATGATACTTGCTTTTTTGCCCAATGCCAGAATGCTAGTGAATTTAGGTATGCCCTGGTTACTTGCATGCCTTGCTGGGTGCCTGTGCCCGTTGATGCCCCTCACGCTATGACTCTCTTCAGACAGAAAAGGGATCTTGGAATTACAGCCGCCATTGTTACTGCCATCTCATTGGCGGCTGTTGGAGCTACCACCGTGGCATTAGCCATGAGTCATACTATGCAGACTGCTCAGACCCTAAATAATTTTTTAGCCAATGTAGCTCATGCTTTAGATGTACAAAAAGGAATTAATGCTCAACTAAAAGGAGACTTGATGGTGTTCAATCAGAGGATTGACCTCGTGCAGGAGCAAATTGATACCCTATGGGAAATCGCTCAACTTGGCTGTCAATGGAAGTATGCTGGACTTTGTGTCACTAGCATACAACATGAGAATTTTTCACGTGCTGCAAATCTGTCTAAACAATTGTCTAGCTATATTTTAGGCAATTGGACTGAAGAATTCGATACTATGATGGAGCAGCTGAGAGTGGCCATTGCTATGGCAAATTCTGCCAGAGTGGATGCAGGACTAGCCACAGAACTATCATCATGGATTGCTGCAGCCATGAATCATCTGAAGGAATGGGCGGGCATGGGAGCATTAGCAGGCCTTTGGGTGTTGGTCTCCTTGGTTTGCCTGTGGTGTATATGCAAGATTAGAGTCTCACAACAGCGTAAATGCAGCCATGATCATTCAGGCCTTTACAGCCATTGAAGCAGGACAGTCTCCCCAAGCATGGTTGGCTACCATAAAAAGCTAAAATGTTATGTTCAGGATGTGAGGCTAAGCACTGCACTCAGGGTCAGCCGCTTTGGACCCAGAGAAGAGCATGTCTGATTGCATGAGGGTTGATGCCCCAGGTCCCGCCTCTGAGAAAAAGGTATCGGACAGGTCTGATGTTCTTTGGGTGGATGACACCTAAATGAACATTGGTACAAAGTCTCAATTTATTTCTAATATCAGAGATCAGACACCTACTCTTGCCTGATGCATCTAAAACAAAAAGGGGGAACTGTAGAGAGCTGTGTAATGCCGCGCCTTAAAGATGGAGCTGGTTTCCACCTTCCACCTTCCTGATGGTGAGTGCTCTCTGTCACAAACAACTCCATATTTGGCTAAGGCTGAGGATATGGCTTGCTTCCATGTATGTGGACCTATCTGCATTGCCCAGGAGGCATGCTGGGGTTGGCTACCCAGGGGCTATTTAAGCTGTGGGCTGGCTTTCCCCAGGGTCAGAAGATTATTCAAGGTTCCTGAATAAACTGCATTGAGAAGAACAAAAAAATAAAAAATAAAAAAGATCAGAAAGAAGGAGAGGAGGACTTCCCCTATCAGTGGACTTGGGGAGGGGCGTGCACACAGAAAGCAGGGGGGGAGGGTGGGACCGGGAGGGGAGGAGGGAGGGGCTTATGGGGGGATACAAAAAGAATAATGTGTAATTAATAAAAGTTAAATAAAAAATTAAAAAAATAAACAAAAGTACAAGAAAAAAGAAAAAAGATTCCCTGTGCTCTGCCCATAGTTTAGCTATGAGCTGCAGCATCTGCTTTGATAGTCTGCTGGGTAGAGTCTTTCAGAGGCCCTCTGAGGTAGGTTCCTGTCCTGTTCCATGTTTTCTCCCTCTTTGATGTCCAACTGTTTGTCTTTCTGAATGAGGATTGATCATCTTACCTGGGGTCCTCCTTCTTGCTTAGCTTCTTTAGGTGTACAGATTTTAGTATGTTTATCCTATATTATATGTCTAATATCCACTTATAATTGAGTATATACCATGTGTGTCTTTCTGCTTCTGGGTTACCTCACTCAGGATGATATTTTCTAGTTTCCACTATTTGCTTGCAAATTTCATGATTTCCTTGTTTTTAATTGCTGAGTGGTATTCCGCTGGGTAAATATACCACAATTTCTGTATCCATTCTTCCTTTGAGGGACATCTGGCTATTATGAATAAAGCAGCTATGAACATGGTTGAGCAAGTGTCCCTGTTGTGTACTTGGGTATATTTTGGATATATGCCTAGGAGTGGTATGGCTGGATCTTATGAAAGAAGGAGGAGATTGAAAGTCCTGGAGGGTTTCAGTATACCCTTCAATACCATGCTGTAAATATCATATGCGTCTTTTTGCTTATGGGTTACTTCACTCAAGATGATCTTTTCTAGTTCCTACCATTCACCTGCAAATTTCATGATTTCCTTGTTTTTAATTGCTGAGTATTATTCCACTGTCTGTGACTCTCTCATTGACTAACTGTTTGAATTATGTCGACAGTTGCTTAGCTCTACTGTGGAGAAAGCATTCTGAGTTATGAAAATATAGGAAACAAGATCTACCACTATGTGGCAAAATATAAAATATGTTTTCTCTAGCAGCCATTAGATGAGTGTGCTTAGCTTTTCTGATCTTTAGTTTTGGTTTTATATCTTGAATTTCAGAGTATTTAAGTGAAAAAAAAACTGTCCTTTATATCTAAATCACTGTTCAAAAAAGATTTTAATATATCTGTTTAAGAAATATTGCAGCTGCTGTCAACTTTGGAAAAATGTATCCCAGTTTACAGTGTTGACTTGGCATCGTACAGAAATTAACAGCCATGTTGGTCTAGAAATGTTGAACTTAATTTTTTCCCATTTGTACATGGATAACACACTGTATTAAAATATAAGTTCTTAAGAAAAAGAAAGAAAGAAAGAAAGAAAGAAAGAAAGAAAGAAAGAAAGAAAGAAAGAAAGAAAGAAAGAAAGACCTGGAGGGGACAGGAGCTCTACAAGGAGAGCAACAGAACCAAGAAATCTGGGCCCAGGGGTTTTTCTGAGACTGATACTCCAACCAAGGACCATGCATGGAGATAACCTAGAACCTATGCACAGATGTAGCCTATGGCAGCTCAATATCCAAATGGGTTCCCTAGTAAGGAGAACAGGGACTGTCTCTGACATGAACTCAGTGGCTGGCTCTTTGATCACCTTCCCATGAGGGAGGCAACCCTACCAGGCCACAGAGGAGGACGATGCAGTCAATCCTGATGAGACCTGATAGGGTAGGGTCAGATGGAAGGGGAGGGGGACCTCCCCTATCAGTGGACTAGGGAAGGGGCATGGGAGTAGAAGAGGGAGGCAGAATTGGGAGGGGATGAGGGAAGCAGCTACAGCTGGGATACAAAGTGAATAAAGTGTAATTAATATATATTTATATAAATAAAAGTTTAAAAATGTCAAATGCACAAAAATCTCTTAAGATAAACTCTCTTGTTTCAAGGTGTGAGGCAGGTAACATATCTTACATAAGGAGACTTTTGCATTCCCCTGTGAGGAGCACACAGGGTATTCCAAGCACTATTTATGGATCCCACATGCCAGTCAGTTGTCAAAAATTATTTTGATAATCTTGGCTTCAGAGAGTATGGGGTCTAGTGAAGTTAAACTATTTTCTAACTGGAAATTTTGCACAAAGATGAAAAAAAAACTATTGACATTAAAAAAGCAAATGTCTAGAAGTATGAAAAGCTAAGATATAATTGGAAACAAAAAGCAGACTTGTGTGATCTCAGAAAACAGAGACAAAGTAGCTTGCTTCAGTTTTGTTCTTCGTCAATACCACTCGGTGCTTTCAGTATTAACATGGAGGCCAGCTAGGGTGAGGTACAACTGCAACAGCTGTCAGGTGAACACCTCAGCACTATATTTAAAGACAACAAAAATTATTTTTTTTAAAGTCCAGCAATAGATTACATATGCTTAATAGTTTTACACATTCAACCCAAAAGATTACAAATGGAAGTAATAAGGCTTGAGGTCTGCCATTCCTTCTTGGTTTCTCACTGTTTGTATAGGACAGGCTTCATCTCTCACAGGAGCAAAAGAACAACAAACATGACCACACAAGACCAGTTCCTGTTAAACCCTCCCCTCCACCCCCAGTACTTCTCCTTTAGGCTTGGCTCCTCTCAGAAGAGCCTCATGGTGATGGAATCCACTGAATTTTGGCTCCAAGAATATTCCTTCCTCTCCCAGGTGTCCTGTGTCCTTTGCCCAGAGCACAAGTCCACCTAAACAGCATGTCATAACTAAATTGTGGCAAATGAAGATTTAATGGTGTCCTGATACATTCATTTCATTGGCTGTCTTACAAACACTTAAAGAAGCGGTACACTTGACTAATAGGTGTTCCCTCTTTGTTAGTATCAATATTTTCTGCAAAATACTTTTAATTACCGATTAGTATAAATCTTGACATATTTTCAGAATTTTTGTCAACATAACCCAGAGATGGATGTCTTTGCTGTAAATTTTTATGCTCCAAAAAGTCTGAGGGCCAGTTACATTTGGTAAACAACTAAGGTGTTTTATCTCCATTATTATGATGCTGTCAGTTATTTACATAAAATAAGTGTGAAACCCTCCATTGGCGAAATACATACTTTATAATATTCTGGCACTTGAATGCCTTAACAGAAACTTCTGTGTTCTCATGCAGGCAGACTTCTTTCAGAGGTATGAATCTCTGAATAGAATACTGTTGGGAAAGTATTTACACTGTGCTTGTATTGGGTTCCCACAGGAGATTTTCACAATCATCTCTTCTGTTAAATTTTTTTATATAAACACACAAAAATATGTTATATAAAATTACTTTATATAACATATAAAACAATTTAAAACCAAAGACTAGTTTGGTCTTTCATGACTGTTAGGTAGTATTACTTTCCAGGTTGAAAAGGTGAAAAGACATAGAAGAACAATCTTATTTAATCCATATTTTAAAATCACCTTTAGAAGCTCAACCTTTGGTTTTACTGAATTAGAATGACATAAACGATTTGGAAATGCATAGTGGTATTTTTGTTGTTGTTCTTGGCACCAAAAGTTTAGTGGTCACAAGGTATCATTTTTAATAGATTTCATTTATCTTTTGTGGATTATGATTTACTACATATTGACCAATGAGCTCAATTAGGGGGAAAATACGTGTGTCTGTGATGCCTAAAATTCTAACTATTCCACTTTAAGTATCAGCTTTTCAAATGTGTGGCCACCAAAGTCAACACCAAGAAAGTTGTAAGTTTATGTAAACTTGATTTCTAGACTTTGAAACCTCAAAGGGCGGCTGCTATAATCTGTAAAGTACTCCAGGACCCGTGGGCATTCTCATCAACATAATTATGAGTCTGGAAAGTACTCAGCTCAAATCAGCTTTTCCGTTGGAAATAGAAATGTACTCTCTGATGTCCCTTGTGTCATAAAAGCCTGGAAGCAAGATGGAACTGCATAACTGCTTTTCCTTAGTGGCTAAAGACACCATGAATACAGAGATCTATTTAGTCTGGATTTTTACATTTATTTTATTTAAATGTACCTGAGCATTATTATAAAAATTAAAGATCCGACAAGGGTCCCTCAGCCCCTCTGGGTTCACTGATGGTGCTGGCCCTGTTGTTTCCAACTCAGATGGACAAAACTGCTGGCGAGCAATCAGAAAGGTCTCTGAGCCTAGCCTATAGCTGCTCCAGTGCCCCACAGGCCTCCTTGGGGAGGAGGACTATGGATATGGATGAAAAAAAATACCACTGTGTATATGAGCCATGTTCTCCTTTCGCGGTACTCTACTGTCAGCCGTCTCTCCTGCCTCTATAATTGCCTACAGTTTTAAAGCAGATAGATTGCTCTTACCTTAGACTCTCATAAAACAGCTACAGGATTGCTGATCTACTAGAAGAACACAGTAAAAGAATTTTAGAAAGTCTTTTAAACTCACCCTACAAACCATCATAACATAGATTCTCAGAGATTTCTGACCTGCACGAGAATCAAATTTTTCTATGTGCTCACTTTGGACCACAAACAGCTGACTAAATGTTTGTAGATAGAGCTAGACAAAACTGATTAACCAGGTGCCCATGCACTTTGTGGTTTTTGTCAACACCAAAAGTGTCGTCTCCCACTGTACTTCATGTATGTGATGTATGGATTTCTCCTTGAGAAAAGCAGCAAGACAGATAACAAAAAGGGGGATGTAACATGCATAGGAATTGAACAGAAAACAATGTATTTACAGAAAGGACAGAAATTGTGTTTCATGTGTAGTGCTCTCTCTTTACTGAAATTGTTGTTGCACTGATTCTGAACGACTTAAAAATGAGCGGATGCATAGTTTTCTGTTTTCTTTGTATCTCAGAAACTTAAATTTCCAATAACTGATAAGTTGCAGAGCATAGACAGTGCATCCGTCTCTTTCCAACTCCCAGGTTTCCGTTTTCAACTTGCCTCGTATGTCTGCACACAAATGCACGTTAGCACTTGGCTCAGGCAGGAGATGAAGCTCACCCCTTGTGCTCTTCAATCAAATGTGTTGTGTGCGCTGCATGCATTACTAGTGACTGAACCCACAGTTTCACATTGGTCAGTCAAACACTAATGACGAGCTTTACCCACAGTCCCCAGTTTATCAACCAGTAACAAAAATAAACTTGTTTCTTTAGAAGGAATTTGACTCTTTGACTGATCTATTTCCTTGATAGATACCCGCTATGAATAACATTTTCGGAAATACATCTTTACTGGATTGACCATTCGAGGAGCCATCACCTCAGCCGCAATTTGAACTCTTATTCACTTTTCCCTGATATTTCCAAATGTTTTACAAAATAAAAGTTAAGAAGTTACTTAGAGAAAGTCAAAAGATCATATAATTCTTACATACTATACCTAAGTTTTCACAGAAAAAAAAAATTACTAAGGAAGTCTTTACAGGTATCATGTCAAACAGTGGTTAATATTAGTAGGCCATGGAGCTTGATGTTTTAAGTCAAAACACAAACAACAGAAACTAACATGAAAATCTCTCCAAAGCATAAGCTGAGGTCTCTTTCTATCCACGGAGGGTCTGAGCATGTTGTTCTACAGACATACACACCCCTATAGACACAACAGCACGCTGAACTCTAGAGCTGGAGTTTGAAACCCATATAGTTCAGTACATGGATGTGAGTGTGATGCATGACAAGTGTGTGTCACTGTAAAAAAGTGTATCTCTGTGTTCCTGTAAGATATATTATTTAATCTTAGACATAAAAGACTAAAAGACACTAACCTTATTATTCAAAGGGCCAAAGCTTACTTTGTAAGTACAATTTTGTTATTCTTTTCTGTCAGTGCAGGATCTGAAATCAGGATGCAATATTTTCCACTCATTGCAGTTGCTCAGCTCAAGCTTAACATTTGTTCATTTGGAATTAAAAGGCTTATTTACATGATGCAGTTTATAGAGTTAATCTGGAATTAATAATTCATAATGCGTACATAAATGCATGTTCTTGACGAAGTACAATCCATTAAGATGTATTATAATATTAATAACTGTAATGACTCACATATTTTGTCAGCACTATTGTTTCTTCACTAATTGCACTATATTGCTTGCTAATTTTTGTTTTAATATCATTTTATTTTCCAAGATAGAGTTATTTCAATTTCTTCTTTTGGGGTTTTATGACTATTGTATTAGTCAACTTTATCTTCTTTAAGTTACATAAAACAATATCTAACTACAATAAATATTGCTCACTTTCACTCGGTTACTTCATTCATCCCATTTGTAGTTAGTAAGTGATAATATTGAGTGGCTTCAAGTATGAGCTGAGGGATGTGCGTATTAAAAAGATCATGATCAGAACTACATGCTACAAAGTATAAATATGTAAACACATATAATCGCCATATCACGCTTCATCTTGCAGAAAGATTATACATATGTCTGTTAAAGCAAAATATCCTTCATTTTGCTATTAATATAACAAAATATCAATAGTATAGATCAAATACTAACCCTCCTCAAGCCCATAGAACGTTATTGTGATTTAGAATCCCTTGAATGCCTTTTCAACAACATATTAATTTTATTTAACTTGTCATTTACTATACTTACAGATTCACTATTACATATGAATTTTAAAATGATATATTAGCTATTCTTGTTCTGACCGCCTTTGCGGACAATAAGCCAAGAGCTCTGATGTTAAATGTTTGATCCATTCAATTAATAAGTTTGATTCAATGGCTCCATGTACTGTTTTGCCAATTGACAGAAGAATTCAAAGACTTTCTCTTTATTTGGTAAATTTTGTTAATTATTCTCTATCCAACTTTATTTCAATAAGTGGAAGATTTATGTATATCATCTAAATTTTGGGAGACAACAATATATCTCAAGAAAAACTGGACGCTCAGGCATATGAACAGTATTCAATGACTATTGGAAGACATATGAATAAAAGGAAGGAGGTCATCACTTGAAAATACTTTTATGCTTTAATTTCCCATAGAGAGAGGGATACAAAACTATACATGTAAGACATCCAAACCAAAACCCCAACACAGATTCAACCGTAACCTCAGCTCTTGAATACAGTTTGCACTAGCCAGCTACATCAATGGCTCTCATATGGAAAGAAAGGGATTGTTTGTTTTCTGCTCTCAACATGCACATGTTTCCAAATGGACCTTTGGAGCTATAACTCAGCACCTGCAAAATACCTCTTCATAGGAAGATCAGTTAAACCACTAGATGTTTGCTTGAAGTTAAAATGGTGTGCAAAAAACCATAATGACTAACTGTATCAATTCCTTCACTTTAATTTAAGAATTAAATGAAAAGTGAATGGGAAACACTTGCTCTGGAGACATGTGTTTTGCGCATTGCTTTAGTTAGGAAACCACGTCATACAAATCCAAAAAAGATATGCTTTCAAAAATGATCAAAAGGTCTGTACTGTGATCTGAGAGTTTATCAATTACCTCACTGTTACATAAAAAAAAAAAAAAAACCTTTAAGGCATATATACTTTGTTAACATATTGTAATTACCAAGAGTATTTCCTTAAATTTGAAATGCATGAAGCATATCTGACAATTCTACAATGTTGATAAACTCATCCCCAATTCTACACCATTAGTAACGCACCGTTCGCAGTGAGGTGGTTCACATCTCTTTTTGCTCACACTCTCTTCTTTAGCTTGGGTGCTTTCTCCCCAGTCTCCTTTACTTAGCATCTACTTATCTTCACTTCTCCCCTGCTCTTACATTTCTTCTTATATGCTGTCTCTGTGGAGTGCAGCCCTATAACTTTTATCACCATCTCCTTGCTATGTAGATAGGGTAAATCTGCTGGCTCCTCTTGGGTGGAAGGCTGGATCAAGCTGTCAGTAAACACAGCCTCACTGCTGCACCATAAGTAAGGATGAAACCATGCCACTGTGACAAGATGGAACTGGAAGTCAATACACTGAGTGAAATTAGCTCGGAGCACGCAAAGACTGAGACTGTGGGGTCTCAGTCATACATGGACTATAAATAAGCTATGCTCATAGCCAGTGAATAGAGAATAGTTGCCAGAGACTGGGAAACACGGATGCAGGAGAAATGGGGAAGCATAATCAATACACATACTGTTGTATGATAGAAACAGGACTTTCTAGTCTGTGAGGCGAGAAGACTGCTGATAATTTTTAAGTGTTAAATGAATTTTATCTCCTCTTTCCTCTCTCCAGTCCTCTCAACTACTCTTCCTCAAAACCCTGAGAGTAGGAGCAAGAGAAGGTTATGAGGGAGGGTAGTTGAGAGAGGGAAAGAGAGGGTAAAAGTCATTTAATTCAATTTCAATTTTTAAATGCTTAAAATTAAAAAAAAACATAAAAATTCAATAAATTGGAATAATTCAGAAACAAAATCAAGAGCAAAACCAAAAGAGGTATAGCCAAATGTTCTTCAGGAAAAATGGTTTGGTCATACAAACATATGGCTGTGAAGAAAGAGAATGCTAAACATTATGAGGTTATCTTGACCCAATAGTAGTCTTGTTTTTATGATACAAAGGCTGAATAAACAAATATCCTTATAATACCACATATAAAACATGCCAGGTGATGTCCCTGAGAATCAAACAATGTACAATTACACTGTATACAGTGTGTAACTGTATACAGCCTTGTTCTAAATGATGTCAGGACTCTAGATTATCTAAACAGGCTCTTTTTTGTTTTTTATTTTTTCTGAAAAAGCTTTAAATGACCCAAGAGGTTAGCCATTTTAAATTTAGTCTGAATGACCTAGCCAGTGCCCTCAACAGATACAAACTGCACTTCTTAATGGAGAAATTAATCTTGTGAGAATTTCCAGTTCTTAGTACTGGAACTCTGAATTAGCTGTCCTATGAATTGCCAAGTGGAGAAATTTTCAGAGACTTCAAACTCTAATGGTTTCCAATTGTTGAACAAAAATATTAGTCAACCTATGCATAACCAAAGGGCCTTAAAAATAAGTAAAGGTTTCTGATTGACTAACGCATAGAGAAACTGCGATAAGCAAAGAAAGGACATTAGACCAACATTGACAGATGCCATGCTCATCAATGGTGCCGTTGTCTTTTTATTGGCATTGTTACCTCTCAAGAAATAATCACACGTCTTAAAAAGGAATTTTTACAAGACAGAGTCTCACATCTTATGGGTTCATAAGCATAACAGATCACACTATAGCTAAGAATCTTATCAGTTCTAGCAACCAGAGAGGCAAATTCATCCCTCTCCCTGCCTTGCTTCCTTCATCTCCTTTGTGATTAACCATGTCCTAAAGCTTATTAAATGGACATAATCTTGCTTTCCAGAAGACAGGGCACTTCAGATTTGAAAACTGGACATTTCATCTTCTGTCACAAAGAGTTAATCCAAGGTTTATTGACCAGGTCTGGATAGTTCAGTATATGCCCAAAGATATGATTCTTAAAGCTGATTATTATTCCAAATCAAAAAAGATATGACTCCAATTTGTCCTTTAAGGCTCATTTTCAGAAAAATTAGATCCATGTTACAGTATTTCATTATACTCAGACATACTATAGAATTTTCATTCTACAAAGAGACATTATTACTGTTTCGTTCAATTGGAAGATGGGGAGAGAAAGGGAACCTTTCTCTACATTTTGATAAAAATGAATTTTCCTGGTTTAAGAATACATGTGGATGCTTTGATTTAGTCACAAGTTTTTCAGGGGGTGGAGCCTCTAGGCTTCATTCATGTAACCATGTTAGGGTGCCTCCTAGGTTACATGTTTTGTGTTAGGTGTCAAGAATCCAACATATTCATGATCTTTAGAGCAGAAGTAATAGCCCATCAGCCCAGGAGCTAGAAGCCACCTCCTCAGGAAAAGAGGGAAAAGAATGGCACTCGGTGTGCACTGGCTTCTCCCCAGCATGAAGCTCTGGGCCTTTTGCATGGTTGGGATGAGCAGGAGCACAGGAGGAATGATAATTCTCTGTAGCAGTGCATAGCTGGCCTCAAACGCACTATGTGGAGTGAGGGGCAGGCTGTTCTTGAACCCTGGTCCTCCTCTCAACATGCTACAATGTTGCCAGTACTTGGGCTTCATTTCCCCTTGGAGAATCTGGGCACATCAGCATGGCTAGAGGCACAGACTTCAGGTGTTTAGTGTAACATAATGCTAGAGTATCCATACATGTGTTCAGTGTTTACATGCTAGGCTTAAATTAAAGGTAAATATGAAGTACAATTTCTAAGGGAAAAAAAAGCATGCATGTGACTTTGAAGCATTCTGTCTGCTTTTAATGAAGTAAGTAGTTGAAGGTTCTGTAATTTGGGTGTTGTAACAACTATACAAGTGAATAACTGTTAAATAAAAATCGATCTTGAAATATAAGTCTTCAACCAATAATGAAAAGTGATAAAGCTACAAAGAGGGCTAACAGCTCTGGTCTCTGAGGGAGTCTCTAAAACCTTTACACAAAACATAAGGAGGAAGTCATCAAATTAAACCTTCAAAAGTTTTTACTGGACATTTCCAGTGTCACCCTGAGGCCCAACGTCGATAATTAAACCTACCTATAAAAAGACAGTGAGTTAAATATATATGTGTCAAATCTGAACTAGTAGAAAAGATGTAACAGGGCCGTTGAAAGCATCTTTAGCTGTTGAGCTCATTAATATTCATGAAAACTATAAAAAGGAAACAATGCCAATAATATTTGCAGGAAATATTAAACATTTTAAGCGTTCAAGTCCGACTAGCAAGCAATTTTTAAACATAAGAGTTCTTGAAAGTCACAGAGTTACATAGGACTTTAAAGGAATTTATTATGTGCACCACATAAACGTAAAATTAGCTAACCGTTGCTTTAATTCATATTTAATAATTTTTCTCTGTCTGATGGTCCCAGAACCAATTGCTTGCTTCCTTCTGTATATTCCATCCCTAATATTAAATCCTGGGAAGGGAACCTGAGGCTGCCAATAAGTGGCTTGGGGAGACACTGGCAATTGTCCATGACATGTGCTTCTTTTCTGCATAGATCTCTCCGTTCCTGGCATCCATTTATCTTCTCCGCACTCTGCCAACATGTCTACAATACAAATTATTCTTCCTTCAGGTTAATAGTAAAACATAACCTCTGGTCCCTGGCATTAAAATCACCTTAGCATAAAAAAAACACTGAATTACTAAGGACGTGTAATGGACAGAGGGTAAGGAGATTTTTCATCTCTGTATTACCCTAATGTGCTTGGTAGAATGAGAATTGGAAGATCTTAACAAATAAATAAGTCTTTCTGAAAAAATAAAATTATTTACTTTTTTTCTTAATTTATTGAAAAATTAAGAAATGGATGTACCAAGGGTCTGTGGGGAGCCCACACATTGCTAAGCATGATGTCTCTGTCCTCCAGGTGACTATGGAGAGGCTTGAAAACTCTGCCATTTGGTTGTCATAAAAATTGCACAAATGCATAATTTTAAATTAAAACTTAGCCTTGAAATATAACTTTCCAACAAATATTATAAATGTAATAGAGCTATAAAGGGAAGCCAGCTTCGCTCTGGCCATGGTGAGGGTGGTTCTCTAATGGCCTTACACAGAATTCAAGGAGGAGATCACAAAGATGATCTCTGCTTCATGGTACATTTTAGAAAGGTACTGAGTACTATAAAAAAATCCAGCTTTTCCATAACAAATGGAATGACACTATGTTTCATTATTTTATCTGGTTTAATTTAGTTGAGTCAAACCAAGTCCTTGCTTTCTATAATAATTAATGTACAGAATGGCCAACTGTTGGGCAGAGTGAATGGAATTTTATGTAAGAAGTGGGAAATAGTAAGAACTGGAGAGGACAGGGTCTCCACAAGGAGAGCAACAGAACAAGAAAATTTGAACACAGGGAACTTCCTAGAGACTCATACTCCAACCAGGGACTGTTCATGGAGATAACCTAGAACCCCTGCACAGATGTAGCCCATGGCAGTTCAGTGTCCAAGGGGGTTACATAGTGATGGGAAGAGGGACTGCCTCTGACATAAACTGATTGGCCTGCTCTTTGATCACCTCCCCCTGAGAGGGGAGCAGCCTTACCAGGCCACAGTAGAGGACAATGCAGCCACTTTTGATGAGAACTGATAGACTAAGATCAGAAAGGAGAGGAGAACCTCCCCCATCAGTGGACTTGGGGAGTGGCATGCATTCAGAAAGGGGAGGGAGGGTGGGATCAGAAGGGGAGGAGGGAGGGGCTTATGGGGAGATACAAAATGAATAAAGTGTAATTAATAAAAAATTTTAAAAATGCAAGGCATTTCAATTTCCTCTCAACATTTTTAAAATAAAGGCATTAATATTAAAAAAAGAATAAGAATAAGAATGAGAAGGAGAAGGAGAAGGAGAAGAAGGAGAAGGAGAAGAAGAAGAAGGAGAAGAAGGCAACAGAGGGACAAGAAGGGAGACAAGCAGGAAAGAGGATGAGAGAGAAGGAAGTGGGGGAGGAAACATAATAAGTCTTTATGCAGGGATTTTAAGAGTAAATAATGCTTGAGAAATAAACATGTACTCTGAGGCTGTGTAATCACAGCCAAGCTTACAAGACATATGTGAGCAAAGTTTTAGATGCAAGATGAGCAATATCCATGTATTGCAAGCCCATGAATAATGTCACCCCAAACACACAGTAAACAATTATTCTACGCAAAACAAAACATTGACTGTGACAATTATTAAACTCTCACCGCTGAGCTGAGTATATTAAACTTTCAAACATTTGGAAAATATCAATGGGAATTTCCGCATGTGTTCATTTGTTTTAAAGTGAATGTATTTGGTAAAGTCTTACCTGAAGGCAGATATTCATTATTGCAGTCAAGCATCGTGAAATAAATTTCAAATATTACGTATTCTACATAAATTACTCAGAAGCAAGAGCAAGAAAGAGTAGGCTATAACGCCTTACACGAGCATAGAAATATTTCCTGGGGGAAACTGTGTTTGACTGTCTATAGTACAGTCCTGGGAAAAGGCACTGACAGCGCTCTGCCCATTACGGAAGCTTCATAAAGATGCGGCTATCTAATTTAATTTAACTCTGAACAGATTTCTTCACAGCACAATTTGTATTTTGAGAGCACGTCTAAGAATCATAGCTTGCACTGTATGGCAGCTCAACGAAGAATAATCTGTAAACAAACTTTCCATCTATCAACAAAGGCCATTAAAGACCATAAAATAACCCATCCCTAACTGATTAATGCCGCTGCTGAAAGGGATTTCAGGCCATTAACATCCACAAAATACACCACGTCTGGGCTTGCATTTATTAGATAAATCACATAGTTATGTGTGTTGGTATAGGGCGATGATTTCTTAACCACTTCCCCACCCACATTAATTTAACATTTTTATAAGGAAGACACTTGGAAGAACACTGAGAGTCGGTGGAAAATAAACAGCTCTATTCACTCCCTAGAGACAAAGGCAACGACACCTTGGCTATATTCAGACATTGTAGGTGTGCAGGGCTTCTGCTGTGCAGTTTAAACACTGTAAAGACATAACTATTTTCCTTTATATATGTTGACATCACAAACCCGCCTTTCTAGGGATGACAACATGGCCCACGCGGACCATGGCCTTCAGAGAGAAGATCTGTCCTCTGCACACAACCTATCTGTTCTAATGTCTCTTTGGCTTCTGGCTTGTGTCTGTCCACTGGTTTGAACACTTGCACCCGCCTCCAGTTCACATCCACTCTCAGCGCTGTCTCCACAAGTCAAGCATTTGGTAGAATCCACCCTTTATAGGTTTCTCATTTTCAAAGATACATTCCAAATTTATATATTTTTAGATGATGACATAATTACATCATCTTTCCCGTTTCTTACCTCCACAAACACGGCCATGTTTTCCTCCTTGCTCTTTCTTAAGCTCATGAACTCCTCTGAAAAATGTTGTTGCTGGTGGCGGTGGCAGCTGCAGTGGTAGTGCCAGTGCTGATGGCAGTTGTGGCGGCATGTATGTGTGTGTCTGTTCCTAAATATACAAATGCACCCTCATATGTCTGTCTACTGTTACTTGTATGTACATGTTTATAGGACTGGTGACATGATATTGGACAACCAGCTGCTGCCATTAAATATATCATCCTCATTACCTCATTTTCTCCATTCCACATAAACCCATTGTGTTTTTTTTTAATAGCTATTTAACAACAGAAAAAAAAATGATTCAGTAGGTTAACTAAGGTTTCCAAGTTTTCGTCTCCAGTCTCTGGCAGTGCATATTCAAGCCCTGGCTTTGTTACCATTGAAGTTCACAGTCAAGTGGTTATGAATCCTACTATCAGCTTGTGAGTCTCTCTAGCCAAGAGCATTGTCTGGCTTTCTCCTACTTACTCTGGCCTGATTTACTCCACCTTTGACTCTTTCTGGCTTCCAATCTTTGTCCCGTCTACCTAACATTGCTGAATTTCTATAATAATATCGATAGTGCGGAGAGGAGGAAAATGACAGGCAACCAGGCTCGAATTCCCAAACAAGGTTTTGAAGATTTAAATACTTAAGATCAGCTTCTGGACCTGAAACTAGTGAATGGCAGAGACAAGACAGAGTCTCTAGGACTTTTTAGAGGGTGTCTGGAATATGCAGGAATAAGGTAATAACAGATTAACCTTTATTCCTGCATTATTTCCTTTTGTATTTGACTTGTGTTTCTAAGCCTTACAGATTATAAACACAGATCCTTACAAATTGTAGACATCACGTGTGTAGAAATGGCACAAGAAGGCTTCAGTCTCACATCAGTAAAGCTTGTCTACACACAAACTGGAGCTCCAGTAAGAATTTTCCTCAGTGTTATTCAGGGTCTTGTCTGTTTGCTTGTTTTGCTTTTAACCCTGTCCATTTTGATGTGCCTTTGTGAAATTAATTTTTATCATATTAGTAGAAATGGATGAATACAATGACAGTAGCAAATGGTCCTCAAACTCATTTTATCATAAAAAGAGAGGGCAGCTTTGCCTCACCAATTACTGTATTTCTAACACCTAAAACTTTGCTGGTTTAAAATACAGAGGAGTTAAGTGCATCATTTTTGAAGATACATTTATCTGTTTAACATGATTTCTATTCATTGTCCTCAGATTTAATTTTCATAGCAACACTGATATTATGATTATATGTTAGTTAGTTCTTATAGATATAACATGTGTTTACCATTCATAGCTACATCCTTCAATTTGTCAGAAAAAAAGCTTAATAATATCTACTACCAAGTACACCTTAATCATATTTTAACTCCTCAGAGGTGCCTAAAAATACTAGAAAAAAATGTTTACATCATCTAATTGTGCTTTGGACAGTCATGCTATAATGTTATGTTTTAATCTAAGGAACTCTCAATATATGTGAAAACTACAGAAAGAGAAGGTTGGTCAAAAAACACTGATTTAGCTTTAGGAACAATAGAATGTTCATTGTTTTAAGACAATGTACACAGTCATGTCCCTAAAGCACACTTAGTTCAAAACGAGGGCAGTTCATCACTCTCACAAAGAAAGATTTAAACGATGTGGAAATACGGATACAGGGAATGTCAGTTCTAACTCATGCGGTCTATTCTGGTTACCTAATGGATACAACAAATGTACCTTCCTTTGTTGCACTAGGAAGAGAGAAAAAAAATTCTCCTGCATTCTTTATGTGAATGCAATGCTCTATGTAGTAAGAACCTACTTCTGTGGACACTGTATACCTCAGATGCAAGAGACACTGACATTTGTCCCTGTTGGGTGACTCTTGTAGTAGCAAATGGCACAGAGCTGGCCACTGTGGAGGTCTAACCCATCCAGGAACCCTGTGATCTCTTTAAAAGCTACCATCTCAGGGAAGATGCATCTGTTAGCTTCATGGAGGCACAACGGTTATGGAGAAAATCAATCACTGTCTAATTGAACTTGAGGGTTGCCTTACAGGATGGAATCCATGTCTAATTCTATAACACTTAGTCTAAAATTTATGACCCTGGACTCGATACGCCTGTTTGGCTGAATCAATATAGCATCAAACCACCCACCAAATACTTTTATTCCTGCAAAAGCTACTGTCAGAACTCAAACATGCCACAGAGAAACCTCTAGTTATAGTGAATACATATAAATGCAAAAATTCATGTCTGCACACAATGTTGAACTGTCTTTAATGTGGCAGAAAAAAAAATCTGTAAGAGATGGAGAATGGAAAGAGGAGTTGTGAAATTACATCTTCTAAGAAGGACATGGGCATTGTCATCTTCTGTGGCCTGGTAAGGCTGCTCCCCCCTCAGGGGGAGGTGATCAAAAAGCAGGCCGATCAGATTATGTCAGAGGCAGTCCCTCTTCCCATTACTATGTAACTTGGATACTAAACTGCCATGGGCTACATCTGTGCAGGGATTCTAGGTTATCTCCATGCATGGTACTTAGTTGGAGCATGCAGCCACTCCTGATGAGATCTGATAGACTAAGATCAGAAGGAAGGAGAGGAGGACCTTTCCTATCAGTGGACTTGGGGAGGGGCATGTGTGAAGAAGGGGGAGGGAGTGGAGAATTGTAAGGGGAGGAGGGAAGGGCTTATGGGGGGATACAAAGTGAATAAAGTGTAATTAATTAAAGAATTATCTAGAAAAAAAACAAAACGAAGGACACGGGCCCAGCAGCCCTGAGATCACAACAGCTGTGCACACTGGCAGGGAGGTCAGGCTTCCTATCAGCAAGCCGTGGAGAAGGAATGGAGGACTCACAGTTTCTGCCACACAGTCCAGATCTGCTGGCCGCCAACTGGTCCTGGTAGAAAAGGAAGTAAGCTCTCCCAGTTTTGTCACCCCTGGTGAGCACACCAGCCTCTCACGGTGAGTTTCAAACTCAGGATCACACACACAGCCCCGACTAAATTCAGGGGAATGACAGATCAAACCCAAACCAGTATGTAGGGGAAAGAGATTTATGGGAGGGGGTGAGATTTCTGGTAAGGTTTGAGAGTGACGTGGAATATTATGCACACATTTATACGCACATACGCACACGTGCTGATACACACACAAAGAGACACTGAACTGAGGCAGCAAACCTGAAAGAAGCGAAGAGCAGTTTTCCTGGGGGATATGAGCTAGGGTTCCTGAGTGCTTCAGAAGTAGTCAGATCAAATGAGCAAACACATTGCAACATGAATATTTCAGTAGTATGGCAGGGATTTACTAGAATTAATAAGGGAGATGACAATTAGATGTTTCAATGTAATCCAAATCCCCGTCTGGACGATTCAGATGTGGTAACTGTCCTAAGCAAGAACTAATTAACATTTCAGACTCAGATGTACGGTGAGTCTGGGAGGTGCTAGGACTCAGGAGCATGTTTCCGTGAGTGCTATACAGAGTACTCCTGTGACGTGGAAAGATGAAGAAATATGAAATCACTTGCGGTTCTAAGCCTGTTATCATCAGCCTCATATGCTTATGATCTTAATAAACACAGCTACTTCAATTATATATAAAGACAAAATATGTAAAGCACTGTCAAAGCACCAAATAAGCAATGTAAGCAGCTCACACATACACACATGAGTATCATGTGTCATCAGAGCTTTTTTTCCCCATGGTTCATCAAACTCTTTCCTGACTGACTCTAATAAGTGCATATCTTGGGTGCCTCATTGGCACAATAGTTAGCATGTCAGTCTCACAAATGCACATTTTCCTTTAATATTTTTTAAACAGATCGTGGGTGTGAAATCAGTCAGAACTTTGAAAGGCTTTACTCATTCTTAAGGTTTCATCTTAAGACTACTTCTCTATTAAAATTGGTAAGAATTTTGTTGATAACTTACCAAGAGGTGAATCACAAGTGGTCAGCCTTGAGCATATATACATGAGCATATACACATATTCAGCATGGTGTTTGTGTATGTGTGTGTGAGTGTGTGAGTGTGTGTGTGCATCCTCTCCTCAGTGAATGAGAACAACGATATCTATGTGAAAATCATACATAATATTTTATACATGTGTATACGTGTGTAACAATATATATGAAACAACAATTATTAAAGAAGAAGAGATCATGAATCTTAGAGTAGTGAGGAGACAGAAACAGCTGGAGGAGGGAGAAGTAGGGACAAAAATGATGTGAATACTATAAAATTGTAAGAAATTCTCAAAAAAATTAACTCAACAAATTTTAATGTGTTAAAAGTGACAGTTGTGTGTGTAAAAAAATATTTGTTGCTTTGGAATCTACAAGCTACTTAATTTTCAGGATCACAATAAGCACAGACCTTTATCTTACCCTGAATTTCACTATTTGGCCTAAGTATTAAAGCTTTAAACACAACAATCAACTCACGAAAGCTCTCTATCTTTTCAGAGGACGCTGTGGGCGCTTCTTCCTCTTGTTCTCTGAGTTCTTTTTTGTCATCCACCATATCTTCCTAGAGAACCACACCCCACTGCAGAACTATGGGCACAGGGCAGAAGCCTGGGTCTGTGACTGTGCCTTCTACTCTGAGCTTTGCTGTTGCTACTTTTCCCTAAGCCTCTATTTTCTGCTCAGCAAAAGGGAGTAGGTAGTTATGTAAACACCATAAGCTCAAATTTTCTTAGTGAAGATCCTGACATGCAATGACTCTGCTAAATGACTATCATTTTACTCTTCCTCATTTGGGCTAATATTTGAGTTGTGCAATGTTTTGATTTTTCCAATTTGTTTTGCACTTTTACTCATGCACAGTTTGGCAAAAAAAAAAAAAAAAATCATTGGCTATGTGTGTTCAGGTTGAACACACTAGAAGGTGGCTCTTGCCACAAAGCCTAGACACTAACTGACTGATACATGACATGACTGAACAGAGCATCAACCTGTGGTAGGAAGTCGTAAAGAGAGAAAGCTTGACACAGACAGGAGAAAGTCAGAGTGGTGACTTTAGCAGAGAAGGAGGCTAGAAGATGGTGTAATCTTCACTACCATATAAAATGTTCCAGGGACAGTGTCCAAGAGGTTTCTCATTTGTTTCGATTTTTGGTGTTGTTGTTTTTGTTTGGTTGGTTTTATTGTTTTTTGTTTGTTTGTTTTGTTTTTTTAAGCAGGTATTGGAAATTGGGTAAGGAATAGAAGAAAAACACGATCAAAGAAATCTAACAGGTGTAGAAGGTAGAGAAAGATATTCCCAGATGGAAATGATGTTCATATAATATTAATGAAATATACTTCCACATTCTGAGACAAGCACTTTACAGTTAGTTTAGGATACAGAGGGACAGAATACCAGCTACATCTTCATAAAGACAGACACACACACACACAGACACACAAAGGGAAAAGGAAGGAGTGAGAAACATTAGGATTTACAAGCCCCGCCTACCCAGAGATAAGATGTGTGAAGCATTTTAATTTATACCTAAATAATTACCCTCTCTGTCCTAGTTTACTTTCTACCATTGTGATAAACACCACGATCAAAAGCAACTTGAGGAAGAAATGATGTGTTTCAGCTTTTCGTTTAAGTTCTTCAAGAAGGGAATTCAAGGCTGCACCCCCCAGGGGGAGGTGAGCAGAGAGCCAGCCACTGAGACAGTCCCTGCTCACCTTACTAGGGAACCCACACAGAGACTGAATATATGGGCTACATCTGAGCCAGGGTTTTAGGTCCTTCCCATGCATTGTCCTTGTAGGGGTATCAGTCTCTGCGGAGCCCCTTGGGCTCAGTTATTATGGCTCTGTTGGTCTCCCTTTGGAGCTCCTGTCCCCTCCAGATTTTTCTATATTTCCCTTCTTTCATAAGATCTCTGCACTCTGCCCAAAGTTTGGCTATGACTCTCAGCCTCTACTTCGGTACCTCAATCAGTAGAGTCTTTCAGGGACCACCTGTGGTAGGCTTCTGTCCTCTTCCCTTTCTTCTGCTTCCAATGTTTATCGCATTTGTCCTTCTGAGTGAGGAGTGAGCATCTTCCCCAGAGTCTTCCTTTTTGTTTAGCTTATTTAGGAGTACAGATTTTAATATGTTTACCCTATATTATATGGCTAATATCCACTTATGAGTGAGTATATACCATGTGTGTTTTTCTGTTTCTGGATTACCTCACTCAAGATGATCTTTTCTAGTTCCCACCATTTGTCTACAAATTTCATGCTTTCCTTGTTTTTAATAGCTGAGTAGTATTCCATTGTGTAAATGTACCACAATTTCTGTATCCTCAATTGAGGGACACCTAGAAGACAATGTAACCAGTCCTGATGAGATCTGATAGGCTAGGGTCCAAAAGAAGGGGAAGAGGACCTCCCCTATCAGTGGACTATGGGAGGTATAGAGGGGGAGAAGAGGGAGAGACAGTGGGTTTGAGGGGGATAAGACAGAGAGGGGCATGGCTGGGATACAAATTGAATAAATTTTAATAAATGATAATAATAAAATAATATAATAAAGAAAGTAAAAGAAGGGGATTCAAGGCAGGAAATGGAGAGGTGGTCATGGAGGAGAGCTTACTACTTTGCACAGTCTGTTCTCTGATACAGTGCAGGACCACCTGCCCAGGGGTGACAGCACCCAGGGTGAGCTGGGTCCTCCCATATCAATCAGCTATCCGGAACATACCTCACAGGCTTGCCTACAGGCTACTTATGGAAGAATATTCTAATTGAGAATCTTCTCCTAACCCACTCTAGTTCATGTCAAGATGACAAAATGGCTGCCCAGGCTGCCCTTGATAAAACTTTTCTCCACTTATCTTGAAAGATTCATTTTATGTCCAATCTTCTGATCTATGAACTTTTATAGAGCGGTATGAATAGAGTTAAGTTAGGTCCCTCAATAATAAGAAAGCACACTGAATGAGAATGGGCCGTGGGAAATTGTCTCAGGGTCACTGGGAAATGATAAGTGGTAGATATATTGAGAAATGAAAAAAATATCCTATTATAATCAAATCAGGTAGATTCCACTCAGAAACTGTTTCCATGTACAAATAAAGAGTGAGCATTATTGAAGTAGTTCATGTTTTTAATAAAAGAAATAAGTGGCTATTTTACATGCAAAGCCATTGATGGTTGAGTCAATAAAAAAAATAAAAGCAGGTAAATAATTTTAGAAAAAAAATAAGTTTAAATGTACTTTACACAGGTAGCAATCACATCCAGTTTCTGGCATGAGTTACACAGCTAAAGGAATTTAAGGAAATAAACGTGAGATATGGTGAGAGCTTAGTGGGACTATGGAAAATCTGACTCTTTGTATAAAACACTGGTATGGCTTTCCCTGACACATGGGAAATGATGCAAGCATTCTTTTTTCCAGTCTTAAAAATTTATTTATTTATTTTATTAATTACAGTTTATTCGCTTTGTATCCCAGTTGTAGTCCCTTCCCTTGTCCCCTCTCAACCCCACCCTCCCTTTATTATCTCCCCCATGCCCCTCCCCCAATCCACTGATAGGGGAGGTCCTCCTCCCCTTCCCCCTGACCCTAGCCTATCATGTCTCATCAGGACTGGCTGCACTTTCTTCCTCTGTGGCCTTGTAAGGCTACCTGACCCTCAGAGGAGGTGATCAGAGAGCTAACTACTGAGTTCATGTCAGAGATAGTCCCTGATCCCATTACTAGAGAACCCACTCAGGTACAGAGCTGCCATGGGCTACATCTGTGCATGCACTCTATTACCTGAGCCACATTTCCTGCCTTCCTTCTTCTAAATGAGGACTTTACCCAGGTATCCTGTTTTTTAGAGTATCTTGAAGGTGTCCTGCATGACAATTACCTCAAATACTTGTGGGGGAAAAAAATGAGTTCTTTAAGACACCATTACAGCACTAGAGAGTTAAATAGTTCAAACTGAGTAGAGAAATCTGAATTTTTAGATAAATGCCTCTAAACATTTAAGGACAAAGCGTATGTTGAGAATTACACCACTACACACAACACAGGCATGATGAACCCTTATGAATATAGATATTCAGAGGCCAGTGTGTCCACGGGGAGTCCAGGTAACAGAGCTCGGGAGATCCCTGTTCACTCCAGGTGTCACTGTCATCAGTGTGTGCTCATTTGCATAAGTTATAACTTATGGTGGGGTCTCTTCAATCTCATTGCCATTTTGTCTCACGTGTACATTTCACCAGTGGAACTGAAAAGTTAACAGCATGCTACTTCTTTCTCATTTTAGTTTCTTCCTCTCCTTTTTGGTGACAAAGCACGGGGCAGGGGGAAGCAGTGTGGAGGAGAAAAGGGATTGTTTTGATGTAGCTTCCTGGAAGCAGCCACCCAACCCAGGACATACTACACTCTTCAGAGACACACCATCAATGATTCTTCCTCCCACCAAGTCCCACTTCCTAATAAAGATTCAGTGTGAACCTTTCCCACATTATCTCCCTCCTGAGATGATTCTTGATCAAATTGTATCTCAATATGGACTCTGGCTGGGAACCAGTTCTACACAGGAGCCTCAAGAAGGGCCGTGAGTTAAGCCACAGCATTCATAAAAGTGAATCTCCAGTCCTGAGGGATTGCTTAATTTCATAGAAAATAGTATCTGTTTTAACGGTAATATCACTATAGCACACTGCTAGTGTAAATTTCATCATATCCTGAGGATCATGAATATTTGATGAAATTATGAACAATCTAAGGGAAGTCTTTCCATGTCTGCCTCCAGGGCGATGTGCCTCCTGATCAGTCATGAGTAGACAGCATTTGTTTTCATCTTCAGGAAGATACATTTAACAGCTTTTAAATGGTCTAATCTGTTGAGAAATTTGTCTTTGAGTAAAAATAAAAATCTGTGCAAAAATGATTTCATTTAGAAATAAGTCATATTAACATAAGATAAAGAGAATATACTTTTTTATTATAAACCGGAAGGATCTCTGCATCACAGGAACCTCTTGACTGCTAAGAGCTTGTTTCCTGATAACGTGGACTTCAGCTAAGAAAATGAAGGAGGGGAAACTGGCAGGATCAAGAGCCAATAGCATGTCCCCAGTCATTGCCAGTAATGCACAGCAGGCAAAGAGAAGGAGGGAGCAAACAAATGTCCACGGGCTGTGAATCAGGCATCCAGATAAGCCTCAGAAGCAAGTTACTGGCATTACTGTATAATTTAAAGTTTTCCGGAGGCATTACAATGCTGCTTAGCCTCAATTTAATATGTCCTAAATTCCCTCTACTTAAGCATACGGCCAGAAGTGGGTGCACATTTGAAAGCATGCAACATCACATGGACAAATGACGTATACTAACTATGCAAGTATTTGAAGCTGAAACTTATCTACCAAAAATACCAGCAGGAGTATCTGCTAGAGCAATGAGCCCACACAGCCTTCCTCAACTGGTTATCTGTTGCACCCACAAGCTATATTAATTCCATGCCTCCTTCTCATTCACACATTTCTTCTGCACAGATATTTACAGCCGATTAGTTCCACGCTGGGCGGTATACGGAGTATTAGAGCCAGGGAAAGATTGTAGGTAAACTAGTTCTCAACATGATGGATGACTACATAGTTCTCTTTCATCCACAAGATCGGCAGTAAGAAAATGCATGAGCCTGGTTGTTAGGAGCACGCTGGAGGAAGAGCTCAGCAGAGGTGATCCGTGAGGACTGTGGATATTATCATCCCAGTACTCATCTCTGTCATGTAAGTAGAATCACATGTCCTCATAGCAAGCCTTCTTATTGTGTACATGAGCAGATATGCATATACTTACAGGCTAGGTGAGATAAAGATTTGCCACGTGTAATCTGTTTCTACCTTTATATTAAAATGTCATTTTTAGAATATCTATATTATATTTTATGTCCCAGTAATCTGAGTATAAAGAAAATGCACAGGGACACAGACAGGGATACATAGAGACACTCTGAAAGCAGGTTTACAAGCAAGAGCCAGAAGAATATTACAGGAGAATATTAAAGCATGTTCCCACTAAAAAAAAAAAAAAAAAAAAAAAAAAAAAAAAAAAAAAAAAAAAAACACATTCAAATGAAATAATTAACTGGGCTAATTATTTTAAAAGAAATATTCCCTTCCTAAGAATCTTTAAGGCAAACTTAGGAAACTATAGTCCACGAGGCCACATCAGCCCACAGCTTGATTTTGTATGGCTGACAAGAAATGAGTGTTTTTCACATTTTTTTAAAATCAGTTAGAAAAAAATTAAAGGCCAAATAACATGTTTGATAGGTGAAAATTATATAGTATTCAGATTTGAATGTTCCTTTGTTCTCTTTCTTGTTATTGTGGCTAAAGCAGCAAAGTTTACCTTTTCACCATTTTCCACACTGGGCTTTAGAAATGTCACCTAGTGCTGCTCTGCTAAACAGAGGCCATGTCACGCTTTCTTTAATGCTGCACACACATATCAGCTCTGCTGGCAGCCTTTCCAGAGAAGCTCCGTTATGCAATGGATGCTTGTCATTATAGAGACTCCTAAGTGGTCAAGATGCATAAATAAAGATTACACATAAATAAATTATTATGGAGGGCTCACACCTAAACCAAGCGTCTCTATCATTCCCTCCAAGGGGATATTATGGGATAGAGACTAGAAACAATGCAATAGATAACGGTTGGGAGGGGTGCTAACTGTCTTCTGGACAGAGCACAGCCATTGCACCTCTTCACTGAACACACTGCTGCTATGGTCACCGACAGGGACCTTCACAAGAGTAGACCTGTTGCGACTGCCTCCTGCTTTACTAAGGGACCATGAGAAGTCAGCTGGTTCTTGGGGATGGAGAGCCATTTTACTTGATTGTGGACTACTTAGAAAATATCCACCTTCCAGGAGAATTGCTTTCTCATTCCTCTATGCATGCTGAGATGATAAAGTTGGCTATTTGTGACTTAGTCTGTCTTGCCCATCTCACACCCAGCCTATAATACACAACATTCTGCTTTTACAGAAAGCCCTTGGCTAAGGCCTTTAGGAGGGCCTGTTTGGTATATGTACACACAGAGAGATCTGGATATCAGTAAGAAAAATCATAGTGAAAATTTCTGATGTTGCTATGTAAATTTATAAAATAGGCATCCTCTTAGTGTGTAAGATGTGTATATATTTAAGGATCTTACAAAATATATGTCCCTAAAACATTATGCCTCTGTGTTTACACTCTGTACATAAAACTTGCTGTCAGGTTTTCTTCGGACACATCATAGTGGAAAAAGTCTGACTCCAGTAGAAAAAGAGGCAATGAAATGATTCTGTTGTTCCTAGTTTTAAAGCTGAACCTGTACAAATGAGATTCGGGAGAAAACCAGTTCAATGGGCTGATTTTCAAAACCAGCTTTAAGTTAGTTCTCCACTAAAGGTCAGGATCCCTGAACACTCTCCCCCACCTTTACGTAAAGCCTTGGTCAGCACAATGAACTCTCACGCCACCTCGCACTGCTTCTCTGAAATCATACAACATATTCTATGAGAGATAATAAAGAGAGCGCTACACAGAAATTGTTCTGAGTAGCATGTAATTAATTATAGCATACGTAATAAGAAACAGTCAGTTATATAATTATCTTGGCTGTGTCTTTTCTATGTGTTCAGGCAAGAGAAGAGCCATACTGGATACACCCTGTCTCTGTGTTTTCACTCAGCACATAAAACATGCTATCAGGTTTTCTTCAGACATGAAAAATGGCGTACAATTTACAATTTATTTATCTGTGTAAGTAAGAACAAAGGATCCAATATCTTAATATTAATTTGACAGAAAATATATTCCTTTTTTTTTTAGAAACACACCCAAACAAGTAGGCTTAAGTGTGGTTTGTTTCTCAAGGTATACAGCGCAGGTAGAGAAAATTATTTATCATTTATAATTATGGCCTTACATCCCATTTTAACTAAACAACATGGACATAAATCTGATTCACTTATGGAAGCTGCATTGCTTGTAATTATTCAACTAACAAAAGCAACATGTACCTAAAATGTTTTAATGTCAAGATGCTTCCATTTAGAGAAAATTAACATCTAATTAGGAGTGACCTGGCAAACCCTGAGCTGGTAGGAATAATTAAGATTATTAGTCAAGTATACCCCGAATGTGTAGAAAATAATCTCACTCATTAAATATGATGATCTCTGCATACCTTCAAAGATTATGTTTCAAGAGAAGTTTACTTATGCGACCCTATAAATGTTTAATTAGTGGCCAATTAAAAGAAAATTGAAAAAAAAATTAAAAGTGATGGTCACCTATGAAATATCCACATATGCTAGGTTGTCACAAGATGAAGTTCATTTCTCTGCATTTTCTAACGTCTTTAAGTAATTAAATGGATACAATTTTATTTTTATCAGAAAATAGGCAACGTTTAAGACACTAAAAATCTCATGACCTCTAGTTATCCAGGCACTGCTGCCCATGTTCATTTTTTTTAAATCTACAAACATGGATTTTATTGTGAAGTGCACCCTGAGCACAGGTGTCTTTCCAGATGCCCCCTTTCTCTCTCAATTCCTTGTCTTCTCATATAGCTTCACCTTCCCTGTGCGAGAGCCACTAGTGATTGACAGAGTCACAAGAAACTTAATGAATGCTAAAATGCCAAGGATTAAGAGAAGGGAAGCAATTTTCTTCAGGAAAAGAAAGAAAGCAAAGGGACATTTGACCAGAGATGGTGACAAAGAAGAGAAAGCAGAGGAAAGAATGACTGGGTGGGAATGTCAAGTGTCTTTTTTTTTAGAAAGAGAAAAGGTTATTGAAATACTTTTATACAATATATTTTGATCATATTTTCCTACCTAAATCCCTCCCAGATTCTTTCCTCCTCCCTAGCCATCCAACTTTGTTCTTTTTCTCCTTCTTTTTCAAACTCATAAAAAAAATCTAAAAACAACAAACAAACAAACCCCACAAGAAACAGAAACCCAAATAACTAACCAGAAGATTAATAATTTTTTTTAAAAAAACTAAAAATGTAAAGCCTACAAAAATGCCATTGAGTTTTTGTTTTGGTCGCCTATTTTTTGGGCATAGGGCATGCACTGATATGTGGTTGATATACCACATGAGACTCTATTAGAAAAAAACAAAACAAAACAGATTTTCCCTTCGAATTGCAGATGGCTTCTTGGTTAGAGGTGGGAGCCCTTGTACATCTTTTTCTCTGAGCACTAGAACCCTGTCTGGCTTGAACCTGTGTGTGCTACCACAGTTCTGTGAGTTAATATGTCCTAGGATATCTGGAAGACACTGTGGTCTTCCATGGAAGACCTATGGATGATTCTTCCAATCTTTCCACCCCCTTGTTCTCACTGAGCCCTGAGACATGAGAGGAAGGGTTTGGTGAAGACATCCCATTTGGACCTAGGGCTCCAATGTCTCTCACCCCCTGCATATGGTCCAATCAGGAACTTCGCTGATGATGGCTGAGGAAGTCAGCGATCTATGGTTATACCATATGTCATTAGGAGTCATTTTATTTCTACTAAGAAAAAACCAAAACATAGTAGCATCTTTATGATAGGTCCATGACTATCAAGTCTTAGGTTCTCAGCCACTTCAGTAGTGAGTTCCATATCAAGGAATGGTTCTTAAGCCACATAAAAGCATGGGTGGCTACCCCCAAAACATGTGTGCCATGACTGTGCTGGTACATCTTGCAAGTTGTATGTCACAGGGTCTGTAACTTGGAGATACTGATGATTTCTTTCCTTCTCTGGCAGTGAGCAGAGTATCTTACAGTACCTAAACACTAGTGAGCAAGGGTGAAACCACCTCAGGTTCTCTACATGTGATGACATAAGTGAGTGTGTCTTCAGCAGTAGGGCCTTATCAGCAATTTAAGGAGAGAAACAATAATCCTGTCAATAGTCTGTGGTCTTTGAGATATTCCATTGGGCTTTCTTTGGCCAATGACTCGATAAGATGTAACCCAATCCTGGCACTGTAGCTTTTGCTTGGTGGCATCAAATGTTTAGCTGGGCAACGTCTCTTCTATTATTTGATGACTCCATTTAGATTACTTTCACATTTGTGTATATTCTAGGAGGGTTTTACAGTAGTGGGTTTTCATAATGTCCATTAGTGTTATTCCATTCTTTACCTTTCTCTCCCATCCTTCTTCCTTTTTTAATCCTCCTATTCTAGTTCCCCTTTATCTCCACATAACATTATATTCTATTCCCCTTTCTCAAAAGATTCTCTTCGCTCTCCTAGTCCCTTAGCAGGTATCTAATCTCTGTGGTTATTTGGATTACAGCACACATATTGAAGAATGAAAACCATCCTTCCACAAATAAGAGCAAACACACAATATTTGTTTGAGAGGGTGTCTGGGTCAACTCACACAGGATGATTGCTTCTAGCAAATTTCATTAGTTTCTTTTTTTAACAGCTTGATATTTTATTGTATAAATGCATCATATTTTCTTTATCCATTCATCTGTTGATGGATACCTAGTTAGTTTCCATTTTCTGGCTATCATCAATAGAGCAGCAATGAACATGGATGAGCAAGTTTCTCTGTAGCAAGATGTAGGGTCTTTTGGGTATATTCTTAAAAGTGATAGAGCTGAATCTTCAGATAGATTGATTCCCAGCTTTTTGAGGAACTGCTACATGATTTCCACAGTGGCTGTAAAGGGTTTATGTTCCCAGCAGCAATGGATGAATGTTTCCCTTATTCTTCACCCTTGCCCGCATGAGCTGTCATTTTATTGAGCTTGGCCATTCTGACTAGGGTAAGATAAAAATCTCAAGGTGGTTTTGACTTGCAGCTCCCTGATGACTAAGATGTTATGTGAGTGTTTTACTGCCATTTGTGTTTCATCTTTTGAGACTCATCTGCTTAGCTCTGTACCCCATTCTTTTAAATTGGGTTATTTGTTTTCTTGACGTTCAGTGTGTTATTTCCACCCTGCCAGCTCCTTTTGTCTACAACTCGAGGACTCAGTGTCATTCTCAAACATTGTATTAGGAAGAACTTCTATTGATATCTGGATAAAATCAACACTGCATTTCAAAACAAGTATAGGAAATTTATCATAGGTATTGTGAGACAGTGACACTGATATCAACTCTTAGAAATGCCATTTGTATGATTTAATAATACAGTGAATAATGAAATTAATAATTTGTTATGGGTGCAGAAATTAATAATGCTTAATTCTTTTGAATTCTTAATGATCTTATCAACTATTAGACTTTATGTGTCTGATCCCAAAATACATATTTTTGGGGATGGAAAATAGAAAATGAATGTCTGTGCCCATGTAACAGGTGGCTGTGCACCTCTGTGTGAGTTGGGTATTATAATTATTTTCTAAGAGATCAAGGAAGACAAAAGTTAATGAAACAGTCAAAAAGAACCAGAGAAGGGGATTTGTATATCTGGTTCTAACATTAGAATGTATGGGGTATGTTGTAACTATTTCTGTGCACAAATGTTCTCTTCCAGCTGCTTTCTGCTGTACTGTTCCAAAACAAACACTAGAAACTTGGTGAAACAGAAAAGACACGTGGTTAAGCTTGCTGATAAATATTAAACTGCCTTCCATCCCAACACACCTCCCTGCAATGCTGTGTAAGAGCTGACATCACTGTCTTGTATAACAAGGTCCAAAGAGACAATATTTTGAAAGATGAGTATACTGTTGTATGTGGTCTATTGAGAGAGATCACCACATGGCTCAAGAGATAAAATGTACAGAGCAGAGATTCCAGCCTCTGAACTTATCAACTTTTTGTGTCCACCATTAACTGTCTTCCAGATTTTATCATTATTCTATCCCTGCTTTAAAATAATCATAAACTTACCTAAATATATATTGTGTAATTTTGTTTATTTTTTAAAAGGTGTAAAATTATCTGATGCATACATGTATGTCATCCTGTACCACTCTTGTGACTTGTGAGGCAAAACTGTTCTGAAAGCTACAATTTAAGATGGACGTATGTTATAAATGTAAGGTGTAAGAGTGTGGTTTTGTTTGTGAGCTCCAGGAATAAGAAATAATGCCAGGTAATATGTGGTTACAACACTGCTTTTTTTTTTAAGTCCCTCATTTTATCATCATGAGAAATACATATGCCCATACAGTAAAGTTTATCTTTACATGGATTTCTGTCAGAACTGTATGACTCAAAATATGTGATTATCAATTTTTAACCGTGTTTAACTTGTGTTGTGTTCACAGAACTATGATGTGTAGCTTATATAATTTAAATATTTTTTTTCTAGGATAAAGGACAGTATGTTGTGGGAACAGATGAATGACAGAGACCTAAAACCATAAGATGACATAGTTTTGTCCATTGTCTGTGCCCCAGTGGTTCTGTGATCTTGAATGCTCAGGGGTGCTGTAGGCAGAAACTATTTGGGGCTTCTGTAATGTTCTCTGAAGACGGCTTTGACAGACAAGAGGCAAGTTCTCTACCAAAGTGTTAAAACATTAAGGATGAATTATATTTTCCCTGTAACAATCACTAACAGCAGAGCACATGTCTTGACATCAATTCATCATTTCACAGTACTATCAGATGTGGGTTTCACTGTCGTAAAACTAAAAATGAATTCCCTTTCTCTGTGGTAGCTCTGTTCTTTGTGTTTTCCACCTTTGTCCACGGTTATGCTTTTGACTCTAAATGCCTTCCTCCCCTCTTTTAATTTTAGGGACTCTAGTGAGCATTAGTCTTTTTGGGGTATTACAGGAAAGCCTCTCAGGGATTGCTGACTGGTTAGCCTACTTACGTTTAATCCTAACCTCACCCTTATGACACAATGTAGCCTGCGTACAATTTCTGCAAATTAGATGAAGACGCCACTAGGGGGAAATTAAGCTGAGGTGTAACAGACTACCCAGCATATTGAGAATTCAGAAAATATGCTATTAAAGCAATCAAGTACAGGGTACTTTGGTTGATTATGTTGAACATGACAGGTTGCAGGTGGGATATTTTACTTTTGAACATCATAAACAGGCAAAAACTTTTAACTGGACATTACCCAGGTTTACTTGACAAAATGAATGTAAAAGGGCATTGTGTAAGAAGTGGTTTAGGCCATTCCTTCCATTCCACGGAACAGTTGAAAAGCCATGATCCACCCAGAAGCAACTGCTTCCTCCATTCCTTTAATGGCGGCAGGAAGTTCTTGCTCGTACACTCTGTGCCAGAGTTGATAAACTGAATAGCAGAGAAAAAAAAATGCTTGAACTATAATGACACAAGGGTCTCTGAAAGATAGACCTTTCAGGTTCAAATCACCTTATAATTTAAAAATACAAACTGTCTATGTTTCAGCTTTACATTTGACTCTCTTGTAAGCCAGCAAGTATGCCAAGGGAAGGAGCGGTTGACTACTAATGAACCAGATGCTTAATAATTAACATCACCCTCTCAAAGTTCATTTGGGGAAGTTTCCCCAGGAGCTCCTCAGCTTGCTGCTAGGTCTATCAGGAGGGAATGGCACGCTGAGGTGGGAGATTTCATAACTGAAACCCTAAAATTGTTAGAGACTACCTAATTAGACACAAAATGAGGTATTGGGTGAAAACTTAACCTTGAGGGGTTGGTGTACCAGGGTCGTCGCTCACCTGCATTCTACACACGTACCTCCTGCCTTACCATCAAGAAGGCCCCCGCATCGCTTAACAACCCAACCCCTCAGTCCTTCGTTCTCATTAAACTTTCCAAATTTATAGCCATGCCTGACACTTTCATATAGAATCAAAAACGCTTTGTAAATGATCTTATCTATTTTCAGCAGGTTGACAAATATCTTGTTATACACAGGCAGTAAATTCTGTTTTGTAATAGGGTGTTCATGTAGCTGCTATGAAGTTTAATATAATTTTCTACTTCTCTGGTTTGTAACATAACTTATAGAAGTTCATACAGAAATGTGGCCAGGAACTGTATATGATTTAAAAAAAAAAATCCCTTGGCTTTCCATTCTTACAATTCTCTATCAACAGGAAATTAAGAAATAAATGGTATTTCTCAAAATACAAACTCAATGGCTTGATTTTACAAAGTTTAAAATTAAAAATAAAAACTCTGTGTGTTCTATGTTTTCGACAAGAAATTCCCATATTCCAGGTTGAGGATTGTCTCTAATATATTAATTAAATTTGAGCTAATAATGCTAAACTGTTAAGCAATAGCTCGTATATATTGTCTTTTCTGATAAGTGAATTCAGCTTACTGCAAGTTGTGATGTCAGGGAAAGGAGGCAGAGACGTATCAGTCCACAGGTGTAATCTGTGAGCATTTGGTATCATACCATACAGAGTGAGACATTTATATGTTAGCAAAACCCATAAAACACAATTAATATTGAGGCTCTAAAGACTGTCCAGTGTCAGCATGGACTCTTAACTCCACAGTCTCCTGATGTCTGTAGGTAACACAGAGTAGCATAGGAGACACGGGAATTCAAAGGTTTTAAATATGATCTCCTCCCAGCCCCATGCTATTAATAAACAAAACCAAAAACCATTCAGACAAACAAACAAACAAAAATGCCAGTAAGCTGGGAAGATGCCTGAGTCAGTAGGGTACCTACTGTATAAGCATGTGGATAAAAATTCAATCCCCAGAAATAATATAAAACAAACCTAAAAACAACAACAAACAAACAAAAGACACTGAGCATTGTGGCTAGGACTTGTAATCTGTATTACAATGTTCAGTAAACTAGGACAAGCAGATGACCAAGGCTCACAGTCCAGGAAATCAAGCCTTTTTGTGATCTGCCCCCCCCCCCGAAAGTCAGAGGCCAAGTTCCTGCTTCAAAAACATGAGATACACAGGTCCTGAGTAGTGGCACCTGATGCTGTCATCTGCATTTATACAGCACTAATAGTGTACTTTGGACAGATGCATCAGAACGTGTCTCCAGAAGTTGACCAAAGCCATGAAATGTGACACAAGTCGTGCAAGTGCTCATGACATTGCAAGCTGTGTAACAGACACTGCACTTGGGGTCCACTTTCTTAGAAATAAAGAAAAAGCTGAGCTTAACTTTGAAGACTTTCATGCATTTGTAGGTATCCATAAAGGAAAATTCTAGACATAGAATTCTTCCCTTCTTCTAGCAGAAAGGATATTGTCCGTATAGAAAATTTTGCCCATATACTTTAATTAATTTACTTTACATCCTGATTGTAGCCCCCTCTTTCCTTTCCTCCTGATCCCATTCTTCCAACCTTCCTCTCCTTCCCCTCTCCCCTATTCCTCAGAAAAGGGGAGCCCCATCACCAACCCACCCCAACTCATCAAGTCACATGAAGACTGAGCTCATCTTCTTCTTCTGTGGTCTTGTGAGGCAGCCCTGGCAGGGGAAGTGACCAAAAAGCAGCAAATAGAGTCCATGTAGGAGACAGCCCCTGCTGCCTTTACTAGGGGACACACAGGAAGCACAAGCAGCTACATCTGTGGAGTGGACCTTGGACCAGTCCATTTATGGTCCTTGGTTGATGCTTCAGTCTCAGCAAGCCCCTCTGGACCCTGCTTAGTTGGCACTGTTGGTCTTCCTGTGGAGCTCCTGGCACCTCCAGGTCCTTTTATTCTCCCTCCCCCTCTGCTTTTCCACAAGACACCCTATACTTTGCCCAATGTTTGGCTGCGAGTCTCAGCATTTGTATCCTCAGCATTTGATTGTTTGTATCCTCTGCTGGGAGGAGCCTCCCAAAGGACACCTATGCCAGGCTGTTGTCTGCAAACATAGCAGAGTACCATTGATAGTGTCAGGGCTTGGCTATCCCATGTGGTGGGGCTCAGGCTGATCTCAAGGTTGATTTTGCCCATATTCTTCTATGATAGCCTAATGTGGAAAATGCATTACAGTTTTTGGTCTTGTTATTGCTTTTGTTTTGTTTTGTTGTTGCTGCTGTTTTTGTTTTTTGAAACAGGGTTTCTCTGTGTGGCCTTGACTATCCAGGACTCACTTTGTAGACTAGGCTGGCCTTGAACTCACAGATATCTATCTGTCTCTGCTTCCCAGGGTGCTGGGATCACAGGTATGTGCCACCATGCCTGGCTTTCATCAGTATCTTCAGAAAAATGTGTGCTACAGTACATGTGAAGGAAAAGGAGTCACAGTCAGTGAGTTCAGCTCATTTCCCCAGTCTTTGAACAACATAGAAATCTTTGCAATGCTGTACAACATGCATAACTTTGCAAGCTGTACTGAAGGACAAGAGTAACTTAAACATGCTGACTACATGGCCACTGGACTGAGCTGCCTACCAATTGGGGAACGCTTGCTTCAAGATTGTTAATGCTGACAAAGATGATAAGTTAAGTGGTAGAGAATTTACTGGGGTTATAAACAACTCCACGGAGGAGGATTCTGGAATTATAAAGAGTCCAGAAGTATCACACTTTCCAATTCTGCTTGAAAAAAAAAACTTATAGAAAATGAATCCTCCTGAAATAGCAATTGGCCTATTAAGATCTATGTAACAGGGATAGAAACAAAAGTTTCTCAGAGTAGATACAAATCTGGGGTCAGAACATGTAAAACATAAAAAGTAAAAGTAAAATACTATGAAGTTTACATTTTGCCTTCAACTAAATTTATCAGTATCAAACAGAGACAATGCATATTCTTATTACAATGTCAGCCCTTCATTTAATCCTCAGAGCCACAAACAAACAAACAAAAAAGAAAAGCTTTCAGCAGATGCTAAGTAAAATTAGTGCGAATGAGACAGGTCTGCATTGTCTCAGCATCTTCATAAGTGCATGGGTAGTCACAGTGACTAACTGAGAAAGTACTTAAGTTGTTTATTTGTTTATTGGAAATTTTCTTTTCTCAGAAAAATCTATAATTGATAAAATATAGATTGCCCAAATGAAGAACATTTCTCTCTGGTTTGAACTATGGATCTGTTTTCAGAAGTGAGCATTGCCTCAAGTTTGTCTTATGTCCCTTGGGCAGAATCTTTATGGAAGAAGAGAGAGATAGAAAGACCTGGAGGGGACAGGAACTTTGCAAGGAAAACAACAGAGCCAAAAAACCTGGGCCCAGCGGGACCTGCAGAGACCAATACTCAGACCAAGGACCATGCATGGAGAGGACCTAGACCTCCTGTTCAAAGGAAGCCCATTGGCTTCTCAATTTCCAAGTGGGCTCCCTAGTAAGGGGAACAGGGGCTATTTCTGACATGAACCCAGTAGCAGGCTCTCTGATCAACTCCCCCTGGGGGGTGCAGCCTTGCCAGGCCACAGAGGAAGATGATGCAGTCAGACCTGATGAGACCTGATAAACTGGGGTAGGTTAGAAAGAGAGGAGGTCTTTTCCTATCAGGGAACTAGGGAAAGGGCATAGGGGGAGAAGAGGGAGGGTAGGTAGGACTGAGAGGAGATGAGGAAGGAGGGAGGTGGCACCAGGTGCTTTTTTTCTTTACAAAGAAATTTAGTTTTTTTTTTTTTTTTTTTAGAAAAAACAATAATTGTGTATTAATGTTCAAAGTGTGAGTGGTGGTGCTAGAAATCTCTGTTGTTGGGGAAATGACTGACGTGCTGAGCCTGATTGCTAGTGGAACATACGGATATAGAATCAGTAACTTACTGTTACTATATGCCTGGAACATCAAAATGAGTGTTCTTTTTTTTTTTCTATCCAAACTATGCTTTTATTTACTCAAAGTGGACATAGGGGATAGAAAGAACAGAAATTGATAGCCATCCCTGTGAGAGAACATGACTACAGCCTAATAATTAATATATATAATATACTAATTTGCAACATTTTGGTACCTTGTTCCACCTAAAACTGCAGAGTGTTCAGAACGTTTTTTTTTTTTTTCCAGGTAGTTTATACGTCTGCCTTAATCCCTTAATCTTTTTTTTTTTCAATGCAGTTTATTCAGGAACCTTGAACAATCCTCGGACCCTGGGGAAAGCCAGCCCACAGCTTTTTAAATAGTCTCTGGGTAGCCAACCCAGGCGTGCCACGTGGGCAATGCAGATAGGTCCATATACATAGAAGCAAGCCAGATCCTCAGCCTTAGCCAAATGTGGAATTGTTCGTGACAGAGAGCACTCACCATCGGGAAGGTGGAAGGCGGAAACCAGCTCCATCTTTAAGGCATAGCATTCCGCAGCTCTCTACAGTTCCCCCTCAAAATGAGTGTTCTAATAAATGATATAATTGTTCATAAAACTGATGTATATGTAAGAGTTAGAAGAAAAAAATTTTCTTCTTGTAAAACAAACACATGAAAATTTGATACAAACATCCAGTGATTAAATGTGATTTATAATGTAAAAACATTACGGCTTAAAGGGAAAATAAAAATTTCGATTAAAACAACAACAACAACAACAAAATGCTTGAGAGATTGTCCAGGAAGGTCACAACACAACACTTTCTGGGCTGTAAAGCAAGCTTAAGGCTTACCGAGGCAACTTAGTAGAACCCCCCTACCAAAAAAAGAAAAGAAATTCCTGGGGAAATAGTACAATGGCAGAGTGTTTGCCTAGCAAATATGACACCTGCCTTTGAATCCCATTCACCTAACTGGGCTGCCTTGTCTGGCCTCAGTGAGAGAGGATGCTCCTTGTCTTGAAGCATTTTAATGTACCAGGCAGGTTGGTACCCACGGGGACCTTCCTCTGAGAAGGAAAGGGGAGACTAGGCAAGAGCGGTGTTTTGTTGGGGGGAGGGAGCAAAGGAAGAGAGGCGCCATCAGGATGTAAAGTGAACAAAAAAATTAATTAATGGAGAAAACAGAAAAAAAAAACAACTTTAGAATACTTAATAGAAATTGTCTAACATAAGTTTAGTTTATTCAAGGACACTGTAAAATGATGCAGTGAGTTTAATATATGTATACATATTACAGTGAAAAAGTTTAATGAATTCATTTGTCTTCTTTCCGAAGACCTATTTAGTTTAAATTATATACATCCCCACTATTATTTGCTATTTATATAAAAACAGGAAACCCTGGTTTTGTTTTACTAAGTTATACAGCATGTGAAATTGATCTGAATCAGCTTATTTGTGAAGGTCATATCATTACTGTGAAGAAAATGAAGTGCACAGCCCCCAAAAAACATCTGAGAGTGCCCTCTGTCCTTCATAGACATATGCACAAGCACACACACACACACACACACACACACACACACTTGAGTGTGATCAGGTACACTCAGACACATGAGCTAGGATTCATCTCTCCAAAGTCTTGAAAAAAAATTCCATGGGAAGTCACTGCTGCTTCCATCCATGTGTGTGACAAGACAGATGAGTAATTCTGTCATTATTAAGTATAATTTCTTTCAAGAGAAAAGGAACTCAGACAAACATAAAATATTGACAAGGTCCTGCCTTCTTATTTTTTTATTTTTGATTTTTTTTTTTTTGTAAAATTGGAGCCAAATATTAGGCATTTACTTAACATAAAGGGTTGGGAGCCTTGGGATGAGGAAAATGAGCCACTGGGGAATTTTCTCTTCATGACATAGCCTAGGAAGAGAAGAGCAATGGAATGACTAAAGCCTGAGTACTTTGATATAAATATTTTAGATGTACAGAGTACTAACAATACATCTGCATAAGCATATACAAAGATGTAGCTGACATAAGCCTTAGTGATATTAACCGAAGCATTTTCTAAAACAAAATCATGTTTAAACAATTTGTGCATTTTGCTCTTTCCTTCATTTCTAAAAATTTTTCTAAAAAGATAATACTTTTTTTTTTGTTTCTTCCAAAATCACTTATCAGCAGTAAGAGTTCTATGTGAAATCCTAGCTGGCCATACTGCCTATAATTTATAAACACTTGCCACCAAAACTGATAATCTAAGTCCAATCCCGGGACAGACACAACTTTAATTGTCCTCTAACCTCCAAATGTGCATGCCCTGCATGCAAACCTACACAGACAAACAAATAATGTAATAATATTTTAAACAATCTTATACAACATCTAGAAGAGGACGTTGAAAGAGAAATCTAATTTAGGTTTTTCTCCACAATGAGAATTCCTGATTGAAGCTTGTATTTTTAAATTTCAATTTATTTTTAAAATTTATTCACTTCACATCTCAATTATAGCTCCTGCCTCATTTCCTCCCAGGCCCATCTCCCCACCACTCCGTCCCCCCCATTCTCCTTCCCTGTTTCTCAGAAAGGGGGAGCCCTCCTCCCCTACCTTCTGACCCCAGCCTATTAAGTGTCATTAGGACTGCTTTCATCCTCTTCCTCTGTGGCCTGACAATGCCCCCCCTACCAGGGGGAAGTGAGCGAAGAGCGGGCAACAGAGTCCATGTCAGAGACAGCTCCTGTTCCCCTTACTTACTAGGGAACCCACATGGAGACTGAGCTACCTATCGGCTACATCTGAGCAGGGGGTGTAGGTTATCTTCTTGCATGGTCCTAGGGTGGTGCATCAGAGCTCAGGGAGCCATAGGAAAGAGTAGGGGAATGGAAGGACCCACAGTGGACAGTAGCTCCATAAGAAGAACAACGGAATCTTGCATCTTTAAAGAAATAACATACAGAGAAAGCCATGTGTGTGCAGAACACATTCTTTGCCCATTAACTCCATCCTAAACCAACTGAACATGTCTTTCAATGATTATGAGAGATGAAGAGAGTCCGATGTTTAAGTGCCAGTGTTATTACTGTCAGATGGAAACACTGTGTGAGGGAACATGGAACAGCTCCATGACAGAAACTCACTGTTGGATGTAAACAGTAAAAATCTACCCTTTTTTCCTATTTTACCACTAAGTGAAATGTTTGATCATGCTTTTTTTTTAATTTATTATTGTACAAATCATATCCTAAAATGCCTCAGTAAACCTGGACAGAACCAGTTAGGATGCCTCGTGTCTGTTATTTCAACATTTGGGCACTTTCAACCAGCACTGCCTGGAGTTTGAGTGCAGTCTGTACTGTAGAGACAAACCTTGGCCTTAATAACACATAAATGACTTGATAAATATATAAATAAATATTATCTTACGAATGCTTCCTTTTCATAGCATTAATGCTCCCCACAAAGCACCCAGAATATAAAAGGGACCATATGAAAATATTACATAGATATGCAATTTAAGAAATAGAGAAATGACCAAATGATAATACTATAGCCACATATTCCCTATTCATTAGCAAAGGTGTAATAAATGACAGAAAAATGATGCAATCAAAACTGCGAATTGACAGGAAAAAAATCTAATTCACTGCCTGACATAAGTATGACTGTGCTCTAACACAGCCTGACGCACAGTGGGCCAGCATGGGCCTGAGGGTGTGCATTTATTTTACTTCTAACTACTTGAAACAAATGATGCTGAAGGTAAATAAAACACCCAAAGCCGTATTAGCAATACCTTTCCTCAGACGTATTTTGTGTGAAATCATGTCTCTAGTCAAGTGCCCCGAGCTAAGTATATTCCTTGAAAATACCCCCCTGGACCTCAGGAAATGAAGAGGGGTGTGTGGTGGCTTGTTGGGGGCGCTCGCTGTGATGCGCTCTTTCTTTTCACTGAGAAGCATCTTTTCAGCAACGCTGGGTATTAAGCCTGTTTGAAGTGGTTTCCAAATCTCATATGTGAAAAGGACCTTCACCTGGAGTGCACTTGAAGAGGGCTGTAAAGGCTGCTTTCCCGCTCGCTACTTGTATGTAACTGAATTTGACAATGGGAAACGCTCGGTAAGTATAACTTGTCAATATATCAGCATACGTGTTGAAAAACTTGATGTGTCTGCTATTGTAAAAAAAACATCTTTTTTAGATTCTCAGAGGCTAGCATGCCATTTGAGCTTTCCAGACACTTTTAGAAGCCATGCGCGCCTATACATCTTAAATAATGGATGCCGCATGTGTCCCTGAAAATATAACCTTTCTTCTCTGCTAAGCAAGTGCCCTGGCATCTGTCATAGACTTCAAATCTGTTCCAACGTGTAAGGGTGCTTGGCTTGCCTGTACCACATGGATGCATTGTGTTCACAGAGGTCAGAATGGGGAGAGGATTCGTTGGAACTGAGTTGAGAAATGGTTCTGAGCCACCATGTGTGTGCTAGGACCAGACCCTGGTCTGCGCAAGACCCACAGGAATTCTTAACCAACAAGCTCCTCCCTCCAGCACTTTAATTGGTGTTTCTACACAGTTTATCGGATTAGAACTATTTTTATGCTAAACAGTGTTCCTTTGGTTCCCCTCTTTCATATCAGTTCAACAATTTGTTTCTCTAACTTAAAACACTTTTTTAAAATTTAGTTTTATTAATTACACTTTATTCACTTTGTATCTCCCTCCAAACCCCACCTTTCCTCCCCCTTCTTCATGCATGCCCCTCCCAAGTCCACTGATAGGGGAGGTCTTCCTCTCCTTCCTTCTGATCTTAGTCTATCAAATCTCATCAGGAGTGGCTGCATTGTCCTCTACTGTGGCCTGGTAAGGCTGCTCCCCCCCTCGGGAGGAGATGATCAAAGAGCAGGCCAATCAGATTATGTCAGAGGCAATCCCTCTTCCCATTACTATGGAACCTACTTGGACACTAAACTGCCATGGGCTACATCTGTGCAGAGGTTCTCATACTCCAACCAAGTACCAGGCATGGAAATAACCTAGAACACTTTTTTTTTTTGCATACAATTTTGATCATGGTTTTTACTCCCCTAACTCCTTCCAGATCCTCTTCACCTCCCCCATCCACCGATTTCTGTCACCCATTTAGGAAATTTAAAAAAGAATGTTGGCCTACGTACTGTTTATTATTACTTGCCCTATGATTATCACAACAGTATTATCTAACCGGATATCACAAATAATAAGATTCAGACACCTGTTTAGATTTTATAATTGCCCTATTAAAATTGGGATGGGTAGATATTTCTACCTCCACTGTCTGAATCACTTCACCATCCATCTCCCAGCCTCCATCTAACGCCATCCTCCTTATCCATCCTGTCCTCCATCCATAATCTTATAAATAATTGATTTTATTCTTCATCTGGGCCTTTTCATGCCATTGGAGTCCTACTTCATGGCCCCAAGTGGTTTCTTCTGCAAGCCTACACATCACAACATCCTCCTTCTTCCTCTCTTCCTGCCCATCTGTCTCCCATGATTCTATCTTGAACACAAAAGCCCTGGAACTGTAGGCACACCTATCCCAATCTGCCTTGCCCAGGTAATATGCTGTTTAATCAACCAATCAGGTATGTATATCTAAGGCAGGTTTACAAACAAGGAATGGTGTAACCAGATCTTGAGGGCCACTGACACGCATCAGGCCAACCTCTACCACAGCTCCATGCCTTCTTTGTCTCTCTCTTTAGAAAATGAACAGGCAAAGAAAAAAGGAGAAATAAAACAGAACAGGAAAAAAAGAAAAAGCACAAGACACATACATACACACACACCATGAAAAGCACAAAATCAGAGACCATAATAGGCAAGCCAAAGACCCGTCTTCCTTTTTAATTTTGACATGAATTTGCAACACGCCGGTTTTACTCACCATTCTTCATGCACTTTACTGATAACACATAAGCATCTCACCCTAAAAGGCCCTAAAGTCCTTTCTGCAATGAGAAGCACCTACATGGGTCTCTCACACATGTCCTGACATGGAGCACCAACGCCACCCTTTAATTTCCAGCCTTTTCCCACTCACAGGACAACCAATGCTTTGAAAGGGGTGTGGTGAGGCTCATATCCTTTTCACAATTCCCATAGATCCGTGTGATGAGGCTTTAGACTCGGAAGCTGATGGGTTCTGTGTGAGCCAGCATGGCAGCAGACGCACGGATTGAGTACCACTAGCTAGCGTGTTCATGATACAGAGTGCCAACATCTGAACATAGGATGCGTTTCGTTTCAGAAATGCTTTCATATCCAACACACTAGTAATCGTGCTAGACTTGCTTGGATGTTCCACTGTCAGCCATTTTTTTTTCAACTGTGTCACATGTCATCTGGGCAGCCTTTATTTTTATTTATTTATTTATTTATTTATTTACTTACTTACTTACTTACTTATTTTTGCCTAGAAGATTTTAATAAATTTCTCCTTGTCCACCCTGGTCTTGATAAGTGATTATCGAGAAGAGCATTTGGTTACAGCAAGAGGGAAAATGCTTAATTTATCCAGTTGCAACACCCCCAGAGCTTCCTTTCCCCTCAGCTGAGAGCACAGGGCCCTTCATAAGTCACCGACTGGCTCTGACTCCCCTCCTCACCCTTCTGATCTGGCTTCTCACATCACTATTCCAGGCAGGACAATGCACTTGCCCCTGTGTTCCTTACACATGCTGAGCATGCTCCAACCTCCAGGACCTTCACCCACTTGCTTCCTACACCCCCCAACACAGGATCAGCAGGAACCTGTGGGCTCTCTTCCAAGTTTTGCTTATAAGGAACGGTCACATTAATTACTTCCTGCTCCAACTCCCTTATGATTTAACCTGCCTTGCTTTTAATGTAATCTTCAGATACTAGCAAATGGTACCATTTTTATGACAGGTAGTTTGTGTCTTATTCCAGTATAAAGCAAATATCCTAAGGGTGTCTGTGTGTGTGAGAGAGAGAGAGACAGAGAGAGACAGAGAGCGAGAGAGAGAGATCTTTTGTTGTCTGCTATATCTTTAGCATCTATAAGAGGGCTTAACTCCAAATGGCCACTTAAAACATTTACAGAACCTTGTCCAAAAATTAAATGTTATATAACTATACACACTATGTGTATTATATCAATACACAATGGGTGGGCAGAATGAGAGTTCTAAGGTGTTTGGATTATAAAACAGCCCCAAATATGTTAACATCATATATTAGAAAGGTGCTATGTACATAATAAACAGAAATGCTTTCTGGACTTGAGTGAAGATGAGGCAAATGTTTTACTAACATGTGTCCAATGTTATGTTCTCATACTGAAGGATCAGAATTGCATTGTGGGTACCCAGCAGACTTGGGAAGCAAAATTTAAAACACTGATGATGATGTTAGAGATGTTTTGAGTCTAGGCTGGAAGCTTTCATCAGTATTTTGATAATACTACAAAGACACTTAAGAAAGTCACGCTGCTTGCCATCTTCACAGAGCATCTGACCTGCCCTCAGAAGCAGCAAGGAGGAAGGCTCAGTATCACGAACTTGGTAACTGACACAGAGACCAGTAGCACAGTATGACTCATGACAGGAACGAACACCACAAATAGTGGCCAAGATCAGAGAAAAGCATGGGGACAGGAAACAAATCTGTGGAAAGAATTGACTCCTGCTTTAAATTTCCTATAAAGACTTCTCTAAATGCCCATCATCATGAGGGAAATATAACCTGAATCTCAAAATAAAACAAAAGACCCACATGTGTGCTAGACATAGTCACCTAAACTGTTCTCCCAAATGGATACATACAGTGTGTACCCACAATACACTATGGGTAACATAGCAATCCAAGTGTGTTTACTGACTGATTTGTCAACATTTCATGTTTAAGTAATGTTACAATAATTAAACTCTCACTAATTATGTTTTATGACTGTTTGATCTACAGTAACTCTGCTAAAAACCCACAGATTTACCCCTTTTTGTTGAAAGAGGTATTTAATTTCTCAATCTGCTTTTCCCACGGGGCTTATTGCTATCTGTCAATTAGACTATTGTGTCAGTCAGTAAAAGGAAGAAAAGTAAAAAGGATAATTTTCTCTTCATGGTTTTCCAACTGAACTATCAAAACAAGCATGCTACAATCTAAAGACAGAGAGAGAGACAGATTAATTTTCTATGTATGTCATCAATGACAGAAGGGTAATGATCAATTAGTATCAAATGTTATGGTGGTTTGAATGAGGAATGGCCTCCATGTGCTCATTAATTCAATTGTTTTGATCCCAGTGGGTGGTCCTGTTTTGAGCAGTGATGGAGTCTTTAGGAGGTGAGGCTTTGCTGGGGTGAGCATTTACTGAGAATAGGCAGTGGCGGGGGGGGGGGGTCCCAGCATATCCCATTCCTTCTGCTGCATGATTATGAAATGTTATCAGGCAGCTTCCTGCTTCTACTTCCAAGCCTGATTATTGTCAAGCCTCCCTTATCATGGCGGAGTCAAGCCCTCTGGAGATGGGAACTAAAATAAAGCCTTTCTCCTCTAAGCTACTTCTTGTTGGGCTACTTTATCATAGCAACATTAAAGTAACCAATACAGGTGTTAAGTACAATTCATCATGATACATAGTTTTGGCGTGTGATTTTTCCCCGTGGAGCTGAGACAACAGATTCAATCCCAGTTTGAGGCCCTAACTACTTGTAAGACACAGGAAAAGCAATTGAGAGTTTCTGTGAATCTATTGTTTACTGGTGTGGAAGTGAACTAGTAGTGAAATAGTGCCAAGTCATGGTTATAATAAATAAGACATCAAGCATCATTTAGCTAGTAAATATAAAATAACTAGTTACTATTTTAGTGTGTGCTATTTTCACTTAAATATGACATTATTTGCATGGTTTTCAGAACATTAATGAAAAGCTTAAAAACGACATGTTCCAGAAAAACGAGAATACTGCTTATGTAGTACATTGCAAAAGCTGAGCACTACAAATATGAGATGTAAAAGAATGGAAAGGGCTATCATGGAGATAGAGTGACTGAACTGAGGGAAAGGAAATAACAAGAGGATAAATGAAGAAGAGGAATAAAGAGATAGTAATGGAGCATGAGGAGGCAGGGACAGAAGAAGGGAAGCAGGGAGATAACAAATGGATGAGCTGGCCACTAGCAAAAGGGAAAAGCAGTGTGGTTTTAAAACTATCAGTCTTGTTGCATCTTGATATGTCATGTCATGCTCAACCCAGATTCAGAAGGGAAAATGCAAAAGACATTGGAAGCAGGAGAAAACAGGGAATGGGACAGAAGCCTACCACAGAGGGCCTCTGAACTACTCTATTGATCAAGGAATTGAAGCAGAGGCTGAGACTCACAGCCAAACTTTGGGCAGAATGCATGAAATTTTATGAAAGAAGTGGGAGATAGAAAGACCTAGAGGGCACAGGAGCTCCAAAAGCAGACCAGCAGAGCCAATAAAACTGAGTCCAGGGGACCCTGCAGAGACTGATACCCCAAACAAAGACCATGCATGGAGAGGACCTAAAACCCTGGGTCAGGCTCCAAGTGAGTCCCTAGTAAAGGGAACAGGGGCTGTCTCTGACATGAACTAAGTGGCTGGCTCTCTGATCACCTTCCTCTGGCTGGTGCAGCCTTGCCAGGCCACAAAGAAAGACAATGCAGCAATTCTGATGAGACCTGATTGCCTGGGGTCAGATAGAAGGGGAGGAAGACCGCCCCTTTCAGTGGACTAGTAGAGGAGCATAGGCGGAGAAGCAGGAAGAAAGGAGAGGTTGGGAGGAGATAAGGGAGGAGGCCACAGCTGAGATACAAAGTGACTAAATTGTAATGAATAATTAATAAAAAATGAATATTAAAAATAAAAAATGGGTGCTGGTGCTCTCTTCCTCCTTCTCCTCCTCTGTCTGTCCCTCTAATTCTCTGTCTGTCTCCCACGCCACTATGTATTCTCCTGTCTCTTCTAAGAGTTCCCACTGTCTCTCTCTCACCTTTCCCATAATCCTTTTTGTAACCACACGAGAGAGAGAGAGAGAGAGAGAGAGAGAGAGAGAGAGAGAGAGAGAGAGAGAGAGAAAGGGTGCTAGCTAGAAAAAGAAAAGAAATTGGATCACCCTGAGCAGCTGAGCTATGGTCTCAATTTAAGTCAGTTGTACTACCTTTATTTCTTTCTCATGATACAGCATAGCAAATTCTTCCCACCTGAAGGAATGATGGTGCTTCAAGCTCAAGAGGCTCTAGAGCAGTATTTTTCATCCTATCGGTCGTGACCCCTTTGGGGGTCTAATGACCCTTTCATGGGGGTTGCAAATCAGATATTCTGCATATCAGATATTTACATTCTGATTCATAATGCTAGCAAAGTTACAGTTATAAAGTAGCAACAAAAATAACTTATTGGTTGGGATCAACACACCCTGAGAAATTATAGGAAAGAGTCACAGCATTAGGAAGGTTGAGAACCACTGTGGTAGAAGGAGGAAAAACACTCCATTCTGGGATGCTCATGAAGATGGAGGCGTAGTAAGACTCAGGAAGGAATCAGCTTCAAAGCTTCTGGTAATTCCTAAAATGGATGAGGTCTTCTAAGACCCTCCTTCTCCAAGATTATATAAGCCACAAGGACTACTGAGGGGGCTCAGATCAGCCAAGTTGCCTGCTGTGGCAGAGAGCAGCAGAACTACCTGGAAGAGATTCCCTATGGCTTGCCTACAAGCCACATAGCAAGCTCCAGGGTTCCAGCTTTTGTGAATACTTGTCTAGGCTTGAGCAGTGATACTTTTGATACTCAAAAGCAGTGTTGCTTTTGAGTCATCTCTACTAATGTAAGCACATCTTCCTAAGAACATCATCATATAAGACAGGTCTATATTAGTAAGTGGAGAAAGGAGGGAACCTTTGACTAGTGAACCACTTACTATCAGGCAGACCGAATCACCAGCTGAAATTATATCTAACTACGATGTGTGGCCTTCTTAGTTGCTACTGTGGGAGAGATTTGAGGACTGCAAAAGGCCATTGTGTACTATGGCAAGGGCACTGCATTATTCCTGCTCACAGTTTATTTACTACCCACCGATGTTAGACTTAACATCCTTGCAAACGGCTCAATGCTTCAATAGTTTTTCAGAGAAAAACTGAATATTTATTAAACACACTGCTTATTACATGATATATAACAAAGGTTCTGATTTTGTTTATTTGTTTATTCCAAAGGAGCACACTGAGCAACAGATATGATGAGGGGTACACGATTTAAATAGCCAGCAATGCCCCATCCCGTACTCATTTCAAGCCCAATTGGGACAATCACCAAAAGACCTAGGAGTTGGAATTCCTGGGAAGGGGGAATGAATGTTGGGAGAAAAATGGAAGAGTAATTCCTGAGCATTTGCTTGAGGGAGCCCTTCATCATCCTCTTCCATCAATGTGCCCTAAAACAAAGAAAGGTCCCTTTCTCTTTCTCACACCTACTTACCTCAGGACCTCTATTTCTCTTCTCTTTTCTGAGAGGGTTCACATGTTCTGTCTTCCAGGCTTTGTCATCAGTGATCATGCCCTAACTGGAGTCCCAGATTTTGTATCCAAATAACAGTAATTTCTCAATGCCTTTGGGCATAGACAACTTTAACATCTCTCTCCTATTGTTAAGGAGGTGTGGCCCAAGACTCCCAAACTAAAACCTACTCAAATGCACTTCTACCTCATTGTACTGGGTCCCTGTTTCTGTTCTATTGCCTTAATAAAATACCTTGACAAAAACCAAACAAAGCACCAATGAGTTTACTTTAGCTAAAAATTTCTGTTTAGAGTCTATCATTGCCAGGATGTCAAGAAATCAGGACTGAATTAGCTGTTTGTATCACCTCCTTACATCCATAGCCAAGAACAGAAGAACAGAGGAAGAAGGAATGCACACATGTCTACAGCTTAGCTAACTTTTCTTTTACATACACACACACACACACACACACACACACACACACATACATACACAAAAATAAACAAATATACATACAAGACATCAATCTAGGACCTAAAACCAAGAAATGGCAGCCCTCAGTTTAAGGCTGGGTCTTCATATATAAAGTAATACAATCAAGACATTCCCCACAGATGTGGCCCTAGGCTACCTCAGTCTGAACAAACAATTCCTTATTGGGAGTCTTTTTCCACATGTGTCAATTTGACAATTAGAACTAGCCATCACACACGAGAATGAATTCTGTTCCCAGGACGCTGAGCCTTTGAAGAGACTTTCACAGTGGAGCCTAATCCCACTTCACAGCTATTCTTACAAATATATTATAACAGAGAGATACAGACACACACAGATAGTAACGTTCAGGGATGGGCAGTAGAAAAAGTAGAAGAGGGTGGCTTACTGCAAGCCAAAGAAGGGAGGCCTCAGAGAAAGCCAACCATGCCTCATGCTGACTGTACGTAATTCTGCTCTCCACAACTGGAAAAAAAAAAATAACTGTCTACTGTGTAAGCCACTGTCTGCAACATTAGTGGTCTTTTGTTTGTCAGTTCTCCCTCTGCCCTGTATCAAGGCTGTAACTTCACAGTAAGGTGGCAAAATCTGCTTTCTTTTTCAATCTACCGCTAAGACTCTTGATTAACAGTGTGAATAAAAAAATGTTTTAGACAGTGCCACACCCATTGCTCTCCTAGGACTAACACCACACACACACATATACCATTCCAACTTCTATTAGTATCTAAATCACATATCATTCTTGCTTGTTCTCCTAGATTTGATGAAGTGCACTCCTTTGTTTCCCACAGTTTGACACTCAGGCAAATGTTAACTAAATATGCGTTCTTGTAGAGCCTCTCTCAGGCAGAGCAGAGAACAGTTGAATGCACATGTAGTTGGCCCACAGAGTAAGGGAAGTAAAAGAGAAGATAATGACCAAGGACAGGACCTTATTCAATTGTAAGATATCTGAGTTGTTGATTGTGATATAGGGCTATTTAGAGAATTATAAACAAAAAATGGGCTACTCTCCAAATTGGAGAGGAGAGGAGGTACAGGTAGAATGTTTAGGAAAAGATGCCACAGAAAGCTAATAGCCAGATACTCAGGAAGGGTCAATGCAAAGAACCCTGAGGGCAATAAAGTCATCAGTACAGTGGATCAATAACCCTACTTACTGAAATGCTAGAGAATTACAGAATTTGTCAGACATGGGAGCCACTGAAGGCTTTAGGAAATGAAGTTTCACTAGAGTTGTGAGAAAAACCAAATTGTAGAGCTTAAGAGGATTTGTAAAGTGGTGGTAAGATATACACACTGGCTGAAAGAGATCTAGCTAAGAAGGGTCAGACTATCATGTGATACCCGAGTCTTGGATGATTCCAAGACAAGTAAGGTTACAATTAAGTTTTGTTCCTTAGTGAGATTTTGGTGTCTTAAAAAAACTCAGTTATGTTATGTAAACGTGTTTTTGTTTTAATCCCAGGTGTGGAATGTAGGGTTACTTCTGACTGTTGTCTCGTGAGTGCTCTGGCATGGGCGTGATTCTACCAGCTGAAGATAATCTATTCTGGAGACTCTAGAGAGGGTACAAAAAGACCAGATCCCCCAGAGAGGAGGCACAGCTGTTCCTCCTGCTGGTTCCTACTCCTGCAGACTACTGTTGCTTGTTTGTCAAGTGGTCATGAGAAAAGAGACAAGAAGATGAAGAAGAAGTTGGAGATATCCTGAGAAGATGAGGACTGGACTTGCCTCAAGGAACTCAGCGTTCCTACTCAGCAAGAAGTAGACTAAATAGATCTCAATGCTTTCTCTCCCCACTAAACTTCTGTCTCTCCAACCTGGTGTTGGGGGGTGTTGGACAGGATTGAGGTGAAGAAGGGTGCTACCAAATAAAATAAGAACCAAATAAAATAGATTAAAATATACTCCAATATTGTTTGATTTCAATCTCTATCACAATAAAAATGATTTATCTTTTTACTCGGCTAAGGTGTGACTATTCAATAATATCAAGTTTTCTCATCTCAGAACCACAACTGCCCATCATAATTAATCACACCATACAGATGGAACGCTGAAGTAGACTTTCACTTTCCTGACTCAACAGAACAGAGAGACGTCCTTAAATACTGGCAACAGGCTGCCTCTTGTCCAGAATCTGGGGAATGGCATGTAAGTGCTTGTGGGAGCAGTTAGAAACTGTCCTGAGTACTGGCAGGTACTCTTCTGTTCATCAGAACCCAATTTTCTACTCTGTTTATTTTTATCTTTGTCTCCCAGCCCATGCATATTGACAGTAAGAGGGCTGGTTACTGCAGTATTCAGAAGGCACTGAAGTATGCCAGGCATAAGCTTAGAGTAGACAAAAGGTAAAGATTATATGCATGAAATTTATTCTTAGGAAAATGTTATGGGAACAAACAAACACCCATGTGTTTTCAAATTCTAAAACTCTGCATTGAGGGTAGAAACACACACACAATTTCTCACCATCAGAAAAGGACAAATGAAAGATCAAGCCTGGCCAACAATTCACATATACCATATAACATGAGCTGAAAGCTAATTATACTCTACTTGCTGTAATAGTTAAGTAAATTTATGATGTTTAACCTCATGGAATGATTACTTCTTCACTTCATATGTGATATTAATACATGCCTAGACATAAAGTCATAAAATAGATTAAGTGAGCATTGTAGAATAATTGAAAAATTAATTTCCAATAGAGAGGATGAGAATTTTTAAGAAATTCAGCTGTTAACAAGCCAGGAACCTTCATCCCTAATGCCTAGCTTTCATGGTGCAGGAAGATGCTCTGTACCTTCATGATACAGAACAAGAAAACTAACCACTAGTCTGATTCAACTGTGAATACTCTGAACTACAATGACTAGCTTTTCAAAATAGGCCCAGTGGTTCCAAAATGGCACAAACGTTATGAGAGAACCAACCACTTTGTAATTGCATTTAAAGCCTGCTCCAGAAGATGGAACTCATGCCTGATACCATTAATTTGGTCAAACTTCTAGTGGCTAGTTAGGTCATTGCCCTAGGGGAAAACATTATACAACTATTCCACCAAATGAACAAAGCAGCAAACAAACCACCCAAATTCTTATCTTTATACCCCCAGGCCAGTGCAACTCACAACTCTCACCAAAGCAGCTATTTCTTACTGTAGACAGCAATTGCTACAGAGACCCACAGTTGGTCAACGTTCAGAGAACTACAGACTGTGGAATGACGAGCTCTAAATGGGACAACTATATCATACCTCCTGCCTCTAAGAGTAAGGATAATTGAAAAAACAGGGAGCAGAAAAATTTTAAGAGCCAGAAGTAATAAATGACAGCACCAAAATAGTCTTTGTTGATCACAATGGCACTGTTTCATGCATGAATTCATAGGAGCTGGGATGGCATGTAGAAGACATGTAGAAGAGCAAGCCAGCCAAAATCCAGCATCACTGAGTGGCTGGGGGTCCCCTGAAACACCATCCCTGGTTGAGAAGCTATTTGCAGCTGATGGGTGCTGGGATAGAGAGGGTCAATTTTCTTCAGGGATGTAGCTCCATACTCCAGTAGATGGCCCTACATCTATGTATATACAGAGAGCAGTAAGTGGACTCGGTTAAAAACTAACCAACAACCAAAATAGCAGAGCACATGAAGTAGGGGATTAAATTGCATCTAAACACACACACACACACACATATATATATACATATATATATATATTATATATATATTGAATACATCTAATACAATGAATACATTGAATACTATATGTACATATAAGGTATATACGTACATAATATATATGTATATAAATATAGATATATGTTATATAGATTTGTTATATAACAAATATATTTGTTACTATATAATATAAACATAGATACATAAATATATGTGTATATATTTATATATATGTATTATGCAATTCTAAATATTCTCAAAAATAATTCTGAACAAATTTCTCAATAATAAATACTCAAAAATTTAAATAAATATTAACATAAAATCTTTAAAAATTTAATACATTTTAGAAGCATTTATGATATTTCATAAATGGTGGGATATTATATTTAGAAAAAAATTATTAAATAATTTTGGTACTGGTTTTATTTCTGTTACCTATGCTAAAATAAAATATATAAAATTAATATATCAAATGTTCAGAAAATTTATCACCTTTATTTATTTACCTATCTGTTGATAAATTAATAATAAATTAATTAATAAAAGTTGATAAATTGTTCTCCTTCAACCTTATCTGAAGCTCTTCCTGCATATAAATCTGCAGTCAGCTCTTGTAATGCATTCATTTGACCACCCAATAATAAAGGGCAAAAGTAATCTTTGAATTTAATTTTTTTCTCTTCTTCTTCTACAATGTCACTGTTGCCTTGCTTGACCCTTGCCCTTACATATGCACATAGACTTCTGAATAAACATTTTCTCTATGTACCCATATCACATGGTCAGTGAAATGATTCGGTGTGTTTTCCCTCACTGCTGATGTCATACATAGGTAATACATGACTCTGCATGGAAATGATAAGGGATCCTGTTTTAGTCACATATAACTCAGAAAAAACAAAGGGGTCAAAGATTCTTGAATTGAGTGAGGAATCGAAGGCGTGAACAGCCTGGCTGGAAGCACAGTGAGGGATGAGAATTTTCCTGGAGCGTAAACACTGAGGGGACACTGAGGCACACATACAGCTGCATACATTCTGTAAAACACTGTCAAACTACTGCAGAGCCCAAGGACCTGCATTCTTCCTTGAAAAACCAGGTGACTCTTCCTAAAGTCAATTCACTCATCTCTAGGAGTGAATGGGGAGGCTGTGGGGTGGGGGAGAGGGAGGGCTGAGTAGGGCAGCTGACCTGAAGCCTTTAAGGGTTAGCCTTACCATTGCCCAGCAGAGAAAGGTGTAATGTTCCATTCTCCTCAAGGATTGAACTACACAATAATCAACAGTGGCTACATAATCTTAGAGTAGAGACTGAACAAGTCCGTTGAGGAAAGAGCAAAGCTCTGATGAGCTTAGGAGTGAAATCCACTGATAGCGTTATGATTTAAACATGGGTGGCTTCATCTGATTACACGAATTACCTTGCTAAAATGCATATTTTGCAAATGCCTGCTCAATGTGGCTGTTGAATATGAATAAGAATAGGATGGCTTATGAAATAAATATGGGGACACTGATTTGTTGCCGAGAGCGCAATTAAAATGTGTTCCTACAATATACTTAAATGTCTCCTAAATTGTATTTTTTAAATTCCAAGCAGCTGTTTACTTATTACTACTTTAAAAAATTCATTATTTTTGCTTGGGTATATAAATTTTCCATTAAAGGGAAAGTGTGAACATTTAATTTAGATGTGCTTGACATAAACAGGGTGCTAATTAGCGGGACCACTTCAGGGCGAATCTTCTGATTTTATGAATAAACATTATAGATTGTTCTGCAATCCCAAAAGATATTCACCTCGGCAAACATTCAGGGCCAAGGGTAGAGCAATGTGTGACCAGCTTGAAGACGTTTTTGAGACTATCAAACTAACTCATTCGTCTCCAGGCGTGTCAGCTTAGCTAAGTGGAGTACAAAAGAATTTCACACTCCTAGTTACTACTGAGAACGACCAGATAACGAGTCAAGAGGGAAGAGGCTGCTATGGAGTGTCTGCTTCCCCTGTGCTCAATAAACATTGAGCCAAAGCAACTGGAAGTTATAGGAAGAAACACATACTCAGGGGGTAAAATCCCCAAGAGGAAATATGACCATTTTTCCTCTTTCACTAGCACACATGAGCGTAGGTATCACATACATAAATACATGCATTATATACAAACATGCTACACGTACGCATGTTCACATGCATGTTCTAATTCTCACAGTGTGGTGTTTAAAGCAGATCACTTTGATACTCAAAAAACAGCACAAGCATATTTAGGTCACTGTAGACCGAATGTAATGAATCTTCTGAAAGATACTGAGGTGATTTTTTTTTTTTTTTTTAAGTAAACTAATTTGCTTCTCTGGAATGACTTAAGAAGTCAATTACCAAGACTTTGACATTTTTCTCTTCCCAAACAAAACCATGAGGAATCTAGTAAAGCAATGGACAGTGGTGGCACTTGCCCTCAAACCACTTCTGGCTTTTCCTATTGTCCCTTTTACAGATTTTTGACTTGTGCTGTGCCTCATATTGCTGGCTTTATTAGAGACTACTATTTGTGTTCATTCAAAGGTATTAGTAGAATTTAATAGTTTTCAAAGCAATTTAGCCCTTCCTCAGTAAGTATTCAAATGGAGATTTTAGGCTGGACTTATTACATACTGCCATATTTATAGAATCAAATGTATCTACAACCACTTTTGTAAGCCCGTCCACATAAGTTCCCACAAAGAGCTTCTAACCTTTGAAAATAACCACAAATCGGTAGCCATTGCTGGGAAGGAGGCCTCTTCAAACTACAGAGATCAGAGCAAAGGCAGACTTACCATCATCATACTGGCCCCAGCTGACGGCCAAGATGGAGGCGATGAGGATCCCCCGTGGTAAGCACTTCCAGAGAGCCGACTGTGGGAACATCTTCTGTCAGATTTCACCGAAGGCTGATCTGAAATAACAGGAAGCAGGAAAGCACGTTTGACGTGTTCATTATCAGCTAGAGGGGAACAAAAGTGCCAGGGCAGAGAGAAGCCGTAATGACCCCATGGTTACCTACCCGTGTCAAACCATCCGCTATGGAGCGGCGCTCATGGCTAACACATTGGACCCCTTTGCTGACAGGAAAGCAAGATGGTTGGGAAGTTAGCATACTGGTAGCATCAAGAGCATGCTGACTTGAACACTGAGTTTGCTAAATGGAATTTTAAATGGTCTTAAAACTTAGTAAATACGTTTTTCATGGCGTGATTCAACATTACAGTATACTTTAATGTATGGCTTATCAGTTATTCCATTTTTATATGAGAATGTCAATGGACATGAACCATAAGGAATTAAGTGTGGAAAACGATCGTGAGGAGGCCAAGTTTTTTCTGGTATAGTAGTTATGTCTTAATTATGCTCAGAAAAATATAAAAGAAAAAAAAGAACCATTTTTTTATTACATTGTCTCTCTACGCATTTAGGTGCAGTTTAATTCCAATGTTTTTATTTCCCAATGCTTTAGCAGGTTTGCAGGAAAATGAATAAATTTTTTTTTGAGAAATCCGAAGCCAGCTGACATACAAAAAAGCTGTTTTTTTGTTTTTGTTTTTTTGTTTTGTTTTGTTTTTTAAAGAATGGTGTGCCAAATTTCCTTATGAATTGAGAAAATTATCTACGCCGAATTACATGAACTAAACCTGACTATAGACTGTGGCAGAGTGGGAATTTGAACTCATCTCCTTGGATTCACAGGTTTCAGACTACCAAGGACAGAAAACAGCCGTTCAGTGAGTCATCCTGTGGGGAAACCAGACTGGGAAGGTTGTGGTTATCTAGGGTCATGGGCAGGCCTGTCTAAAGACACTGGCTGGTGCTCAGCCTGTCAGGAAGGGGAATGTATGTCAGCCTTGTCAGGTCCAGGACCTCATGTGATAACACAAAGGCTGGATGGTCTTTTGGTCCTCGTGACTGATGGATGCTTTCCACAGGTCAGATGAGGTATAATGCATGATGTCCTGAAATGCTCACTGTGCCTAGAATTCTCTTCAGGAGGCCAGCTTAGACAAACTTAATCAAGGGTACATGATTTTGTGTGACAAGACAGTGTCCATATTTCATTTACATGTCTTATAGTACTGATTTTTACCATACTGTATCACATAGAACTTGTTGAAATAGGTTAAGGAAGAGACATCAGAATGTTCTGATAGGATGTAGAATGCTACACTGGATCAGAGACATTTTAATATGGAATCTACTCCTTTTCAGCTTTTTATTTTCTCTTAGAGGGAATAGGAACTTCGTTTTACCTGGATCATTTATATATAATTCTAGCCTGTAATATAGAGGAATGAGGTAAAAGAAAAAGACTTTTATTTTAATCCAAGTCCTTCATCTAGTTACACAGCTCTGAAGAAACTGAATAGAAACTGTCACTTTGTTCAAAATTAAATGGAAACAATATATATACTTCATACACAATTGTTCTAAGTGCTGAACTATTAGGCAAACAAAAGTGAATGTTGAGGATGGCAGCTCACTTGGCATGAGAACCATCATATCAGCTATGATCCTCTGGCAGTCAACATTTGGACCTGTCTAAGTGTGGCTCATCGGTTTATTCCACATATCTTCCGAAATGTGTCACTATTGTCTTCTTCACTCCCTGAAGGGAAGGCCAGGCTCAGTCCAGATCTTTGCTACAAATCCCACCTTGCAGGATGGTACAGGAATGAGAAGTCCATGGAGTTTGAATACAAGTCTTATGGTCACTCCATCACAGAGAAGCTTGGGTAATTTCCCAGAGGGGGAAACATGCCTTAGCTTCAAGTGACGCGCAAACCTCGAGTGGCTGCCAAACTCTGGAGCCATTCTGCCTTTTTCTTGGTGTTCTATAGCCTTCCTGTGGTGTTGGAAGATAATATCTTTAACACTTTCTTTTTCAAACTAGACAACATTACAAAGAAAACAAACAAAATCTATGGTAATGATTAAAAACAAAAGAGGGCTAGGCAAGACCTCAACAGCTGAACGTTCGTATAACATGACCAAGCCCTGGGTTCCATCTCTAGGACTGAAAAAAGTTAAAGGAATAAACAAAAATTCAAAACTGGTAAGTGAGAAGATACTGCAATGATATAAGAAAAGCAAAACCTTTAGGTCAGAAAGACACAGTTGTCTTCTTTATGGATCGTGAGTCTGCCCATGTGACTTCTCTCTTTCTTGGTTATCTCTGAGTTTGTTGCTCTTCAGGTTAATATTATTTTATTTTATTTCACTTAAAAGCTTTTAAGATGAATATGACCTTACAGGTCACCACTTTAAAATTATCCCAGCCATCAGTCCTGTTCTGATTCCAGAAATATCACTCTTCAATATGAGACCCTGTACAGGCTTATTATAGGATCCATTATACTTCAGAAAACATCACAATAAAAAACATGTATGTGGGACAGAGAAGATGGAATGCTGATGGTCTGGAAGGAGAGGAGCTTAGGAGAATGCCTGGATGTTTCTGCCCGGGGAAAATTTGGCATCTCTGTGCTTGTGTTATTCTTTGTTTGATTTTTCTTATTTGTTGTAACTCCAAACTACCTTTGATGTGTTCAGCATCCAGTGACCTAGAAGAAGGCTACAACCTACCCTATAAGCCTGATATCAGGTGTTTTAGTTGGACACTACTTTATTACCAGCTCTGAAGTATTTGGGATTGCCAACAAAGGATTCAGCATGTTGCCAAGCAAGTGGAGGACAGTTTAAACATCACCTTCAAAGCAGGGCTGCGTGTCTAGCCAACTTGTGCCAGTCCTCCACATACAACCCTTTCCAGCAGATCGCTCTCCGGATATTACTATGCTCGGGAAATCCAAAGCGTGCCCAGAGTTGAAAAGGCACACAGTGAGCTTCAATCTATTCTTCAATCTATTCTCTATTAAGAAGGTAATTTAATTAGCATGTTTAACCCTCTGGTTCAGTTAATACTTACTTTGGCACTCATATTCAAACTCTGTCAGAATACTGGGAATAGAAGCACTCACAATTAGGTTTTCAGTCTTACAGATTAAGAGGTAGAAGTTTCATGCTTGGTGTTTGATCTTTTCCTGAGGGTTAAGATATCTTAACATAATTATTCTCTAGAGAATACGTCAGTTTTGGATTTTACATCAATTGCATTTCCCTACAGAATTAAAAGAAAGTATTTGCATTACTCTACCATTCCGTATTCTCAAAATTCATTCACCTAGCAAGATCTTACAAAGGGGACACTGGAAACCACTTGCTCTTTTAGCAGATAGGAATATCAAAGGTAAAAACTGAGTATTTTTTTTTCTATTTTCGTGGGTAGTACCTATTAGTAAAATGAATATAAAACTCCATAGACATAATTATTATAGACGATGTTTAAAAGGTCACAAGTGACATGACATGAAAGAGCCAGCATTGTAAAAAAAAAAAAAATTACAGAATCACATTACCCCTAACTACTCATTAACAGATGAAATCAGGCCGTATGAAGCATTGGCAACTGAAGGAGAATATTGAACAAGAGCGAAGCTCTCTAAGAGCCTGGTCTGCGGCTCTTTGCAAGGCGTCTACAGTTCAAGCGCTGTCTATTCATGTCTTGCGAATAGACTCTTCACTTACTACTTCTTTTTATTCAGCATGGAACCCATGCTGTCCTCCAGGTCAGAGTGGTAGGAAGGACAACAGCAGTGGAGCTAGATTCAGCCGCAGTGTCCAACAAATACACTTTTGAAAATGTTGACTGTTCTTTAAGCCATTGCTCCTTACCAGTACGAAAGGCACCAAGGCTTTCTTGAGACACCAAATCTAGAGTGCACTATCAGGCAATCCTACATCAACTCTCGAGAGGAAGCAGGTGAGCCCCTACAATGTAACGGGAGCCTGAGTTCGTCCGTCAAATGCTCAGGATTTCTGATCTCTAATCCAGTCTAGAAAGAGTAACATAAACATAAACAGACTGTTCTGTACTCCCAGTGGGAAGGGTGTGACCCACATGCTAGCGTAAAGCAAACCTCCTTTCTTTCTTCTTTTTCCTTTAATCATATTAAAACCTGATACCGGTGCCCTAGTCTCTCCTCGTCTCCTTCTCCGAGAATAGAGGGAGGCTGAGGGTTACCAAACCACCCGGCACCTCCAGTCACAGCAGGACGAAGCACATCCTCTCTCACTCAGGCCAGACAAGGTTGCCGAGCTAGGAGAAAGAGATCCAAAGACAGGGAACAGAATTGTAGCCAGCCCCTACTCCCATTATTTGGGGCCCCACACTGTCTTTGATCCCTCTGAATCCCTCAATCCTTCCTCCAACTCTTTCATAAAACTCTCTGAGTTCAGCCTATTATTTGGCTGTGAGTTTCTGCATCTGTTTCCATCAGCTGCTGGATGAAGCCTCTCAGAAGACAGTTATGCTAGGCTCCTGTCTGCAAGCATAGCAGAGTGTCATTAATAGTGTCAGGGGTTGGCACTCTGCCATGGGTGTGTCTCAGGTCGGGCAGCTCATTGGTTTGACATTCCCTCAATCTCCACTCCATCTTTATCCCACATTTTTTGTAGGCAGGATGAAGTTTGGGTCAAAGGTTTTATGGGTGGGTTGGTATCTTCCTTCCTTCACTGGAAGCCCTGCCTGGCTACAGGAAGAGGTGACTTCAGGATCCATATCTCCAGCTGCTAGGAGTCTCAGTTAGGGTCACCCAGAGATTTCACCTCAACTACCAAAATGAAAACAAGAAGCATTCTTCTAGTGTGCCCATATTCACCACTCCTCATATGAATTTCCTAAACTGACTGGAGAGTCTTCTTCTAATGCCATTGGAAAACAAAAGCGTTTGTCTTCCTTGCTACAGATAACCATTTCCAGTCTTAAGCATAAACAGATGGGTCATGCCTTTCTTTATAATATAACATTTAGGAAACAAAGTTCCATAAATGCTTCTTTCTACAATACTTCACTTTTCTCCTCCCATGCATGTTTATATATAAATCAGACTCTGATCTGATCATTTAGAAATATTCTCATACACTCATCTACTAATATATGTTTTAACATAATCAAATGTATTATAACTATGTTACATATGTATAACTATATTACATAATCACATTCAAAATACAGGCAATGTTCCTATTTTATTTACATATATTACATATGAATGTGTTAATCTCAGGTTTTTCATAAATTTTATTAACATCCAAGGAAGAAGCAGTCATGTCTCAGTTAATATGACATAAGAGTGGGAAATAGTCTAGTTTTGCACTGGATGTAATGTTTACCATTCCCTGGCTTTCATGTGCTGGAGATTTCTCAACAAATGTGGAGGTATCAGGGGCCCTTAGTGGGGAACCTACAGTGGGGACTGATGTCATCTGTACATGCCCTCAGGATAAAGGAGTTGTCTTAAAAATGAGTTATTATGCTAAGATAGATGGCAACTGATAGTTTTACTTAGTGAAGGTTATTTAACCTAAGAAATGCAAACTAAAGATAAATAATGAGTCTTCTCTCAGGGCTAGTCAATTAACAAAAACCAACATGTGATTACATTTAAAGTCTGAAAACACAGCAGGGTCCTGGTCTGTTTACCATGAACTAACTAACTCAAAATCACCATACTTTTTATTGAAGACAAGGCTGTGCATGACTTCTTTGTGTAGTTATTCTTCTCATATAGTAGAATAGTGGAACCTGTTGCATTTAACCCAAAACTGAAGCGAAACAATCTTCTCCTGTAATTAATATAGATTTTTATAATAGGTTGATAATAGATTATAACTATGCAGCACTCTTAAGAGAAGATTGTGTGTTTATTGCAATGAGTTTTTTATGTGCAAATTTGGAACACAGTAAAACACAGAGCTTAGAGCACTGAGAAGGACAGGTGAATTGGTTATGGATGCAGAACTTAATACGGTTATGTGGAGTTTCCAGGTACCTGCTCAGGTGTCCCACCAAAAATTCAAGTCCTGTGTGATGCCCTGACATACAGCAATAAATAATTGGGGCCTCTTATTAATAAACAGGAAATGTAAAGATAATAAGATGCATTTTTTTCTTCAAAACATTTTAGATGTGTTCATACATATTTTACATGTATGAGTGTTTTGCCTGCATTTAAGTAGGTGTGCCAAGAATGTGCCCAGTGGTCATAGAAACCTAAAGAGGGCAGTGAGTCTCCTAGAACCAGAGTTAAGGATGATTTTGAGCCATCATGTGGGTTCTAGCAACTGAACCCCAACTGTGTATAAGAGTAACCCATGTTCCTTACTGATGAGCCATAAGGAACATCGATAATAGTCATAAAGTACAGAGTAACCATGCTGCAATCTACACTCCCAAAGAAGCTAAGTACCAAGGAAAGAACAAGCAGGGACCCTTGAATCTTACTGAGATAGAGAAATAGATTAGACATAGAGAATGGATAGAGAGAGGGCACTGTGTAGAGCAAGGTTTGGGGATAGAAATATGAGGTCTGAGGAGGGGGAAGAATGTGGAGAGAGAATACTGGGAGAGACAGCTGAACTGGCAGAGCATCCTGGGACATGCTAGAAACATAGGGCAATGAAAACCCCAAGGGTGATCCTAGCTAACAGTGGAGAAATGGAGCTGGAATCAGACTTCTTTGTAACCAAGCAAGACTTCCAATGGGGTGACTGGGACAACAACACAGCCACAAAACCTTAGACCCACATTCTGTCCTGCCTACACAAGGTGCAGTGGTAAAAGATGGAGCAGAATTGAGGGAAGGGCCAACCAATGACTGGCCCAGCTTGAGACCCATGCCATGAGAGACAGCCCACCCCTGACACTATTAATGATATTCTGCTATACATGCATGCAGGAGCCTAAAATAAATGTCATCAGAGAGGTTTCACTCAGCCACTCACGGAAACTGATGCAGAGACCTGCAGCCAAACATGAAGTGGAGCTTGTGGAATCCAGTGAGAGAGGAAGGGGGAGGATTGAGGTGGCCAGAGTGGTTAAGGACATCCCAAGAAAACCTACAAAATCAACTAACCTTGGCCCAGAGGGGTCAACAGAGACTGAACTGCCAACCAAAAAGCATGCATGGGACTGACCTAGGACCCCTGCACATACGCAACAATTGTGCAGCTGGGTCTTCATGCTCCAGGGACTGTCTCTGACTGCCTTGCCTGCCTTTGGATCCCTCTCCTTCTCTGGGCTGCCTTGTTCTAGGCTCAATAGAAAATGTGCCTAGTCTTACTGCAACTTGCTGTGCCAAGGCTTTTTGATATCCATGGTAGGCCTCCCCTTTTCTGAGGAGAAGGGAAGAAAGGTGGATTGAGAAAGGGGACAGGAGAAGGAGGGACTGGCCAGAGAGGAGGAAGGGGAAGCTGTGATTGGGATGCAAAGTAAATAAGCAATCAGTAAAATATTTGTACACTGAGTTGCATGTAGAAATAGCTCAAATATGGTAACTAAAGTAATAGTCTAATAGATAAAAACAATCAGATAAAGACAGCAAAAATCATTAAAAGTTTTGTTTTAATGAAATTACTTTAAATTTTGTCTTACAACTATGCTAAAGGAAGTGATAGATTTTTACTCTTTTATTTTTATTTTCACTTTTACTTTTAATGGTACAAAGATGAACCATTTGTCTTAGAAAAATAACTTTTTGTACAAAATAATACAAGCCCTTCAGTTATGCTACAAATCCACCAAGGATGCTGATAATTCTTTTAAAAAAGACAAGATTTTAATGCAACAACACATTTTATTTGAAACCACTATAATTCCAGTAAGAATAAACCCCTTTAAGTTAAAAATAGAACATCAATCCACTTGTATATCCAACATACATTATATCTGTATTACATGCTGTGGCTGCAAGACACAAAGAGATGGCATTTAAAGTATATTCAATACTTGAGATTATAGAATACAGTATTGACAAGCTAAAACAAAGTGAACAGTAATATGAGGAAAAACAAGCCAGGTAGTGGGGGTGCAGGCCTTTAACCCCAGCACTTGAGAGGCAGCAGTAGGAAGACAAAGGGAAAGGGGAAGGGGAAAGGAAAGGGAAGTGGAAGGGGAAGGAAAAGGGAAAGAAGAAGAAGGAGAAGAAGAAGAAGAAGAAGAAGAAGAAGAAGAAGAAGAAGAAGAAGAAGAAGAAGAAGAAGAAGAAGAAGAAGAAATCATAGGCAAGGAGCCTCAGTAGAAGTCTGGATATAACCCTAATTTGTCAAGTAGTGTCAAAGCCATCCCATTGCATAACACAATAAACACAACACTATATTATGTGTATATATGTATTATATACATATATGTTAGATATATACATATATAATAATTACATATATTTACATATAGACACATATAAATATGCATACATGGAAATTTTATCCTCCTTCTGCCCAGCCCTGGGTCTTATGTTATCAGCAGATAGTCACTGAATATACCTTTTAAATACAAATAGAAAATTTTCATGTAATTTTCTATTATTTCCATTAGTTGAAGCAAATTTTCTCTATGTGTCCATCCCCAGCTTCTCTTTGTGTGTGTGTGTGTACCTGTGTGCATGTGTGTGTGATTTAAAATAATCAATTATTTCTGTAACATTTGCCAATAACCCAGGGAAGCTAATGAGTCATCCCTGAGTAATGTATCCTGCGTCAGAGACTTTCATCACCTATTGTTGGAGCAAACACTATGGTATGGCAAACTCTACAGAAAATATAAAAATTTGCATTGAAATACACATTTGTCATGAAAATATTAAAAATCTCCCTATGCTCATTATGATAAGATAAGTCTGGAACATAACTGGAAAATAGCTATCAAATACTAATACTAGGTTTCATGTATGACATATTTCATTGGGCCATTTATTTCCAGAATCAATTAAAATATGTCAATTTTCCTCTTCATGTCAATATACACATATTCATAAGCCCTTTCTAACCTAATATGATTTGCATTTTAAAGTTCTTTCTTTAGAAAATTGTTAAAGATAAATTAACATAAGCCTGAATATATATATATATATATATATATATATATATATATATATACTAATTTAATGTTTTTAAATGGAGAAAATATGAAGTATTTACAAAGAGCTTCTTTTATTCAGAAGAAATTTTCAGGGAAAAAAATGAAAATGAGACAACACAACGGAAGTTTAAATGATAATCTTTTCCCAATTAATTAGCTCTCATCACCTGTATAAAGTAGGGCTCACCCCATAGGATTAGTGCTGAAGTTCAGAGGTTCAGGGTTTAATTAGCACTCCTGAAGTATGCTGCCTAACTTCCAAAACCAAGAAACGAAAAAAAAAGTCCACATTTTTCTCATGATTCAGCAAGGTATTTCCCATAGGTATAAATCATTAAAGAGTATTAACTCCATGCAAATTAATGGCCAGAAACTTCCCTTTTGAATCTTTGAAAGAGCTGGTTAGATCAGAGCCAGCAGTTATTCGTGGATGTATGGAGCTTCTGAGAAGACTTAAGACGTGGACATCATTTCTATGAGGCCCTCAGGGAAAGATGAATCAGATATTAGCAATGATTTTGGAGCCGTGGTTTTAATGAGGGTGATGATAACGCTGAGGGTGGGGGGGACTGAAAAAGAAGCACGTTGCAGCCTCCTGCTCTTACTCACCTCCACACGTCTCAAAAATAAATTCTGTCACTACCTTGTAAACAGAAGACTTTAAAGAGCCAGAGAATTCAGAGGTATTTGCAATGGCAGTGTGTATTTGGCTTCATTTATTTCTTTTTAAATTTTCTTTTGCATGTCATGTGTGAATGTAGTGTGCAGGTGTGTATATGTTTTTGAATGTCTGGGATCATACTGGTACCTGTGTGAACACGGATGTGGAGGCTGAGAGTGTCATGGTCACTGTCCTTGATTGTTATTTTCCTTTATTCACTGAGTCAAACCACACAGGGCTTGGGCATCCCAGGTCTCCACTGTCTGAGGCAGGAATTACAGACAGGCCATCATTATTTCTCCTGGCATTTGCATGGATCTCATGGAGTCAAACTTTGGTCCTCTTGCTTATGCAGCAAGCGCCTTAACTGCTGAGCAAGAACAGCCCCATGGTTCCATGCACTCTTCACTACACCCAGCTCAGGGTTTATACCTGTGACTGAAAGTTTAGGGAGACAGTGCACCAGGCAGAACCTAAGAAGTAAGCATGGACTCTGCTGAGATTCAACTCCTATTGGCTTTGTCCTTGGAATTCCAATTCCTGGTTTTTATTCTATCTTGCATTACATCAACAGCTAATTACAGTTGAATTATTTTTACTTCGATTTTCATGATACTAGTATAGTTTAAGTATCCCACAAGCACACACATCTTTCATAGACCTTGTCCATCCTCCTGATTCCTTCTTAGTTGTAACAGACCATGTGAACAGCGAGCGGCTTGTATTGTTCAGACCCTGGTGTCAATTGGAAACGTCTCTCCTTACAACCTTCCATTTGACAGCCAGACAGTTTGATATCAGCTCTCCCTGTATGCAGTACCCCAGTATCATCATCATCATCATCATCATCATCATGGTCCGTATACTTTGTTTTCATAAGCACAGACTATGGAAACTTGTAACAGGTAACTATGTCTGTAAGCTATGAGCCATCTGAATGACAGCATGCTTAACCCCCAGGATGGGGTAGGTAGAAATTTGATGTCTGTAATGTGAAGGCTATCTGTAAAGACATTAGAACCTAGAATGGGATAGGTGGAAATTTCAGTGATACTGTTAGTCATTATTTTCTGAAAGAAGGGAAGAAAGAAAGAAAGAAAGAAAGAAAGAAAGAAAGAAAGAAAGAAAGAAAGAATTAAATCGGCAGTTGTCAGAACTGCTATGTACTTACTAGGAAGAGTAAAAACATCATATAGTACACATGTATTTATAAATTCCTTCTCAGGACCACCAAACTGCTCAGTATAAAGTAAGAACACACCTCAGGCAGCCCTCAGCACCCTGATTGTCACTTTTGCCCCGAGTGTTATTATATGCTCTAAATTTTGCAGCCCTCAGATTATGTTTAAACATGCTACCAAATCTCCAGATTCCTCTGCTACTGATGTGTGTTTGTCCATGCCTTTCCTATACTTTTTTGGGGCTTACAGAGGATTCTAGACAATCTTTTAAGCCAGCTCTTGGTAAGAGCTGCTTTTTTGAGCAACCCTGAGATTGATGTAACTTCCCACAGGAGTCCTTACGCACTGAAAGTATACACACTGCTCTTACCGACACAAAGAGGAAAGGAGGGAAAAAGAATGATTGTGCCACAGTACAATCCTGTAGGCCTTTCCTGGTTCTCAATAAACCTGATTATAAGGAAGCTTTCCAGGTGCATATCATGGTTGCCATAGACACTTCCAAGATTATTGTGTCTGTGATCATAACATGCATAGTGTAATATTTGAAGAGAGTATAGCTTTTTAAAGGTAAGCATACCTAAATATGGAAGGAAGAAATACTAATATATAAATACACATTAGATAACATATAATGTATATATTAAACATAATATGTTATGTACTAATATATATGTATATATATATATATATATATATATATATAATATAGAACAATAAACCCTGATGGCATAGAAGCCTTTTACTAGGAGCATTTCTATATCACTTGTACCATTTTTGTTATTTTAAAACCACCCACTATAAAATAAAAGCTGTGAAATGGTTGAAAGGTCTAATACAATGTTGGTAGAAACTCAGAAGTTTTCTCTAGAGATTAGTACATTAAACAAAAATATTTGTACTTATTGATATCGAAAAGGGTTTTATACGAAAGTGGACGTGCAAAGCAGCTGGCAAATGCACTCAGCTCCACGAGGCATTGCTAATTAAAGTGGGAAATACTGTTGGCAGAGATAACCCTCTAAAAATCACTTTCCGTAGAATCCCACATGAAGCAGACTAATTTTAATCCTCCGAGCTAAGACTAAATTTGTATCATACACTATCTCCCACCCGCCAAATAACACGAGCCTGGTGAACGGCATCCAGCTGTCACATTAAGCCACTTAAGTGTGGCTCATCTCTGTGATTTTCTTGTAATCTCATTCTGAGTAGAGCGTTCAGTGAGCTACAGTAATTAGAACGGAGTAAGCATCTGGCAGTAGTGACTGCTTATGGAAAAAACACAAACAAACAAAAATAACTAATAAGAAAGAGAATGAAAACAGTCTGATAAGGGGGGTTTCCATTACACTGTTGAAATGAAGTCAAATACTGTTATAGACTGAGATGGTTTCTCATCGGTTATTATCAAAAGATACTTCTCTGGTGTTAAAATTAAAACAGTGATGGTTTTTGAATATCGGGCTTGCAAATGCTGGCAACAGCTTTCATTCTGGAATGGTTGCGCATGCTCCAGATGGGGATTATCTTTTTAACTTATGTCTGAGTAGGTGTTATGTTGGTACATGTACAAATTGTCAAGATACATTTAGTCAAGCATGAATAAAGGAGCAGTAATGAAATTAATTTATGGATTTTGCCTGGTTTTGAAAAGACTTGGCTATGTGTTTGTTTCCTTTAAGGATACTGATGATGAGTTTATATATTCCTCTGGAACTGAAGTAGTGTGGAGCAAGTTCTACAAGGTAAGTGAGAATAAAGAGATGAAGAAGTCCGATATCTCTTTAAGGGCGCTTTCTCTTTAGCAAATGGCGGTTCACACTTTTGAAAACAAATCTGAGGTGTGCCCTTGAATACCTTTATTTAGATATATCTGTTCGTATCTCATATTCGGGACATTAAATACGGTAATTGAACACTTTTTAGATACCTTATTACTTTATTAGAATATATTAGATATGAAGGACTTCACAATGTTTGCATATTGTGAGAAGACAGAAATCCAAATGTAAAGTTAATAATTCTAACTCTCATTATTTTGAAGGAGGATATGATGGTAAAAGGGAGGCTGGAGTCAGGAGAGTCTTCCGGCATTGTGTGTTTGTTCAGGGAAAGCTGAGAAAAAAATGTCACTTGTACTGGAACATGAATAAGCCAAGGGTATTATAGAGCATTCATAACTGGGACACAGGAATGCACTTCTGAAGTCTCTGAGTTTGAGAAGATTTGTGATTGAGACAAGACATTAATACAGGTGAATAGGAGGGAGAAAACAGCCACTAGAAAGGGAAACCCCTGACACAGGAGCTGGGAGAATGAAGGTGTCACTAGAACTGGAGTTGCCAAGAGAGAAGGAGGTTTTGAGTAAAACCAAAATGTTGGCTTGGGACATCAAAGACTTAAAGAGTTATTGAATTGCTGAAGTGCAGATGACTATAGGAAGACAACACTGAGTCTAGAATTGAGGAGGGGCTATGAAAGTTGTCATTCATGAAACAGAACTGACAGAACTTAGGGAGAAATACACAGGGTATGTAAATCCGTAGAGGCCAGAAGGCAAACTCAGCTTAAAAGATTGAGAACCAAACATGACAGAGACAACCCCTGTTCCCCTTACTCGGACACCCACATGGAGACTGAGCTGCCTATCAGCTGTCTCTGAGTAGGGGATCTAGGTCCCTCTTTGATCACTTACCCCTGATAATGTGGTCTTGCCAGGCCACAGAGGAAGAGGATCCAGGCAGTCTTGACTAGAACTGATAAGCTAAGGGTAGATGGCAGGGATGGAGAACTCCCCCTTTCAGTGGACTAGGGTAAGGAAATAGGGGGATGAGGGAGGGAGGCTGGGATCAGAAGGAGATGAAGGAGGGGGCTACAATAGGAAATGAAATGAATAAATTGTAAAAAATTAAATTTAAAGGAAGATTGAGAAGCTGAGAGAGGGAGTGGCTGAAGTCAAGTGAAGGGTTTGAAGCAGGGATTCTGATCTAATAGATGGCACTAACAGGCTGAGGGAAAGAAGAACATGAATTCACCACTGTGAACCCATTAAAGAAAAAGAAATCATGGATTGCTCTAAGGAATGTCATTGCAGTGGATAAGTAAAAACAATAGTCCAGGCCAAACGAGTTCAATAAAACGGGATGTTTAGAGAATTCTCTGTTACTATATAAGATAAAGAGAATGTTGCACGTGTGGGTAGCATGTGGGGTCCGTGCGAATGACACCTGCTGACGGTGAGAATGGCCTGGGGAAGGTCTAGGTCATCTACATGGCAACTACATGTCCGTAGTTCATTTCTTGCATGCAGAGAATAGAGTTCGCAGCTGGTGGAAGTTGGAGGTAAGAAAGTTAGGTTGGGAGTGAGAAGACAAAGACAGGAAAATTCTTCCCATGGATAAAGCTAAGCCCTTATGCAGAATTAACATGATGAGGTTTATTTCCTATGTTGTTTTTTTTTTTTTTCAATTAAATTGAAAACTGAGAAATTGTTTGCCTAAAAAAGACATTACCTTGTAGAGCTCCTGTTCTCCCCCCCCCCCCCCAGGTCTTTCTATCTCCCCATTCTTCCATAAGATTCTCTGCACTCTGCCCAAAGTTTGGCTATGAGTCTCAGCATCTAGCTCGATACCAAGATGGATAGAGTCTTTCAGAGGCCATCTGTAGCAGGCTCCTGTCTGGTTCCTTGTTTTCTCCTACTTCTGAAGTCTATTATTTTTGCCAAAAGAGCCAAAAAATCTGAGCCCAATGGGGCCTGAAAAGGCTGATGAATCAACAAAGGACGATACATGGAGAGGACCCAGACCTTCTGTTGAGATGTAGCCCATGGGCAACTCAGTCTCCATGGGGGGGTTCCCTAGTAAGGGGAGCAGGGGAAGTCTTGGGCATGAACTTGGTTACCTGATCTTTGATAACCTCTCCCTGGCGAGGTGGCCTCAGTAGGCCAAAGAGAAATAGGATTGGGACAGTCCTGATGGGACCTGATAGGCTAAGGTCCTATGAGTGGACTCGGGGAGAGACATAGTGGGGAAAGAGGGAGGGAGGATGGGACAAGAAGAACATAAGGGAGGGAGCTACAGCCAGGATTCAAAGTGAATAAATTGTAATTAATAGTAATAATAATAATAATAAATTTAAAAAAGCATTACCTAAAAGATGACAAATGTCAAATGTATAACTAATACAAGGAAAGGTTTGTAATAAACTAAATTTAATGGGACACTGATCTTTTAAATAGATGGGAAAGAGCCTGGTTGAGCTCTGAAGTGTTCACCAGGGTGGTCCTGAAGCTGAAATGAGATAATTAACAAAGAGTTGTCCAGGCTCTGCTCAATAATACATTGCTTGATATGCTTAGCAGCCTGAATAACAAGCTGTAACAGGATAGTAAGAGAGCGCCGAGAAAGACTCCAGTCACACTAATCACTGACAATAAAAGTAATCAATGTCTAAAATCACATCACTTCATAAAGGGTCCTTAAGCTACTTAAAAATCCTAATAGTCACGGAGCAACTTAGCAGTTTTCGATAGCCCGAGATGGGCTCCTATTTTCTCAATAACACTACAAAAAAAAAAAATCACTATTTCCTTGGATTAACATTAAGTATTTTTACTACAATAGTATAATCAAGCTACAAAATTTATAAAATAAAAGTTCCTGATAGTGGCAGTTGTTCGCAATTTAGATAGATGAAAGATAGGTGAATGGTAGATTAGACAGCTATGTGTTGGGTTGATGTTAGGCAAGATAACTAAATTAGAATTAGAGGATATAAAGGACGTGAGTGATACATACAGATTTCTATAAAGGATATAAAATTAGTCATTTAAAGGTAAAGGAGATAAATGATGTTACAAGGTAATACAGAAAAATATATATAAACAGTGTCATTCATTTCAAATACCAAACAGCCTTTTTCTTTTATTTAGTCATTAAATAATTCACCAAAGCAAAAGCTTAAATATTATACAAAGCATTCATAAAATTGTTAGTCTCTAAACCAAAAAAAAAAGTCATCATAACTGTGTGAATGCTATTACGTTCAAAGAATTTTTTTCTTTGCAAAATCTGCTTTACACCTAGGACTTCTTCCTTTGGTAACTTATCAAACTTCATCTAAATTGGCAAATAGGAAATAAGATACTTCAGAGAGGTGAAGTGAGTCAAACCCAGTATGTTTCTTACATGTTTATCAACCTTCTTCAATTTATTAAATGTTGACAACAAATAATGCTGCATATTCTCAAGTCCCAGACAAGGTTACTCTTACAGCTCTGTTAGGCTCAGAGCAGACAGCTCTGCAGCTCTGACCCTTGTTTCCAAAGCATTTCTCATCTAGAAGGAGGTTATCACCCAGGTAGCTGTCCCATAAGGTAAGCCATTTCCAAAAGAGAAACAAAGAACTAGGTAGAAAGAGGAGACTAGATAGCAGTGGAAATCGTTCTGGAGGATGAGCAACAGGGTCTGAGAAACACGAGAAAGTTGTGGCCAGGTGATAAGAAAGAATGATCACAGAGACACAAAGAGTATGCCTGACCAGGAAATAGTCCTGCTTTACTAGGACTTTAACATGCTCAGCTAAGCGTCCAGACTGGGGGAGAAAAAGTTAAACTTGTTTTTGACATCTATGTATTAAGCTACAGGGAATCTCTAAGCTCATTATAATAATAACCACAGACCACAGACGTCTCACGTAAAGCTTGCAGTTTCTGTTAACAGCACCAACTTTTAAAATCTCTTTCGTATCAAGTTTTGTTCGATGTCATGTCTTGGTTTCCCCATGAATGCCAATGTCATAAATGGTAGCAACATTGAACTTGAATAAAATTATAGGAAGATGCAGGTCCATGAGAAAATGTCAGGTTATTTATTCAAAATATTGATCAAGGGTGACAAACACTCCTTTAACTAGGAAATACAGACAGTCCTATGGGAGGGACACCATGGAAGGTGGGTTATGGGCATGGGAGGTGATAGAAGCCCCATGGGAGGAAGATGCTACTTCAATGGGAGGTGGCAGATGGTCCCATCATAGGTGACAGATGATCCCATGAGAGGCGACGAATAGATCCATGGGACGTGGCAAATAGGACATGGGGGGTGATGGTGCATTGGAGGAGAGAGATGTTCTCATAGGAGGTCACAGGGGGTTCCATGGCTTAATGAGAGATCCTCTCATGAGAGGTGGCAGATGGCCCTATTGGATGGGACCGATGGTTTCATAGGGGGAGGTGACAAATGGTCCCATGGGATGGGACAGTTGGGAACATGAGATGTAGCAGATTGATTCATGGGAAGTGAGAGATGGTTCCATGGGAGGTGACAGATGGCCCCATGGGAGGTAGAAGGAAGACGGCCCTTTGCATGGTGACAGATGTTCCCATGGACGGACGGTGATGGCAGACGGTCCCATGGGAGATTACAGATAGTCCTCCAGGAGGTGGCAGGGGGTCCCTTGGGAGTGCTGTACAGGAGGGGTGGCGGATGAGATCAAAGGAGATGATAGATGGTTGTATAAGAGCCGGTGTCATCGGAGGTGGAAGACGGTCCCACGGAAAATGGCAGATGGTCCCACAAGAGAGGTTGCAGATGTTGTCATCCGGTGTGGGAGATGGCCCCATGGGATTTGGCAGACTTTCCCAAGGGAGGTAGAATACAGAAATGGGAAGTGGCACATGGCGTGGTGAAAACAATAGTTTAAAGCATAGTGAAAGTGTATAACCAATAAGTATAAAAATGTGTTTCACCATCAACCTTAGTCACGATATATTCCTCATTTAATATTTCAGATGTTAAGAACCAGAAAAATTATGTGTGCTGGAATAGCACCTGTTTGGAGGCCTTGCTTTGTGGATATGGCTGTTCAGAACCATGTGTTTCTAGTTTCTTTTACTTTGTGTTTAAAAACAGCCTATGCTCAACCTTCTTCCCTGTAAAAGTTTCTCTGTGCTGACAGTGCCCCACCCATTTCCTCCCTGCACTGCTGTTCCATGGGCCACATAGACTCCTTTTACTGACCTTTTCAGAAAGTGAAATTCTTCTGCTGAGCACTGCCTCCAGCATCACAGCCTCAGTTTACAATGATGTCTTCCACTCAAAGTACCAATCTTGACAAGAGTGACCTTAGGATGCCATTTACTAATTACAAAGACTTACTCTTCAGTTATCAGGAGGTATGCCTCTGAGGGTGGTGAGCAAATATTGAAATCACACACCTACACACACACACCTACACACACACACACACACACACACACATTGGTGATGTGAAATTTTCAGCGGTGCTATTGTGTGAAGTTTGTATTTTCAGATGCTGGAGGTTCGCATATCCTTCAAAGAAATTGAATTTCTGAAAAAGAAAATGTTTTCCTCAGGACTACGATCCTGCATGGAACTTAGAGAAATGCCTGACAGATTTGCCCAATTCCCCCTGCACATCTTCTACTTGGTGGAGGGGGGTTAAGTTACTCAGAAATTTGGCTCTGTGACGTGACAGTCATTTATGCAGAAAGAGAGCAGGCATGGGAAACAGAAAACCTGACCTGTGCACAGGGCCAGCACTCAGAGGCAACTCTTCACCCATTTTTCAGGAAGAGGGACGGATCTTAATTTCACATGCTTTAAAGTAACTTGGGATTGTATTTTTGGAGCTCATTGCTTGAACTGTGGCTTCAGTAACCTATAACTTCTTCTCAGAGTCTTGCTGCTGGGAGAGAAGTAGAATACGTAGTTTGGAAGTCTAGTTCCTGGCAATTTGCAGTATGACTCGTGGTGCAAAACAGAATGCACTGAACTGAAGTTGTGGACTGCTTTGCCAAAGTCCCTTAACACTCACCTGATTCTTACCTATGTATCCTTATATTGTACATATGAGATAAGCATATACCTATATAAGCTTATATGTGCATATCTCTATCTATCTATCTATCTATCTATCTATCTATCTATCTATCTATCTATCTATCTTTACCCAAGCATTATTTTAGTAAAATTCCAAGAATCAAACTCTCCTCCAAAAACTATTAAACAACACACACTTCTTCGGACAGTTACAATTTTAGGCCCCGTGACCTATACTATGCAGAATAACCCTCATGGGTTTACACATTTGACTTGTCCTCCGATTTAGCCTTACCTGAAACAGCTCATGCATAGACAATACTCTGTGGAAAAGCTAAGAAGCTCATGATTTTAGTTTACATAAGATAAAGATATGTAACATCTATTATTTTTTTATGCCCAGACATACGCTAAAATTTCCATTGCAGCTAAAACTGAAATAATTCAAAGCTCTCTGATTGAAGAACTCAAAATAAGATATTCCTCAAGCTCACAGAAATGCCAGTCTTGGTGGTAACAACAACAAAATGAAAGCACAATGACCTGGATTACAAAAGAAAGAGGCACCACATGCTTAGCATACATTCAAGAAGCCAGGAGAAAATACGGTCCAGGGAATCAACTAATCAGGGCTCATAGCGGCTCACAGAGACCGGAGCCTGCAGGGGGTTCTGTACTAGGTCTCCTGCATGCTGTAGTTGTTTAGCTTCAGATTTCTGTGGGACTCCTAAGAGTGGAAGTGGGGTGCCTCTGACTCTTTTGTCTGCTCACAGGACCCCTGTTCTCCTACTGGATTGCCTAGTCCAGCCTTGATAAAAAGATTTGTGCCTAGACTTATAGTAACTTATACTGAGTTCTGTTAATATGCCTGGGAGGGATGCTCTTTCCTGAAGGGAAACAGGGAGCAGTGGTTCAGGGACAGATGGGAGGTGAAGGAAGGAACTGGGAAAAGTGGAGGCTGCAGTTGAGATGTACTGTATGAGAATAATAAACACAAAGGAAAACAAAAATGAAGAGACAAGTCAGAACACATATAAATGATAACCTTCCCCACTGCGGGTTGCTTCTATTCTATCTCCTTACTGCCTTGACAATGAAGAACCTTTGCATGTTTTTCCCCCTTCAACATAGTGTGCCTCAATTTATATATGCAAAGGGCCCCTTAATGTGAAATATGTATTGACGTTCTAGAGGCTTCCCAGTGTGTGGTCACGCCATGTCCTAGCTTACCATGATAGGCTAATTTATCAACGTAAAATATGACATTCAATACTGATGACATTTTCTGAGCTCTGTGCTTCTTAGATTTTGACTAGAAACAAACATTGCTGTTTCTTGATCAGGGAAGCTTAAGGTGCTGGTGGTCATTTCAAAGTTGTGTGGAACTATTGATTCCATAAAACGATTTCTAGAGGAAAAATAGAAGCTAACAGTAATTGCTTTGCCACTAACTTGACTCTCAATGAAACCTCCGTTTCATGTGACTTGCCTTTACCTAAAAGAAGTGTGTTCAGATGGAAGCCGTCAGAATAAGTACAGGTTTTAGATCCAGAACTGGCTGGAGCCTTGGGTGGAAGAGGGAGGATTTCAGCAAATGGAAGCATTCATCACATAGCTTTGGAGGAGTAATGCATACATTTGAACAGATAGCTGTCCATCGCTCTGGGACATTTTACTGTGTGAGGTGTCCATGGTCATCAGAGATCAGAGGAAATGAAAGTCCAACTCAAAGCAAGGTAGATGGTTTCTTCTCTGAGAGACAGATTTAAGAGAACAAATTTGCCTTAAGCAGGACAGAATTTGTGAACATTGTCATTGTAATTATAAGCTAGAATTGTCACTATAGCTTATTATTTGTTGCCTCATCAAATGTTCATGATAGTATAAATGTTAAACTGAATTCATACTTGTAAATGTTTAGCACAGTAAAAATCCCTGTAAGTAATTCACATTTGCATTAATATTATTAGATATGTTAATATTGTATAAATTATATATAGTATATATAAATATGTGCTAACATATAAGGAAAGAATGAAATGGGAACAACAGGGCCAATTTGATTCCATTTAGAAGGAAAATGTGAATGTGGGTAGCAAACAGCAAGATATACTTACAAAGATGCCAGATGATGGTAGCAAGGCATGCATTTAACATGCCCATGTTGAGGAAAATGTGGTAATAAAGTGTTTCTTAATAACTGAAGTTCTAAAAAAATTTGTGAGGTTTAGAAAATCTAGACACTTCCTATTCTTCCTTTGTCAACCAGGCTTTTCCTCAAACTCACAGAGATCCCCCTGCCTCTGCCTTCCTAGTGCTGAGATTAAAGAGTGTTCAACCTCAGCAACCCTTCCTATTCTGATCTCTGACAAAATCTCAACCATGTGGAGTAAGTACAAGCAGATGACAACAACTTTCTCTCACCATTGTAAGGTCAGCCTCTAAGTTTGATTTCAACAAAGCTGTGCTAAAATTCTGTTTTGTTCATTTTCTTCTTCAGGGCCATTCCAAAACTTTAAAGTCCAGCAAGTGTTAGGATGTAGTTCTGAATCACCTTTCATGAGTGTCCCTTTATCCTCTCAATCGATCTGTGAATCTTGCCTGCCTGCAGCACAGCCATTTGCTGATGCTAGTCTAATTGTATGGAGACAGTCTAATATTTCATTTATTTTTAGTTATTATGTACAAAACGAAGCACAATAGATTGTAAGCAATGGTTTTTAAATAGGCAATACAATAATCCATAAAAATCTCAGAGATATTTTCTTTTATTATGATATATGTACATATATATTTATACTCTGTCTCTCTGTCTGCTTGTCTGTCTCAGTCTCTGTGTATATGTGTGACTGTGTATGTGTATCTGTGTTATGCATGTATACACAGGTGTGGATGTGGAGGCCAGAGGTTAGCATTGAGCATCTTCTATCTCTGTCAAGTTTGCTTTCCTCAAGGGATCACTCTTCATATTGAGGAAGAATAGACTAATTATGTCTGTTTTGAATCTGCAGATAGTAGCACCCTATGATAGTGTTTGCCTTCATGCAGAGGGTGAGCATAATCAGTATTTTCTTGGCCATATCAAGCTATTTCCTTGCAGGCACAGGAGGATGTGGAGGGGTTCTTTATGTTGTGGTTGGTGTTGAGATATACCAAGTATGACATACACTCCTGCACTCCATTGCTGATGGTCATTTGGGTTTGGGGGATCCTGAAGTGATCAGGGATATACTGGCATTTTGGTTCAATTGCGATGACTATCTACCTCCATGGGGGGAAAAAATCCAGATTACAGTATAGCGATGAATTTAAATTTATCCGATTAACACCAAAGAGTTTTCAAAAGTGTTTCTACGCATTCATAGCACAAGGAGCCTGAAAATTCCAGGTGAGCCCCAGGCTTGCAAGTACCTGGGGCTCTTTATCTTTCATACTGGCCATCCCATGGGAGCATAGTGATTCTTACTTCTGGCTTCAAATTGCATTTTTTCCAAAACTGAGTGCCTTTTGTAACTTCACTGCCCACTGGAATAGCTTACTTGGGAATTCTAGAGCCTACTTTTCACTCTGCTCCAGGGACAGTCTACCCTGTTTGTTTGATTGTTTGCTTTGTGTGGGATGAGCCCTCTAAATTGCTATCTTGCTCTTTTCATTAAGTATTTTGATGAGCATTTTAAATTTCATACACAACAGTGTATCTTGCGGCTACTGCTGTTTGTAACTTACATTCGCAGTTCATTATTATTCAAATCTACGAAAGTATTGTATTGTAATCTTCAGAAATCTTAGTAAGTTTAAATGTTACTTTCTTTTTTTTTGTATAGTGAAAAAAAAAAAAAAACCATTGAAGGCCAGAAATGTGGTACACAATAAGTGCTTTCCCTGAAGATATGAAGCATCTTACATCAAATTCCAGAGGCACAAGGAAAACAGTTCATTTGAGGAGCTGAAACAGAGTTTGAAACGGAGAAGGATATTGTTGGGAAAATAACAATGGCTGCTCTAGGTCATAGATTCTTGTCATACATTTAGAATTATTGCTAAGAGAAAGCAGAAACCTCCATCCATTTAAAGGTTAACACTGGCCCATCCTGGTGTAAGTTTTATAGGATAAATCGGCACAGAGGAGAAAGGATCAATTGGGAGGCATCTTAGATGGATGCCTGCTGGGTGAGAAAACTGCATCCTGCACAGTTTGGAGAACCAAAGTGTGAGGAACGTGTAAGCCTCGATTAAAGGCTTTTCCTACCCTCCACGTCTTGTCTGGCCTTTCAACAAAATGTCATTTGTTAGAGATAAGTTAGAGTATGCTTCGCCACTTTTAGTTATTTTTAAACCATTGCAGGGAACTTTAAAAGATGTTTCCTGAAGTCCAATTGTAATTTTATACTGGAATTAAAAACCTGGCAGATATGTTATCTTTGATAAACTCACCGGTGGATGGGAGGAGTGGCACAATTACTGTTCCTATTCCTACTCCCAATGGAGTGCTCTACAGCTTTCCCTTTAGCAGTGCTTAGCAGTGAGGTTTGATAACCAATATTAACTGGGGCTTATTGGTTGGGTCTCACATGCTCTACATATTCAGCATTTTAATGAGCCTATGTTTATCACATTCTGCTCTGTGAAAATTAACACAGTACGGGTCAGGTATCACATCTCGCCATAAGAGCATCTTGCTTTATCCTTTGCTTACCCTCGCATTCCTTTACTGAAAACTCTTATATATTTTTCCTTCTATTTATATACTTCTGCTTTTCATACGCATGTAGTGTAATTAAAATTCATGCATTTTGTACAGGTATTCAAATTCTTAATCAGAAAGTCACCTATATCATTACAATATAAAATATGTGCCATGCAGATACACACAATATTTAATAACTAGTAAAGGAATAACAGACAAGCTATTATTTAACATAAACAAATGTATTAATTGAATTATATAGAGTGTTAATCATTAGTACTATCAACTGGATATTTTGGTATCCACTCCCTTGATTTCACATCAATTCTAGTCTGCATTTCTCAGATAAAGATACAGGGCTTAGTAATATTAATAAGTAGGAGACAATTGGAAAATCAATGAGCTATAATGCCAGTATGCTGCTTCTAACTTAAAACATTTGGACTTGTGTCTAAATGTTTGCCTTCTTCAAGATTCTACTAATTTTCCTGTACGTTTTTATACACTGCTATTTGATTCACCACTATCCCCACTATAAATAGAATCCCTTAGGTATTCTATTTTATTTTATCACAGAGAATGTTTTAGTCATGCTATATCCTTGAATGACTAACTAACCTGTCACCAGAAAGAAAAAAAAAAAAGAGAGATTGACAGCATCATTTTCCTTCGCAAACAAACTTGGGCTTTCTCATTACACATTTAAATTAACTTTCAAATGGGGGGGGCTCCCGATGGTGTTCCATTTGAGGATGGTGAGTCTTCATTTCTCACAGAAAGGGGAATAGGTAATGAGATAAAGAGAAAAAATATTCAGGGAGCTGGCAGGCGAAGCGTGCGCTGTGCAAGCCTGAAGACCTAGGTTTATACCCCGGCATCCAAGGAAAAGCCATGTGTAAATCCAGTCCTGGGAAGCAGGGACAGCCTAGCTTATAAAAAACACTGTGGGAGCAATTAAGGAAGAAACCTGGCATTTACATGACATTTACATGTACCTACATATGCACGTCTAACTGCCTATCCACATACACACACCTAACCACACACAGGAGAGAAAACCCTTCACACACCTAACCACACACAGGAGAGAAAACCCTTCGTCACTTTCTTTGAGGGCTACACAGCAGTACAGCGCTTACTTCTGCTCTCAAGGTGCTGATGAGGTCGCTGCAATCTACCACCTGGACATCAAATGCAGGTATTAATGTTTTTATTTTTTAATTTGAGTTTGTATTGATATCAAGATGGGGATGTGCAGTTAGGAAGCATCACATGATACACAATGACCAAGATAAGAGAGAATTGTATAAAAGTTTGTAATCACCGTGAGTTTTCAGCTTTCACTGATCTGGACCGAGGTAAGCCAGGAAGTTTGCAGGTGTCTGAAATCTCCTCTTTATAAAATAATAAATAATAATAAATAAAATAAATTTTAAAAATTTAAAAAAGAGGTCATATTTCAGATCTTTGGAGATGCGAACCAAGACATCCTGCTAATACGACGTTCCTGGCCCGCCTTGTATCGCAGTTGACTTAAAGTGACTTTGTGAGGTTTCAGGATGAACACAGTTGCATTTTTATTTTTTTTATATTAATTGCAGTTTTTTTCACTTTGTATCCCAGCTCTAGTCCCCTCTCCCATCCCCTCCCAATCTCACCCTCCCTCCCTCTTCTTCTCCTATGCCCCTCCCCCAGGCCAATGATAGGGGAGGTCCTCTCCCCTTCCATCTGATCCTAGCTTTCAGGTCTCATCAGGACTGGCTTCTTTGTCTTCCTCTGTGGACTGATAAGGATGCACCCGCCTCAGGTTGGAGGTGATCAAAGAGCCATCCCATGAGTTCATGTCAGAGACAGTCCCTGTTCCTATTATTGGGGAACCCTCTTAGACACTGAGGTGCCATGGGCTACTTTTGTGCAGGGGTTCTAAGTTATCTCCATGAATGGTCCTTGTTTGTAGTATTAGTCACAGAAAAGACCCCTGGGCCCAGATTTCATGGCTCTGTTGCTCTCCTTGTGCAGCTCCTGTTCCCTCCAGGTTAACAGGTCAGGAGCCTATCACAGAGAGCCTCTGAAAGACTCTACCCAGCAGGGTATCAAAACATATGCTGAGACTCATAACCAAACTTGGGGCAGAGTGCAGGGAATCTTATGAAAGAAGGGGGAGATAGAAAGACCTGGAGGGGACAACAGCTGCATTTCTTGGGCTGCCCTCTGCAGGTGAACGTGAGAATTGCACAGAGAAATGACTACCTAAACCACTGCACTGAGAGAGGACCTAAAGAGGCTCCACTAAGAATATGTTGCAAGAACCTCAAGTGAATGCCACATCCAGTACTGAAACTAATAGAACACATCATTTACTGAAACTATTGGTACCAGGACAGTACCCACAGCTCATGCTCTTGCCTGGTTCCATATGAATTTACGAAAGAGGGAGTCCAAATAAACTATATTTCTGTATGATTTTTACTGGGAGTAATTTGTTGCTTAAAAAGTGTAGAGATGTGAACATGCACTCGGGATGTTACAGACCCAACAGATGGAGAACAGATAAATAAATTACAAGACTGAGAAAATCGGAGCAGGTGTGGATTTAAGGTTACCAGAAAGACATCAGTTTAGCATTCTTCTTATGTATGTTTGGTTTTCAAGACAGTACGGGACTTTTTGTAAACGCTGAAGCTGGACTGAAACAGTGTTACGGTGCTCAGGTCAGAAGAAACTGACTGTTCCATTTCAAGTGCACATTACACAAGTAGCCAGACACGATGTCCGGTTATGACAACAAACACTGGCTCTGTCTTCGGAGAATCTATTATCGGGGGGTTAAGAAGCTGAAACTGCGAGCAGTTCACACTGATGACGGGAAGAGGCATGAAATGCGAACGCAAAGCAGGGCAGATAGCTGGCACACTATCGCAGGAGTTCCCTGGGAGACATGGAGTTGAAAGGCATCCTGCATTGCAGACGGTGAGGAAACGAGAGGAGAATGCTGCAGCCACAAAAACAGCAGGGTGAACACAAGCAACCACGAAAGATCACTGATATCTTGATAGCAATGAATGCAGTTTTGCATTTTTTTTTTAAACAGAGGAGCTGGAGAGAGGGTTAGGAATAAGCCAGGATACAGCAAGACCAGACACGGGGGACATCCTATGAAAGAGAAGGGGGACATGGACAGTGCTCTACAGTGAATAAATTACTATGGCAACAAGGCTGAGAGGTTCCTCTTTTGCTCTAAGTCTCATCTTTCTGAGATCCCCCCTCAGCTTTCTTGCCATGGCCCACTGTGAACCAACAAGCCATCCTCACGCCCTCTACCTTCCAAGACTAACTAAAATGTGAATTTGGCTATTGATTTGTTTTAGCATTTCTTTTCTTTCCCCTTTCCTGTAGTCAGGATTTCATCTGCGCTATCCAGCTTGTCTCTGAGATCTTTATTTTCCTTCATTATTCACTCATCGACTCATGCACCCATTCATGAGATTTGCAAGGCGTTGAGGAAGGATCTGCAAAGCAAGCAAAATAACAACTAAGGGTATTCCCATCTCTCCTTTTACTTTTCACGAGGGGACAAGGATTCATAAACCTGCTGAGGCCATGAGAGTACTTACTCTGTAACCCAAGCAGACTCGAAGCTTGTACTATTTCCCCTTCTTCCTAAGTCTCTGAGCTATAGGCCTGTGTCCCCAGCCCTGTCCCTCATCATTGATTTTGGTAATTTTCATAGTAATCACATCCTCTTAATTATAGTGTAAACTCTCGTATTTCAGGAATCTTACTATGGATTTTAAGACAGTGTCATGCCTGTACACACTATAAGAAATGCGTGTGAATGGAAGTAGGGGGAGTGGGAGAGGTCACCTGACTAAGGTTGTCATGGCTTGAATAAGAAATGCCTCTTACTTCAATGCTTGGCATCAAACAGTTGGTTCTTTTTGCTAAATTCTGGAAACCTGTAGGAGGTGACTGGGGCACACCTGAGCCTTTAGGGGTCATACTTGGTCCATTCCTATATCTGTTTTCTGTCCTTGGGGTGAACATCTTCCACACACTCATTTCACCATGATGGCTGGTATTCTTGATAATGATCATGTATTTTTGAACTTTCAAAGGCTTCCTTACCAGATTATTGCATCTGGCTATATCTGCATCAATGGTACCAGAATTAAATGAACCCAACAATCATGACTAGATCTTCTAAGACCATGAGCCAAAATCAATCTTCTTCCTCTTCTGTGACAAGTAATTTTCCTGTTTATTTTGTCATAAAGAAAACAGTGGCTAACTATTTCAAAGCTGCAAGGGACAGGAGTTTATATAGAACTATCATCAAGTGTATGTGAATCTTTGGGACAGCAGATATCCTGACCTTAGTATCATGTATTGTAGTCCCATATTTAAAGATTACCTTTTGCTTTTGTAAGTGTGCATTTTACATTTTAAATGCCAATTAACATGACTGGATATTTATTTAAACCAGGTCTTACAAATGTTTATTCTCTTCTTTTACCCCTTACCCTAAAAAGAGTAATAGAGGTGCATGCCCTTAATCGCAGCACTCAGGGAGGCAGAGACAGGTGGATTACCACAAGTTTGAGGCCAGTCTGGACTACAAAATTAGCTAAGGCTATACAGAGAAACTGTGTCCAAACAAAAACAAAAACAAACAAAGAAACAGCACATGGGTGTGACACGTCTGACAATTTCTCTCCAATTAGAATGTTTAAGCAGTGAAAATATTTGTAAATATATTCTATAGTGTCTGAAATTTAAGCATACCCACCAAATTAAGTGTTCATTCATTCATTCACTCATTCATTCATTCTTCTTTTTATATATGGTAAACAAAGTATTATATGACTGTTTCATAGATCCTTCACTTTTCCCTTTATTCTTCAATGCACTGAATTTATTGATGTCTGTCAGTCAATAGATGTGCATACACTGAGCATTACACATTACTTAGTCTGTTTAAACTTTGTCTCCTCCAAAGTGGCTGTAGGGGTAATAATATTAATACTGAGCATTAACAACAGTGTCTGCAGTTTGTTTGTGGGAGGATTAAGCTGCAGATGCCAGGCCGCACGCACAGCGTGAGGGAATGCGCGGGACAACTTCGCAGTTTGTGACTGCGTCTAATTGTGTCACACGTAGTGAATAAACAGCAACTGGTCTTGTTACTGATAGGACCCCTCAAAGCTGGGGCCTCTGGGGCCTTTTCCCCTCAAGCCCAGTAACACAGGTGGATGCTGCCCGCCCACTCCAGAGTGTGATGGTGAAGCAATTCTTCATAAGCACATAGAGGACACCCAAACACGTTTAGGAAACCTGCTTTCATGGCAAGACCTTGTCTCGGAGGGCTGCAAACACAGAGAGATGAACACCCGGTGCTGGGCAAGTACAGCGAAAGAGTTGCTACTTTCAGAATTAATCCCATTTAGTACAACATCATTTAACAGTGGTGAGAATTTGATTCTCCCTACTGGTTAGACTTCTGAGTGGGATGTTCTTCTATGAAAACGGTGTGAAGCAGAAGTCTGGGTGATGCAGTACACAGAACTCTAGAATAGTAACACATTGACCTAGTGTATTGATTACCTGCTGATAACTGTTGAAGATAGCAGTGTCCATGATGGCCACAGACTAGACTGCAGTTCAGATGCCAAAAGACTTGGATTATCCTCCCATCCTAGATTCTGCTTCTACCTGTCTCACCTAGCAGCGTGGAAGTGATGCCTTCCTAACTGGCACTCAAGCAATGGCCAGAGAACACCAAAATGGACTGCCCGCTCAGGCAATAGACAACAGAAAACAGAGGAGGCTTGAGCTTCTTATCTCTCTTTCCATTTAATGACTTGATCTCTCATTTTCTGCCCCTACCATTTAGTTATTTCATTTCTCACTTTTTAATGAACAAGGCAGTGGCATGTAACTTGTGGTCCAAATCAGAATGCTTTCGTGAGTAAAGTGATGCGTTATTTTAATGAACAATACATATGATCATTTTCATGTAAGGGACTGCACCTTACTGTTTGGCAATGTACCCGCAGTATATCTAGTGAGGGTCAGGTGTCTTTGAACCATCATATCTTTTCCCACTGGGTAAGTGTGCCTGTCTATTGCTGCCCCGTGGCTAGCTGTATCCCACTGAGCATGAACTATTCCTGTAGGCCCACTGAACATCTCAAGAGTTCCACAGATGTCATAGTTCCATCCCAAGAGAACGAAAAAAAAAAACAATAAAAAAAGAAACACCTTTCTTCTGCTGTTTCAAATCATCACAAAATCATTTTCAGGCAATGTTGGGAGGTTCTGACTTTATGTCCTTTGACAGTGTGCCTGAGTCTCCAGATGAAATCTTTTAAACATTGAAACCAACAAATGTGCAAATTCAACTTGTGAAAACGAGTAGAAAACTATCGCCTAGGTTTCTTCCTGTCACAGACGGCCATTTTCAGGATCACAGAAGGAGAAAAATACACAGAAGCAAAGGTCTCTTTGCTATTTCCCTGAAGAAAGCTAAAGAGCTATGGGATCTGGAAGAGACACGGACACAATCCTACATTTCTATGAAAGTATTAACTATTAAATATCTGTGATCTGTAGCTAGCTCTTCCTTAAACAGAAGTCCAACTCATTTTTTTTTAATATTTAGTAATTATGCAGTCTACTCTTTCACGAGAAATTGGTTTACTGTTACGGCTGGGCATAAGTGCTAACATCTTGAACTGTGTGGAGAGTTAACTTGATTTTACTATCATGAGCTTGGTTCTACAGTTACCTCCATTGCATCAGTCATTCACATTCCAATACTCCCCAGCTTTGCCATCCATCACAGCTTAATTTCTAGACCTCTTGATTATCGTTTGAATTTCTACAATGCCTAACTAGTTCTGGCCCTCTGCCTCTCACTATAAGAATAGATACTAAACACTGTTGAACTCTGACATGCCCATGAGTGTTTCATGCCCACACTGTCAGGGGAATTGACCTGCTGAGGCATTTAGAACCGAGAATAAAGAATATGAAAATGAAAGATTTTCTTTTAAAAGCACCTTAAGGTCACCCAATATTTGCTTGTTTCAATGTCATATAAAGATCTTCAAAAATCCTGTCTGCGTCACCCGAACCCTGACAGCTGAACAAAGAGAAAGGAACAAAAGCCTCAGTGTGCATTTAGGTGAAGAAGAATAACCCATTATCCAAGTACAAACAAAATCAGTTTAGAGCTCATTATTTTAAGAATAGGCTTAGATAGATAAACTTTAAATTAAAATGTAAAATAAATAATAGTTGAGATAAGTAATCAGGAACCAAAAAGAAAGGCGTATTATAATAATGGAAACTGAAATTGCACATGAGGGTACGCTATAATGACCTAAGAGACAGAGACTGAAAAAGAAAACACATCTTATGTAGGTTGCCTACAGTTTTAAAAGTGTTCCACTGGGATTGCTAGTATACTTGAAAACATTTCACATTCATGCCAAAGACCAGGGAGAACTCCACTTATCCATAAAACTCCAGTTTTCTAAGGCTTCTGAGTGACACTTGTACTGTTGTTTTACATAGGACCTTGGGGGCAAAAAGCTGAGGAGGGGGAAGGTGGAAAGATGGTTCAGCAGTTAGTGTACGACTATAAAGTTTCCGGATGTTGGGAGACAAACTCTAGTGTTCTACGCGAGCATCCTAATCAGGAGACATGCCTCCACCTGCAGCTCAGGCTCTAGAGAATCCGACCCTTCTGGCCTGCAGAGATGAGCACAAGTCCACACAAATACACCCAACTAAAACTAAGATGGTTTGTTCTCCCCCCTGCCCCCCAGATAAAGAATTAGGTTCATACACTATGAACAGTTCCATTGTGGACAAGAATTGAGGCAACATTTAAGAAACACATTGACGAAGAATCTTATCAATTGATGGGCGAGTTAGAGACCTAAATGAAAAACAAACTAGAAACAATTACCCATGCTGTGAGACATTGTATCACAGTTCATTACCTTAATCTAACTGACTGAATTAAGTACAGACAGCTATTTTAAATGAAGTTTGAACTTCACTTTGCAGAAAATGTTCACTATCTTGTGAATAAGCAAAGACAGAAGAGATGTATGATGGGAAATGTGCAGTTGTGAAAATATAGTTCAGCTTTTATATCAAACTGTAAAGAGAGTAAGGTTGTGTCTCTAGGTGTAGGGCATTGTCTCCCTCAGTGTAGTCAACTAAATATACAATTACTTGCTTAGATTTTATTTTACAGAATTCATTCAGTTTGGCACGTTTCCCTGTAAATAGCTGGTTATAACAAAATGAAGTTTCAAAAATCATTAGAAGGAATAATTTAAAGTTCATTTAATTTCAAAACCAACATAAAATATTCAACACAAATTTAAATCGGATCTAGTTTCAGACATTTTTTTTCTTAATACTGAGAACAGAGCAGAAGAGGGGAGAGTTTAGATATTAATGGATATAATTGCCCTGAACAGAATATAAGTGTGTGTGTGTGTGTGTATCTGTTTTTTTGTCTATGTTTGAGTTTTGCATATGAGTTCATGTGCATAAGTGTATTCACACACATGCGGAGTCCAGAGGTGAGAGGTGTCTTCCTCTATCACTATGGCCTTAGTTTTTAAAACAGGGAGGGCCTCTTGCTGAGGCTGGAGCTCACGCTCTGGCTAGACTCCCTGCCTACAAAGCTCTGAGATCTTTTTGTCTTTACCCTACTCTGCGAAGTGTTACAGCATGTGCTGCTTCATCTGGTTGCTAGTAGGTACTGGAAATTCAAATGCAGATCCTTATGCCTTCACAGCACACAGCCATCCCCACCTACCCATTGTATGCTTCTTTCTTCAAATGTGTGTGTGTGTGTGTGTGTGCTAGTCAGCGGAGCACTGCCAGGCACTGGTTCTCTCCTATACTGTGGGATAGAACTCAGGTCAACAGCCGTGATGACAAGTGCCTTTCTTTACCTGTTGAGCCATCTATGGCCCCACCAGCATTTTCTTTTCTTTTGTTCTACATATATATATATATATATATATATATATATATATATATATATATATGTACCAGAATGGTGAATGCTATTTAGATTGATGAAGCATGATAATTCTTTCTCTGTGTGGCTTTGTGGCTTTCTCAAAATTGAAGTAACACATTGAAGTAGGACCTAGGTCAATCAGAATGTCGATATCGTGGAGACCATGAAAGATTTCAGAACACAGTATGCACTTTAGCTCATTAATAAAATCAACATCTGTTCAAACCAACTGGTGACATGGGAAGTCATCACAAAAGTTATACTTTCTCTATTAAGTCCATTTTATTTTAACTTAATGATATTGACTTAATTCACATCATAATGTTGCTACTTTGGTGTCTGAGGAGTGAGGACACGCACTGTAATCCTATACTGATGCTTATCCATGAACCAGCATGACATAGCTCACAGAGTCAAGACTTAGAAATAGAGGCTGTTGAAAAAGCTGTCACCTGCATTACCTGACTCACCATTTTCACATAAGACACCCTCAGCATTTAGCTTCTCCTTTCATCCTGAGTTGTGTTTTCTTTCATGGCTTCACAGCTACCCAGGACATAGAAAGAACAAGCCAGACAGTCTAAAAGTGGAGTGCAGCCCTGCGAGCAAAGAAGATCTCATTTCGAGAGAGGTGCCAGATGTCCTGTGAGGTGGACTGTCTGTCACACACACACTGCGGCTGTCTGCGCATAGCTGCACTTAGTACTGAAAACTAATGTGAAACCACAAAGTCTGGAGCACACCCTCAGACCATCTGTACACAGAGAGCCATAGGTACGCTCTGTCCTGGAGAGGTCAGGGCACACATACCAAGGGACAGGCAATGATTATCTTCCGGGACTCATCAATATTGTTTTCAAAAATCCATAAAGACTGAATTTGTGTACCCGATTTATTCCTACCGAGGAAAGGAATTGTGGTTTCTAAAGATACACTGGCCTAAGAAACTGTTTTAAGGGTATATTAAAAGTACTTTAATTGTTTTCCATAATACATTGGGAAATTATTTAGAGCCGTGGGGATGTGAGTCTCTTACCAGTCTTTGGGATTATGAAATAGAGATCTTCAAGCTAAGCATAAGAAGGTAAATGATTAGTCATCATTTGATACAACTGAGGGCTCAATTCAGTGTGGACTAAAAAAATAAACAATGACTACTTTAGGATGCATGCCTGTGGAATACTCATTCATTTTTCTATTTTTATATTTTTCTTCTTTTTTTTTCATTACTCCCTAAACCATGCATAGGAACAACTATGCGTACATAATTTAAATTAGAATAGTCATAAGTTTGTCCTTCTGAATGAGGACTGAGCATCTTCCCTAGGGTCTTCCACGTCATTTAGCTTCTGTCGGAGTAAGATTTAAGTATGTTTATCATATATTATTTGGCTAATACCCACTTATGAGTGAGTATATGCCATGTGTGTCTTTCTGCTTCTGGGTTACCTCACTCAAGATGATCTTTTCTCATTCCCACCATATGCCTGCAATTTTCATGATTTCCTTGTTTTTAATAACTGAGTAGTATTCTATTGTATAAATATACCACAATTTCTGTATCCATTCCTTCGTTGAGGGACATTTAGGTTATTTCCAGTTTCTGGCTTTTGTAAATAGAGCTGCTATAAACATGGTTGAGCAAATGTCCTTGTTGTCTAGTTGAGCATATTTTGGGTATATGCCTAGGAGTGGTATAGCTGGATCTTGAGGAAGCGCTATTCCTACTTGTCTGAGAAAGCACCAGATTGATTTACAAAGTGGTTGTACAAGTTTACACTTCTACCAGCAATCACAATAGACATCAGAAGCAGGAGAAGACAAGGAACAGGACAGAAGCCTATCACAGACCAGATTCTGAAAGACTCTACTGAGGTATCGGAGCAGAAGTTGAAACTTATAGCTAAATTTTGAGCAGAATGTAGGGAATCTTATAAAAGAAGGAGGAGATAGAAAGACCTGGAGGGGACAGAAGCTCAAAAAGGAGATCAATGGAGCCATAAAACCATATCTTTTGGGGCCCTGAAGAAAGTAATACCCCAACCAAAGACAATGCATGGAGAGGACCTAAAACCTCTGCTCAGATGTAGCCCAGAGACTCAATCTTCAAGTAAGTTCCCTAGAAATGGGAACAGGGTTGTCTCTGACATGGACTCAGTGGCTGGCTCTTTGATAACATTCCGCTGGCGGGGAGCAGCCTTAAAAGTACACAGCTAGTCCTGAAGAGACCTGATAGGCTAGGGTCAGAGGGAAGGAAAGGAGGACCTACCCTATCAGTGGAATAGGGGAGGGGTATAGGGGGAGAAGAGGGAGGATGGGTGGGATTGGGAGGAGATGAGGGAGGGAGCCACAGATGGGACACAAATTGAATAAATTGTAATAAATGAAAATAAAAATATTAAAAAGAAAAAAAAGAATAGTCATAAGTTAAAAAGAAAGAAAACAAATGGTCATAGGCAATCTAGATATGATTTGATAACAGAGTAAATAAGTCACATGCAGATACTGTGGCACTGTCTATAACACAGAAAAAAACCTGTCATAGTTTGAATATTACATGTCCCTTACATGATTGAATGCTTGGTGCACAGCAGGTGTCTCTTCTTGGCAAGTTCTAAAATCTGTAGGAAGTAACTGGAATGTGCCAGTGCCTTTAGGGGTCACACACACACACACACACACACACACACACTCAGAGAGAGAGAGAGACAGACAGACAGACAGACAGACAGACAGAGACAGAGAGATTTGAAGACACAAAATTAAACTGTATTACTTTCTCATGGAAAAATAATTTATTACTCAAATTATGGGTTACTTCAACTCTTGGGATCTATGAGTCACTCATGCTATAGTCTAAGGAGGGTAACCGAGATCCAGGAAGAGAAATGCCATTACTAGCAGACATAAGAAGCCCTCTTCCGAACTGTCTGGCAAGGCTGTCTAAGAGACTCCCCAAACCTACAGCTTACTGGTATTTTCCTTGGTTATCCTCAAGAGGGAGAAGTTGAATCCCTACACCTGAAGATAACCACACAGTTCACAAACAGCACCCAGAGGCTCCTGAGCTAAAACTGTTCTGAATGCCTCCTCCTTGAGGACTGGCTCTCATAGTGCCAAAAGCCTCCTTGGAAAGGAGAGAGTCAACAGTCTCACTCACATATGACATTTGTGAACTACATACCCAGCACGACAAGATGGCCCCTACAAGTATAATAGTGGCATCCATGCATTAATATAACCAGTGGCTCTCTAATTGTACTTAAGACTTAGTGCTTAACAAGAGGGTTACTATGCTTGGTCCTGGATATCTGCTAATTAACCAGTGCTAGTGAAATCACGGTTTAGGGGGAAGCATCTACAACCACTAATTTATTAAACCAGCCTAATTCCTAATAACAAACATTATACCTACATACAAGTGTAGTCTTCACCTTTGATTAGGAAAACTTTTACTTGCAACAGAGGGAGACCACAACAGAAAACAATCAATCAAAATGCAGTTATGGAGACCACTAACAATGGATACCTCTACAAAATATTCCTGTACCTAATACTTAGGGAGCTTTGTAGAAGAGGAGCCAAAAAGAGTGTGCCTCCAAAAAAAGAAGCTACATGCATAGAGTGTCACCAAGGTAAACAGAACTAAGTTGAACAAGGAGTAAACCAATGAATATGCCAAAATTTACAGGGGAACAGCTCACAGGCCTTTACCCTACACAAAGAACTACATGCAACAGAGTAAAGCTACCACAGGAAAAACAGCCCTCTGCAGGAAAGAGCAGACCAATTATTTGTCTAACACCAAATAGTCAACTCTGAAAAACATACATGCAAATATCATTATACAGTTTCAGCCAGTTAGAGTAGGTAATATATGTGTATATATATATATATGTATATACATATAATAGATATATAAATCAATAACAACTGATCTGATGAATACGAGGCTATGAATATAAAGGAGAATGAGGAGGAGTATAAGGGTAGGTGTAAGAGAGGAAGGGGAAGTGAGAACTATAATTAAAATATAATCTCTAACCCAGAACCCCTGCACAGATGTAGCCCAGGGCAGTTCAGAGTCCAATTGGGTTACATAGTAATGTGAAGAGGGACTGACTCTAACATAATCTGATTGGCCTGCTCTTTAGTCACCTCCTCCTGAGGGGGAGCAGCCTTACCAGGCCATAGTAGAGGACAATGCAGCCACTTTAGATGTGAACTGATGGACTAAGATCAGAAAGGAGAGGAGAATCTCCCCTATCAGTGGACTTGGGGAGTGGCATGCAAGCAGAGGGAGGAGGGAGGGTGGGATTGGGAGGGGAGGAGGGAGGAGTTTATGGGGGGATGCAGAATGAATAAAGTGTAATTGATGAAAAATTAAAAAAAATTTAAAAAAATATAATCTCAAATAATGTAAAAATAAAAAAATAATACAAATTAAATTTCACTCCTCATAAAAAATTTTAAGAAGAAAACAATGTCAATACTGCAAAATACTATTTTTTAAAATTTAAATATAAAATACCCATGAAATAAGATAGTATATTATAAATAAATATTTAACCTATACTGGTAGAAAAAAAAAACATTTTAAAACTGAAAGTCAGTTCAGGTATTTTAGTCAACGGAAATTTAGGTTACAAGGTAATGAGGTGGATGTAACTTTTAGAAATTGGATTTAAATTTAATTGACTCAAAACCTCATTTTAGCAGCTTATTCTGCAGCATAAGGAGACATAATGAAGGAGGTGACACAAGTATTACTAAGAAGGAACTACTATGTAAGCAGAATCTACTGTAGGTTAGAAAATGCTGAGACTCTTAACGATTCTACTTGTGTATCTTTTAAAAGCATCATTAAATGAACATGTTCAAAATTAAAAGTGAAAAACTGCCAATGACTGTATCAGTTTGAGTTGTTGCTCGACTATCCATGTGCATTGAAGTGACACTTTCCAGAGACTTTGGCAGGAGCAATGTTCATGTGAGCTATAGCCACACTGTCCCCCGGGGCTGCAGTATCACCAATAATATAAGTCACAACCATCTACGTGAACGAAAATGACGTTATTCTGTGACCTGGAATTAAGTCATCCGTGTGAGATGCAGTAACATCACAGATGTGAGATGGAATGACACCATCCGTGTGAAATGGAACATCATCCACGAGTTGGAGTGACGTCACTGATGCAAACAGGTGTCATGCCGTCATGTAGCTGAGGTGACAACACTCACGTATGTTGGAAGGACATTGCCCACTTGAGTTGGAGGAGCTAAAGCTTAGTCCTTCCCTTCTGAAAGGAACATTAACAGCTAGGAAAACGCACCACCACTTCTGAAAAGCATGCCTGTTTGAAATTATGGTCGTGGTCCTATCGCCCTTTCACAGGACAATCTTACTGCTATTAAAGTGCTAACATCAAATGTGTATATCCATGCATATAGGTAGGTGTGTTTTAACACAAAGTTAACGGTTATGGAAACATTAAAGAAAAACAGAGAGGATGTTAGATAAAAAGAATGATGATCATAGAGTGTTAGGAATTTATAGCAAATGTTGTCAAAGTCATACAGTGTCCTGTAGAGAGCATAGGAATGCAATAAAGGCATACCAATAACTATCACTCTACAGTTACATGCGAAAGCTTCAGAAATAGAGAGGCAAAGAGAATGAGCGAGTATGAGATTCGAGCTATCAATGTGTGCTGAAGGATGCGCTGCTACCAAGCTGCATATATTGTAACTATAAGAGTCAAACAAAACTGCCCTCCATACATTAAGCAAAAACCGTGAGCTAGATCAAGTCTCCGCTAAATATAAACGTGCTAAGTAAACATATAACCTAAGATTTACGATGTGATAAATACTTTAAGTTTAGGTTTTAAAACATCCCAGAAGTATATTATTTGCAGGGATGAAGTCATTGGAGGAATTCAGCTGAAATTTAATGAAGCATTAATGACTTCACACTTTGCCTTCCAGAAAATAGAGGACCTAACAGCTCCCAACTGAAGTATATGTCAGTGTTACTCTGATTACCCAAGTCTTGAGAAAACATTCTGATCAAAAGAAGTGATGCGGTCTCTAATGAACACAGGTGTCAATGTTCTCAGTAAATGATTAGCAATCTAATCAAAATGTTACAGAGAGAAGCTATCTGAACACTAAAAATTTAAACCACAATTGGCTTTAATAGGAAGAATTGTCTTGGTATTATATAAGAGGAAGAAAAGTTAATACCAGCAAAGGAAAAATCTTTGACAAAATTCAGAACTGTGTGTCATGAGACTTCCTGTAAACTTGGAGACCTGTCCTGACAGACGGAGTCAGGTAGGAAAACCAAGAGCTGCCACCTGGGGCTGAGAGAGAGGCATATCTGTCCTCATCCTTATTATTCTGCTGCATATTATCAATGGTAAAAATACATGAAGAGATAGCATCAGGTTCTCTGGTCAGGGGTAGAGAGCATGCGCGGCTACTGTTCACCTCACTCTTTGTCTTTGCATCCAGCACTTACAGCGGTGATCCCTACGGACAGATTCTCCCATCTCAGTCAATCCAGTGAAGGCATCTCCAGCAAGAATGCTCGCTGTCTGATCTACACAGTCCCTGGATGAGGCTCCATCCCCAGGTGATTCTTGATTGTGTCAAGTTTGCAACTGAAGCAAACTTTCACACTTCACAAATATGTACGTTCGGCTTATTCTAAATACAAATATGTTTATTCTTTTCTAATCGAGGTCACTGAATAATGTCCGTTAGTGTTGGCCCTCTGACTATGCTACTGAAGGGCAATAAAAAAAACAACCCTCTCAACTCTGCTGAATCTAATTTGTGATTGGTTACGAAGTGATAGCAAAGAGGACAGTGTTTACCAGCAAAAGATTACATTCGAAACATAAAAGGAACAATGCAGATTTTAAACTGAACCATGTAAATATGTTTAACTTACTTTTATGGAAGATTACTCAATGTAATTCTAGGGAAAACAATTGAATTTTTAATAAAGGATAGTGCCTGAAAAAAATTAAAGTACACAAAATAATGAACCTTGAGCTGAAATGCCTCCTTTCTATCTAACATCTTTTAGCTGTTCTTGACTTACCTATACAGTAGAACATAATTTGACTTTAGAAGTTAACGTCACAGAAAATGTGACTGAAAATCAAGCAGTGATTCAGAGATATAACACTAGTAGAAATATATTTTTTTATATATGTATATATGTGTATGTATATATATATGTACATTGTATATACATATATAAACAGTATGTTTTTTAAATAGCAAAAAGCCTGGAGAAATGTAAAGCCTAGGGGAAAAGACTTGCCGATCACTAGTTTGCAAAGAGTTCTGTCCTCTAGAATAAGCAAGGAATGGTCACATTTCAAACAGTGGCAAGAATATATTTTGGCAACTTGGAACCAACCTTACAACAAAGAATAAACAAAAATAGAAGAATGAAAAAAAAAAAGAAAAGATTCTCAGGGACTGCAGTCTTCAGGGAAAGCTAATTAAAGCCACAGCCTGTAGCTGCTCACATCTACTGAAAAGGCTAAAATTACAGCAAAACCTGAGAACAGTAAGCGCTGGTGACTAAGGCAAGCAGGTGACATTTTCAGCATTGCTGGTGAAAACACTCAGCACTTGTGGACTATAACCGAACAGCCTTATATAAAGTGATGACTTAATTATGAAGTGGCACCATGTCTTCATTCCTAGGTATGTACCCAGATTCAGTGAGGTTATGTTCTCATAGAACTCCCTGCATGGAGGTGGAATAGATTATGCACAGTACTGAAGGACTGAGCCAGGCAGGTTGGCTCATGTCTGTAAGGCCAGCATTCAGGAGGCAGATGGTCGTGTGTAAAACGCCCTTCAACTGAAAACAAGAAATGAACCACTGCGTTTCCTGCGTTAGAGTGCTTCCTAGCAGGTGAAAATGGGGTGGATGACAGCTGATACACAAAACCTGCAAGGATGAATCTAAAACAGGAGAATAAAGTCAGGCTCAATAGACAAACCTAACCAAATTCTGCATCTAAAATAATGACTGCAAATATTACTACAGAACTTATTTTAAGCTCAAGGGAAGGCCAGCAACGTGCTTCAGGAAATAAAGGCACGTGTCTTGAAGCTTCAATACCTGAGACCAATCCCTGAATCGACATGGGAGAAGGAGAGAACCTGTTTCTGCAAGTTGTCTTCTGCCGTCCACATGTGTCCCTTGCAAAACACCATGTCCCCTCTCACATAAAGTAAATAATAGTAAAATGCAATCAGTGTATCTTCAACGTTTGCTAACCCACTCCATTATGCTATGGCCCTTTATGGATTGTTATGTTTGTAATCTATAGGAGCCGTCCACAGCAAAACTACTCAATAGATTTTTTTAAAAGATGTCTCGGGGTGGGAGTATCATTCAGTAATGAAGCACATATTTAGCAATATAAAAGATATTTTAAAAAGTTTAGCTTTATTTCTTTTGATAGCTTTAGTTAACCATAGTTTATTACATATGATGTAAACCCCTCTGCAGTTAAACCTCCTGTGGGGGAAACCATTCTTCCTTACAACTTTCAAGTTCCTTATTCTGCTTTGAAGGAGAAGCTCTAAGACAACGTCCACGGAAACTAACACAGTCCCCAGTGTGGCTGTGTAACTACTGCAGACATCAAGAGGTGGGGATGTGGGGTTTAGCCTCTGATCCTCTCTCTGCTTCACTCAAGGGAGTGTCTCACTGGGCAGCATGACCTCAGCATGTTTATCTGAGAACTGCAAGTGATACCCATGTCCACAGGACAGGCAGGGCTTGGACAAGAGCCTTCTCCCATCATGCTCTCAATAAGACTTTCTTTTTATAAGATAACACTCTCAGAGATTTGATTTTAGTAACGTGAAGATGACTAAGGCCAGTTACCCCTTTAAGACTACATGACATAAAAATAAGAGACCTAAAAGACACAAAACTCTAAAGTAGCTCTGATATACAAAATCCCTGTAAATCATGCATAGGAATCAAGACAACAATTTAGCCGCTTTCTCAAGAGCCATAACTAGTCTTTCTCAGCATATTAAATTAAGAAAATTCTCCATCACCTTCAAGCAGAGTGATTCATTCATCAGACTTCAGATTCATTAAAATCAATTCTTGATTTAGGATTTTCACCCTCTGAAATACTTGTAGGCGGTGATCAGTAGTGACTGATTAGGCTTCATTATGAGGCTCTATGGCTCTTTATCAGTTTATTTTTTCCTCTTCTATTTTTCTTCTATAAATCTCATTAAAGCACTGAATGTGTGATATGTGATAGAGTGCTGAAAGTAAAAGGAGTTGGAGCTCCACTGGACCTACCACTACCACGTCTTGCCTGTGAGGCTCAGGTTAAACCACGGGTATTCATTGTTGTGTGCAGGATGTAGAAAGGGCCACGCCCCTAGGCCATAGCTGACTAGAGTCTGAATCCTACTCTTTTGCAGATAACCTTCCAATGTTGTCCCAGACATATTATTCAGCAGGACTCTAGATACATTCAGCAGTCCCTACTTTATCTCATGACACATCCAAAATCAGGCTGGCAATTCAATATTTATCAGGTAGAATTCTTCAAATAATCAATACTGCTATAGAATTATTTTGAAAGGATAGAATTTGGAAGATGGCTTCAACCATTTTTTAGTGCATGTGTGCCCAATTACGGTTGTGCACACACACACACACACACACACACACACAAAATACATAAAAAGAGCCACCTGTCTTATGAAGAACACTCCGTACTTCATTTCTGGGCATGAGCAGATATTTTCCTAAAAAATCTCATCTACACTTTAGCCTTAATATATTTCATGCATTTTCTAAAGCCTTCTCTTGACCTTGGTCAGAAAAAAATGGAAGAGAGAGAGACAGAGAGAGCTCTGTGTCTTCTTAACCTGTGTACCTCATATTGAGATTTAGACACAAATGATACTTTATAGATGCTGTGGAAGCCAGAACAAGCTTTCTCTTGGTAGGTCTTTAAAGCAGAGGGGGGAAAAGGGTGGTGAGGCAGGAAGGAAGTGGATGAGAGGGCAGTACAGGCTTGATCTGGTCATTTCTAGTGTCAGCTCTAATGGATGACTTAGTTTTTAAGGAGTGTTTTCAAAGAAATAAGTGTCTGCCAGGGCAATGAAATCACAGGCCAAGCCCCACTTCAAACCATCCTAAGATTTATCTGCTGGAGTACTGCTGCCCTGTGGCACAAAGAAACTTGTTCATAATGCTGAGAGGGTTGGACAGCATCACAGGCCCCAGTGAGTACAGAAGTGGTACAGCAGCAGCCTGAGCTAAGACACTGTCATGGGGTGGGGTCAATGAGGAGCTGGTCAAGGATGATTGACGTGGTGTGATTATGTCCATGGCTACAGAAGAACTGCAATAGTATTCCCCGTTCATAGCAGGAGTGGAGAGGATTTGAGGCATGTGTAAGAGATGTTTGGTCTGGCAAGTGTGCTTGTTGGTGTAGCCACGACAGACCTGGAACTCAGCATGTAAACGGGTTGATCTTGGATTTGTGATGGTCTTCTTGCCTCAGTCTTTCATGTGCTGGATTACAGACTTAAGCCACCATGGCCAGTTCTACGCATGTATGCTAAAGGTGTACTGTGAAAGCAGAAATCCATTTTTACATGCAATCATTGTGTTAAAGGAGTACATTATACAGCGGTTATTAAAACATTTGTACAGTAGGTCTAGCAGGATGGCTCAGTGAGCCAACGTATCTACTACTGAGACTGATGACGCACTGTCGATCCCAGATAACCATGTGATGAAAGAAGGGAACTGACCTGTACTATCTGTCCATGCTCTGACTTTCACAGACATGCACAAATACTTACACAAATTCTATATATACACACATAGCATAAATAAGTGACATGAATATTAATACTTTCTCAATTTAGATCACTAAATTGTTTTTAATTTATTTACTTTTTGTTCACTTTGCATCCTGATTGGAGCCCCATCACCAACCCCCGACACTATGCACAATATTTGGCTAAGCCTGTAAACAGGAGCTTATCAGAGGTACCCTCTGAGAGCACCTACCCAGCCATGCCTCAAAACAGTTGCTGAGACCCACAGCCAAACACTGAGTGATGCATAGGGAGTCTTGTGGAAAAGGGGGAGGAAAAAGAAAAGGACCTGGAGACAACAGGAGCTCCACAAGAAGACCAACAGAGGCAACTGATCACTAAATAGTTAAAATATATATTTCAGATACTAGTTGTGAAAGCACACAGTTACATGTAAATGCTTTTCACTCGGATCTCTTGAACAGATCTCTTGAACAAGATCTCTTCAGAATGTGAGGCTGACCTACTATGCTTTTCTGATACAAGCTCTCAGATACAGGGATCTCAAAATTCTGACCATTTATGAAGTTAAAAGAGTGAACATAATGACATAAAATTCCATCCATGTTCTAAAATACACTTTAAGATTCAGTGGGCTTGGGGAGGGGCATGCGTGAAGAAAGGGAGGGAGGGTAGGATTGGGAGGAGAGGAGGGAGGGGCTTATGGAGGATACAAAGTGAATAAACTGTAATTAGTAAAAGTTAAAAAAAGAAGAGAAACCAACTTTTCAAATATTAATAAATATTACAATTGGAAAAAAAAGAATTTAAGAGATGTTATTGAGCACAGGCAGCATGGGTGTCTTTTATGTACCTATTGAAGACAGCATCATGGAAAAAAGCAAACATGGATTGAAGTTAAATTCCAGTACGGAGAATCTCATAACAAAATGAGTATGTGTAGGATGTTTTCAAAGGTGGAAGACTAAGTGGTTAGAATGAAGCATTTACTGGGAGTAGGGGTGAAGTTTACATATAAATTGAAGAGACAGATACATCAGCATGAGGCACAGAAAGGAATCCATTCCCAAGCATAATCAGAGTGTAAGTGCTCTGAGAACAACACAGTCTTGACCTGTGGAGGAAGAGCTGTGGCTCCAGCCAAGGACAGAAGTGGAACTGATTGCTGGAGAGAAGCCAAGCAGTGAAGGCTAGGTCAGACTGTGACATATGGTAGGGCACTTAAACATCTGGCTTTTACTCAGAATGTGATAGTCACCGAGGCTTTTGAGCAAGAATAGCACGCCACTTGACAGAAGGTTGAGGAGAGCCATCCTAGTACTACAGTTCTTTCATGTTAGCTGCCATTCTGATTATAACAGAACAATATATCGACAAAGATACAGGGAATAAATGGCCTCCAGAGATTCCTCTAGTATCTGTGTATGCAGTTAACATCCTGGCTGTGATGACAATCACATAACCTTTGTTTGAATGTAGGCATTTAATTTGTTTGCTGCCCCCATGACAAATCGTAGAACTGTTGCCATAAAATCATCACAAATTCACAGCTAGAACATATAAGATATGCTGTATAAGATCTTCTGACAACCAATTCTGCATGGACATATCATTTTGAAGAACTTTTGTAATCCCCACTTCCAAGGAAGCCAGGTGAACATGACACCTGAGTTTAGGAAAAGAAGAAAAGATACAATGAAGAAGCCAATGATAGAAATAAAGAAAGGAAGAAAGAAAGAAGGAAGGAAGGAAGGAAGGAAGGAAGGAAGGAAGGAAGGAAGGAAAGAAACGAAGGAAGGAATGAAGGAACGAAGGAAGGAAGATAGGAAAGAAGGAATCCTCAAATTAAAAAGTATACTAAACAAAATGAAAAACAGCAGAAGACTTCAATTAACAGAGTAGATCAAAGTGAAAGTGTAATTGTTGAGATTAAAGGCAACTTATTTTTTAATATATATTTGAAACTAATAAAAATGAGGAGGAATAAAGAATGCTATGGAAACCCTGGAGTAGCATTAAAAAGCAAGTATTTAGGTTGTTCATGTTAGGGAGTGCTTGAAGATTGCCTAAGCCCTGGAAGGACACAAATAGGAGGTCACCATTCAGAAATGGCTCCATCTCAGCACATTGTCATAAAGCTAGTAAGTATTAAAAATTCTAGAAAGAATTTTTTTTAAAGCCTAAGAAAGAAATAGGTTTTGTTGTCCTAGCTTTCCACCGCTGTGATCCACATGATCAAAAGCAACGTGGGAAGGAAAAAGGTTTTACTTAGCTTACATGTCCTGATCACAGTTCACTGAGGGAAGTCAAAGCAGGAGCGTGAGGAAGAAGCTGTGGAAGTCTTCTGGTTACTGGCTTGCTCTCCTGGCTTGCTCACATCGCTGTCTTATGCAACTAAGGACCACCCACCTAAGGATGCTGCCACTCACAGTGGTCTGGGCTTTCCTGTATTGTTCATTAATCAAGAAAACATCCTACAGGGCTGCATACAATCTAAGAGGATGGAGGCTTTTTCTCAACTGAGGTTCCTTTTTTTTCAGAGGACTCCAGCTTGGGTCAAGCTGACAAAAGCTGAGTAGGGCAGCTGTGTAGTATTAACTACATGAATCGGTCCTCATGTGCTGCATGCCGTTTATGCTCTTGGCATCCGACTCTGAGAACAAGGAAGCTCGCCTTGTTCTCATTTCAAGTTCATTTCAGGTGTGCACTGATACCCTACGCTCCCTTGACAAAGATGAAGAGAGCAGAAAGCACATAAGGGGTCTTTAATGAGTGTGGCTCCATTATGGACGGTGAGATGGCAAGCCAAGTCCGACAGAGGTAGCTATTTACTGCAGTGTATAAAACTGCCTGTGGTGGGAGTGAGGAGCAGGAAGCTCTTCTGCGGAGATAGCATTCTCTGTCTTGCTATCTCTCAGTGGGGAATGACAATGTGATGGGTTTAGGGGTGCTTCCTGTCATTTGTATTGTACGTTGCCATTGTCCAGTTGGATGGAGCTGCTTTTGCTTGCTCCCCCAGGCGAGGTGCCTCGTTGCCTGTGCTTCAGAAGCAGGTGCCAACGTGGTCATTTTTTGCTCTCTCTTGCTGCTTCTACATATCTGATACCTGCTCTTGTGACTTTGACGTTTGCCTGTGGTGTACTTAATAAATTCACAGACTTGAGATACAAACATGGCTCTCGTGGGTCATTATCTAGAATATGCTGTTTCCACTGGCCTGATTACAGAGACTTCTGCAGAAATTTACAGGTCAAGAGAGTATTATGAGATTTTTCACGAAACCGAAGGAAAAACAATAATTACAAGACAAGCAAGAGCACAGCATTCCAATGATCTCTCCTAGAAAGGAAGAGGAGACACATACATTAGAGAAAGGCTAAGAGAAAGCGTGTTCTCTGGGCCCTTCCTGTAAGGCTCTGAAAAAGTTACTAAGAAGTCACAGGAAGACAGAAAACTCACTGAAGAGAGCAGCTAGACAGGTGAACTGAGGACGCTCTGATTGTAGAACGATTGGGTGCAAGCCACCTCGTTAGTGCATGTCTGTCTACTTTTTGAATAAGAGCACAGATTGCAGTTTTGAAAGATTTCATGACGATGGCAGAGCTATGTCACCTCCGTAGGCATAAGGAAGATTCCGTCTCTCTGCCTTTGCTGGTTCTAGAAACTGGATAGCTTCTTAGGTTCATGATTTTCTTCTGCCCCAGAAACTAGCACTGATGATCGAGTCTTACCCATCTGTGTCACTCTGACCTCCCCGGATACTCTCTTCCTTCAGTTGTGTTGTGCCTGTCTCTCTACGTCAAAGTCCAATATTAGTGCTCTTAACCTCATCTCTAGCCATCTCTCCCTCTGTTTCTGGGCCTCAGTACTGTCAGGGTTTCTGGGGAGGAAAACCTTAATTTAGTTGGAGGCTCTGTGCTCTGGATAACCACAAATGGTGAGATCAATTTAAGGTGAAGGGGTTTCACTATAAACTTCATCAGAATTCACTAAAACATGCATAGCAGCGTGTCAGCACGAATTTCATGGCTATCCTGTTCAATTATCCTTTTTCGTCTAAGGTCAATTGATCTCTGAGGGAAACAAGTAACATCTTAACCTTCTCCTCTATTATTGCACTTTTTTTGTGTGTGAAAAACTAGGAAATGGACTGTACAGAAGACAAATTGTGAGGCAACACTAAACAGTTCTAATGTTGTTTGTGTACATGCACACGTGAGTATGAGTGTCTGTGCATTTATTTGCCACTATGTGAAGACTGAGATGCTAAATGTAGGAAATATAGGATAATGAGGGCATGAGGAAGTCTAATACTTTTTTTTCCATTCAATGATTTGCACGTTGAACTGATATATTTTACTACTCCTATGGGATGGTAATGATATTATAGACTGGAGGAATTACACTTACAAATTATTATACTAATGTACTGATTACTGATTGTCAGAGACAAGCCAGACTGAAGACACAGATAAAGACCATCTACCTCTGGTCATAGAATACTACTTTTTCTCCTGAAGATATTGCAAATTCCCACTGACATCACGGAGTAACACATAACAGAGAATATGAAGGCTGTGGAGACAGTCTCTTTCATCAGGATGAAAGACAACCAGGACCATGTTCTTCCATCAAATTGTGATTTGCAAGACTTCATTCTTGACAGAAAGACATAACCCAGGACACATACACAGTGAGCAGAGAAGCCTCGTTCCTATGACCGCTTGTCATCCTGGAGTGAAACTAAGCATTCGACGAAATGGTAATAAGAAGTTTTTGTTGTTGTTGTTTGCTTGTTTTACTCCAAAATACACATATCGACATATAATTGCAGATAGTTTCTGAAATGCCCCTGTCAATGATCCACTTCTTACAACCGTATCCTAGGGCATATAAATTGCTATGACCTTAATAAACAATCTAGAGCAAACTTTTAAACAGAAACGTGTAAGTATCACACACACACACACACACACACACACACACACAGATTTGAAGGAAACCATGACAGTAGATGCAGAGACCACATATAGTTGCCATAAAAGTCAAAGCTCAATAATGTTTGGTCGCAGGACATGAACAATCACAAAATACTTCTCCTTAAATATGTTCAGCACCCAGAAGTTCCCACAGTGTGTATGTAAGGGTGTGAGGAAACACACGGAAAAAGAAGGGGGCTTTAATGGCAGCTGGTTAAAGAAGCCAAAGGCCCAGAGATAAAAAATTAATACTTTAATAAAAATGAACAGTGTTTAAGAAACTCAGTACTGATGATTTCGCGACACATGAAGTCCTGAGGAAACATACTAGATTAACAATCAAGTAGCAATTCAGGGAAACAAAGGGATCCAGAAGGATTTTTCTAATTTATTTATTTATGTTTCTTAAAATTTCTTTTTGAGATATTTTGGGAAAATTGTATGCATGTGTGTCCTTGCAGGTATGTAAACCTGTGAAGTGTGCATGGTACCCACAACAATCAAAAGAGGGCTATGAGTCCCCCAAAACTGAAGTTACAGATTGTTGTGAGCTGCCTTATGGGTGCTGGGACTAGAACTGTGGTGCTCTGCAAGAGCAGAGTCTGTTCTTAGTGACAGTCTCCAGGCCCTTTACAAATACTTATGGGTTTATAACAAATTAGAAGATCCACCTTCTTGCGAAGGTTATTTTGATTTGATCACTAACTAATTGAGTGAAAGTATCTGTGTGTGAAATTTGTTAATTTTAAGTTCTCTTTCTAGTTTGTCAATAAGTTTTCCAACAACAGTACGATCTCAGCAAGTCAAATTTACTGAGCAGACATAGGACTGGAGCAGATAGTGAAAACCTCAACCATCCTCTAAAGTGAAGTTGGCTACTATAAAACACTTTGTCTGTTCTAAACTTTTATACATTACATGTGATTGTGTCTCCGACAAAATTTAGATTGCTGATGGCCTTTAATATGGAAAGCACTATTCAGAAAAAGGGTGGAATCAGAACCAAATCCTGTTAGCCGTATACCAAAAGGAGTTAGGAAGAACAATCTAATAAGAAATAGCCACAGGAAGTAGAGAAAAGTAACCCACAAGTTTAGAAAGTGTCTGAATGGCAGGAACCTCTTTTATGGAGGCTGCTGGTCTCCAAATTGGGACAGGCAGGAGCTTTTGGCTGGATCCCACACAGTGCCTTTATTTGCTGGGGTTCCAAAGCTTCGGCAAACTCACGAACTAGTTATCCATTTGTTATTATTATGCTAGCAAAGAGTGGAGAGGGGAAATCACTAATCTAGGAAATGCATAATCCTTAAAGTGCTTTGTAAAACCCATCTATGGTGAGGACTCCTGTACTTTTAAGTACTGGTCAATTACTTTACCAGTTCGCACAAGTCTGAGGGGCATATTTGCAAGTCTGTGAATGAGTCAAAGGGTTGAATGAGTCAAGAGTCCTAGAAAGGGGGACTGCACACCCATGTTGCAGCTGCTTTGTGCTAGCAGTGGCTATGACGCCATCACTGCTTCTCTGTAGAAAAATTTAACTGGTCGCAACTACAGTTAAAACATCTTCTTCCAATGTTCATTTAGGTGTCATCCACCCAAAGAGCATCAGACCCATCCGATACCTTTTTCTCAGAGGTGGGACCTGGGGCATCAACCCGCATGCAATCAGACATGCCAGACCTCTACTCTTGCCTGATGCGTCTAAAACAAAAAGGGGGAACTGTAGAGAGCTGCGTAATGCCGCGCCTTAAAGATGGAGCTGGTTTTAGCCTTCCACCTTCCCGATGGTGAGTGCTCTCTGTCACAAACAACTCCACATTTGGCTAAGGCTGAAGATCTGGCTTGCTTCCATGTATGTGGACCTATCTGCATTGCCCACGAGGCACGCTGGGGTTGGCTACCCAGAGGCTATTTTAAGCTGTGGGCTGGCTTTCCCCAGGGTCAGAAGATTGTTCAAGGTTCCTGAATAAACTGCATTGAGAAGAAAAAAAAAATCAGAAAGAAGGAGAGGAGGACCTCCCCTATCAGTGGACTTGGGGAGAGGCATGCATGCAGAAAGCGGGGGAGGGTGGGACCGGGAGGGGAGGAGGGAGGGGCTTATGGGGGGATACAAAAGGAATAAAGTGTAATTAATAAAAGTTAAATAAAACAAACAAACAAAAAACATCTTCCCACACACGCATTGATTATTTCTCTTCTCCTTCTCCTCTGCTGTCCCATCCATAATCACTTAGAAACTATTTTAGTTAGCAATATTGGTTCACACGGATCACACATGACCATGCATTGCAGAATGGCTAAGTTAGGCCAGTTGACAAATGCTTTCTCTAATATGCACAGACTTTGAAGATCTAAAAATCTACCATCTTGGCAATGTTCAAGTATGCAGTACATATTTACTAGCTATTATTGACTGTTTTACTATAGCTATCTTGACATGTAAGAAATCTCTTGGGCATATTCCCTGGTCCAAGTGAAATGTTCTACACTTTGATCATCATCTCCCAAAGCCATGGTATAAGGCCCGAGTAAACATTTATTCTAATCTATTACTATGGTTTGACTCTCAGACTCACATATGTAAGTGAGACCAAGTGGTACACATATATTCTGTATATATCTTGATATATATTTTAACATGACATCTTGAAAAATAATTCCTGTCAAACACTGCATAACATTGTTTGCATGTGTTGTAAATTTGGTGCTCCACAGGTCTGACCTTCTCTGACTCAGTGGCAGCAGCTTGGGCAGCTTACACCACTAACTACCTCCTCCAGGTGTGTCACTGTGAGTTGCACTGAAACACACAGTACTCTTGAAAAGATGCCCCTGAATATCAGGGCTCTCTCTCTCTCTCTCTCTCTCTTATTCCCTTTCTGTCTGTTCATTCTTTCTGCCTCCCAGTCTCTCTGTCTGTCTGTCTGTCTCTCTCTCTCTTATGTCCCCTCTCTGAGAAGGCCTTTAGTCCTCCCCTGTCTCCCAATAGACCTCTTGTGCTTGATATGTTGCATGGCATGACTTTGTGGCATTCCTAGACTTCCACCTCCTGGGTATCTTTCATTGCTTTATCTTAAGGGTATCTCTGAATACACTCTACCACTTGTAGAGTCTATATATTTTAAATCTATTTCTGATGATCTATTTCATTCCCGTTGAATTTACACTGAGTAGAGGAATTGCAGAATCATGTGGTAGCTTTGTTTCCCTTTAGCAGCCTTTTTACATTTCCATAGTGACTGCGTATTTTTACTTTCCCACTAATTGTGCAGTGCACAGAGATGCTTTCTTTATCCATATTCTCACCAGCACTGTCTTTATTTATTCTTTAAACTATCACTGCTAATTTGGGTTTACTGGTTTTCCACCTGAAATTAAGAATTTTTCTTTCAAGGTCTGTGAAGAATTGTGTTGGTATTTTGATGGGAGTTGCATTGAATCTGTAGATTGCTTTTGGTAGAAGGGTTATTTTCACTATGTTAATTCTACCGATCCATGAGCATGGGAGATCTTTCCACCTTCTGATTTCTTCTTCAATTTCTTTCTTCAGAGACTTGAAAGACATATAGGTCTTTCACTTGCTTGGTTAGAGTCACTCCAGGGTACTTTATTTGTGGCTATTGTGAAAGGTATTGTTTCTCTAATTTCTTTCTCAGCCGATTTGTCTTTTGTGTACAAAAGGGTTTCAGATTATTACTATTTTTTGGGAAGGTTAATTTTGTATCCAGGCACTATGCTGAAGGTGTTTATCAGTTGAAAGTGTTCTCTGGTAGAAACAATCCTGAACAATAAAAGATCTTCCAGAGGTATCTCCATCCCTGATCTAAAGCTATACTATAGAGTACCAGAAATAAAAAACAGCATGTTACTGGCATGGAAACAGACTGGCAGATCAATGGACTAGAATCAAAGATCCAGAAATAAACCAACACACCTACGGTTACTGATTTTTGACAAAGAAGCCAAAACCATACAATATAAAAAAGATACCATCTTCAACAAAATGTACTAGTCTAACTGGATATTTACATATAGAAAAGTGCAAATAGATCCTGCACAAAACTAAATCTCAACTGGATCAAAGGCCTCAACATAAACCAGACACACTAAATCTGTTAAAAGAAAAAAGTGGTGAAGAGCCTTGAACTCATTGGCACAGGAGACAACTTCTTGAACAGAACACCAACAGCACAGGCCCTAAGATCAACAATCAATAAATGGGATCTTATGAAACTGAAAAGCTTCTGTAAAGCAAAGGATACTGTCAACAAAACAAAGTGAGAGCCTACAGACTGGGAAAAGATCTTCACTAACTGTACATCTTACAGAGTGCTAATATCCTCTATAACATATAAATATTAATATAAGTATATTATTTATATTTATATTAATTATAAATATATTAATCATTATATATATAAACAACTCAATATTTATATATAAAGAGTTCAAGAAGTTAAATACCAACAAACTAAGTAATTCAATTAAAAAATGGGGTAGAGAGCAAAACAGAATTCTCAACAGAGGAATAACCAATGATAGAGAAATACTTAAAGAAATGCTCAATGCTTTTAGTTATCAAGGAAATGAAAATCAAAATGACCACGACATTCCACCTTACACCCATCAGAATGGCTAAGATCAAAAACTCAAGTGACAACACATACTCGAGAGGATATGGAGAAATGGGAACCTTCCTCAATTGCTGGTAGGAATGTAAACTTGTACAACCACTTTGGAAATCAACCTGGTGCTTTTTCAGAAAATTAGGAACAGTGCTACGTTAAGATCTAGTGATATCACTCCTAGGTATATATCCAAAATATGCTTAAGTATACAATAAAAACTCAACTATGTTCATAGCAGCTTTATTCATAATAGCCAGAGTCTGGAATCAACCTAAATGTCCCTCAACTGAGGAATGGATACAGAAATTGTGGTATATTTACACAATGGAATACTACTCAGCAATTAAAAACAAGAAAATCATGAAAATTGCAGGCCAGTGGAATGGAACTAGAAAAGATCATTCTGATCTTAACCCAGAAGCAGATAGACAGACATGGTATACACTCACTTATAACTGGGTATTAGCCAAATAATATAGCATAAACATACTAAAAATCTATATTCCTAAAGAAACTATACTCCTAAAGAAACTAAACAAGAAAGACCCTAGGGAAGATGCTCAATCCTCATTTAGAAGGGCAAATACAATAGACATTGGAAGCAGGAGAAAACAGGGAACAGGCAGGAGCCTACCACAGAGGGCCTCTGAAAGACTCTATCCAGCAGGGTACCAAAGCATGTGCTGAGACTCATAGCCAAACTTTGGGCAGAGTACAGGGACTCTTATGGGAGAAGGAGGATATAGAAAGACCTGGAGGGGCAGGAGCTCCACAAGGAGACTAATAGAGCCAAAAAATCTGGGCCCAGGAGGGCAGGGGGCTGCAGAGATTAATGAATCAATCAAGGTCCATTCATGGAGAGACCTAGACACCCTCCTCAGATGTAGCCCATTGACAACTCAGTCTCCATGTGGGAACAGGGGCAGTCACTGGCATGAACTCAGTTGCCTGCTTTTTGATCACCTCCTTTTGGCGAGATGACCTTACTAACACAGAGAAAGGGGAAGCAGACAGTCCTGATGAGAGCTGATAGTCTAGGGTAAGATAGTTGGGGAGGAGGACCTCCTCTATTACTGGGCTAGGTAAGGGACATAAGGGGATGAAGAGAGAGAGAGGGTCCTACTAAGAGGAGAAGAGGGAGGGGGTTACAGCTCTGATACAAAGTAAATAAATTGCAAATAATAATGGCATTTCTACTATAGTGATTTTAATTTACACCTGATGTTTAGTGATATCAAACATTTTTTTTCATATGCCACTTGGACATTTTCATGTTAAAGGGTTAATAGACAAAATGTATAAGTAATTTAGGCAACCCAACAGAAGGTAAACAGACTTAAGAAAAAATATATGCAAAGGTCCCAACAGATAGAATAAGCATCAAAAGGATAAACATCTATTTTTAGCCAATGACTAAATAACTGTAAGACCCCAAGCATTCTAGGTAGGAACCTTATAGGTTAGTCTGTATGGGATCTACACATCCCTCTTTGCTTATTTTACTCCATGTGACAACATCTCCTTTGCTCAAACCAATTTGGCCATATTGACCTAATTCAGTGTCCAAAAGGAAGTTTGTCGAAATCAGTACTTCATTCAAGTATACCACTTGGTGAGAGAGACACTCCTACTAAATTGTAGTTAAGATTAAAACTCCACCTGCTTTGAAACACATCAACTTATTTTCTCAACATCTGACAATCAATTTGTAAACTCAGAGGGTTCCGTCCATGATGATAATCTAGAAAGTATTTCTTCCTTAAGTCACAAAGTTAATAAGAATTTGAACCTAAACCTTACAATTCCCTGTCACAGGGTTTGGGCCATATGCAACCCAATTCTGCATATGTGAATAAAGGTTTTTGGTGATGGCATCTGAATCTAATGTGATATTTTCACCACAATGTGAGTATAAATTTGGTATTAATAACAAATCAAAAAAATTGCTTTCAAAGCTAAAAACAATATATTAACTCCCAAATACTTAGTGATGATGAAATATCACACCATCATAGTTAAGGAATCCAAAACTCTGGTTATTCTTTGGCATCTGGGGGCTCCAGGCTCCCAGATTACTTGTATTTGAAATATTGAGGCATATTTTTGTAGAATCCTCACACGGACTCTGAAAGCTGTAACCCTTTGGGCTGTAAGGCCCCATTTTCTCTTCTAGAAATAATGGGAGTTAGCGGGTGTGTTATTAATTCTCTCATCAGTGTGTTTTTGAAAAGAGTAGTCCAGTGTTTTCCTTCCAAGGACTTGATTATTTTTCAGTTCTAGCGGATCTTTAAACAGTGCCCCAAGCACAAATGTAATCAGCAGTAATAAGTGTGTGGTTGCATAAGCTCATGTTTGAAAACATCTTTGGTGTTCTGTGTCTCCAGGGATCACTCATTAGTCACCAGGCTCTATGCAGTCAAATGTGTTCTATGCTAAAAGACCTAGCCTGAGCAGCCTCTTAGCCTTGCACGGACTGGGCTTAGGTAGAAGGTCATACTCTCATTAGTAACACATAGCCACACTAGTTTTCAGAGTCCTCTTGCCCAGAGAGATAAGAGACAGTATGCTAGAGAAAAGGAATTCCCTTCTCCCTCCTCCTCCTCCTCCTCTTTCTTTTCCTTCTTCCTCTACTCTCTTTTTATTCATTTTTTTTTTACTTAGTGTTGTTTTCAATTGATCTCCAAACAGGAGCATTGTACCACTGAAAATATCAAAGCCCCATTTTCACATTAAAGCTTGTCTTAATGGTCCATTTGAAGATATTCTTCCTCCTCTTAATGAGCTTATATACATCAGCTTATATACAGGACCGAAAAAGAATAAAAAACAAGGCAAATAGTTCACCATTATATCTGTATATTTTTGCTTTTTAAAAAGTGAGTCAATGTAAAAGAAAAAGTCTACTTTAATAAACACAGTTTTCCTAGAAAAGATTAGACAGTGAGTGAATTACTGAAGGTTAACTTCTAAGATGAATCAAACTGTAAAATCAGGGGCTTTACAACCAACTTTTGTATTTTAGGATATTTTGTTCCTTTGTAAGTTTAACATTGCCATCTTTAGATATATGTTTAAAATAACTGAAGGTTTTAATCATGATTATTATCGACATTAAGATATCTAAAATTAATGAACACATTTCTCCTATACTCAATGCTATTTGTATACCAGTAGACCTGGAAAAAAGTAAAAATGGACTAAATAACATCTTATTGCATTAAAATGACACTCTTCTACATGCAGCAACTCAATGCCATCTGCGGTTTTTCCTCATGTAGAATGAAAGACTGTGTATATGTTGCTCAGAACGTTTCACAACAACACTCAACCTGATCCCCATGTTTAAGACCTCATACTACAAAATAAGTGAAAAGCCTAAAATAGGTACACTGATTGATTCCCTGCTTGACTTCAAAATTCTCTTCCTAATTGAATGCAATCATCAGGCTTTATCCTAATAATTTAGAAACTTTTTTTTTTGACGGTGGTTACATCTTATACTTTACTGCCAACCGGGTTTGCATGTGTGGGCAACTGTTGGTAAGAAATTAATATATACGTATATGTATTATAACATAGATAGGAGTTAAAATATTTAAAGATATTTATTGAAGGCATTTACTGAAGACATTGAAAGAAATACCAAGAGAGTTAATGACATCCTCTGAACACTCATCTGGAACAGTACACTAAGTACTATTGAAAATTATGCATATTAGTGCTAACATTAAAGTGTCTTAGTCCTGTGTCAGATAGGTAATTATTGTCTTTGCTGTGATGAATAATTCAAATCAACGATCGACATAGTTAGGCATTTGTCTTACATATTTAAGTACGTGATAGGAGGGCTGGAAATTTATAATTAGGTTTGTGTAACTCCGTAATAAAGAGATAATTATCCCAGGGTGTCTTCGTGTTATTCAAACAGGTGTGCTATTAAAGTTTCTTATAATACAATATGTATAAACAGATGGTGTCTACTAAATGCATAACTGACAGTATTGTCCTGGTATTTTCAAATGCTTATGAATACATACCACAAAGAGCTTTGAAAGCTGTAACATCTTATACCGAAGGAGAAGCTTAATAGGCAGTCATCCCACAACTCTTTAGCTAAAACAAGAAATTCAACATCCAAGCGCATAGCCATGTGTCTTGATCCATTTCCAGAGCTGCTTCTATCATAGCAAGAATGTACTCTGACTGTATTTCAAAACACTATGCACTTTATATAGAGCAGGGTTTCTCAACCTCCCTAATGCTGTGACCCTTTAACACAGTTCCTCATGTTGTGGTGACCTCAACCATAAAATTATTTTTGTTGCTACTTCCTAACTGTAATTTTGTAATTTTGTTATTAATTTTAATGTAAATACGTGATATACGATTCCTAGGAAAGAGTCATTCGACCCTCAAAGTGGTCACAACACACAGGTTGAGAACCACTAATCTAAAGGGACTGTGATGTTAACCCTCAGTATTAAGCTAGAAAATCATTAATAATTAGAAAAATCTTCATCACCTATTAACTAAGAAACAGGAAATTTAAAGGAGGGAACACATACGTTTTTTTTTTCCATAAAATTTGTTTCCAGTATTATAAGATAGTAAAGTATAATTTAAATTGATATCATTAAGAAAACAATACATAATACAGTCTTAGGATCTCTTTGTAAAATTGGTTGTCATGAATAAACTGCCTAGAAATGGCTTGTTTTGTAATGAAATTGTGATTAGATTTTTTTTTAAAGAAAGGGGCTATTACAGATTTCCTATTACAGACTTTCTATTATTTCAGTTTCTGTTCAAAGCTTCCTCTGTATTTCTGAAACTATATGCAAATAATGAAAATTGTATCAGAAGATGTTTAAGACTAATGCCACTTTAAAAGCCTTGAAGAGTAAAACAATGCTTCAAGTAGATACATACTTCTGCCTCATAGTTCTCGAGAGCCATATAAATCATTGGACTAATGTATTCAAGCAGAGGATTCTATTTCATCTTTGATGTTTCCTGTGTTCCTTTAAAAAAATGAAACACTGTGTACATTTTAGGATTTCTGCCAGGGAAGCATTGGAATCCAGGTGGTCTATCCCTATTCCTGATTGACTTGCCTTCATCAATGATAGTCCCTAAAAACTGTCACTCATGATTGGAGCACCTGAATCATAAGAGTGTGGTCCAAAAGTCCATCCACAGTAGGGGGAGGGCAGTGATTTAGGCAGGAAAAAAAAAACCTCACCAGACAATAACTGAACAAACATTGGGCCTCGGAGAAACCAAGATCTAAAAATGGTGGCAACAATTACAAGTTCGGTGCTGTTTGGATTCCTTAGTATCTACCATGTAGTAGAGAGGTTGACAGGGGAAGGCTTGGTGACTTATCATAGACATGATGCTGACTTCAAAGGATGTGCTTGTAACATGTAGATACAGCCAGTACAAGAGAGTGCTTGCCGGTGAGTGCAGAATAAAACAGGCATTTTTCAGTATGCCTGATTTATATCCTTTACATCCTCACCCGAAGACATTACTAAGTCACTTATACTCCAGGAATAAGTTATTATTATTTTTGAACATCTGTCCTTCCTTCCCTCAGTACTTTAAATGGATAAGAGAGAATTATATATTTTAAATCCTTCTAAAAGGCAGGCATCTCTTTACTAAGATTGTCACCTCTTGGAGAGGTGACAATGGTTTCCCTGTGACTGTGTCCCTAGGCACAGAAAGGTGACCTCAGCTCTGCATACTTCTGGCTCATTCCCCAAATCTTAATAGTCACTCAAGTTCATTGCCTAGGGCTGTACTGCCAGAGAAAGTGGCATGGGAATGATGTCCTAGAGATTCCATCAATCTAGATAACGCTCATTTTAAATTGACATTTTTTGAATGAATATAAGCATAGAATTTAACACTTTTAGTTTGAGAGGAAAATTGCAGTTTAATATTGTGCAACAAAGAAACATCAGCCTAATAATGAATAGTCACCTTAGAAAATTCTATTAGGAAAAGACAGAATACCTTTTCTACATTTTGAACTACTATTAAAACATATAACATCAGAACAAATTACATATTATTTAGACTAATAAAATAATTCTGTATTACAACTTGAGAGACTAGAATCAATGTATAAATCAATATGCCAGTTAGTTTTAGATTACTACTTACTTGTTGACAGCAACAGATTTTAGTCGGGAGGAAATTCAGAGAATAGATATGAAAGGGAAGTTTATTATGCTGATTTTAATGTCATCAAATGGATTTCTGAGAGGGAACCTGGAGTCTTGGTGACCCATCAGCAGGCCTGAGGGATTTGACGTCATTAGACTTCCACCTACCCTCCCTACAAAGAGAGTGTCGATCAACAGCTGGAATGCAAGGATAAGCATATGTACTCAAACCACCGCAGTTTTTATATAAAGTGTCTGTGCCAGCCAGCAAACAGTGTTTTGTTCTGTTGTGGCTACATAACTCACGTCACTGACTCCTGTGGTTACCTCTGTGGAATACTCCTGAGTGGCCAAGCCTTCACCTGTTTCTACAGAAAAGCAAGATTTACTTCATAGATGCCAATAACTTACAACTCAGGCAACAGAGACTTTAGTTCTTCATGTAATAATAAACTACCGAAAGTAATGAAAACAAGAATGAAAGAAAATATTTATAGTGTTTTATAAAATACCATTAGAATATAAGAAATTCACACACACACACACACACACACACACACACACACACACACGCCTACTCTTTCCAGACTTCAAAGTATGGTGTTTGAAATAATTTAGGTTGGTAAATGTGTTTACCATTTGTTTACAATTTTAGTTAATGGTTATATAAAAAGCATCTGAAAGCAATGCGAACACTTATGTAATTTTCTTATAAGCTATCAAATAAAATACAGAAAGTTACTGCTGGAAAGATGGCTCAGTGGTTAAGAGCACTGGCTGCTTTTCTAGAGTCCTGAGTTTAATTTCCAGGAACCACATGGTGGCTCACAACCATCTATAATGAGATCTGATGCCCTCTTCTGGCGTGCAGGTGTACATGCAGATAGAGCACTCATGAGTAAAAATAAAAAAATCTTAAAAACAAAATAGCTTAATATTGTTTGAATTTTTTTCTGAGAAGCTCAGGTACTGCAAGTGCAAACTACAGTAGTATAAAGACTCATTTGGCCTAAAATGTTCCTTTCTCAAAACACCCGCGGCTCCAGTCTTGGGATCATCCTGCCTATGTCCACTGTGTAATGTGTTAATTACAGAACAAAAGTTATTTAAATTGTAGATGTGTTTTACAAGGAATGAGTCCGCCTAAGCAAGTCCACCCAGGAATATACCTCTGAGTCTTTACATTTTCATGCAGTTAAAAATGTTCTACAACATACCACATTAACTCATGATCAAGCAGCGCCTGTCTCTTTGGGTTATTAATGGACAATATTCCCGTAAAACACTTGCTTAGTTCAGTGGGAAGAGCATGATGGTTGCTAATCACATGTCATTTGCTCTCTTCCTAGTGCAGAACTTTGTGAGAGGAGGAGCACCTGTCTCTTACATGATACTGAGCACAAAGGCGTATGTGGTAGGGATTTGCCATCTGCTTTGACCATGCAGTACACAGTGGAACTCTCACCTCCACCTTTAGCTGGCTGGTCCTCAGAGAGCCTCCCACACCTGGATGGGTCCCTATCGGTCACATGGCCCCGACGGGCCCCATGGCAACCCTAGGAACCAGAATTTCTTCCCCAAACTCAACTTGATTGTGGGTGTATATGTGAAAGACCATGGGTATTCAGAAATGAGACCTGGGTTTTTGTGGTTTTTCTTTCTTTTTTTTTTTTTAAGATCAGGGTAACAAACTAAACATTTTTTTTTTGCATACACACTCACACACATATCCTCTCACCCATGCACCCTTACACAAGTGTGTGTGTGTAGCTACTTGGTACTTCAGAATGTGATCTGAAGTTTATATCAACAAAAACTGAAGCTCTTAAATGAAGCTCTAAAATGACTATTCATTAATGTGCTTCCATATATTCTATATTTTATTTTTCTTCTTACTCTTTATTTTTACTTTGAATGATCCTTGGCTTTAGAAAGCCCATTCGTTGAACTGAGCACAGAATTAAAACCAGTCTCAATAACCCTGACGGCATATGCTGTAGTTCACAGGAACTACAAAGAAGTATGAATCATAGCTTTATACATTGGCATGAGCAGTTTAGGCTGTGATTAGAGGACTTGGGTAGCAAACACTCTGGAAATACAGCTGTGTCTGCGGATACTAATGGAATGATTAGAATTCAAGACTGTTGAGAGACTGGAGCGCTGTTAAGTCCAAAGTCTAATTACTTTATCTTGGGCTTGCTTTAGCCCCGAAAACAGCCATGACTGGACCACTCTTTGTCAGAACTAACATCTTAAGACTAATACATTAAAAACCTATTGAAATACCTTAACACATCTTACCCCATCTGGCTATATCTGTCTCTCTGATGTACCTGCCAATGTTTTAAACTTGCCTTGATTTATGACTTTATTTGTTTTGTAAAACTTCCCCCAAACTGTTTCCAATATGGGCTAGGGTTACTCAAAACGGCTCTAGAACAAACTACTTTACTCCCTTTAAAATGCAGACTCTATTTTTTTTGCCCCTGACAGCCTACAACATGAAATCTCAGAGTAGACACAAAAACATCCATCTTAGGATGGCAAACAGTAAGGTCCCCTCCCTGAAATATAGTGAATTCTACCTTTTAAAACTTGATTCTTCATTAGGCAGCCATGTTCTTCATCATCTTCTTGAAAGACATGTTTAACAATGGAAACACAAACAGCATCTCAAGATTACCCCCTGAAATGTATTCGGTATACTGAGAGAAAGGTGTATCTATTTCTGGCAATTGCAAACCTAAGATTTTAGGCACCAGGTGTTCAGCAGCCTTGGTATTTCCCCACAAAGACTGATAGAATAAAGCCAATATCTTGGGACACAAATAAAATACATCAGAGGAACTATAGTCCTCAAGAGGCTGAGTCTCTGGTTGGAGTCAAACCTAGAGAGTTCTCCTAAACAATGTTATTCCATTGGTTTATTTGAGCTCATTTTATTTCTCTTCCAACCAAAGGCCTAACAAATATTAGCAGACTATTTTTAAAGGATTCACTTAAAACTGGAAAGCATGTACATGATTCTGGAATAAAGTTAAAAATACCTAAAATTATTTAAACCTCCTATTCTCTACAGGACACTACATTTGGTTTATTTTTCATATGTGAACATACGGAGTCACACAGTTTTGGGCATTTTCATCTATTAACAAAAGCTTTGCTATTATAATTAATTATAAATGATTTTCTCCTTTATGGAAAAGAGGCAGAACCAGATTGGTGAGAATACTTGACTTTTAAACTGTATGAGAGAATTAAAAAAAAAAAAAGAATGTCACATTAAATCTATCCAATCAATTTTATGTTTCTGTATTGAAGTGTTGATTTCAAATAAGGCCGTTGGTTTTTATATTTTCTTTTAATCTGGTAAATATTAGATTATATACTTTAAATCTTCTCTTGAGAACAGGCTTTTCTGATCATGTTATTTCTCTTTTGTTTTTCCAAGGTTCCTGACACAGCGCCTGCCTTTCCTTTTATCATCACCTCCACTGGGTCTGGCTTCCTCTGCCCTCTCATTTTCTTGTCTCCCACTGACTCTGTGCTTCTCTTATCTCCACAGCTTGCTCCTTGGGCTTCCTTTTCAGCATCTCCTGTCTTCTTTGAACTTCAGTTCCTGACCACATTCCTTCCCTCTCCTCCTGTCTATCTCACTGCTTATCAGAATCCACATAGAAAAACAGGACAAACAAAATCACCTGACATCATAAGTAAGCGTTTGAGAGATCTCATGCTCGTTTTATTAAAGGCAAAGAACATGATATGAAATGCTGAAAGTGGATCATTGTTAAAGGACTCAGGAGTCAGTTCTAACACTATTAAAGGTAGGAGATGAGGGAAGGGGCCACAGCAGGGATACAAATTGAATAAGTTGTAATAAATGATAACAATAGTTTAAAAAAACAGAACAAAAAGTTTTCACAATATGAATAAACAATTTCAGTTTCATAAGGATAATATAAATTAGTGTTAGAAAAAAATTGCAATGTTTTTGAGCACAAATCTAAATTGGTCACAAAATTAAAAAACCTGAAAAAATTTCCATTTGAGTATTTACTTTGGTTAGTTCTTTTTTTTTCCTTCCTTTTGCCTGGTCAGAAATAACTAGCAAGTGTGAGGTTAAATTCCCTAACTAAGTGCTTCACTTTTTAAATCCTGTAGGCTCTAAATAGTACTTGAGTACTAGCAAAGTACATTTCACTAATACATTTATTTTTAAATAAATCCATCTTTTCCAATTGACACACAAATAAAAATACACACAGATGGATTAAGAAAACCAATAAAACAATTTTTTCCAGACTCAAGCTCCGTATATTTCAGCGAACTTCTATGTAATTAGAATGGCCATTCCTTCCTAAGCCAGGCCGCTTTGCATAGGGTTTTGTACTTTTTCTATCAACTATATTATCCATCTATCTACTACATATCTATCTATCTGTCTGTCTACCTACCATCTATCAATCAATCTTATTTTATTGTTCTTGGTATTACCACTTGAATACCTAGAATGTTTAATTCATTATCCACTATAAAAAAGGATAAACTATAACAGAGTTAAAATTAGAAAAATAAGCCGTTCTGTAACCTCTTCCATGGCTCATGTGTCTTTTCTCAATATGTTGTCTTTCCTCATCACTTGATATTAACCTGCCTTGATCTCCCTTCTAAATTGTATTCTCTTACACCTGAACACACACACACACACACACACACACACACACACACACACACACACACCATACTATAGGCTAGGAACCAGTTTTAACTCCCATGAATGAAAAGCCCAGCAAGATCCTTTGGACATTCATTTTTAAGCAACAATACGTACTTTTCAAGATAGAAAATGTCCCTCGGCTCTTGGTGAAACAGTCAAGTTTTCTCGAGGGAACTGGTTACGGCTTAGGCTCTCTCATCGGACATCCCTAACTTGTTCACAATTTATGTCGTGGAATGAACCAACAGCGCTAAGTTGATTAAAGCAACAACTCTTTTTGAAAAACGTTCTCAAAATATCCTTGTACATCACCAGCGTAGATAACTGACCCCTTCTACTAGCTTCTCTCACCGGTTCTTCGACCTTTCCTGAAACAAGTGGAAGGAACTGGTGGCTAGTTTTTTCCCGCAACCTCAGTGATGATGGAAACACCCACGCTCAACTACTCTGCCATCTCCTATAATACATATCTATAATTCATATCTCAAACAATGAATGCTGCAGAAGAAGAGGCCACTAAATATGTAACCACTTTAACGGAGGTCCTGGTGGAAGTGGAGGAAATCCTGTGCCTCTTAAACTGCTGCTCCAGCCTGTGTTTGTACCAGCGGCATTCGATGGCGGTGGTACCGGCATTCTTATCCATACCCTCTCGTTGATTTTGGTGCTCCATCTTTGGTGTTTTTTTAATGGGACTAGAAACATCATAAACAATGTAAGATGTTAATCACTAAGTGTCGATTCAAATGACAGTGAAGTGCAATGTTAGATGAAACCTGTGAATTTCTCCTGTGTCCATGATCTCTGTGTTTATAGTTTTCTTACACAGACTAAATGGACTTTGGGGTAGGGGAGGGTCTGGGCTCCATTTATGACTGATAAGAAGGAATGATGCTCAGAACTGTCTTCTTACACAAAAATTCACTGTTATGCTAGTTCCTAAACTATGGTGAAGACACAGACATATAACTTAGTTCAAAGGCAGAAAACCAGCACATGGAGATCCTCTGTCCCTCAGGCCAAGCACCACAGTGCAGGGATCTAAGCTAGAGGGTTATGCTTGTCATATTTGACATCATTTGATAAGTCCACTTTATTTCTGTTAAGCCACCCTGAAGACGTGCAACATCATACTTAAACATTTAGGAGAGGCTTAAGAATTGTTACAGGTCTGTTTGACAACAGTCACGAAAGTAAATGTGTCTGGAATGGCAAACAAATACTTCTTGACCGCAGTCACACATTTGAGCTGTTCAGACATGTTACGATGAATTGAAGTGTCTTTTCCAAACACATGTTTTATGCAGAAGGTAGTTGCCCAAGTTTCTGTCATCCTGAAATAATCCTCCTTTGCTCCCTGCCTTTAAAGCATTTGCTGTGACACAACTGAAGTAGATGCTAGCGACTTGCCACCACCATCCTCTGTTTGTCACGATTATATATTCAGCTAAGGCATGTGCTGGAGACCATCTGCAAGGGACATTATTTCTTCTGTCCCTTGAGGAATAATACGTCTCATTTGAAGATGAGCCCACCTTGCTTTTTGTGAAAGCAGGCATGCGCCAGGTGGTCGGCATAAAACAAACACAAAGAGGAGTACTGTGGGGGACTCAAAGACAGGGCTCTGGCAGCAAGCCTTCATGATGTTGCTGTGCAATGCAACAGGTGGCAGATGCTGACACCTCCATGTCATGCGTGGAGACAAGCTGGAGCATGAGTCACTCTGAGTAGCTCAGATTCCACGAGGCACCCGGAGCAGATGTTTGGAAATGTCAATGTTCAAAAAAGGTAGAATCTAATATCACCTTGAAACCCTATTCTTGTCAACCCTCCTCCTTATTCAGGGGCTGAACTGAAGTTGCTCACTGGAGCAAAGACCCTAGGACTGCTCAATACTATTTTTTTTTTCTTTTCCTAAGTGACATGTAAACCTGCAAACTTTCTGAGAGCTCTTGATTGCAAGCTGCCAACAGACAAACTCACTGTTGGGTCAATTTTAACTAAGTGTAAAAAGGCATATGATGGTCACCTTGAATATCAGAAACACCCACCACCAATATTTCCCTGTTCTGAGCACATCACATAGATTATAGTAATTGCAGTAGAAAATGAAACCAAGAAAGAGCACTCTGTATTTTAACAAGGCCCGAGCCATCGTATGTGGCCTTGGTAACCCAGTGGTTCTGGCTGTGCTAATGGCACAGAATGATCAAAACAGCCCTCCGAATTAATTTCAGATTAAACCAAATGCAATAGGGTAAGTACTAAAAGAGAAACCCATCTGTGGACTTGCTATTCCCCAGCAAGCCTTCTTCACCTGTTTTCTTTTAGGTTTGATCAAAAGTATAGAGAAGTCCACTGAGTAACTTATAGATTAGAAATGTGAGCCCACAGTGGGTAGTCCCCAAATCATTACTAAGATAAGAAAATAAAGAATACATTCCCTTGAAGGTAAGCCATAGGGAATTTTGAAATGATACCGGGAGCTAGGCAGAAGAGGCATTTTCAAATTACCATTCATACAGGATGGATCTCTTAGTAACAAACGATTTCCATGCACTCTCCATGATAGCTGTCAAACGCTATGAAGCTGAGCAGTTGGCACAGTTAAACCTGTTAACATCATCTGTGATCCTTGTCCATAGTTAGTCTAAGACAGAAATACATAATGAGTAAACAAGGCATGTGAGGGACACCCTGCAGGTGGCCATGGCAGGCAGGGAAGCAAACCGTAAAGAGAAGAGAATAAAAATCTCAGTTCAGATAGACTCTGTCAACCTAGACTAAGATTTGGGGAGTCTAATGGCTTGTGGTTTATTCCCCCAAAATATAAACACAGTGTAATTAAAAAAATGTTTCCTGGTATAATACAATCCCCAGTGCACAAGGAAGTATAATCACAGAAAAACTCAATCCAGGGTACATGTCCTTTCTTCCAAGAAGATGGCTTTTACAGATAGGCTACCTGTGCTGGTTTAAGGGGCTAAGGAAAGGTCTGGCCTGGTCTTACTCATACAGATAGTGAGGGTCATCTGGTTATTAGCCACCTCTGGTCCTGGCAGTGAGAACTTGGGGAGACTCTGGCTATAAGGGACATTTAGATTACTAGCCACCTCCAGTCCTGGTTGCAGGAACTTCACTTGGCCAGGCTCAACAGATAACACAGATCACCAGGCTGTTGACCACTTTCAAGTCTCCATCATTCTGGATGCAAGAACAAGCTTTCCATCTTTCCCACCCAGAAAGATGATCCTGTGTGCGTGACATTCTTGGCTGCTCTAGAGATATGTAGGTGTGAAGACTTTCATGCTGAGCCCCCAATAGGCACACAGAATTAATTCATATCTGTTGCCATAGGTATATAGGCTTGAAACAGCCTTCAATCTGATCCAATGTCATCAGCTCACCTCCTACTCCAGAACATACTTATAGAATTCTCAGCTTACACTGTCCCTGAATCTTTGGTTTTAACACCGGATTTTTTCAAGGTGGGTCCCCAATATGTAACAAATTAAAAAAAAAAAAACCTTAAGCAAACTCTTGCCTTCACTGAGACTGTTTCCATGTTTAGTAAGCTATGTGACCTTCATTCTTCAATGACGCTAAGTAGGGCAGTCCCATGTTCTTACTGTCACTCCTGAATTTTCAAACAAATTTTAAATATATTGCCCTTCCACTTTTAGATATAATATTGAATAGCTTATTAGTCAGTGATCTATATGAACATCAAGGATTCTTCACCTATACAGAGCAATGCTTGTTATTAAAAAATAACATGTTGTCTCCAGCAAAGAGCTCACATAATGAGACTAGAGTGCGCATTCCTTCCTAGACACTGTCTCTATGCCTACTGTCCTAGAGTAGAGGGGGAACTTTGCTAAACATTTGCATCAAGCAGGGAATCTTTTCTCCTTTAATTGGATAATAGGAAATTTCATCAGCTGTTGGGAGAATAATCTCCAGGCTGCCCCACAGGCTTAGGAAAGTCAATAGGAACCCAGTAACCACACATATTATTCGAATTTCAAACATCTTACTTAGACCTCAAACTGAAGTTAATCCCATAATCACACAGGGAAATAATCCATAATGCCATGTCTCAGAGTAATTACGATGACATCACCTTGCTATTTTTGAAGGAGATTTCACAAAGTACATAATCCTATGTCTGATCTGCAATGGTCCCTCAGAATGAGCGACTAACTAGGTTCCCTCTGCTTTGCTGAATGACAGATTTATGCATCAGTTGTCTGCGGTGATGCACATCGCTCTATATGCTGCTTAAAATGACACATGCTCATTTTTATTTGTGCATGCAGATCAGTTTTATATAAAGATTTTGAGATATTTTGGTTTAAAAGACAGAAACATGTTGAAGGGTTTATAGATCATTTTGCTTTATTCTTTGAAGTAGTCAAACTTATAAAATGTCTCTACAAATCATTATCTGATCATTGACACAAGAGGATGTTCTAAACTCCCTCCTTCTTCCTACTCTCCCTTTAGACCTTGTATATTTCAGATACATGGTTGAAGTATTCTTTTATTTAACTTATTTATATTTTCATTAATTACAGTTTATCCACTTTGTATCCCAGCTATAGGCCGATCCCTCATCCCCTCCCAATCCCATCCTCCCTCCCTCATCTCCTCCCATGCCCCTCCTCTAGTCCACTGATAGGGGAGGTGCTCCTCCCCTTCCATCTGACCCTAGCTTATCAGGACTGGCTGCATTGTCTTCCTCTATGGCCTTTAAAGGCTGCTCAGCCCTGAGGTGGAGGTGACCAATGATTCATGTCAGAGACATGACCACTGATTCATGTCAGAGACAGCCCCTGTTCCCCTTACGAGGGAACCCACTTGGATACTAAGCTTCTATGGGCTACAGCTGAGCAGGGGTTCTAGATTATATCCATGAATGGTCCTTGATTGGAGTATCAGTCTCAGAAAAGACCCCTGGGCCCAGATTTCTTGGTCCTGTTGCTCTCCTTGTGGAGCTCCAGTCCCTTCCAGGTCTTTCATTTCCCCCTTCTTTCATAAGATTCCCTGCACTCTACCAAAGTTTGATTATAAGTCTTGGTGTCTGCTTTGATACCTTGCTGGGTAGTGTCTTTCAAAGGCACTCCATGGTAGGCTCCTGTCCTGTTCCCTGTTTCCTGTTTTCTCCCTCTTCTGATGTCCTTTCCATTTGCCTTTCTGAGTGAGGACTGATTACCTTACCCAGGGACCTCCTTTTTGCTTAGCTTCTTTAGGTGTACAGATTTTAGATGTTTATCCTATATTATAGGTCTAGTAATCATTTATAAGTGAGTATATACCACGTGTGTCTTCCTGCTTCTGGGATACCTCACTCAGGACAATCTTTTCTAGTTCCCACCATTTGCATGCAAATTTCATGATTTCCTTGTTTTTAATTGCCAAATAGTATTCCATTGTATAAAAGTACCACAATTACTATATCCATTCCTCAGTTGAGGGACATCTGGGTTGTTTCCAGATTCTGATTATTATGCATAAATCTGTTACTAACATGGTTGAACAAATGTCCTTGTTGTATACTTCAGCATCTTTTGGATATATGGCTAGGAGTGGTATAGCTGGATCTTGAGGTAGCACTACTTCTAATTGTCTGAGATAGCACCAGATTGATTTGCAAAGTGGTTAAAAGGTTAAGGTATACTTCATAAGTATTTGATAAGCAGTTGTTCCCTTTCACTAGTAGACAAAACACACCATATATTAGCCATAGTAGCCATCATCACTCATCCACTATTGAAGACATTTTTTAGATATTTAAAAATAATTTATTTTACTCTCTCTCTCTTTCTGTCTGTCTCTCTGTGTGTTTCGCACATATGAGTTAGTATCAAACTTCCAAGAGCTGGTGCTACAGAGCTTGTAGGACACCTCATGTGGGCACTGGAAACCAACTCCAGCCTGGTGGAAGAGCATGAAGTACTCTTAACAACTGAGACGCGTTTTTAGCCCCAGGTTACTTTGAATAAAGAGTGACCAACTATTTACATTAAACTGTTTTTCTGTGATGAAAAACCTCAAAAACAACAAGAGAAAGTATTTACTGTGATAAAAATGATTTATAACATTTAATTTTCCTGACTGGAGCTTAAAGAAGGTTAAATGTTATTAACATGGAATTTCAGAGTCTATTTAACAATCTTTTCAGTCCCAAATGAGCTACTTTTAAAAATAATATTGCATGATACTGCAGATATATAATTTACATACATCTACTTTGAATTGTTTTGCAATATGTATAATATTTTGTTTTGGATTCATTACAGATGCAAAAGTATTTTCAAATACTGAAAACTAGAATACTGAACAAAACATTTTAAATATTAAAATGAACTGGAAAGAATTCCTTTGATTCTGAAGATGAATTAAGGGAACAAAAGAGTTGGTTAGTCCCAGCCAATTATGAAAAGAAGCCTTTGAGTCTTTAGCATTGTCAACAGGAATTAGACACAGTATGGGACGTGGTTTAAACAAACCAACACACATGACTTCACGGTGGGGAGGTCTAACAGACACAGCTTCATCCGGTGACCAGTGGTCGTCAGCAGAGAAGTCATAAATCCTGCTGAATGTGTAAATCATGGGTTTGACACAATGAAATCATGAACTATGCCTGCCAACTCCCTCCCCAAGCCCTGACTCTGTCAGAAATCTGACAAATCCTCAGCACTGACTTAAAATACACTACCCTTCCAGAGTGCCAATACCACTAACAAGAAAAGTCGAATTTGTCATGGCCTTTGGATGGCACGGGTCAAATCAGTGTGTGGTGGCACTGTGGCTGGCACTTGGAATTAAGGACATTCCATGAATGTGAGGTGTGGCTCTTAGTCAATCCTGGTCACGCACCAATGCTAGCAATAGATGGTTCTGCTTGCTGTAGATCATAGATACTTCATACAATCTGTTTTGTTGTCTTCTAAATCTAAGTTGTTTTAAACACGCCTGGTGTTCCTTAAAGCACCAGAATATGTGTGTGGCTATGCATCGGATGAAGGACACACAGCACAAGGTGTGGAGAGAATCCACATGACCCGAATTCTTGGCAGACAGCCACTCTCTTCCCTGTGGCCCATGCTGCTGGAGCACTCTTAAATCACTTTCCTATGAATGGATAAGAGCACAGGATTCCAGGCTTTGTTTCATTTACTTATCTAAGAAATGATGGCACCCTCAAAGAGCACACCACCCCCATGAGGAAGGGGGCTTATTGGTAGTGGAGTAAGCAAAGACAGATTCAGCTGGGCTAAAATTATAATCTCTGTGTGCAGATTTCCAAGACCCCGAGGAAAGGGACAATGATAGGGCAGATTTAACAATCGAGGGAGACTAAATGATCACTTTGAGAACATGATGGGTATGTGCGTGTTGCTTCTCTACTCTGATGAAACACTCCAGGAGAACAAATTTAAAGGATGAAGCATCCTTTAGGGTCACTGTTCTGAGGACATGCACCGTCAGGACAGGGGAGCAATGGCAACACTAGACACAGACACTCGGGAAGCAGAAGACACAAATGCTTGAGCTTTGCTGGCTCTCTCCTTTGTAGTCCGGGAGCCCCACCCACCAAATAAATACATGCTACCGGGTGGGCCTTTGCATGTCAGTTAACCTAGATAATCTTTCACAGACAAGCCTAGAGATTTGCTCCTGAGGTGATTTTAAATCTTATCATTTTGAGAATTAATATTAAGTCACAGTATAAATGAAAATAAAAATGAACAACTACTGATCTTCTCAAATCATTGGAATCTTGCTTTTGCATTGTGCTGTCATTGTACCTCGGGTTCAGGTCACTCAGCAGCTCACTATTAACTCTGTCACTAAACGCTAAGTGCCTTGGACAGCATGTCTACCCTCCCTGGCTGGTTCTGTCAGCTCTCTGACTCCCTTTTCCTGTTCTTTAGCTTCCTGTTGCACTCTGGAAATCCTGAGGTGAAGTGTCTCCCACTCACAATGTGTGGTACAGACCCTAAAATCCCTCCTTGTGCTATAATTTCCTTTATACCCACTAGAATTCCTGCCCCTGAATTTCAGCACAGATGGACTGTTTTGGGATTTTTCTCAAATCCATATCCACCAAGAGGATTCACACCTCAGTTAGGTTTTCCCAGTGCTGAGGGAAAATGCTGATTACTATTCTCAGAACTGCAGACTCTAGCTCCTGCATTCTCCCTACTGAGAGACACTGGCTCAGTGACACATCAGAGGCCAGAGCATATCAGGCTCCATCCCTAGCAAATGACAGCTGTGGTTTGATGGTGACCATGGCAATGATGACTGCCCAGGATCTCTGTGCTTGAGTCGCATTCTGTGTCCCCTTTAATTAAAGCCAGGCATCTAATACCATTTTACAATACAGCTCTATACCCAACATGTGTGTTAGAACTGAAAACTAGGAAGTCCACTCCATCTCTTATTTAAAGAGCAGAGAAGAAAGGAGGATTTAGAAGAGAGAGAGAGAGAGAAAAAAAAGATGTCAAGAAGAATAGGTTGTGCTTATTCAGAACTCATATAAAAAAGTCTTTGATAAAACTGTTCTCCCTTTGTGCTGTGATAAGTTGATCTTACTTTACATCTTCCCAGTGCATTTTTGCCTTCAATTACCCACATGATTCAGTATGCCTGGCAGCACGCAACAGAGGGATCAGCAGACACTGGAGAAGACCCATCATTACCTTTCCTATTTGCCCCCTTGCCTTAGTGCTCTGCTTAGATTTTGCTTTTAATAGACTTTTCTACCCCATGACTTACAAGCCTGTCTTGCGTTTGTATGTCAAATTTCTAACTAATGATGCTATTTAAAGTTTAACAAGAGAGATTAGTTAAAAGCAATGCCCAGTCCTTAAGGTAACAAAGCATTTCCCTTTGTGCCGTAAAGGAAGATAGAAATGCCATTGCTGCCCTCTCTCTCACACACACACTGATATCAGAGGAATGAGTCCCCCCCCAGGTTGATTCAAGGAGGGAACCATATGACAGGCTTGAAAGAACCACATTATATATATTGAAAGTTACTCACCAGTTTCTCGTTAGCTTTAAACTTTCTCAAAATTGCTTTAGACTACATTAAACACTACTGATTTTTCTAAGACAAATAAAGTCATATCTGTAAGTTTACATTCATGACCCTCTACATTTTAATTTTGTGCTTAGATGAATGGTAAGCACACATGCCTATAATCTAATGGATAGCAAGGAGATTGGAAGTTGTCTTTTGTATTCATTTACACATTTATTCATTGAAAACAAAATATTTAAAGCTAAAATTATAATATATTTTCACTCAGAACTTCTAAATTTTATGCTTCTAATGTCAACTAAAATATAACCTCCTTTAAGAAGGTTTGAAGTTGAAATTTATACCTATTAATGATGATTTTAATTACTAGCGTAGCTCTATATTCTCAGAATATCAGAATAATAGACCAAAATATTTTAACAGTCTGCTAAAAGGCATCACACAATGAACAGGACAGTGGTGAAGGGTCAAGCCAGATAGGAGGACAGCAAGGTGAGCTAGAGTTATACATGGTTGTGAGACACTCATGGTAGATGCTGCCAGCCAAATTTGGATTCTTGGTAAGAGCACTGTATGCTCTTAATCACTCATGCATTCTTTTAACCTTGAAATACATGTTTAAAATACTAACAACAATAATACAAGATACTTCATACTTGGAATGATAGCAACATACCTCTGGATAAAGGTACCAGGTTTGTGTACTGAGCACAATCACTACTGAGGCACAGTGGTTAAGAAACTTTACATTGAAGCAGGACAGTCTCCCCAAGCATGGTTGGCTACCATAAAAAGCTAAAATGTTATGCTCAGGATGCGAAGCTAAGCACTGCACTCAGGGTCAGCCACTTTCAACCCAGAGAAGAGCATGTCTGATTGCATGTGGGTTGATGCCCCAGGTCCCGCCTCTGAGAAAAAGGTATCGGACAGGTCTGATGCTCTTTGGGTGGACGACACCTAAATGAACATCGGTACAAAGTCCCAATTTATTTCTAATATCAGAGATCAGACCTCTATTCTTGCCTGATACATCTAAAACAAAAAGGGGGAACTGTAGAGAGCTGCGTAATGCCGTGCCTTAAAGATGGAGCTGGTTTCTGCCTTCCACCTTCCCGATGGTGAGTGCTCTCTGTCACAAACAACTCCACATTTGGCTAAGGCCGAGGATCTGGCTTGCTTCCATGTATGTGGACCTATCTGCATTGCCCACATGGCACGCTGGGGTTGGCTATCCAGAGGCTATTTAAGCTGTGGGCTGGCTTTCCCCATGGTCAGATGATTGTTCAAGGTTCCTGAATAAACTGCATTGAAAAAAAAAAAAAAAAGAAAGAAACTTTACAGTCCACCTTCTCATCTTCCATTACTTTAAAAGCTAAATCCATGTAAGTCATGTCATTCACAGGAGGTTAAAACACATGTGAAAACATTTTAAGGCATGGTGGCTGAGTCTCGGAGTTAAATTCAATTTGTTCTTCTCTTTATGACTTTGGGGAAACCAGCGCCTCTGTAAAATCTCATTCATTTGTGGATTCCTGAAGCAGTAAAGTTGCAGCTCAGTTACTGAGGTTGTCTAGTGGGTAGCACATTAGCATGAAGCCTGAGATTCCCAACAGTGATCTGTTCCTGGGAGACACCAATACAAAATAACCCAAGGAGCAGGTTCCATCCAGAACCTCGTCTGCATTCCGCAGACACTTTTAGGAGCTTTCTGACAAAGTTTCCACACTCCAGGTCAATGTGTCACCAGGCAAGCTGTGAGAGCTACACATGTCGAGTTTGTGTGCGATCAGCTTTTCACAACTCAGAACATCCATGGCACTGTACCTCTCAATGTAGCTAGTTGGCTCTTGAGATCACCAGCAAAGTCATTTTGAGCTCTGCGGCCTGATAAGAATAATAATTGAAGGTGGTCCCACAGTCGAATATTGGAATCAATAACCTTATGAGGCTACTTAACTCTAAAGGGGTCAAGCTGCTTAAGAGTAATGGCTCACTTTTATAATCACACTGGACATTCAAATTGCCAGCCGTGACCAGGAAGTTACCAGAACAAACAATGTATCCCTACTGTGGTCACTACTAAAGACACTTCTGCAGGAAAGGGCTACTCAAAGAACAGATGAGCAGCAAGGCCACGTGTAGGTGACCATACCTTGGAGGATCCTTTCCTAACAGCTTCACAAAGTGACCACACTCCACTATTATGTTTGATTATGCTGAAAGAAATGATCACAAAGAAGAATTTTAGGTGGAGTGGAACCATTTCACCAGCTGCTCCCGAAACATTGACTGATTCGTTCGTCTCCTCTCGATCTTCATGGCCTCATTCACTTGGTCCTCCTGTGAACTCTTAGTGATACTCATATATCCTCATACATTTTATTTTTAGGATGGCCGATTGGCTCACAAGAAAAAAATTGTGGACAGTGGATGATAGTCGCGTGTCCTGTCCATCCTGAAATCTACTTGGGAAGTGTCTCAGCCTTTCCCTGCTCTTGATGTCTCCTGGTGTGACCCTCACTCTGCTGCCATCCACTTTGGGTTTCTTATAGGCCTGGGATGTGCCCATCTGGACCTGCATCCCTAAGGATGTTAGGAACTTGGCAGCGGGAAAATAATTTTTATCTCCACTGCTCTGGCTGCTTCTGCCAGGATAGTTTTAAAATCTCCTTCCAATTGTTAACTTTATGTTTGGAATTTAATGTCCATATGGTTCTGCTGTGAGAGAATATTTTTGCAGAGACAACAGAGAAACAACTATTTTAGATAGATAGATCCTGTCAAACCTGGTAGGGATTTCTAGACATCATGTTGCTAAATGGACGAATTTGGAGAAACACACATTGTTCTCTTCTTTTCTATCCAGGATGCATTCAATACTTCCGTACTAGGGATTTGATGATATACTTATTTACAAAACCTAAGGCATGCTTTCTAAGTAAGTATTTCTACCAATAGTCTTGAGCTAATTCCAACAATGAGAAATGCTGCATAAATAAAGTCTATATAAGCTTAAAACCACAAAATTGCCAATGTGAATAATGCTAAGTCAAGAGATTTGTTTTAGTGGGCCAGAGATTAGGCACATTTATAAATATTCATTTCATTGGCTTTTAAGCTCATCAGACAGAAGGCTGGTTTAGATTCAACTTAAAAAATCCAACATTCACGTTAAAGGTTTTAAAAAAATACCCCCTTCAAATTCCTCACAGAAGCAGTATGGTCCATACTATAAGCTGAACACAAAGTGATATGTATGAAAAATCATGGGAAAATGAGAAAAACAGGTCCAAAACTCTTTGTTTTTAGCCCCATAACAAGAGACAGAAACAGAGAGAAATGAATTCTGCACATTAAGTACTGGTCAGAACTAAGTATCCCCCAGACATTACTGTGATTGTCCAAAATTTAATATGCAACAACAACCTGGAAAAGTTATGTTTTGTTGTTATTTATTGAAAAATATAAGAACAAAAAAAAACAGACCTCAAATAAGTTAAAAATATTTAACGAGTCACATTCTTTTAGATGAGGTCACACATTGTAGCTCAGGCTAGCAAGGAACCACATAGTCAGTGCCGTCTTCAGGAACCCACCATTTGTTCTCCCTCAGCTGCCAAACTGGTGAGAGCATATGAACGAGGCTCCACAGAGCCTGTCTAAGTAGTTCGTTTGTCAAGTGACCCAATTCTTTCACATGGTTTTGGTACATGATATGTGGCAATCACACACATGTATGCAGCATACAGTCTTTAAATCAAGACTAAATTTACTGGCCTTTCGGCACTATTTCAAAACATCAACATGCATATTCAGAATAGATGCTATTAAACACAAATTCTCAAGTGGACTTTTCTGTTTGTAATGACCACGGTTGAGCCAATTTTGCTCCCATTAAAGATTGACTCACTGAAATAAATAATTCAAACTTTCTTTGTTTATAACTACATTCAGAATGCATAATGCAATTATCACTCGCAAACATCAACTTGCAATGTTGTCTGAGAGGGAGCAAAAGCTGAAGGAGTCATGAATTAAAAATTAAATACAAAGGTTTATGACTGCTTGATTGGCCTAATTGTGAGAATGTGTCTCTTAATGAATAGGACCTGTGTTCATCAGTGAACGTGAACTGTCAAAACTATGAATTAAAGTGTGTCATTTCGCATGCTCACCAATCAGGTACAGCCAACAGCATGTTCCTCACAATTGGCTGAGTGTACTGTTCTAGGCCTCAGTGTAAATCACTCACATATCCAAATGAAGTTTCTGTCTCCATTTATCTTTCCTATTGTATTGGGAAGAATAGATCTAACTAAATCTTCTAAGAGGCAATGCTTTGGGGGCAGTAGCCCAAATGGAAGCATCAACTTAAAAAATTCAATATAGAGTTACTTCTGTTATTATCATCCTCATTTTTGAAGATACCAAGAAAATATCACATAATACCATATGTATCTAATGGAGGCTGAGTGTAGCTCAGTGTTAGCACGAGGGCTTGGGTTTATGACTCAAGAAAACAAAAATAAGTGGTCCCAGAGTCTAAACATAAAAATCTGGCAGCATTATAGAGCCCCCAAATGACTTCCTATGATGCCAGCTTTATACATACTTAAAGGGAGCAGTTCTTATCTCTGACAATTTGTTGTCTAACTCCTACTCCCAAGCACTTCATGAAAGTCAACTGAATGTGAATTAACGCTCTTTATAATCTCATACGTTTCCCTCTCATTTTCAGTGAAGGCACTATAGCAATCAGGAGTTATTAGAACCTGAGTGAATGCGACGATAGGCTTCTAATGAGACTGAAAACAACGGAAAATGTCATATAGTTTGAAGCACACATTTCTCTGAGGATAAACATACAGTGTTATATTTGATACACATATTAATTAAGATCAAATAAAACTCATGTTTATCAAATCCTATATACTTAAAGTCATCATTGGTTAGTTATCCAGACTAAGCTCCAGAGACCATTATTTTCATTTAAATTTCACGAGTAGGCAAATCTAAATGTCAAAACTTAGCACAGTGTTTAATGAGTGGATAAATACTGGAGAGCGCAGCTCCTGAGGCCTGAGAAAGTCGTTATTAGGAGCTTACCACTCCAGGTACCTGACATTTACTTGTTTTTTTTTTCCCATGTTCGTTTTATTTCTTATTAAATATCCTTCTGCTTTGAAGATAATCTGTTTAATAATAAAGAAGGAAGAAAGTTTTTTATTGAAATTTACTTGGCCAAAATCATCTGTAGCATTTGGTCTGCATTCTAGCAATTCATTGTAAGAGTGACAACAATTGAGAAGACGTAGGAAATATGCAGATATGGTTAGTCTCTATACAGATGAGAAGGAGAGAAGAGAATGGAGAAAGGGACACATGAAGAGGGAGAAAGAGAGGGAGAAAGAGAGGGAAGGAGAGAGGGGATTCATTTACTATGGGACCTGCAAAGTAGAGAAAGTCCTCAATGAATTTTATACTAAATACCCAAGGTATATATGCAGGCTTAAGAGCAATTATTGATTTTCTGTCATTACACATTTACCCTAACACATTATTGCAGATTGAAGTTGTTGTTATTTATTATCAAACTTCAGTCTATGAGATCTAAACACTGTGGGAATGTTCAAACAACTGGCATTTAACCTGAGGGGTGGTGGTTTTTTAAATGATTCCTCAAAGGAGTTGATAAAGTCAGCATGTTCTGTGCCAAACTTCTCTGGGATCTAGCCATTTATGCTCTATTGCTACACATAATTGCAACCATGATATATATGGGTGTATATATATTTATATATAAAATCACACAAAAAACAAATTCGATAGCAACTCACCTAGATACATTTCAGACTTGGATCTGATTAGTCAAATGTTAGGGCTCTCTTAAAGTGGTGTCTTTCTACTGAGAGTGTGTGAAATAACCTGTGAAGTTAAGGTTCATATAAATGTGAACAAAGCTCATGAAAAAAACACCTAAGTGGCTTCTGCTTAGGCTAAATGAAAATATGTATGAATCTCCAAATATATATCCACACAGCATTTTTCCCTTAAAATAGTGTTTGTTTATGTTGGATGATAGACTTGGTATGTTAGGTCTTCTATACCTCCCACAGATAAGGGCGGGTCATGGGGTTCACAGTACAAGAACTAGTCTTTTGTTGAAGACACTGTGACCCATGGGGTCTATAGGAACGAAGAACTGGGGAGTGTGTAGAACGTGCTTTAAATAAAAACATCCAGCTTTTGAGAACGATCTACTGTCTGTAAGGTACAAAACAGTTCCAATCATTTTACTCAAACTTTGCATAATATCATTTTTTTATTAATTTCTTTTAGCGTATGCTAGGATGCAGAACTGTCCGGTTGTCTTGGAAACAGAAATTAAGATGGTTCTCTCAAGCGGTGATTTGTGAGCAAACACCTGAGAAGTGCTTCCGTCTTCGCCCAATGGTTGGAGACTGCTCCACAGCACAATGCCTTTTACAGCTCCCCAACATGGGATGGGCCATCCAGGGTTGTCTGCAGGCCTATGTGTGACCTCACTGTCTGGAGGCACCACTTAGAGTGGGCGGGCTCTGAGAGGCATCAATAGTCATCATTGTGTCAGGAAAGTAACGCTGGCTAGAGAATACCAACAATGCAACACGGGGGGCCATGGAGAACACGGTGGAATCCTGGTGTGGGTGGCTGTGCAGAGGCCACAGACGGCCTTGTCCTCATCCTTCTGTTCTGGCTTCAAGTCCCCAGGTCTCAGAGCTCACTGTCCCAGCACCAGACCTCAGAGTACAGGGTGGCTCATCACCACAGCATGTGGGTTCTGGGGCATGACTGACCTCCTGACATCTGGGGTGAACCCAGCTACCATCTAAGTCAGCAATGAGATTAACCTGAGTGACTTTGAGGCCTGTGCCTTTGACTGAAGCTACATGCTGATGCTGTAAGTGGATACATTGCACCTACCTTGTACCTTGAGATCATCAGTGTTGAGGAAGATGCTTCCCCAGGCACCACAAGTACACCGAGAGGCCTGGAGAGTGGCACTACTGCCCCAGCTCTGCCATCTGTGGCCTCCGCTATGATATTCAGGGGAACCTTCTGATGAAAATAGATTTCGTGATGCATGCTAGTGAATGGGAACCATTGTCTCTGAAGTTGAGCCCCAGGTCCACATAGTAGACAAAGGGCGGACACGCTCTTGCTGATCTTGCAGCAGGTGCCTACCCAGCTGCTAGAGTGCCTGCGGACTCATGAAGGTCGCAGAGGAACGTCAGGAGCTGAGATGTGTCCTGAAGGCCCCAGACCTTCTGTAACTTCTGCATTTTTTTTTCTTTTTTTGCATCCTCCTGTGCTTTTCTGACCTCTCCGTGGCCTCCCTCAGCAGTTTGTTCAACCGAGGTGTGGACTTAACATTCTATTCGCAAGCATTTTTCTGCAACCTGAGGGGTGCCCCTAAATGGTCCAGCTCACTGGCTGCATGACAGCACTTTCTTGGTGACACAGCCACTACGGGAACTTTTATCATCCTAGAGAGACCACTGATCCTTCCAGCCCCGGCCTCCCTGACTAAACGCAGTAAAAGTGGTATTTCTAGAGGGACTGAAGGTGGGAAGAAAGGGAGAGGGAGAAGAGGCACAAGGTGAAGGGGGGTTGACTCAGGCAGATGGAGAGTAAGCGATCCTCAGAAATTGCTGGGTCATGAGCCGAGACTGTCGATAACAGGTATTTTTGGATTTTAAGAGCTCGGGGGCTCTTCTCCTAGTTAAGTAAGGTTTTCCAGGTTCTAATAGAAGTTGGAGAAAGTGAGGATACACCCTTCCAGCTCTCGACACCCATTCCTGTAGCAGCTGCCGTTTTCACCTTCAGGGTTTATTTTCGTGTATGGCGTGAACTCTGGAGTTCTTACTTTCAAATAATGTCACCCTTTCTCCTTAGAGCAATTGAAAAGAAAAGAGAACAATCAAACACTTAATTTTGTGCAAGACAAGTACTAGTAACCAGCAGCAAAGTGGAAAGTAAGGTGCCCTTGAGAGCATTGCACGTGTTAGGGAGAAGTGCAGGATGTTCGGTCTTTCTGGCAATCAATACTGTTAGAAATACCAGATCAGTGGAGCATCCTGAGCATAGCCAGAGTCAGAACACAGGGCCATGCCACCGTGCAGCAGAAAAGACATCAGAAATGTCGCTTGCCACAGGCGACAGGGAGATCCGCTTGATCTCACTTACAGAGAGCTCCTCACAGACAAAGAGGTTGCTAATGAAAGGGTCATGGTTTTTATTCGTGATAAGTTCCATCCTGGAACTCTTTGTCTGTGGTTAGCTCATGGATTCTCTTACCTCTACTGATACCTCACCAAACTGGTGCCACTCACAGACACCTGTGTACTGTCTGTCTCTGATGCATTATCGATGAATTTTGAGGGTATGGTGGTTCAGTATTGGTCTCCAAGCCCTTTGATAGTCTGTAGAAGTATAAAGTTTTCTGAACAAACAGTATTAAACCTTGTCTTCCGGGTATGCACCAGCATCATCGAATAAGGAAGTGTGAAAAGTATTATGGATTACACACATAAAGTTAGTAAAATCAGGCTACATGTTATGTATACATTGGTTTATATTTTACATTTTTCCCTCTAATTTTGGAACAATCTTTGGTAGGGAAGTCATTGTGAAACTACTACCAAATTCCCTTGAAATTGGAATCATTTATATGTTTCAATCATGTCCATCATATAATTCCAACTCTTCCTTGGCCTTTGGTACGAATCTTAATGGAAGGGCAGCTGACAACAAGGCTTAGGGCTTGATAAACCCCCGGAACCCTCAAGTTGTCCTCTGACCTCCACACTGCATTAATACTATACATGCTGGCCCTCTCTCTGGGTTTCAACACTAAGAGTTAAAAATGTTTTTAAAAAGTTTATGTTTCTTTCTGCTTCTTTAGTGAGGTTGAATTTCATATTAATTATTAAAATAAAAACGAGCGCTCTCCATAATTTCATATTGAATATATGGCTTAAATCATCTCTGTTTATAATGGGGATCAACATGCTAATATTTGATTTCTATTAAATTTATATGCTTAGAGACCAACAGGTACAAAGAGGACACTTTGATGATTACATTGGTATGACCCACAGGGAGACATAAGTCTACCCTGCTGTAGTTTTTAAGAGACTCCAGTACCATCCCTGATTTGGAGGATTTCTTATGCCTTCATGAATACTACTTTTAGTTCTAGAGATACAGAGCTTTCTAGGAACCAGGGACACAGCTGGGTCAGTGAGATGCTTGCTTTGCAGGCATAATGACCTGAATTCAATGCTCAGGTGCCACAGTTAAAAGGCCATGCATGGTGGTCCTCGTGTAATGACCTCTGCATCATTGAGGTTTACTGAGAAGCCATTTCAGCATACGTGGAGAGTTCCAGGATAAGTGAGACTTCCTCTCTCTCTCTCTCTCTCTCTCTCTCTCTCTCTCTCTCTCTCACACACACACACACACTCACACATAAACAAACACAGAGGATTTTAAACACAAGGCAGATGAGAACCCTAACATAATTTTAAATAGAGAAGCCACTTAAAAAGGGATGGACACTTTGTGCTTTTCCAAAACTGGAGACTAGGTGTGACGCATGACATGCACCAAGCTTCACTGCTGCAAGGTAAGGAGTTCAGCTTGAGGACTGATCTACATGCTTGCTATGCTCGGCTCTCTGATGACTGACAGCAACGGGGCCCAGCATTCTGTCATAAATGCACTCAGGCCCAGGTAATGGGTTTCTGTTTGTTTTGTTTTGTGTCAACATCCCTGGCATTTATTTCCCATTACGTTGATAAATGCACACTGGTTCTTGTCCTCTGTGTGATCCTCTGGCTGAGCTATGAGTCTGGAAGTCTTACCTCTCTTAGATAGAAGCCAGCTATTGCAGAGGAGAGTTGGGCAATAAACACTACTCTCATTAAAAATGCTCAGGACTGTGCAATGACCAAGAGTGAGAAAAATTCGTGAATTCGGTACGTTTCAGCTGGGGAGGCTTTGCCATCATTGCTTATTTCTTCTTCTTGCTGCTCAGACCCCTGTGGCTATTCTGTAGCATGTGCATACATGAGCCTCATTTTCAAACCTCCTCACCATTCCTGGGGACTAACAGTCTCCATCAGGACCCCCTTATTGTTAAATTGGACAATATGTTTACTGCTGGTACAGCTGAAAACTGTAATACAGTGTACAAAGTACATGAGAAATGTTTGCTCTCACTCTCATAAATAGCTATCAACGGTTTGATGCCTTTCAACAATTTGCTTGAAATCAATGGTAACATCACAATGTGTCCCAAACAGTGTGAGTTCTTAAATGGTAGCCAGTCTTAGCCACGTAAAATAGGTAAATATATTGTCAGCGATTTTGTTCTAGGGAAGCCTTGTCACCTTTGAGACAAGTAATAAAGAGCCTCTGCATAGAGAGTAAAATCAAGGAAGAGATCCTGAGTCAGTCTCTATAGCATACATACAATGGAAGTCACTAATATGAGATGCAATAAAAATACAAATCTATGCAAAATGGTTAGAACCCAGCTTAAGCCAGTTGTGGGTCAAGCGTCTATAACAAATTCCATACTGTTTGGAAACCAGGAGAACTATTTGCCCTATAAGAGAGACATGAGGCCAGAACCATATCCCTCTGGGTTGGGGTTTTCACGTGTTTTAACCATGTCACCCTTGGAACTTAGATTCCATTCACAATCAGCATGCTTGCAGGAAGGGAGCAGTTTTATATCAAGGTATGTTTGGAAACATTTGAACAAAGGTTTTTCTGAAAAATACAATCAAGCCTCTAACCGTGAAAAGAAACACAAGGTTCCAGGACGGAGATGAGAAGAGATAAATGTCCTTTTCAAACCTGTAAGCTGAGTAGGGGATGTCAAAAACTTAAAAAAATAGAATATGAATTATTTCTTAATAAAGGAAAACAAGCCATTTTGGGAGACAAATGACTAGTCACAGAAAAGCTGCAAGCTGTGATATAGCTTTTTTATTTGCAGCTAAACCCAGAGCTAGCTTAAAAACCTGTGTATTTAGAGCTTAGAAGAAGATAGCCTTACCTTCAAGTCTCACACAGTGTAAAAAAGAAAACACCGGATCCTGCATGTTCATGGCAAAATAAACCACCTCCACCACCTTCTTACCACCCTAAGCCTCTTAACTAAATACCATCAATAGTTTATAGTGTGACACATATGTGATCATATACAAGTGATATTCTAATTCACCAAAATTATAGCCATGCAACTGTACAGAAGAAGCCTACCATATTTTGAAAATGTCATTATGATTCCTGTGAGATAATGGTGCACTTATAATCAAAACACATTTTTTTTTAAATTTAATAGAAGCTAATTTTCTGTAAATTACAGAAATTATACCATTACAAAGTTACCAATATATTTTACATCTAATGAAATGTGAATCATTCAAGTAATCCTTGTGGAAAATTTATAGTTACGTATTCTTTCTATAACTGTAGTATGAATGACTAATCTCAGAAGAGATATACTTTAGAGGGATAAAGTTCAATTTCTCACAAAAAAGGGTTTTTTAAAAAAGCATTTTAGCTATTGAATATCGGTTCTCTAACTCTTCATAGTTATGGACTCTCACTAATTATCTCACCACTGGCTTCTGTCCATACATCCTCCTGCAAGTGTGGTATTCACATGAATCAATACTTCAACACAAAATTCCTTCCCTCATTTTTCTCAACACTAGGTCCCATGTGCCTATAACCAGATGGAAGAAACCTTACCAAAAGCACGCTATGCATTTAATTTATATTTGTCATACTGAAGGAAAATATATGTGTAAAGGGTTTGAATATACTTTTAAGTCATTTGTGGCAAGAAAATTTCTAAAACCATCCATTCAGATATAATGATACCATTGGAATGTGTGATCAGATGGAATGAGCCAATCAAATGCATGCACTTTGCAGGCAAATAGACCTGGATTATATCAGACCACATAATTCAACATCAGTATGCTTCACCTTCTGGTATTCTGTAACCCTCAGATTTTGTGTCTTTAATTCAGGCTAACAATGTCCATACACAATCATTATAAAAGTTGCAAATTTAAACTTTATGTGATACCATTCTGTCATAATCATCCAAGTAGGAACATTGTCCATAATGTATGTAAAATGTAGTGAGATGAATAAGTATTATGTCATCCAAATACTCACGCTGTCCTAACTAGGTAGGGTGTCTTAGTGGGCAGATCCCTTCAGAACAGACTTTTCCAAGTCTTTCTTTCTTTCTTTCTTTCTTTCTTTCTTTCTTTCTTTCTTTCTTTCTTTCTTTCTTCCCTCCCTCCCTTCCTCCTTTCCTCCCTCCCTTCTTCCTTCCCTCCCTCCCTCCCTTTCTTCCTTCATTTCTTTCTGCCTTTCTGTCTTTCTTTGAGACAGGGTTTCTTTCTGCAGCCTTGACTTCCAAGTCTCTTCAATGTTCACTTATTAGAAATGATTGGCCACATTATGGTCTGCTGTAATTGAGCCCACTGTGGGAAGACACTTTAGTTGCTCAGTCCCCTGGAAGGGTCTGTAGCATTCTTCAGAAGTTACAGGTGGATTCCTGTTTGTCTGACACAAGGTCTCACTATACAGCCCTGGCTGGTATGAAATTTGTTAAGAAGCCCCTGCAGATTTGGAATAAGTCTATATTTAAGGTGATGGACTCAGAGTTGGCTAAGAACAGAAAAGAGTAAAAGTCGTGGATGCTTATAGCATGCACATGTCAAAATTTGAATTTGTAGCACAAACCTTGGCTACCTTCTATTTTATACACTTAATTCACAAAGGGAACATTTGAATTAGACAACTACACAGAAAACGTACTGAGTATTATATTAGATATGGTATATATCAGTGTTTGTGCTTATAATCTAATAGAAATAAGATAACGTACTTTGAAAATTACATCAAAATCCCACACTGGCTCTGTTTGGCATGATTGGGAGACATTTACTATGCTGAATAGTGACATGGCTTCTGATTCCTAATCTTGTTCCTATATTCACTCATAAAAGACTGAGGAGTGGAGATATCTCTTTCAAATCTATGTAAACCAGAACTACAAATGAGAAGGTGAATTTCATTCAGAAAACTTTGATGCTATCACTAAACTCTAGGGCAGTGAGCAGAGGGGACATTTAATAGGTCTCTATTTGTGTAAACCTGTAAAAACATGGAGTGTAATGTACCTGTTGGACGTTTTGCTTGTATCCCTATGGAATACTGGCTTTAACCTCAGGAAATCAGAAGCTGAATAGGAAAGAATAATGACAACCTCAGACAGTTTCCCTGCCCTGACATCATGCAGGCCTTCTCTTTTACCTGCCACATGGATCCTCCATCCTTCCAATCATGTAGCAATCCTAACCAAGACAGGACAGTTCAGAGACCAATATGCCAGTTACTCAGTAGGACCTCAAAATAGATAGAAAAACAGTAAGAAGAAACAGAAGTAAAGAAAAGAAAAAAAAAAAGAAAAGAAAAGGGAAGGACAGTCCCACCATGTAAGGAGCTCTTGCCACTTCTCTTCCCTTGGGAAATGATGGTTTGTGAACATGTTGTCCTCAGAAAACTAACTTTTCCAGTTCATTTTTTCCCTAGTCCACAGGAACCCGCTTCCATATACCTTCTCTATCATTCTGCCGGGCTCTATAACTCTAAATGAATGCACAAACAAAACTATATAACAGTTTTCTTCCACAAAATAAAACACCCTCTCATATAAGATGTTTACAGCCTCCAATAAGCCTGCATTCTTTTTTCCTTTTTAATTTTTACTAGTAGTTACATTTTATTAACTCTGTATCTCAGCTGTATCCCGTTCCCTCATTCCCTCCCAATCCTACCCTCCCTCCTTCATCTCCTCCCTGCCCCTTTCCAAGTCCACTGATTGGGGAGGACCTCTTCCCCTTTCATCTGACCCTGTTTTATCAGGTATCTTCAGAACTGGCTGCAAAGTCCTCCTCTGTGGCCTAGCAGGACTGCTCCTTCCTTCGGGGGTGGGGAGGTCAAAGAGCCTGCCATTGAGTTCCTGTCAGAAATAGTCCCTGTTCCCCTTACTAGTGGAAACCAATTAGTTACTGAGCTAATTGTAAGCATGCATTCTTAACACAATTCTGAGACACTGTCTCAGAAACAGCCAAGAAGGCTCTTCTCAAACAAGCGTAATGAGTGACCTGAGTCTCCTTTTGGTCTCTATTCTCTGAAGAATACCGATTCCCCAACATCTTCAGCTTTCAGGACAAAAATCTCCCATTTCTTCACTACAGTCAGTCAGAGATCAACACAAAAAAGCATATGGCTTATCATTCTTTAAGGTCTTATTTCAAAACGGGTACACAATTGGGTAGAAACAAGGGCCTAGGGTATTGATTCCCTGGAAAAACCCTGGAATAATGCTAGCCTCACATAAGTTAATAAAATTAACCTAAGCCTATCTTTATCTGCACAGAAATCTAAATAGAAGAAAAGGATCTACCCTATGTTTGACTGTTCAGTCTCAGTCCCAAGTCTCTATCACTGTGTAAAGTGGGGGACCCCAGACATGATTCAAATGCATCTTATCCAAGAGAAAAATGTCAATCCTAGATCCCCATCTCCATGCACAGTGAAAACATAAGATATTTTCCTCTACAATTTGGAGTGCATACAGAGTCAAACTGGAGTTATTGCAAAAGAAAACAGAAGGATTTTTGTATTTTCTGTCTATAAATTTGATATCCAGCAGAGTCTCACAATCATTTTCTTTTTATCAAAGAAAAGTTCCTGTGGTTTAAACTAAATCACGTCCCTCCCTTTCTCCCCCCCCCAAAAAAAAATCTGTAGCCATGGCTTTCTCATTCTAACACTCAGAAACCAGTCTATCATTTCACTCCAGAATCTGGCCTCAGAGCCACAGTGGAGGAGACATTTCGTTTCCTCTTGGTATCTCTTCATGAAAGTGAATTTCTCCGTACTGGTATTCTGAATAGCAATCCATGTTAACTCCCCCGCACCTATAGTTTCTTTGGCCACTAGATTACCATTTTGACTTTTTTTTTTATCAGTCTGTTATCTCTTAGGTCACAGATGCTACCCAGAGAAGGTCCTGCTCTGTAAGGTCACCGGGATGCATCCGTGCGAGGTTTTTCTCATCCATCCATCTGGTCCCCAACATGGGATGTTCTTTCATGTCTCAGCATCTTTGCTCCCCACTGCTCGCTGAAATCTTTCCCTATGTCATTCCACATAAATAAAACATGTCTTTATGGCAAGATGTATTTACATCTTCTTTGTTGAATTGATACAATGCCAGTGTGATGAACAAAACAGCAATAACTCAAAATCACAACCGACTACAATAGATTCCATCACCTCTCTTCACACACGGATACACTTAATGTTGACATTTTTTTTTTTTTTTTACAAAGAGATCATTAGTATATATATATCAAGTGCAGTTTCTCTTTGAAAACTTTTTCCCAGCCATATCTGTCTTGGATTTCAGTGAATCTGTTGCTGCTTAATAATAGACATGTGTGGTTTATGTTTTCTCTCTCAAATATATCATCTATTTTATGTGTTGAAAAGCATTCAGTTGATTCAATTTGAATCTCTGCAAGACCAAGAAACAAACTGTATGCATTTCAAGCATCACCATAAATATTGCTAAAAGGTCCTGTCTTGAGAGCCACTGCAAAACAGAGACACCTCACTTTAAGGGTCCACACATGCTCAGAATCATCACAGACACAATTGTTTCCCAGTGAACCTGTGTAAAGCTTCTTATCTGTCAATATTTATACCTAGAGCTAGATTTACATCAGGAAAAAGCAGACCTGTGGTGTTGCACAGCTGAAGTTATTATATCAGAATTGATTTGAAATAATAACTGTCAGGTACTGGCATCTGGCATCTCATTTTATACTAAATTTAGCCTTTCTAACTAGAAGAATGACTTCCATAATCAGTGGCTCATGGGTAGCTATAAAGGATCGGTTGTAGAACACCTATGCCTTGTGAATAAAGCCTAAGGCTCTGTGCTCACCAATGAGAGAGAAAGAATGAGAATAAGAGCAAGAGTGAAATAAAACCCTTATATTATATCTATACATATTATGTCATATATATCATTTTAAACTAATTTTCAAAGGATATAATGATTAACATTATCTTATTTAAGATAGACAGATAAATATTGTTAGATAGAGAGTCAGAGACAGAGAGACACAGAGCTTCCTGAATGAGTTAACATCAAGATTTCATCTCATAATAGAAATTCATGCCCAGGCTGAAAGAAAAAAATACATTCCAAGTTAGTGCAACCCAAAGAATATCTACGTAACTATACTGATATCCAACACATGGTAACTTGAGCCACGTTATTTGGGAAAGATAAAGAAGGCCACTATACATTAATACATGAAATGGTATCAAGAAGATATCATAATTATAAACAAATTTGACACAGTATCATAAAACAAGTGCTACTGGAGATGAAGCGATAGATGGATCTAGACACAATAATTGTGGGTGACATCAATAGCACACACATATCAGCGAGTCAAATTAAATAAATGTCACCAAAGAAGCTTAAGTTACCTTGCCCCACTGATCAAAAGGATTTAGGAGAACCCTACAGAATATGAAACCCCTCGAAATCATATCCTTCTCATTAGGATGTAGAATTTCCTCCAAAAAATACACCAAATGCTACTGCATAAAGCAAGTTCTAATAAATATAAAACACACTGTAGTCATTGTATGTCAACTGAACAAGTAGAAGGCAGAAGCAAAAGAAACTACAACAACTATTGGATACACAGTTACTGAATGTCAAAGTTTTGAACGGCCAGCAGGTCACTAAAATAATCAGGGAGAATTTTAGAAAGTCAATCAAATTAAAACGAGCACAGCATACCTGAACCTTTGGAATAAGACAGACATAAGTCTGAAAGAGAAATTAATAACAAAGGTTCCTACTTAAAAAAAAAAAAACTGAAGAGAATTTCAAATAAAGATGTATATACCCAAGAATGTACCTCAAGGTCATGAACAATAACAAGTCAAACCTACAAATCAGTAGATTCTTGGTTTTTGTTGGGCAGCTGTCTCCCTCGGGGCTTGACATGTTGAATGATGTCTTGAATATGATGAGGATGAGCTACTATTACCCTCAGGAAACTCTTGGGGGATCTGTTGTCTGTTAATGTTCTCACAGGGAGGAGCCTGGTTCATGAGCCTCTTGTGCATCATGGGAACTCATGAATTATGTGAACCTTTAAGAGGTCCAGTTAGCCACACATACTTTGCCTAGAGGATTTGTGTGTGTGTATGCGGGAGGTGTAAGTGTAGTTGAGTCATGTACCCGCCTATATGGCATGCCAGTAAACTCATTGCTTCCCGGAGCTGGATTTGGGCACAATCTTTCCTTTTGTCTGCCTTGCTTTATCTAGAGTGAATATAATTTTTTTTTTTTACCTTCCTGGGAAAAACGATGTTACAGTTTTCCTCATAATGTATTCTTCAGTGGTGTGGGCTCAAGTAGGATCATGCTATTAAATACCGTGATTTTCAGAACAGTTTCGGCTAACAAAGAAAAGCCAGTGAAAACCCGTATGTTGACAAGATGTGTAAGCCTTAAATCCAGCCGTATGAAAAGCAAGCCAGGTCTGTGCTTGTGGGACTTCGACCTACACATTCCCTTACTCTTTCTTTCCAAGCAAACGTAATTAGGTAGAGAGAAAATACCCATAGGAGATTCTGGATAAATAAAATGAGAAAATAAAACAAGAACATGGTATTCATAACAGTCTAAACAAAAATAAAATGGAAGGGAAGGGGGGCATGAAGGTCAGAGTAGGTTAGGAGCAAACAAACACAGTGGACCCAGTGAGGGATGTTGGAATCCAAAGGAAGGAATGGGAGTCTTACATTAGTTATTAAGTGGTGAATAGCAGGAAAAACAGG